>NC_133526.1:145320043-145941861 GCF_048544455.1 Silene latifolia
ACATCTCTCTTACGCGTCACAATATCTTTCATGAATTTAGCGTAAGTAGGTACCTGGGTAACAAGTTCGGTAAAAGGGACGAGTACCTGGAGGTTCTTCACAACGTCCACAAACCTACCGTACTATCGCTCGATCTTCGCATCCTTCAGACGACCTGGGAAGGGCACTTTGGTAGCAATGAGTGGACCCACAACTTTCTCTTTACCTTTATCAGTGCGTGACGTCTCCACAGCAGGGGAAGATGACACGGTCGCGGAATTAGATAGTAAAATAGGATCTCCGCTCCTTCTGGTACTCGATCGAGTACTTTTACCACTCGATCGAGTGGTTTCATGTTGGGAAATACTCGATCGACTATTCCCTTCACTCGATCAAGTGATCTCTTTTTCAGGTTTACTCGATCGATCATAATTATCACTCGATCGAGTGATTTCCTCAGCAACTTTACTCGATCGAGTAGGAATATCACTCGATCGACCATCAGCAATTTGGGCACTACTCGATCGACCATAATTATCACTCGATCGAGTAATGGGATGAATTATTTCACTCGATCGAGTAGATTGTTCACTCGATCGAGTGTCTGGCCAACACGCAGCAAGGATTTCGTCCAAAAACTCATCCATATCATCTTCTGGGGTATCTTCAGCTGTCAAAACCTCGTCTTTTGGTACTTTTGGCCCCTCATGAGTAAGGCCAACTTGGAGATTCGTTGCACTAACTGGATCGCATGTTGGTAGAAGGTTGGCTTGGTCTTTCGCGAGCTTTAACTGCGCGACTTGTTCTCTCAACTCCAATATGTCGGTTTCATTCCTATTGCACTTCTCCCCAAACTGTTGTGTTAAATTCAACATCAAGGATTTTAGTTCGGCAATTTCTTCATTTGCAGAAGGAGAGACCGGTTGCGGCGCTTGCGTAGAAAGAGTAGAAACATTCTTCATTTCTTCATACAGTTAAGAAAAAGGAACTCCTTGCTTGTATTTCTGATAAGCAAGGACGCGCTCTATACTCGCCAGACACTCAATAGGGTCATGCCCTTCCATACAACATCTACCACATAATTCCACATGCTCAGTAATTGAACAAACCTGTGCGATTTCACTCACAGCTTTCGTAATCTCCACTTTACCTAGACTTTTGCTAGGACTTTCCACTGCAGCCGTAGCCAACTCGTTAACTTGCTCACTACCTCGGGGATTTTCATATTCTGAAACATGAATGGCCATCTCTTCAATAAGGCGCCACTCTTGATCATCTTCAACATTCTTCGTGAATCTCCCTTTATATACACTATCTAGAATAGCTCTTTGGTTTCGATATAACCCGTTGTCGAACTGGGTACAAAGGAACCAACGTTTGAGACCATGGTGGGGCATAGAACGGACGAGCTTCTTTAACCTCGCCCACACCCATCCAAATCTTCAGTAGGTAGTTGCTCAAAAGAAGTAATCTGAGCTCTCAAGGCATTTGTGCGCTGCGGTGGGAAATATCGCCTGTAAAAGGCCAAAGCAAGGGAACTCCAGTCGGTTACACCGGCTGCCTCCCTATCTAGATCTCTCAACCATTCCCGGGCATCATCAGCTAAAGAAAAGGGAAAAAGAGCTCCCTTCACCTTATCCTGTGTCACCCCAGCAGCAAGAGGAATGGTAGAGCAATACTCCGTAAACAGCTCTATATGCCTGCATGGATCTTCTTCAAGTACCCCCCTAAAGAGATTTCTCTCGACCAGCTGTATGTAGGATGGGTGGATTCCAAAGGTTCCCAAATCAGTAATGGGTAGTAAGAAACCTTTTGGAGGGAATCCACATTCGGCTCTGAATGGCTGGCTATATTCGGCATTCTGGCAAATAGAATTTATAAAGCAAAACAGAAAACCTGCAAAACTAATCAAAAACTTTGCAGAAATGAGATCAGTCTCAAGGAATAAATTCCTTGAGACGAGAAACAAACTTAAATAAAGCAACAAAATTGCGCCACCTCCCCGGCAACGGCGCCAAAATTTGACAGGGCAGTCGTATACCTATCAAAAATAACCAACTGGCTCTAACTAATATAGCTAGGGAAGTCGGGTCGATCTCCACAGGGAGATGGGAAAATGTCAGCTTCGTCTAAGTTTGTCACGGTAACCAAATTGGGGGGTTTTAATTGTATTATTCTAAACTAATAAAAGGGATAGAGAAGAAAGAACAAGAGAATAAAGATTAACCAAGTAGAGAAAGCAGCTAAGACAGACGGTTCACCATGATCGTTCAGTCAAGTAATCTAGGCCTCAGGTCAATGCAGGTATGGTCTAAGGAGCAGTGAATATCTCCTTTCGGTCTCAATTCGCCCTAAAGGACAAATAGCTTAGCTTTCGCCCTCACTATAGTGCCCTATTGTTTCGCTACAAGTCTCGCCCTTTCCAACCTTTCGGTCCAGGTCAAGGTTTACTGTGATATAAATGCCTAATTGCGTCGACTCAATTAAACAGATACAGATAAATGCAGCAGTTAACAACGAGGACTACACCAACATTAACCTAATAAATCGATTACTATCCCTTCACAATCATGGATCCCCTTAGTCTTAGCAAAAGGGAATTAGCTATGCATCACTATTGAATCAACAACAATAACATATAGATAATTGAAACTAAACATACTTAACAAAGCTAATAAAGATCGAATAGGGTAAAGATGATCGTAATAAAGGAAAGAAAGAAATAAAGCACTAATTAAGATTAAGGAATTAAGAAGGAATAATAGTATCAATCGCAAATCCGAATTCAAGTAGCAAAAAGGATGGAAAGAGAGCAAAATCCAAGGAACAGTAACAAAATGATGGAGTAAAAGTGAATGAGGAGGAGAGTTACGCAGTCTACTGTATTAAGTAGTACACGAAAATCCTCCTCTAAACCTAATCCATAACTAAATTACAAAAGCCCATACGAAATTAGGCGGAAAATAGTCTATAACAGACTAAAGCACTCGATCGAGTGGAAATAAACCACTCGATCGAGCAACTAAGCACAAAACCCCTCGATCGAGTGGATATAAACCACTCGATCGAGTAACTCCTTGCAATGCCTACTTGATTGAATACTGGGACCGCTCGATCGAGTAACCTCAGTATATAAAGCATTCGATCGAGTAGAAAATTTACTCGATGGAGCTATCTTGGTACGTTTAGGCACTAAACACCTTCCGAAACTAGCTCACGCGTCTTCAAAGTTATAGATTCCAAGCTCCGGCTTCTTGTTCCCCATACATGCATGCAAATGGGACGAGTTTAGGCTCGATTTAGCTCCTCTTTGGTTTATTCCTGCAATTTACATAAAACGAACCAAAGTAGAATATTCGGGGGTATTTGTAGCCAGATGCTACATAAATAGTACAGAAATGCATGTAAAAATGAGGTAAAAACCTTATATAAAGTACACGCATCATAGGTCTTCTAAGCTATCGAGATGTCACCCCCTTTTCTTTTTACCTGATTTAGATTCTTTATTTGTTCATTTGAAATTTCACCATCGTTGTATAGCTTGCACATAGATGAACATGATTGATTGATATATATATATATATATATATATATATATATATATATATATAAGCGGGATCTCGTGAGTTTGGTTCTTACGGTGAGTTTGTGCTTACAAATCTCAGCCACTAAATCAAGGGAAACCAAGGGCTGAGATCATCCGCTGCACAATGCCACGTCAGGAAAAAAAAGAAAAAGGAAATTAGAAAAAAAAAACAACTGAAAAGTGAAAACTGAAGGAAAGACTTCATTCACACGATATTTCTTTCTGTATCTAACATCTCTCTTCAAATCAAAACCCTAAAAAAACACAAGGAATTGCAGGTAGACAAATCTTCTGATCAAAAACCTAATACGATTATCGAAATCAAGCTTCAAACGAATTACAGGTAAACGTTTTTCGAAATTAATGACGAATTCGTTGATTTTTATTATATTGAATCATTGATTCATATGGATGTTTTCTAATTGAAACAAATTAATGTAGAATTCATTGATTTTAATTGAGTTGAATCGTTGATTTTATTGTTTTCAGGTATAAAAGATGGACAACGAAACTAATAACAATGCTAGCGAAGAAATCAACTCCACAGTAAATATGGAAACAGGTAATAATGCATGAATTTTAAACCTATTCCGATATTGTGATGATACTTATTCAATCAATCAATAGATTATATTGATTCTTATCTGTTTCTCAGTTGTTGTTTATTGTACTGTTATTCTGATATTATTGTACAGTAAAATAGAGTAACAGTAGAGTAACATGATGATATGCCTTATAACAGAGTAGGATAAGAGTAACAAATTCAGTATTATCTGGCTTATAACAGAGTAGCATAAGAGTACGGTTATTCTGATATTATTATACTATTATTTTAACAGTAGAGTAACATGATGATATTAATGTACTGTTATTCTGATATTATTCTACTATTATTGTGATATTATTGTGCAGTAGCATGAAAATATATGGCTTATAAGAGAGTAGCATAAGAGTAACATATTTAGTATTATTGTGATGTTATTGATTGGCATCTGTTTCCCAGCTACTGTTATCGTATTGTTATTGTCATATTACTGCAATGTTGATCATTCCCTCATAGTACTGTTATTGTGATGTTACTGTGATATTAATGCCCTCTGACTGTAGTGATTATAATCATTTACTGTCCCAGATGTTTCTACTGTTTCTATTGTTGGGGAAATTGCAATTGTAGCTAATGCTGAATCTTCAAATAATAATATAGTCTCCACCCCAACTTGTTTAGACGAAGAAGACGATGAGTTTGTTCCAACTCTTTATTACAGCAGTACACCGGGGGGTACTGAACAGTGCGTAAGAACTGTTGAGAGTGATTTTACGCCTAAGCGTGGCATGTTCTTTCTTACCTTGGAGGATGGAATATAGTTATATTCCATATATGCATTGGCTTGTGGATTTTATGTGAGAAAGTACACAAATGGGAAAGTAAAGTGGGCGTCAACGTAAAATCACTAGTCTGTAACAGACAGGGATATAGAGATATGAAAAGGAAACTGCGTCTTGAATCAAACAATTAGGAAGCTGGTAATTCGAGTACAACAGAGAAGAAAGAACCAAAAACTAGACAACCAAAGAAGCATTCACTGACAAAGTGTGGCTGCAAGGCAAACATGAGGTTGAGAACCTGTCCAAAAACAGACGACAGACCGGCTGGATATATTATGGACATCTTTACAGAAGTTCACAATCACTCTCTTTACTCTGTCAAAAATAGAGAATTCCAAAAGCAGTCAAGGGACGTCCATGATTACATTAAGAGGACCATTATTGATCATACTAAGCTAAACATAGGTCCAACATTAAGCTTCAGAATTCTCAAGGAATACTCAAATGGGTATCAGAATATCGGTGCCTCTTTGCTAGACTTCAAAAACTTCAAACAAAATGTCAAGTGTTACATTGGGGATAAGGATGCCAAAATGTTCATTGGGCATTTCAAAATGCTTGCTGAAATAAAGGGGTTCTATTTTGCTTATGACAAGGATGAGAACAAATGTTTGACGAAGATTATCTGGGCTGATAAGGAAGGCATAAACAACTACAAATTATATGGAGACACGATCTTGTTTTACCCTACTTATGGGACAAACAAATATTTCATGGTGTTTACTCTGTTCACAGGAGTAAACCACAACAAGAAAACAGTGACTTTTGCGGCTGGATTACTTGAATTCGAGAGTCAGGAATCATTCGAATGGATTTTTACAAAATTTCTGGAAGCAATGGGGCAGCATCAACCTCAGTGTATAATAACCGACCAATGCCCTGGAATTAAAAAGGCATGCCCAAACATTTTCAAAAATTCTGTGCATAAGTACTACATGTGGCATATCATGCAAAAAGTGCCTGAAAAAGTGGGAAGAGCAATCTGCAATGACACAAATTTTATGACAGACATAAATGTTATTGTTTGGGATGTTGACTTAGAACCAGAAGAATTTGAACAACTGGAAAACCGTTATTGAAGCACGTGGTATGCAAACCAACCGTTGGTTGAAGTACGTATTCTCAATCAGACAAAAGTGGATACCGACTTATTTTCCTGATCTACCTCTAGGTTGTTTGATGAGGACAACCCAGAGATCTGAAAGTTCAAACAGCTATTTCAAACGGTTTGAAAGCCACTTTGGAACCCTTGTTGAGTTCTGGATGAGGTACAATTCTGCAATAGAACAACAAAGGCATTCACAAAGGCAAATGGACACTACCAATGAGCATAGTATGCTCGAGAAAGTAGGACCAATGAAGGTAGAGATGCATGCGTCACTTGTGTACACACATCCTATCTTTGCAGACTTTCAGAAGGAAGTCAAACATGCGATATGCAGCATGAGGGTCGGTGGTTTGACAACACAAGGGATAGTGGAGTACCATGATGTTCGTGCTGGACTGAAGCACAGAAATTTCCGAGTGGAATTTTTCATCCAAACTAACGAGAGCAAATGTGCATGTAAGCTATTTGAGAGGCGTGGCATTGTCTGTGGACATATACTGTGGGTGTGGAATGGTAGGCAGGTATACAAGATACCTGAGCCTTATGTTCTTGCTCGATGGACAAAGAAATCCTACAGACCAATTGTCCAAGATGAAACTGGAAAGGTCATAGAAGACATTGACGAAGCTGACATCAAGAAAGCTGAGATGTCAAAGGTTTGGTCTGAGATTTATGCAAATGTCAGGGTGATGGACATGGTTAAACAAATGAAGCAACTGCAGAAAACCCTGAAATAGTTCAGGGAGAACATCACAGGCCCAATTGAAACGAAAACTAAAAGCTAGGAAATCGAGGATCTTCTTGGCATCACAGCTTCAAATGATATTGACCTTCGACCGCCAAACAAGGCCAAGAATAAGGGAAGTGGTAAAAGATTGAGGTCGTCGAAAGAAAAGGCCAAGAGCAAGCCAGTAAAGAGGAAACGAAGATGCGGTAACTGCAAGAAGTGGGTAAACCACAACAGTAGAACTTGTAATCTTCCTTTTGTTGAAAGTCCCCCTTCTGATGACGATGACGAAGAAGAATCAGAAACTAAAGAGGTATGAATCTGCACTATTATTCTGTTATTATTCTCATGTTATCCTGTTATTATGTTGTTATTCCCCTATTATTCTATTGTTACTCTGTTATTCTGCTGTTATTCTGCTATTAATGTGATGTTATTTTGCTCTAATTGTTACGTTGCCACAATGACAAATAGTAAAGTAAAAATTGCAGGAATATGAATCAAATGCATGAACTGAAAAAGACACAAGAGACGCAAAAGACAAAGGGCTATGATGAAGACCTCGCCAAAACGTCAAATACTTTTACTATTTGTCATTGTTTGAATACATTTTATCCTAAAAATGTTACTAGATAATAAAATGAGACCTACATTATATGAGATTTATTACTAGTTACTTTACTTTTTTTTTTAATCTTATCTGATTGTCTTCCACAAACCAACCATAAATAAACTGCATTTAGCACTACAATAATAGTTGAATAACAGATTAGTATTATTAATAAAAGGCAGTTACACTTTTTGTATCACACTGTTTGTATGCAGTTTTTGCACTAACCATAAATAAACTGCACTCGTTCATATCAAACTATTTGCATCCCACAACCACCTATAAATACTTGCATTGGAAAAAAAACACAGACTGTAAATTTCATTCCAAAAAACCTCTTCATCTCCTTTGCAAAAGGTAATTTCCTATCTTTCTATTTTTATTTTTCCTTGGTTCCACTATATTGCATTCTGCAAAAGGTAATCATCTTTCTTTTGCTTTGCTTTGCTTTTGGTTGAAATATTTTGAACATCTTTTTATAATGCATAAAGGTTTCTACTTCCCATGGTGCAGAATGAGTGCCGTAACTGACAATAACCAAAGGTCTCCAAGACAGATGGAACTTGATGACACAAAGGAGGAAATCGATGAAGCGAAACAGAAAACAGAGTCATTTTCAATAGAGTTGATCGATACACAAACCAATGTCGAGGCCGCAGAATGCTGTGAAGAGATCTTAATAAGAGATCTCGAAAATGTTCAAGCACGATTGAAGGTTGCTGAACTTCACAATGAACGTATGCGTAGACAGTTGAAGGAAAAGAAAAATAGGTACTACAAAGAAGCCGACATGGACAGTCAATTCCTCGCTGGTGTGAATGCTTTGCAGAAGTCGTATGCTGAAGTCTATCCTTCAATCCCTGATAATTGGACACCTTTTCTGAAAGCCATGGAACTTATGGATGCATACAAAAACTCTTTTAGGGATGAGTCAGTGGAAGTTGAGAGCACTGTGCAAGGACCTGTGCGCAGGCGTCAGAGGACAGAATAAAGATTTAAAAATCTATCCATGATGGTCCAGAGTTCCTCCTTTAAAATATTTGTTGCTTCAAAATAATGTTGTTAGGTTCTTAAAACAATGAACTATTTTAATATGTTAGAATGTTGATGTTTATTGTTTAACTACTATGCTCCAAATTATTGTTTATGTTTATTGTTTAACTACTATGCTCCAAATTATTGTAGAATAACATTGGAATATTAGCAGTCCTTATACAGAATAATAGTGCAATAACAGAAGAATAATGGTGGAATAACAATAGAATAACAGTGGAGTAAACCGTCACTTACAGTTGAATAGAAATGGATAGTGTTTGAACAAAGTAAAAGTAATAGGAAAAGATTAATTAAAAAAGAATAACAGTGGAATAACAGTAGACTAACAGTGGAATAACAGCAGAATAAACTACTCATTATGCGGAATAATAGTGCAATAAGGCAGAGTAATGGTAGAACAACAGTGGACTAAAAGCAGTCTAAACTACTGCATTTACACTTGAATAAAAATGAATAGTGTGAAAAAAAAATAAAACTAATAGGAAGGCTAAAATAATGGTAGACTAACAGTGGAATAACAGCCGAATAAACTAGTCAATACGCAGAATA
The DNA here is from genome assembly GCF_048544455.1 of Silene latifolia. Lineage (NCBI taxonomy): Eukaryota > Viridiplantae > Streptophyta > Magnoliopsida > Caryophyllales > Caryophyllaceae > Silene > Silene latifolia. The sequence goes on from NC_133526.1 coordinate 145,329,045, forward strand.
ATAGCGGAATAACAGTGGACTAAAAAAGCAGTCTAACCTACTGCATTTACACTTGAATAAAAATGAAAAGTTTTAAAAAAATAAAACTAACAAGAAAGCTGAAATAATAGTAGACTGACAGTGGAATAATAGCAGAATAAACTAGTCCTTATGCAGAATAATACTGCAATAATAGCAGAGTAATGGTGGAATAACAGTGGACTAAAAGGAGTCTAAACTACTGCATTTACACTTGAATAAAAATGAATAGTTTTTTCTTCAAAAAAAATGAATAGTTTTAACAAAATAAAACTAACAGGAAACCTGAAATAATGGTAGACTAACAGTGGAATAACAGCAGAATAAACTAGCCCTTATGAAGAATAATACTCCAATAACAGCAGAATAATGGTGAAATAACAGTGGAGTAAAAGCCGTCTAGACTACTGCATTTACAGTTGAATAAAAATGGATAGTGTTAACAAAATAAAACTAACGGGAAAGCTGAATTAAAAGTAGAATAACAGCAGAATAAACTACTGCTTGTATAGAATAATAGTGCCATAACAGCAGAGTAATAGTTTAACAACAGTTGACACTAGTAAAGCACAACACGAGCTTTACAAAAAGTGCGGTACAATTAACTTATGCAAAACGATAACACTACTTCGGTACGAGATGCCAAAATACATATCAAATACTTATTCAGACTCTACTGGATCCACAACAGTCAGCGGTACAGCATTCACTATAATGTCTGCATCTTCACTTGTAGCATAACATTTTGGTTTCAACTTTTTCTTAGCTGGCGCCAATCCCAAGGTCTTAGGCCTCTAATTCTCACAACACTTCACCTTATCAAGCACTAACTTCCTATAGACATTGATATCAACCAAAATCAAAGAAGCCGATATTTCTACGCAATAGCTTTGACGAGATACCTTGCTGTGAAGATTGGAGTCAAATACGCTGCCACCATATTCAGCCGTTGTATACAACAACAAACAGCCAGACTCGGTATCCAGCGGTTCCTTCTTTTTCCATCTAAATGGCACATCCACGACTTTAAAGTTGCGACAATCTTTAGCCTTCATAATATTTTTAGACTCCAAAAACACATGCATATGGTTTGCCACAATCTCTGCCAGCGTTCTGTAGTCCGATAACTTTTTGCCCTCATGAGACGTGTTGTCCAATAAATCAATAGTTTCATTGATGAAGTTGATGCAGACACAAGAGTAGTGATAATTGTATAGAATAGGCACAAACACAAGGTCAGAGTTGAGTCGACATCTTTCATTGCAGGACTGTAAAAACAATATTCCATACTTGCAACAGCCTTTTACCCGGACCGTCAACAGGGCTTAAGGAATCAAAGTTTTCCAACAATGAATAAAGAGTGTCTTCCTAAAAAGAAAGCATAAACAACAAAAAATAGTGCACACGTGTTAGAAAATATATCACTAGTTATGAGTAAATAAAGTAGGTAATAACGCAAATAGCAAAGAGAAAAACCAATACCATATGACGAAGTTCGAAGAACATTGAGCTTGGTTCTGAATGTTCTTCAAACTCCAACGAATTCAAAAGAGTCGACCAACCGTCAACTACTCTTGTTGACATCATAGCAGTTACATCTTCTATAGAAACAATATCCCCCCTGTCCAAAAACATGCCGACCTCCTCGTTGTACACGGTTAACATCTCACTGCATTCACAAAAATAACATATAATAAGAACACAACCAGCGGAATAACAGTGGAATAACAGTAGAATAACAGTTGAATAACAGTAGAATAACAATGAAATAAATAGTGGAATTACTGATACTAGTTTGGCACTAGTACTTTGACAAAATAACAGCTTAATAACAAGAGATTAACAGACAATAACAGAACAATAACAGTTGAAAACAAAAGAGTAACTGAACAGTAACACCACAATCAAAGAAATGAAAATGGAGACGTACTCTTTTTTCAAACGAGCATCTTCACGAAAAACAAAGTCCACCACTTGCTTCCGCACCTTTAGCATCTTAGAGAACTGTTTTTTTTTTCCGCAACAAATCCGACACGGCAACAAAACTACTGTCCACTGGCCCGCAATTCATAGAGCAACCAAGGCCATCGTCTGACCTACCCCTTTTACGGCTACCCAAAGCCGACTTTGGACTCATAGTGCTATCAACAGACATGCTTCCCACTTGATGGCTCGCAGTAGGGCTGCTTGCAGACAATTGACCGTTATCGGTGACCGTAGATGAAACGCCGGACTCAACAACAGGCTGCGTCGTCTTTGTGACACCCTCATTTTTAGCGTTAGATAAACACGTAAATTCTACAGAAAAACTGACAGGATATGTTTGTAATTGGTTCAACTAGATAAAAACCTGTAATTTTAAAAACTTTTCTAAACCATTCACAAACATCTCCAAATGAAGAGTGCCAAAACCTGCAAATTCTAACAAACTAATTTACATAACATAGCTAAAGTAGCGAGATTAAAGTGATACAAACCAACGTAAAAGAGGGAGACATATGTCCCTCCAAAATATAAACACAACCATATGTTTAAAGGTTTACTACAAAATATAACCAAACTAAGTCCAAGGTTCTTTTGCTCACTAGCTCGTCCGTGTACCCCATCTAATCATCATCAACCTGTCAATCGCATTTTATACAAACACGAAAGCCACAATTCAGTGGGGAGTAACTTCGAGTCCTCCCAGCCACGAAATGTCATATTTAATATAACATGTAAACATAAGAATATGAATACGAATCACACATAGCCTTAGCATATAGATGCTAGACAAACGTGCTTATCATGTGAACAACAATATAACAACACATAGTCCTAGCATGTGAATACTAGACCGACTCATACTACACTATCATGTGAATCACATAACATCCAGGAATCCAAACTCTATCAACCATAGCCGGCTTGCATCTCACCTTCTATGATTCATAGAATCATCAAACAAGAAAGGACAATATATCAAAGACAGGCATAAGTTCTTAGCACCGTCAATAGTCACTCTGTAACTCGAGTCTATACCACGAGGTAGGGAAGGTAATCGAACCGGTATCTTGGCTCAGAGGTTCTATCAAAACATGGCCAAGACACAACACAACCCTAGCCTTAAATCACAGAGACCTAGACATGCGGATACACACCACCGCACCCAAGACCCACAATTTTTTTAAAACAAAGTGAGTACCCTAAGGAGTCCACCAAAGGGTTGGCTAGTACTTAAGCTGACCACTTACTCTCAAAATAAGTAACGAGGTCATGCCCCAACTTGGATAAAAACCCACCAAGTCAGGAACACAGAGGCTATTAAGCAGTGAACATATACTCGTCAAAGACTATAAAGGCCTATCTATGACATCAGCCGAAGTCACTCACCTAGGACCTAGTCCCAACTGAATGCTTTAGCCTACAACACTTAAGACATATAGGACACCCACTTAACCATAAGAGGGGCAAAGAGTCCAACTTTCAAACATAATGCTAACATTCTATCATGTGAAAGGCTATATAAATGTCTATTCAAATGAAAAATCCAACCATATCCTCAATGTTATCAATAACCAAAATATAGCTAACCTTCAATATCATAATCCATGAGAATAAGCTAAAATGGCAACAAGGCAAGAAGACTCAAGTATAAGGCAACCAATTCATCCAACAACCAACATGTGAAATGATAATTACAAATATCAAGGCATAACATAAAACATCCAATAACAACCAATCTCACCTCAAAGACAAACCCTCGACCCTAGTCCCGCGACGGGTCATTGGTCAAATCGAGGCTGACCGGTTTAAACCTAGTTTGACCAAACTCGTTTGGTCAATCTGGCCCAGCTCAGAGTCTTGGCCTACTTTTGGCCCAAATCATAATAATTATCACAATGTCATTCTCATGCTAAATTTCAATTTTTAACGTGTGAATGCTATCAAACTAAAGACTTTATTTTAATTTACAAAAATGGCTAATTCAACATTAAAGCCCAAAACCCGACCCAAAAGTCACGGACCAACCCCGGGTCAAGCACGGGCCTGCCGCGGCCCGTCACGGGCCTGTTTCACTGCTGTGAACAGTAACACGGGTCTGTGAACAGTAACTTTTCTATAAATTTTTTGATAAAACGACGCCATTTACTCATACGGACTCCGAATTGAGTGATTCAAGTGGCTAGACCACCTAATTTTTCGATGCCGTTCAATCTGTCATATTTTTGGAAACATTGGAAAACGTCTCGGTCCGGTACTGACGCGTTCCAGCCAACACGCGGATTTGACACAACACGTAATTACTCATCCAAATTTGTTCTAAACAATAATATACTAATGGTTAACATAAATTAAACATAATCATACTCATCTTTCTCCATTCATTCATTTATCAACAAGATCGTCTCAAACAACAACAAACAACAAACACAACTACTAATGGGACATTAATTCGTCGAGTAACTCGAAATATGTTACCTTAAGCTAGAAAAAGGCAAAATAACCCTTGAGAAAACCCTAAAAACAGTAGCTAACCATCATCCTCTACTATATAGGACTCCCTTATATCATCCTCATAATCTTCACCTATTAAAAACAACAAAAACACAATAATAATTACTAAAACCGAAATTATGCCCAAAATCATCTTAAATCAACATAATGAAAACTGAAATTAAAACATACTAGGATGTAGATCTTGAAGAGAGGATTCCGAAAATATAAATTTTGCGAAAATCGGACTAGAAACGAAGAAGTTATGATGAAATTACGATTGTAAGTTTTTTTTTTTTTTTGGGATTTCGGTCAAGAGGAACCAAAACAAGAACAAATGAAGCCTTAGGAAGAAATAGGAAGGAGGGGGAAGAAGGTGGGCCGTGGAAAGGGAGAAAGGAGCGGGAATTTGGCGGGATTTCATTAGTCGATTTTGGCTCGTTTCGACGATAATTTCGACGATAATTAGAACCGTTTGTCAAATGCAAATTCCGACAATGCCAAAGTTCTTAAACACGAGATTACAAGAAGATTGAGTACTCATATGACCCATTTCCAAAATCGTTTGCCCAATTTTCACAAGAATCGCCATTTTCCCCGATATGCCCTTATTTCGAAATAAAAGGTTTTTACATGGTTTAAACTATTTTTAAACATTTCGAAACTATCAAAATAAATACTTTAATTCAAAATATAATAGAATTATATTTCATTGAATTATTATTACTTCAAATACATTAATATTAAATTCAACTTTATTAATAAATTACTTCCGCCATATAATAACGATCCGAAATTACGGGTGTTACAATCATCCCTCCTTTTAAGAAGTTTCGTCCTCGAAACTTGCAAGTAGAAAACGAAAATACAATAAGGACGAACTCAATTTTCCAAGGCGAAAATCAAAACATTTAAAACAAATTGGAATTCCAAAAGATGATCCTTCAAGAGGGATTAAGAAAACTTTCAAAAGCACGATGTCCATATCAAGGGAATGAGAGAACTCTTGATGCATGCAAGCGCGCTATCATTCCGAATCAAGGACAAATCAAAATACGAAATCATTCGCCGATAAGTGCAGAACTAGTTATCAGACGTCTCCAATAACGAATCCTGACAACGAATCAACGCCAAAACAAAATGAAAGCGAAAGGTCAAATGCAATTGTTATAGAAAAATGGTAAATCATTTTTCAAACTTTACCAGAAGTCAAGTTTTCCAAATATAATACAAATTTTAACAACGAATCGAAAAGTTAACTCACATGGGTCCGAAATTACACAAAACGAGAAATAGCTTAGGTATCAAATCGAACACTAAGGTTGAAAGAGAGTGAGAAATCATTTTCAAATGTTATAGAAAGAGGTCAATTTGTAGATTTAACTCCAAATTTAAAATGATGAACCAAAAGTTTACTCAAACTAGATAGAATCTATGCAAGATGGAAAACAACTCGGGAACGAGAAGTGCAACTCGCGATAGGGAACTCACACCCAACAGACAAGAAGGAATTGAACTCTTAAAGGTGAAATTTTTGGATGAAGTCAATAAAGATGTCAACGAACAAGACGCTTTACTCAAAAGGTCAAATGAGTTCCAAAAAGGCGAACTCAACGGAACAAGCCGTTTAAAAGCAAGAATGACAATTGTCGGAGATCGGAATTAGGAAGATCGGTACATCGAGAAAGGTTCACTCAATTTTTCAACCACAGAGTCATCCTACTAGGTCCTCCGAACATCAACAGGGCAACAACCAGAGGCCACACTAACCCAAAGAGCCATCTGAACCACTCATCGACAAGTCTACTTATAAGCTAATCCTTGAGACAATCATATCCTCTACAATTATAACTTAACAATTTCCCAATCAAAATGTTTCCACCAATATCCTCCACCGAACAAAATCAAAATCCAAAGTCGAAACTAGTAACAATATTATACCCTTACCAAGATTCAATATTCCCAAACGCGTTCATGCTTGAAACCAACCCACAAGCAACAAGTTGCACTATCCAATCCATAATTAGCACCAACTATAAGATAAATGGGTTCATCACACAAATCATCTGATCGGTTTACTCAAGATTCACTATCCTACTTCCCAACAATATTCCAATTCCAATAGAAAGATTCCCCAAAGGATTAAATATAAGGTCCAAACTTACAATAACATTCCACAAACTTAGCTATCAATCCCCAATACCGTAAAGTAAGGCTCAAATGACAAACGAACAATCCCCGAACAAACAATGCCCAAAACAATCCAAAATAATCATAGAAATACTCCACCAAGGTAAACTAATCCCATTAGTCTCATCATCAAATCGAAACCAAAGTGAGTCTTATACCACCAAATCACGCGAACCTCAAATCGCAAGGAGACTACAACATTGCCATCATAAGAATTCCATCAAAAAATCTAGCTCTCATATTACATGGTCAAATACAAGCACAAACTCCTACACCAATCCCGACAGAAATCAAAATACAAAAATCCTCAAATCACATCCCACTAACTCTGTAAACATGGTCAACAAGGTACCAACTATACTAAGTAGATAAAGAGTGATAACGGGATAGAGAAACGGTAAAATATTTTCGAAGGGTGCATGAGCATGACAAGTTAGGAAACTAGGGAGTCGGACCGTAAAGATAACGGTTGACAGAAATAAGAGGTACTCGAGTTAAGAAGATATCTCGGGCAAGAAGAAGATACGTAAACTTCGGCATAAAAACAGGGTTCAACGAACGCTAAAGAGAAGGAGAGGAAAACAGAAGCGGCATAATGAAAGGTTTACCGTTTAACCAAACACTCCTCAAAGCTTATGGTCGCTATAATAAGGTTACATCACTAAGGTGCTCAACAAAGACTCAAAAGTCTACCAAATCATAGGACTAACAAGGACTCCACAATGGTAGGTTTTCCTCAACTCAATTGGTTCCAAGAGCCAAAATCAATTCACCACACAAACTCATTTGTTACCATCGAAGTCCCAAAGTATCTCCTTTACAATTCTCGTCATCGAACTTCACTTGCTATGTCATCCCCAAGTACCATGGCTTGTTTACACTATCATCTCACCACTTCGTACTTCTAGTCTCCGATACCATAAATTAGAATCGCATCTTTGAACACACGAACTACATCGAACAACTTTCCACCAAAATTCCCAAATTCAGATATGATTAATAAGGTCAACCACGTGTTCTCAAATTTCAAAAGGGTCAACAAGGGCTACTCTATACTAGATTTGGTCAACTCAAAAGGTTTAACAAACTAACTAATTCCAAAGTACGATACCAATCCATTGAGCAACGTCAATGTCCTATTGTATTCCTTTCAAGGCCTACAAAGATTGGGGCTATCTACCATTCCTTTAATTCTCCACAAGAAACATCGAGACTCTCAAATGAAGTAGCTTAGGTTCATTACAACTTATGTGCTAAGGTAATACCCATGCTCAATCACCTATAACAAACAAGCTCTCAATAGACATAAATCCCAAGGTGTTTCTCAACTCACTAGGCTCTCACGTCAAGCACAACTAACAAGACTAACCAAAGGATCCCAAGTTATCTTCTCATATACAACTCAGACCTTAAACAATCAATTTCTCAACTCGTTCACGCCCTCCAATGATACATTCACTCACCCCAAGGTACGAGGCTCAGTCAAAAATATTCTCTCAAAACCGGGTTCTCTTGAACAAGGGGACTATCCCGCGGAATAAAAGGAAGGTGTCCACAAGGACTCTTATTATAAGAAGGAAACGAACCAAGGATGAATCGGGAGGAAGAATAGAAGAGTAGTTACCAAGGCGAGAGAAGAGGAATTAGAAAGACGAATAGACAACGAGATTGAAAGATTAAGGTAAGGTACACTGAATACGAAAAGAAATATCGAGAAAGTGGAAGCACCCTTCATTTGGCATAACCAATCTTCAACATTCGGCAACGGCCACTCAATCTTGGTCACCAACGAGTAATATCACGGTCATAGCTTCAACGGCACGAACATTAATAACTAACAATTAACAAACCTAGCTTGTAGGATTGCATTATCTACGTTTCTTGGAGGGGCCATCTTGCAAAAGAGAACATTGGTTAGCACCTAACAAATAGCAATCACAAACAAAGCTACCACATAAAATCCTAAATCTACCCATCCTACCCATCTCTCAAGTTTATTATTTAAAGGTCAAGTGATTTTAAGTGGGGTGCACAAACGTGCGTCGGGAGCAACAAGCTCTGATACCAACTGTGACACCCTCATTTTTAGCGTTAGATAAACACATAAATTCTACAGAAAAACTGACAGGATATGTTTGTAATTGGTTCAACTAGATCAAAACCTGTAATTTTAAAAACTTTTCTAAACCATTCACAAACATCTCCAAATGAAGAGTGCCAAAACCTGCAAATTCTAACAAACTAATTTACATAACATAGCTAAAGTCGCGAGATTAAAGTGATACAAACCAACGTAAAAGAGGGAGACATATGTCCCTCCAAAATATAAACACAACCATATGTTTAAAGGTTTACTACAAAATATAACCAAACTAAGTCCAAGGTTCTTTTGCTCACTAGCTCGTCCGTGTACCCCATCTAATCATCATCAACCTCACAATCGCATTTTATACAAACACGAAAGCCACAATTCAATGGGGAGTAACTTCGAGTCCTCCCAGCCACGAAATGTCATATTTAATATAACATGTAAACATAAGAATATGAATACGAATCACACATAGCCTTAGCATATAGATGCTAGACAAACGTGCTTATCTTGTGAACAACAATATAACAACACATAGTCCTAGCATGTGAATACTAGACCGACTCATACTACACTATCATGTGAATCACATAACATCCAGAAATCCAAACTCTATCAACCATAGCCGGCTTGCATCTCACCTTCTATGATTCATAGAATCATCAAACAAGAAAGGACAATATATCAAAGACATGCATAAGTTCTTAGCACCGTCAATAGTCACTCTGTAACTCGAGTCTATACCACGAGGTAGGGAAGGTAATCGAACCGGTATCTTGGCTCAGAGGTTCTATCAAAACATGGCCAAGACACAACACAACCCTAGCCTAAAATCTGCGCAGACCTAGACATGCGGATACACACCACCGCACCCAAGACCCACAATTTTTTTAAAACAAAGTGAGTACCCTAAGGAGTCCACCAAAGGGTTGGCTAGTACTTAAGCTGACCACTTACTCTCAAAATAAGTAACGAGGTCATGCCCCAACTTGGATAAAAACCCACCAAGTCGGAACACAGAGGCTATTAAGCGGTGAACATATACTCGTCAAAGACTATAAAGGCCTATCTATGACATCACCAAGTCACTCACCTAGGACCTAGTCCCAACTGAATGCTTTAGCCTACAACACTTAAGACAAGTAGGACACCCACTTAACCATAAGAGGGGCAAAGAGTCCAACTTTCAAACATAATGCTAACATTCTATCATGTGAAAGGCTATATAAATGTCTATTCAAAGAGAAAATCCAACCATATCCTCAATGTTATCAATAACCAAAATATAGCTAACCTTCAATATCATAATCCATGAGAATAAGCTAAAATGGCAACAAGGCAAGAAGACTCAAGTATAAGGCACCAATTCATCCAACAACCAACATGTGAAATGATAATTACAAATATCAAGGCATAACATAAAACATCCAATAACAACCAATCTCACCTCAAAGACAAACCCTCGACCCTAGTCCCGCGACGAGTCATTGGTCAAATCGAGGTCGACTTGGTTTAAACCTAGTTTGACCAAACTCGTTTGGTCAATCTGGCCCAGCTCAGAGTCTTGGCCTACTTTTGGCCCAAATCATAATAATTATCACAATGTCATTCTCATGCTAAATTTCAATTCTTAACGTGTGAATGCTATCAAACTAAAGACTTTATTTTAATTTACAAAAATGGCTAATTCAACATTAAAGCCCAAAACCCGACCCAAAAGTCACGGACCAACCCCGGGTCAAGCACGGGCCTGCCGCGGCCTGTCACGGGCCTGTTTCACTGCTGTGAACAGTAACACAGGTCTGTGAACAGTAACTTTTCTATAAATTTTTTGATAAAACGACGCCATTTACTCATACGGACTCCGAATTGAGTGATTCAAGTGGCTAAATCACCTAATTTTTCGATGCCGTTCAATCTGTCATATTTTTGGAAACATTGGAAAACGTCTCGGTCCGGTACTGACGCGTTCCAGCCAACACGCGGATTTGACACAACACGTAATTACTCATCCAAATTTGTTCTAAACAATAATATACTAGTGGTTAACATAAATTAAACATAATCATACTCATCTTACTCCATTCATTCATTTATCAACAAGATCGTCTCAAACAACAACAAACAACAAACACAACTACTAATGGGACATTAATTCGTCGAGTAACTCGAAATATGTTACCTTAAGCTAGAAAAAGGCAAAATAACCCTTGAGAAAACCCTAAAAACAGTAGCTGACCATCATCCTCTACTATATAGGAGTCCCTTATATCATCCTCATAATCTTCACCTATTAAAAACAACAAAAACACAATAATAATTACTAAAACCAAAATTATGCCCAAAATCATCTTAAATCAACATAATGAAAACTGAAATTAAAACATACTAGGATGTAGATCTTGAAGAGAGGATTCCGAAAATATAAATTTTGCGAAAATCGGACTAGAAACGAAGAAGTTATGACGAAATTACGATTGTAAGTTTTTTTTTTTTTTTGGGATTTCGGTCAAGAGGAACCAAAACAAAAACAAATGAAGCCTTAGGAAGAAATAGGAAGGAGGGGGAAGAAGGTGGGCCGTGGAATGGGAGAAAGGAGCGGGAATTTGGCGGGATTTCATTAATCGGTTTTGGCTCGTTTCGACGATAATTTCGACGATAATTAGAACCGTTTGTCAAATGCAAATTCCGACAATGCCAAAGTTCTTAAACACGAGATTACAAGAAGATTGAGTACTCATATGACCCATTTCCAAAATCGTTTGCCCAATTTTCACAAGAATCGCCATTTTCCCCGATATGCCCTTATTTCGAAATAAAAGGTTTTTACATGGTTTAAACTATTTTTAAACATTTCGAAACTATCAAAATAAATACTTTACTTCAAAATATAATAGAATTATATTTCATTGAATTATTATTACTTCAAATACATTAATATTAAATTCAACTTTATTAATAAATTACTTCCGCAATATAATAACGGTCCGAAATTACGGGGTGTTACAATCATCCCTCCTTTTAAGAAGTTTCGTCCTCGAAACTTGCAAGTAGAAAACGAAAATACAATAAGGACGAACTCAATTTTCCAAGGCGAAAATCAAAACATTTAAAACAAATTGGAATTCCAAAAGATGATCCTTCAAGAGGGATTAAGAAAACTTTCAAAAGCACGATGTCCATACCAAGGGAATGAGAGAACTCTTGATGCATGCAAGCGCGCTATCATTCCGAATCAAGGACAAATCAAAATACGAAATCATTCGCCGATAAGTGCAGAACTAGTTATCAGACGTCTCCAATAACGAATCGTGACAACGAATCAACGCCAAAACAAAATGAAAGCGAAAGGTCAAATGCAATTGTTATAGAAAAATGGTAAATCATTTTTCAAACTTTACCAGAAGTCAAGTTTTCCAAATATAATACAAATTTTAACAACGAATCGAAAAGTTAACTCACATGGGTCCGAAATTACACAAAACGAGAAATAGCTTAGGTATCAAATCGAACACTAAGGTTGAAAGAGAGTGAGAAATCATTTTCAAATGTTATAGAAAGAGGTCAATTTGTAGATTTAACTCCAAATTTAAAATGATGAACCAAAAGTTTACTCAAACTAGATAGAATCTATGCAAGATGGAAAACAACTCGGGAACGAGAAGTGCAACTCGCGATAGGGAACTCACACCCAACAGACAAGAAGGAATTGAACTCTTAAAGGTGAAATTTTTGGATGAAGTCAATAAAGATGTCAACGAACAAGACGCTTTACTCAAAAGGTCAAATGAGTTCCAAAAAGGCGAACTCAACGGAACAAGCCAGAATAGCAAGAATGACAATTGTCGGAGATCGGAATTAGGAAGATCGGTACATCGAGAAAGGTTCACTCAATTTTTCAACCACAGAGTCATCCTACTAGGTCCTCCGAACATCAACAGGGCAACAACCAGAGGCCACACTAACCCAAAGAGCCATCTGAACCACTCATCGACAAGTCTACTTATAAGCTAATCCTTAAGACAATCATATCCTCTACAATTATAACTTAACAATTTCCCAATCAAAATGTTTCTACCAATATCCTCCACCGAACAAAATCAAAATCCAAAGTCGAAACTAGTAACAATATTATACCCTTACCAAGATTCAATATTCCCAAACGCATTCATGCTTGAAACCAACCCACAAGCAACAAGTTGCACTATCCAATCCATAATTAGCACCAACTATAAGATAAATGGGTTCATCACACAAATCATCTGATCGGTTTACTCAAGATTCACTATCCTACTTCCCAACAATATTCCAATTCCAATAGAAAGATTCCCCAAAGGATTAAATATAAGGTCCAAACTTACAATAACATTCCACAAACTTAGCTATCAATCCCCAATACCGTAAAGTAAGGCTCAAATGACAAACGAACAATCCTCGAACAAACAATGCCCAAAACAATCCAAAATAATCATAGAAATACTCCACCAAGGTAAACTAATCCCATTAGTCTCATCATCAAATCGAAACCAAAGTGAGTCTTATACCACCAAATCACGCGAACCTCAAATCGCAAGGAGACTACAACATTGCCATCATAAGAATTCCATCAAAAAATCTAGCTCTCATATTACATGGTCAAATACAAGCACAAACTCCTACACCAATCCCGACAGAAATCAAAATACAAAAATCCTCAAATCACATCCCACTAACTCTGTAAACATGGTCAACAAGGTACCAACTATACTAAGTAGATAAAGAGTGATAACGGGATAGAGAAACGGTAAAATATTTTCGAAGGGTGCATGAGCATGACAAGTTAGGAAACTAGGGAGTCGGACCGTAAAGATAACGGTTGACAGAAATAAGAGGTACTCGAGTTAAGAAGATATCTCGGGCAAGAAGAAGATACGTAAACTTCGGCATAAAAACAGGGTTCAACGAACGCTAAAGAGAAGGAGAGGAAAACAGAAGCGGCATAATGAAAGGGTTACCGTTTAACCAAACACTCCTCAAAGCTTATGATCGCTATAATAAGGTTACATCACTAAGGTGCTCAACAAAGACTCAAAAGTCTACCAAATCATAGGACTAACAAGGACTCCACAATGGTAGGTTTTCCTCAACTCAATTGGTTCCAAGAGCCAAAATCAATTCACCACACAAACTCATTTGTTACCATCCAAGTCCCAAAGTATCTCCTTTACAATTCTCGTCATCGAACTTCACTTGCTATGTCATCCCCAAGTACCATGGCTTGTTTACACTATCATCTCACCACTTCGTACTTCTAGTCTCCGATACCATAAATTAGAATCGCATCTTTGAACACACGAACTACATCGAACAACTTTCCACCAAAATTCCCAAATTCAGATATGATTAATAAGGTCAACCACGTGTTCTCAAATTTCAAAAGGGTCAACAAGGGATACTCTATACTAGATTTGGTCAACTCAAAAGGTTTAACAAACTAACTAATTCCAAAGTACGATACCAATCCATTGAGCAACGTCAATGTCCTATTGTATTCCTTTCAAGGCCTACAAAGATTGGGGCTATCTACCATTCCTTTAATTCTCCACAAGAAACATCGAGACTCTCAAATGAAGTAGCTTAGGTTCATTCCAACTTATGTGCTAAGGTAATACCCATGCTCAATCACCTATAACAAACAAGCTCTCAATAGACATAAATCCCAAGGTGTTTCTCAACTCACTAGGCTCTCACGTCAAGCACAACTAACAAGACTAACCAAAGGATCCCAAGTTATCTTCTCATATACAACTCAGACCTTAAACAATCAATTTCTCAACTCGTTCACGCCCTCCAATGATACATTCACTCATCCCAAGGTACGAGGCTCGATCAAAAAACATTCTCTCAAAACCGGGTTCTCTTGAACAAGGGGACTATCCCGCGGAATAAAAGGAAGGTGTCCACAAGGACTCTTATTATAAGAAGGAAACGAACCAAGGATGAATCGGGAGAAAGAATAGAAGAGTAGTTACCAAGGCGAGAGAAGAGGAATTAGAAAGACGAATAGACAACGAGATTGAAAGATTAAGGTAAGGTACACCAATACGAAAAGAAATATCGAGAAAGTGGAAGCACCCTTCATTTGGCATAACCAATCTTCAACATTCGGCAACGGCCACTCAATCTTGGTCACCAACGAGTAATATCACGGTCATTGCTTCAACGGCACGAACATTAATAACTAACAATTAACAAACCTAGCTTGTAGGATTGCATTATCTACGTTTCTTGGAGGGGCCATCTTGCAAAAGAGAACATTGGTTAGCACCTAACAAATAGCAATCACAAACAGGCTACCACATAAAATCCTAAATCTACCCATCCTACCCATCTCTCAAGTTTATTATTTAAAGGTCAAGTGATTTTAAGTGGGGTGCACAAACGTGCGTCGGGAGCAACAAGCTCTGATACCAACTGTGACACCCTCATTTTTAGCGTTAGATAAACACGTAAATTCTACAGAAAAACTGACAGGATATGTTTGTAATTGGTTCAACTAGATCAAAACCTGTAATTTTAAAAACTTTTCTAAACCATTCACAAACATCTCCAAATGAAGAGTGCCAAAACCTGCAAATTCTAACAAACTAATTTACATAACATAGCTAAAGTCGCGAGATTAAAGTGATACAAACCAACGTAAAAGAGGGAGACATATGTCCCTCCAAAATATAAACACAACCATATGTTTAAAGGTTTACTACAAAATATAACCAAACTAAGTCCAAGGTTCTTTTGCTCACTAGCTCGTCCGTGTACCCCATCTAATCATCATCAACCTGTCAATCGCATTTTATACAAACACGAAAGCCACAATTCAGTGGGGAGTAACTTCGAGTCCTCCCAGCCACGAAATGTCATATTTAATATAACATGTAAACATAAGAATATGAATACGAATCACACATAGCCTTAGCATATAGATGCTAGACAAACGTGCTTATCTTGTGAACAACAATATAACAACACATAGTCCTAGCATGTGAATACTAGACCGACTCATACTACACTATCATGTGAATCACATAACATCCAGAAATCCAAACTCTATCAACCATAGCCGGCTTGCATCTCACCTTCTATGATTCATAGAATCATCAAACAAGAAAGGACAATATATCAAAGACAGGCATAAGTTCTTAGCACCGTCAATAGTCACTCTGTAACTCGAGTCTATACCACGAGGTAGGGAAGGTAATCGAACCGGTATCTTGGCTCAGAGGTTCTATCAAAAATGGCCAAGACACAACACAACCCTAGCCTAAAATCTGCGCAGACCTAGACATGCGGATACACACCACCGCACCCAAGACCCACAATTTTTTTAAAACAAAGTGAGTACCCTAAGGAGTGCACCAAAGGGTTGGCTAGTACTTAAGCTGACCACTTACTCTCAAAATAAGTAACGAGGTCATGCCCCAACTTGGATAAAAACCCACCAAGTCAGGAACACAGAGGCTATTAAGCAGTGAACATATACTCGTCAAAGACTATAAAGGCCTATCTATGACATCACCAAGTCACTCACCTAGGACCTAGTCCCAACTGAATGCTTTAGCCTACAACACTTAAGACAAGTAGGACACCCACTTAACCATAAGAGGGGCAAAGAGTCCAACTTTCAAACATAATGCTAACATTCTATCATGTGAAAGGCTATATAAATGTCTATTCAGCAGAAAATCCAACCATATCCTCAATGTTATCAATAACCAAAATATAGCTAACTTTCAATATCATAATCCATGAGAATAAGCTAAAATGGCAACAAGGCAAGAAGACTCAAGTATAAGGCAACCAATTCATCCAACAACCAACATGTGAAATGATAATTACAAATATCAAGGCATAACATAAAACATCCAATAACAACCAATCTCACCTCAAAGACAAACCCTCGACCCTAGTCCCGCGACGGGTCATTGGTCAAATCGAGGCTGACCGGTTTAAACCTAGTTTGACCAAACTCGTTTGGTCAATCTGGCCCAGCTCAGAGTCTTGGCCTACTTTTGGCCCAAATCATAATAATTATCACAATGTCATTCTCATGCTAAATTTCAATTCTTAACGTGTGAATGCTATCAAACTAAAGACTTTAGTTTAATTTACAAAAATGGCTAATTCAACATTAAAGCCCAAAACCCTACCCAAAAGTCACGGACCAACCCCGGGTCAAGCACGGGCCTGCCGCGGCCCGTCACGGGCCTGTTTCACTGCTGTGAACAGTAACACGGGTCTGTGAACAGTTACTTTTCTATAAATTTTTTGATAAAACGACGCCATTTACTCATACGGACTCCGAATTGAGTGATTCAAGTGGCTAAACCACCTAATTTTTCGATGCCGTTCAATCTGTCATATTTTTGGAAACATTGGAAAAAGTCTCGGTCCGGTACTGACGCGTTCCAGCCAACACGCGGAGTTGACACAACACGTAATTACTCATCCAAATTTGTTCTAAACAATAATATACTAATGGTTAACATAAATTAAACATAATCATACTCATTTTACTCCATTCATTCATTTATCAACAAGATCGTCTCAAACAACAACAAACAACAAACACAACTACTAATGTGACATTAATTCGTCGAGTAACTCGAAATATGTTACCTTAAGCTAGAAAAAGGCAAAATAACCCTTGAGAAAACCCTAAAAACAGTAGCTAACCATCATCCTCTACTATATAGGAGTCCCTTATATCATCCTCATAATCTTCACCTATTAAAAACAACAAAAACACAATAATAATTACTAAAACTGAAATTATGCCCAAAATCATCTTAAATCAACATAATGAAAATTGAAATTAAAACATACTAGGATGTAGATCTTGAAGAGAGGATTCCGAAAATATAAATTTTGCGAAAATCGGACTAGAAACGAAGAAGTTATGATGAAATTACGATTGTAAGTTTTTTTTTTTTTTGGGATTTCGGTCAAAAGGAACCAACACAAGAACAAATGAAGCCTTAGGAAGAAATAGGAAGGAGGGGGAAGAAGGTGGGCCGTGGAAAGGGAGAAAGGAGCGGGAATTTGGCGGGATTTCATTAGTCGGTTTTGGCTCGTTTCGACGATAATTTCGACGATAATTAGAACCGTTTGTCAAATGCAAATTCCGACAATGCCAAAGTTCTTAAACACGAGATTACAAGAAGATTGTAACGCCCCGTAATTTCGGACCGTTAATATATTTCGAAAATAATTTAGTAATCAAATAAAGTTTGATATTAATGTATTTAAAGTAAAAATAATTCAAAGAAATATAATTTTATTATATTTTGAGGTAAAGTATTTATTTTGATAGTTTCGAGATGTTTAAAAATAGTTTAAACCGTGTAAAAACTTTTTATTTTGAAATAAGGGCATATCGGGGGGAAAATGACAATTCTATTGAAAATTGGGCAAACGAATTTGGAAATGGGTCGTATGAGTATTCAATTTTCTTGTAATCTCGTGTTTAAGAACTTTGGTCTTGTCGGAATTTGCATTTGACCAACGGTTTTAATTATTATTGAAACGAGCCAAAACCGACTCGTAAAATCCCGACTAAACCCGCACCTTTCCTCTCTTTCTCCCCTAACCCGCGGCACCCCCTTCCCCTTTCTTTTTTTTTTTTTTTTTTTTTCTGATTTTCCTTTCCTTCTTCATTCTCTAACATTTCCCAAAATCAACAAACACCATTTTATACAAAATCAAAGCTTAATTTCATCATAATTTCTTCATTTCTTATCGGATTTTCACGAAATTTATATTTCCGGAATCCCCTCGTCGAGATCTATAACCTGGTATAATTTAATTTCAGTTTTCTTGAAGTTGTTTTAAGACGAATTTTGGGCAAATTTCGGTTTATGTACTTATTATTGTGTTTTTATTGTTTATTTAGGTGAAGAATTGGAGGACGAGTTTGGGGACTCGTATATTGTCGAAGATAGCGGCTAGTTGCTTGTTAGGGTTTGGGTTTTAAGGTGCTAATTGCTCATTTTCTAGCTTAAGGTAACATATTTCGAGTTACTCAACGAATAATCGTCACAATCTTTGTTGTTTTTGTATGTTTTGTGATTTTTATTTAAGTAGTTAATTCCATATGATAAAATGGTTGCATGCATGGCTAATTCATGTATTTTTGTTAGTTTAAGTTAACATGTTAGTATTGGGGACGATTAATTATGTTTCAGACGGTCTTATACTGAACAAAAATGGAGAAATGGAGGTGTAGGGGTGGCGGCAGCAGGCACGGCAGGCCCACGGCTGGCCCACGGCTGGCCCGGGTCAGCCCGTTGCTTGTTTCGCGGTTTTTCATGCATTGGTCGTCATTTTAGGTTCATTAAGGATATAATTAGAATAAGTAACATATGGTTAAACCTTTGTAATGAATAATGTTAGTAGTAAAGATAATAAGGTTGGTAAAAATTATGTTTATATTGATAGTTATCACATGTTAGGATAGTTTATAAATTGAAATTGTAATTAATAGGCTCAAAATGAATTTTATAGTGATAAGTGTAATGTTTTGATGATTGTGCCGAAAACTGAGCCTTAGTCCCTTTGACTGATTCGATGTCAGTTAATTGAGTGATTGGTCAGCCGCAATTTAACCCGTACCTGTCGCAGGGCTGGGGTTGCGGGTAAAAATTCGGTTGGATGAAATTTTGAATGAATTAGATAATCGGCCTTTTTCTTGTTTTAGGCCATTTATTATATTTTTATTTCACATGTGTAGTTAGTTGATTTAAGTAGCTTCTTATATTGTAGAAACGGCCCTAGATTCCCTGAAGCCTTTAATATGGTTAATATTGTTAGAATTGGAAATTGGTATTGAATACTTATTGAGGATATTGTTGGATTGTCTGCTGAATAGAGATTTATATAGCCTTTCACATGATAGTTTAAATTGGTCAGTTTAGTATTCATATGTTAGAATACTTGGAAATTAGATTAATTATCATGTTGTTTACATGTTACTCTACATGTTACATTAAATATGACGTTTCGTGGCTGGGAGGACTCGAAGTTACTCCCCACTGAATTGTGGCTTTCGTGTTTGTATAAAATGCGATTGACAGGTACTTGATGCTTAGTTGGGGTTCACGGACGAGCTAGTGAGCAAGAGAACCTTGGACCTAGTTTTGGCTATTTTTATAGTAAACCTTTAGACTTTTGGTTTTGTATATATTTTGAAGGGACATATGTCTCCCTCTTTTTCTTTGGGTTGTATCATTATATTTTCTTATCGTTAGCTATGGCATGTAAATTAGTTCGTTAGCATTGCAGGTTTTGGCTCCCTCCTCTTGGGAATGTTGGAAATGTTTGTGGTTGGTTTAGGAAAGTTTTTGAAATTACAGGTTTTGTCTAGTTGAACCAATTACAAACATATCCTGTCAGTTTTTCCGTAGAATTTACGCCTTAATTTATCGCTAATTTTAAGGGTGTCACAGTTGGTATCAGAGCTTGTTGCTCCCGACGCACGTTTGTGCACCCCACTTAAAAATTACTTGACCTTTAAATAATAAACTTGAGAGAAGGGTAGGATGGGTAGAATTAGGATTTTATGTGGTAGTCTGTTTGTGATTGCTAATTGTTAGGTACTAATTAATTTTCTTTTTTTAAGATGGCTCCGCCAAGAAGAGACATTGATGATGCTATTTTATTAGTTCTTACTCAAATTCTCCAAAACCAACAAAATCAGCAGAATCAATAAGCTCCTCCTCCTCCTCCGCCTGCTGAGGGTACTCCAGGCACCTATACTTGGGTGGCTAATCAGTTAACCCGAATCAACACTCCCACTTATGGTGGAGAGATTGATCCAGCTGCTCTTACAGGGTGGTTTCGGGAGTTGGAGAAAAGCTTTACATTGTATGATGTCAAGGAGGAACATAAAGTGAAGCTAGCCTCTCACTTCCTAGTTCGAGAAGCAGATCGATGGTGGTCCATGACTGGGCCTACCGTTTCAGCTGAACCGGGATTTGACTGGGTACGTTTCAAGGAGTTAGTAGAGGCCCGATTCTATCCACAAGAACTTAAACAGCAGAAGTTGAAGGGGTTCATGGAGTTGAAGCAAGGAAGCCTTCCTGTTCAGGCCTTCACCGATAAATTCAACGAGTTGGCTCATTATGCAACTAGATTGGTGAAGGATGACAATGAAAAAGCTTTCTTTTATCTTGAAAAGCTCTCTCCTAAGATCAAAAGTATGGTCCGCCGAGACTCCACTAGCTTTGTTATAATTTACAATGATGCTTTGTGGGCTGAAAATTCCCTAAAAGACATTGAAAATGAAGCTCGTGCAACCAGTTCTAATCTTGGCAAGAGGCCTTTATATCCCTCTTCTAGGCCCTTTACTCCTTCACCTAGGTTCATCTCTTCTCCCTCTGACCCAAACAAGAGGAGATTTGTTTCTAATGTTCAAGTTAACCGGGGTGGTCAATCTTCAGCTTTTAATGACAATAAAGGTACTAAAGACCGAGTGTGCTATAACTGCAAGAAACCAGCACACCCTGGTAAGTGCTTTGTTAATCCTATCATATGCTTTTCATGCAACAAACCGGGCCACAAGGCCAATGTTTGCCCGGAGAGGAAGGTGACGACTCCTACTACTCCTACCGCCCCAGTGAGGCCAGTGAAGCCAATGAGGCCGAAAGGCCGTATTTTTGTCTTGAGCCGAGCAGAAGCTGAGGCACATCCTGATATCATTACCGGTACATTTTCTATTTTTGATGTTCCTTGTTTGGTACTATTTGATACGGGTGCCTCTTTATCTTTTATTTCAATAAAACTCTCCAATAAATTATCACTTGAATCATCACATGAAGAAAGCACATCTATATCCTTACCCTCTGGTGATGTCTTTTCCTGTTCTAAAATCTATCCGGAAGTCCCTATTTCTATTGCGGGATCTATATTTCCAAAGAAATCTTTTCCAATTTCCACTTGAAGAATTTGATGTCATTTTGGGCATGGATTGGTTACATACTTATCATGCTCGATTTGAATGTCGAGACCAGAAAATAATTCTTACAAGCCCTTCAGGTCACCGTGTGTCTTATCAAATGGTTAAAAGACAAACCGGTACTAAATTAATTTCTGCTATGAAGTTTATCAATGCGATGAAAAAGGGTCATCAAGCCTTCTTGTGTATGGTGACTACTTCTGATTCTTCCTCTCTGCCTCTTAAAGAGAACATTCCTGTAGTATGTGAATTTCCCGAAGTTTTTCCTGATGAGCTACCGGGAATTCCTCCTGAAAGGGAAGTTGAATTTGCTATTGATCTTATTCCTGGTACCGCCCTATTGCTAAAGCTCCTTATAGGTTGGCACCGTCGAAATGAAAGAGTCAAGACTCACCGGATGATTTGATTGCCAAAGGTTTTATTCAACCTAGCTCTTCGCCTTGGGGTGCTCCTGTTCTCTTTGTAAGAAAGAAGGATGGATCTTTGTGATTATGCATAGATTATCGTGAACTTAACCGAGTTACTATCAAGAATAAATATCCTCTTCCTAGAATTGATGATCTTTTCGACCAACTCCGAGGTGCTTCTACTTTTTCTAAAATTGATCTTCGTTCGGGCTATCATCAAATTCCAGTCCGAGAAGCTGATATTCCTAAAACCGCCTTCAGTACGAGATATGGTCATTTCGAGTTTACGGTGATGCCATTCGGTTTGACCAATGCTCCAGCAGTATTCATGGATCAGATGAACCGTACTTTCAGAGAACACCTCGACAAGTGTGTTGTAGTGTTCATTGATGACATCTTGATCTATTCTAAATCTGAAGAAGAACATGTCAAACACCTTCGTGTTATTTTAGAGATTCTGCGCCGTGAAAAATGGTATGCTAAATTCTCTAAATGTGAATTCTGGTTACCTAAAGTGACCTTCCTTGGGCACGTCATTTCAAAAGAGGGTGTTATGGTAGATCCTGCCAAAATTGAAGCCGTTGTTGATTGGAAAAGTCCGACCAATGTTTCTGAAATCCGTAGTTTCCTTGGCTTGGCGGGTTACTATCGGCGATTTGTGAAGGATTTTTCAAAGATTGCTAGGCCGATGACTCAGTTGCTGAAGAAAGAGTCTAAGTTTGTGTGGTCTGAGGAGTGTGAAAATGCCTTCCAGGAATTGAAAAAGAGGTTGACTACCGCTCCGGTGTTGACCTTACCTGAAGAAGGAGTGGACTTTGATGTTTATTGCGATGCTTCTAAGCATGGTATAGGTTGTGTCTTGATGCAAAAAGGTAAAGTCATTGCTTATGCCTCTCGACAGCTTAGAGTTCATGAAGTTAACTACCCGACTCATGATCTTGAATTAGCTGCGGTGGTGCATGCTTTGAAGATTTGGAGACACTACCTCATTGGAGTCCATTGCAACATCTACACCGACCACAAGAGCCTGAAATATCTCTTTACCCAAAAAGAGCTGAACATGAGACAAAGAAGATGGTTAGAATTGGTGAATGACTATGATGCCGATCTAATTTATCATGAAGGAAAAGCTAATGTGGTGGCTGATGCTCTTAGTAGAAAATCCTGTCATTCTTTGAATTCTTTTCAGGAATTACCTCCTGAACTTGCTTTAGAACTTCAAAAATTAGGAGTAAGCCTTGTAAAAAGGGGCTCTCATCATCTTGATGCCATGTCGGAACCGACTTCTACCGTGAGATCCGTGCTTGCCTTTCCAATGATCCTACTTTCAAATCCATTCGAGCTAAAATTCAACTTGGGCAAGCTAAGGATTGTAAGATTGATGATGATGGGTATCTTCGTTATCATGGTAGAATCTATGTTCCGAGTGCAGCCGATTTGAGAAAAAGAATTCTTGATGAAGCACACCTCTCTCCTTACTCCATTCATCCGGGAGGTACCAAAATGTACAAAGATTTGAGATTGCAATTCTGGTGGCCTAGGATGAAGATTGAAGTTATGGAGTATGTCAGTAAATGCCTCACCTGTCAGAAAGTAAAAATAGAACATCAAAAGCCCGGGGGTTTGCTTCAACCCTTGGATGTTCCTCTTTGGAAATGGGAGTCTATATCCATGGATTTTGTGATGGCTTTACCCAGGACTTCCACTGGGAAGAATGCTGTTTGGGTGGTTGTGGACCGATTGACTAAGTGTGCTCGGTTTATTCCCATCAAAGAGACCTGGAGATTAGAAGTTCTAGCTCGTACCTATGTGGATGAGATAGTGCGCTATCATGGGGTTCCTAAAGATATAGTTTCAGATCGGGATCCTCGATTTTGTTCTCGTTTACGGACTGCATTACAGGAGGCCTTGGGTAGTAAACTATTGATGAGCACTGCTTTTCACGCCGCCACTGATGGTCAAACTGAGAGAACAATTCAAACTTTAGAGGATCTTCTTCGTGCTTGTGCTTTAGATTTCCAAACTTCTTGGGAGAAATGTTTACCTCTGGTTGAGTTTTCTTACAACAACAGCTATCAAGCCTCCATTAAAATGGCACCATATGAAGCTCGTATGGTAGAAAATTCCGTACTCTGTCTGTTGGGATCAAACCCAAAATGTTCCAATGTTAGGACCTGATTTGGTGACCGAGTCCATTGAGCAAGTTAAAATCATTCGGGAGCGGATGAAGGCCGCTCAGGACCGTCAAAAATCATATACTGATGTCCGTCGTCGACCACTTTCCTTTGAGGTTGATGATCGAGTATTCCTTAAAGTGTCACCTATGAAAGGGGTGAAACGGTTTGGCGTTAAAGGGAAGCTGAGCCCTAAATATATTGGACCTTTTCGGGTGATTGAAAAGATTGGTCCTGCTGCTTATCGTTTAGAATTGCCCCCAAATCTGAGCAAGGTTCATAACGTCTTCCATGTTTCTCAGTTGAGGAAGTACATTAGTGACCCTAGCCATATCATCCAAGAAGAGATTCTTGAATTGGAACCTAACTTGGTGGTTGAAGAAAGGCCAATTTGGATTCTTGAAAAAGCCAACAAGCAACTTAGGAGCAAAGTTGTACCTCTAGTCCGTATTCTTCGGCGTTGTGGAAATGTCGAAGAAGAGACTTGGGAGACTGAAGCTTCTATGTTAGCTAAATATCCTGAGTTATTCTCGTAAGGTATTCCTTTTCTTGCTCTTTTTCCGAGTTACTAAGCCGTGTTTAATCATAATTAGTAAAGATATTATTCTTATTATAGAACTTTAAACTAAAAGTTTGAAAATGCTTTTATGATTTTCAATGGTTTTAACATTAGTGAATGTTAAATCTCGTTGTTGGAGACGTCCCAATAATGGGTTTTCTCATTTATTGGTGTAGAAATATTTTTTATGTCTTGATATGAATGTGGATGTTCTTGTCTGATCAACGAGAGTATCACCGTTTCATTGAAAAGATACCTATATTTTCTTATAACTATAATTTCTCCTTCTAAGTTTCGAGGGCGAAACTTTTTAAAAGGAGGGGTGATTGTAACGCCCCGTAATTTCGGACCGTTAATATATTTCGAAAATAATTTAGTAATCAAATAAAGTTTGATATTAATGTATTTAAAGTAAAAATAATTCAAAGAAATATAATTTTATTATATTTTGAGGTAAAGTATTTATTTTGATAGTTTCGAGATGTTTAAAAATAGTTTAAACCGTGTAAAAACTTTTTATTTTGAAATAAGGGCATATCGGGGGGAAAATGACAATTCTATTGAAAATTGGGCAAACGAATTTGGAAATGGGTCGTATGAGTATTCAATTTTCTTGTAATCTCGTGTTTAAGAACTTTGGTCTTGTCGGAATTTGCATTTGACCAACGGTTTTAATTATTATTGAAACGAGCCAAAACCGACTCGTAAAATCCCGACTAAACCCGCACCTTTCCTCTCTTTCTCCCCTAACCCGCGGCACCCCCTTCCCCTTTCTTTTTTTTTTTTTCTGATTTTCCTTTCCTTCTTCATTCTCTAACATTTCCCAAAATCAACAAACACCATTTTATACAAAATCAAAGCTTAATTTCATCATAATTTCTTCATTTCTTATCGGATTTTCACGAAATTTATATTTCCGGAATCCCCTCGTCGAGATCTATAACCTGGTATAATTTAATTTCAGTTTTCTTGAAGTTGTTTTAAGACGAATTTTGGGCAAATTTCGGTTTATGTACTTATTATTGTGTTTTTATTGTTTATTTAGGTGAAGAATTGGAGGACGAGTTTGGGGACTCGTATATTGTCGAAGATAGCGGCTAGTTGCTTGTTAGGGTTTGGGTTTTAAGGTGCTAATTGCTCATTTTCTAGCTTAAGGTAACATATTTCGAGTTACTCAACGAATAATCGTCACAATCTTTGTTGTTTTTGTATGTTTTGTGATTTTTATTTAAGTAGTTAATTCCATATGATAAAATGGTTGCATGCATGGCTAATTCATGTATTTTTGTTAGTTTAAGTTAACATGTTAGTATTGGGGACGATTAATTATGTTTCAGACGGTCTTATACTGAACAAAAATGGAGAAATGGAGGTGTAGGGGTGGCGGCGGCAGTACACGGCAGGGCCACACGGCTGGCCCACGGTGGCCCGGTCAGCCCGTTGCTTGTTTCGCGGTTTTTCATGCATTGGTCGTCATTTTAGGTTCATTAAGGATATAATTAGAATAAGTAACATATGGTTAAACCTTTGTAATGAATAATGTTAGTAGTAAAGATAATAAGGTTGGTAAAAATTATGTTTATATTGATAGTTATCACATGTTAGGATAGTTTATAAATTGAAATTGTAATTAATAGGCTCAAAATGAATTTTATAGTGATAAGTGTAATGTTTTGATGATTGTGCCGAAAACTGAGCCTTAGTCCCTTTGACTGATTCGATGTCAGCTAATTGAGTGATTGGTCAGCCGCAATTTAACCCGTACTGTCCGCAGGGTCAGGTTGCGGGTAAAAATTCGGTTGGATGAAATTTTGAATGAATTAGATAATCGGCCTTTTTCTTGTTTTAGGCCATTTATTATATTTTTATTTCACATGTGTAGTTAGTTGATTTAAGTAGCTTCTTATATTGTAGAAACGGCCCTAGATTCCCTGAAGCCTTTAATATGGTTAATATTGTTAGAATTGGAAATTGGTATTGAATACTTATTGAGGATATTGTTGGATTGTCTGCTGAATAGAGATTTATATAGCCTTTCACATGATAGTTTAAATTGGTCGTTTTAGTATTCATATGTTAGAATACTTGGAAATTAGATTAATTATCATGTTGTTTACATGTTACTCTACATGTTACATTAAATATGACGTTTCGTGGCTGGGAGGACTCGAAGTTACTCCCCACTGAATTGTGGCTTTCGTGTTTGTATAAAATGCGATTGACAGGTACTTGATGCTTAGTTGGGGTTCACGGACGAGCTAGTGAGCAAGAGAACCTTGGACCTAGTTTTGGCTATTTTTATAGTAAACCTTTAGACTTTTGGTTTTGTATATATTTTGAAGGGACATATGTCTCCCTCTTTTTCTTTGGGTTGTATCATTATATTTTCTTATCGTTAGCTATGGCATGTAAATTAGTTCGTTAGCATTGCAGGTTTTGGCTCCCTCCTCTTGGGAATGTTGGAAATGTTTGTGGTTGGTTTAGGAAAGTTTTTGAAATTACAGGTTTTGTCTAGTTGAACCAATTACAAACATATCCTGTCAGTTTTTCCGTAGAATTTACGCCTTAATTTATCGCTAATTTTAAGGGTGTCACAGTTGGTATCAGAGCTTGTTGCTCCCGACGCACGTTTGTGCACCCCACTTAAAAATTACTTGACCTTTAAATAATAAACTTGAGAGAAGGGTAGGATGGGTAGAATTAGGATTTTATGTGGTAGTCTGTTTGTGATTGCTAATTGTTAGGTACTAATTAATTTTCTTTTTTTTAAGATGGCTCCGCCAAGAAGAGACATTGATGATGCTATTTTATTAGTTCTTACTCAAATTCTCCAAAACCAACAAAATCAGCAGAATCAATAAGCTCCTCCTCCTCCTCCGCCTGCTGAGGGTACTCCAGGCACCTATACTTGGGTGGCTAATCAGTTAACCCGAATCAACACTCCCACTTATGGTGGAGAGATTGATCCAGCTGCTCTTACAGGGTGGTTTCGGGAGTTGGAGAAAAGCTTTACATTGTATGATGTCAAGGAGGAACATAAAGTGAAGCTAGCCTCTCACTTCCTAGTTCGAGAAGCGGATCGATGGTGGTCCATGATCGGGCCTACCGTTTCACTGAACCGGATTTGACTGGGTACGTTTCAAGGAGTTAGTAGAGGCCCGATTCTATCCACAAGAACTTAAACAAACAGAAGTTGAAGGGGTTCATGGAGTTGAAGCAAGGAAGCCTTCCTGTTCAGGCCTTCACCGATAAATTCAACGAGTTGGCTCATTATGCAACTAGATTGGTGAAGGATGACAATGAAAAAGCTTTCTTTTATCTTGAAAAGCTCTCTCCTAAGATCAAAAGTATGGTCCGCCGAGACTCCACTAGCTTTGTTATAATTTACAATGATGCTTTGTGGGCTGAAAATTCCCTAAAAGACATTGAAAATGAAGCTCGTGCAACCAGTTCTAATCTTGGCAAGAGGCCTTTATATCCCTCTTCTAGGCCCTTTACTCCTTCACCTAGGTTCATCTCTTCTCCCTCTGACCCAAACAAGAGGAGATTTGTTTCTAATGTTCAAGTTAACCGGGGTGGTCAATCTTCAGCTTTTAATGACAATAAAGGTACTAAAGACCGAGTGTGCTATAACTGCAAGAAACCAGCACACCCTGGTAAGTGCTTTGTTAATCCTATCATATGCTTTTCATGCAACAAACCGGGCCACAAGGCCAATGTTTGCCCGGAGAGGAAGGTGACGGCTCCTACTACTCCTACCGCCCCAGTGAGGCCAGTGAAGCCAATGAGGCCGAAAGGCCGTATTTTTGTCATGAGCCGAGCAGAAGCTGAGGCACATCCTGATATCATTACCGGTACATTTTCTATTTTTGATGTTCCTTGTTTGGTACTATTTGATACGGGTGCCTCTTTATCTTTTATTTCAATAAAACTCTCCAATAAATTATCACTTGAATCATCACATGAAGAAAGCACATCTATATCCTTACCCTCTGGTGATGTCTTTTCCTGTTCTAAAATCTATCCGGAAGTCCCTATTTCTATTGCGGGATCTATATTTCCAGCAAATCTTTTCCAATTTCCACTTGAAGAATTTGATGTCATTTTGGGCATGGATTGGTTACATACTTATCATGCTCGATTTGAATGTCGAGACCAGAAAATAATTCTTACAAGCCCTTCAGGTCACCGTGTGTCTTATCAAATGGTTAAAAGACAAACCGGTACTAAATTAATTTCTGCTATGAAGTTTATCAATGCGATGAAAAAGGGTCATCAAGCCTTCTTGTGTATGGTGACTACTTCTGATTCTTCCTCTCTGCCTCTTAAAGAGAACATTCCTGTAGTATGTGAATTTCCCGAAGTTTTTCCTGATGAGCTACCGGGAATTCCTCCTGAAAGGGAAGTTGAATTTGCTATTGATCTTATTCCTGGTACCGGCCCTATTGCTAAAGCTCCTTATAGGTTGGCACCGTCTGAAATGAAAGAGCTGAAGACTCAGCTGGATGATTTGATTGCCAAAGGTTTTATTCAACCTAGCTCTTCGCCTTGGGGTGCTCCTGTTCTCTTTGTAAGAAAGAAGGATGGATCTATGTGATTATGCATAGATTATCGTGAACTTAACCGAGTTACTATCAAGAATAAATATCCTCTTCCTAGAATTGATGATCTTTTCGACCAACTCCGAGGTGCTTCTACTTTTTCTAAAATTGATCTTCGTTCGGGCTATCATCAAATTCCAGTCCGAGAAGCTGATATTCCTAAAACCGCCTTCAGTACGAGATATGGTCATTTCGAGTTTACGGTGATGCCATTCGGTTTGACCAATGCTCCAAAGATATTCATGGATCAGATGAACCGTACTTTCAGAGAACACCTCGACAAGTGTGTTGTAGTGTTCATTGATGACATCTTGATCTATTCTAAATCTGAAGAAGAACATGTCAAACACCTTCGTGTTATTTTAGAGATTCTGCGCCGTGAAAAATGGTATGCTAAATTCTCTAAATGTGAATTCTGGTTACCTAAAGTGACCTTCCTTGGGCACGTCATTTCAAAAGAGGGTGTTATGGTAGATCCTGCCAAAATTGAAGCCGTTGTTGATTGGAAAAGTCCGACCAATGTTTCTGAAATCCGTAGTTTCCTTGGCTTGGCGGGTTACTATCGGCGATTTGTGAAGGATTTTTCAAAGATTGCTAGGCCGATGACTCGATTCTTTGAAGAAAGAGTCTAAATTTGTGTGGTCTGAGGAGTGTGAAAATGCCTTCCAGGAATTGAAAAAGAGGTTGACTACCGCTCCGGTGTTGACCTTACCTGAAGAAGGAGTGGACTTTGATGTTTATTGCGATGCTTCTAAGCATGGTATAGGTTGTGTCTTGATGCAAAAAGGTAAAGTCATTGCTTATGCCTCTCGACAGCTTAGAGTTCATGAAGTTAACTACCCGACTCATGATCTTGAATTAGCTGCGGTGGTGCATGCTTTGAAGATTTGGAGACACTACCTCATTGGAGTCCATTGCAACATCTACACCGACCACAAGAGCCTGAAATATCTCTTTACCCAAAAAGAGCTGAACATGAGACAAAGAAGATGGTTAGAATTGGTGAATGACTATGATGCCGATCTAATTTATCATGAAGGAAAAGCTAATGTGGTGGCTGATGCTCTTAGCAGAAAATCCTATCATTCTTTGAATTCTTTTCAGGAATTACCTCCTGAACTTGCTTTAGAACTTCAAAAATTAGGAGTAAGCCTTGTAAAAAGGGGCTCTCATCATCTTGATGCCATGTCAGCCGAACCTGACTTCTACCGTGAGATCCGTGCTTGCCTTTCCAATGATCCTACTTTCAAATCCATTCGAGCTAAAATTCAACTTGGGCAAGCTAAGGATTGTAAGATTGATGATGATGGGTATCTTCGTTATCATGGTAGAATCTATGTTCCGAGTGCAGCCGATTTGAGAAAAAAGAATTCTTGATGAAGCACACCTCTCTCCTTACTCCATTCATCCGGGAGGTACCAAAATGTACAAAGATTTGAGATTGCAATTCTGGTGGCCTAGGATGAAGATTGAAGTTATGGAGTATGTCAGTAAATGCCTCACCTGTCAGAAAGTAAAAATAGAACATCAAAAGCCCGGGGGTTTGCTTCAACCCTTGGATGTTCCTCTTTGGAAATGGGAGTCTATATCCATGGATTTTGTGATGGCTTTACCCAGGACTTCCACTGGGAAGAATGCTGTTTGGGTGGTTGTGGACCGATTGACTAAGTGTGCTCGGTTTATTCCCATCAAAGAGACCTGGAGATTAGAAGTTCTAGCTTGTACCTATGTGGATGAGATAGTGCGCTATCATGGGGTTCCTAAAGATATAGTTTCAGATCGGGATCCTCGATTTTGTTCTCGTTTCTGGACTGCATTACAGGAGGCCTTGGGTAGTAAACTATTGATGAGCACTGCTTTTCACGCCGCCACTGATGGTCAAACTGAGAGAACAATTCAAACTTTAGAGGATCTTCTTCGTGCTTGTGCTTTAGATTTCCAAACTTCTTGGGAGAAATGTTTACCTCTGGTTGAGTTTTCTTACAACAACAGCTATCAAGCCTCCATTAAAATGGCACCATATGAAGCTCTGTATGGTAGAAAATGCCGTACTCCTGTCTGTTGGGATCAAACCCAAAATGTTCCAATGTTAGGACCTGATTTGGTGACCGAGTCCATTGAGCAAGTTAAAATCATTCGGGAGCGGATGAAGGCCGCTCAGGACCGTCAAAAATCATATACTGATGTCCGTCGTCGACCACTTTCCTTTGAGGTTGATGATCGAGTATTCCTTAAAGTGTCACCTATGAAAGGGGTGAAACGGTTTGGCGTTAAAGGGAAGCTGAGCCCTAAATATATTGGACCTTTTCGGGTGATTGAAAAGATTGGTCCTGCTGCTTATCGTTTAGAATTGCCCCCAAATCTGAGCAAGGTTCATAACGTCTTCCATGTTTCTCAGTTGAGGAAGTACATTAGTGACCCTAGCCATATCATCCAAGAAGAGATTCTTGAATTGGAACCTAACTTGGTGGTTGAAGAAAGGCCAATTTGGATTCTTGAAAAAGCCAACAAGCAACTTAGGAGCAAAGTTGTACCTCTAGTCCGTATTCTTCGGCGTTGTGGAAATGTCGAAGAAGAGACTTGGGAGACTGAAGCTTCTATGTTAGCTAAATATCCTGAGTTATTCTCGTAAGGTATTCCTTTTCTTGCTCTTTTTCCGAGTTACTAAGCCGTGTTTAATCATAATTAGTAAAGATATTATTCTTATTATAGAACTTTAAACTAAAAGTTTGAAAATGCTTTTATGATTTTCAATGGTTTTAACATTAGTGAATGTTAAATCTCGTTGTTGGAGACGTCCCAATAATGGGTTTTCTCATTTATTGGTGTAGAAATATTTTTTATGTCTTGATATGAATGTGGATGTTCTTGTCTGATCAACGAGAGTATCACCGTTTCATTGAAAAGATACCTATATTTTCTTATAACTATAATTTCTCCTTCTAAGTTTCGAGGGCGAAACTTTTAAAAGGAGGGGTGATTGTAACGCCCGTAATTTTTGGACCGTTAATATATTTCGAAAATAATTTAGTAATCAAATAAAGTTTGATATTAATGTATTTAAAGTAAAAATAATTCAAAGAAATATAATTTTATTATATTTTGAGGTAAAGTATTTATTTTGATAGTTTCGAGATGTTTAAAAATAGTTTAAACCGTGTAAAAACTTTTTATTTTGAAATAAGGGCATATCGGGGGGAAAATGACAATTCTATTGAAAATTGGGCAAACGAATTTGGAAATGGGTCGTATGAGTATTAAATTTTCTTGTAATCTCATGTTTAAGAATTTTGGTCTTGTCGGAATTTGCATTTGACCAACGGTTTTAATTATTATTGAAACGAGCCAAAACCGACTCGTAAAATCCCGACTAAACCCGCACCTTTCCTCTCTTTCTCCCCTAACCCGCGGCACCCCCTTCCCCTTTCTTTTTTTTTTCTGATTTTCCTTTCCTTCTTCATTCTCTAACATTTCCCAAAATCAACAAACACCATTTTATACAAAATCAAAGCTTAATTTCATCATAATTTCTTCATTTCTTATCGGATTTTCACGAAATTTATATTTCCGGAATCCCCTCGTCGAGATCTATAACCTGGTATAATTTAATTTCAGTTTTCTTGAAGTTGTTTTAAGACGAATTTTGGGCAAATTTCGGTTTATGTACTTATTATTGTGTTTTTATTGTTTATTTAGGTGAAGAATTGGAGGACGAGTTTGGGGACTCGTATATTGTCGAAGATAGCGGCTAGTTGCTTGTTAGGGTTTGGGTTTTAAGGTGCTAATTGCTCATTTTCTAGCTTAAGGTAACATATTTCGAGTTACTCAACGAATAATCGTCACAATCTTTGTTGTTTTTGTATGTTTTGTGATTTTTATTTAAGTAGTTAATTCCATATGATAAAATGGTTGCATGCATGGCTAATTCATGTATTTTTGTTAGTTTAAGTTAACATGTTAGTATTGGGGACGATTAATTATGTTTCGACGGTCTTATACTTGAACAAAATGGAGAAATGGAGGTGTAGGGGTGGCGGCAAAGAGTTCCGGCAGCCCACGGCCGGCCGGTCGGCCCGTTGCTTGTTTCGCGGTTTTCCATGCATTGTTCGTCATTTTAGGTTCATTAAGGATATAATTAGAATAAGTAACATATGGTTAAACCTTTGTAATGAATAATGTTAGTAGTAAAGATAATAAGGTTGGTAAAAATTATGTTTATATTGATAGTTATCACATGTTAGGATAGTTTATAAATTGAAATTGTAATTAATAGGCTCAAAATGAATTTTATAGTGATAAGTGTAATGTTTTGATGATTGTGCTTAAAAACGAGCCTTAGTCCCTTTGACTCGATTCGATGTCGATTAATTGAGTGATTGGTCACCGCAATTTAACCCGCACTGTCGCAGGTCAGGGGTTGCGGGTAAAAATTCGGTTGGATGAAATTTTGAATGAATTAGATAATCGGCCTTTTTCTTGTTTTAGGCCATTTATTATATTTTTATTTCACATGTGTAGTTAGTTGATTTAAGTAGCTTCTTATATTGTAGAAACGGCCCTAGATTCCCCGAAGCCTTTAATATGGTTAATATTGTTAGAATTGGAAATTGGTATTGAATACTTATTGAGGATATTGTTGGATTGTCTGCTGAATAGAGATTTATAAAGCCTTTCACATGATAGTTTAAATTGGTCGATTTAGTATTCATATGTTAGAATACTTGGAAATTAGATTAATTATCATGTTGTTTACATGTTACTCTACATGTTACATTAAATATGACGTTTCGTGGCTGGGAGGACTCGAAGTTACTCCCCACTGAATTGTGGCTTTCGTGTTTGTATAAAATGCGATTGACAGGTACTTGATGCTTAGTTGGGGTTCACGGACGAGCTAGTGAGCAAGAGAACCTTGGACCTAGTTTTGGCTATTTTTATAGTAAACCTTTAGACTTTTGGTTTTGTATATATTTTGAAGGGACATATGTCTCCCTCTTTTTCTTTGGGTTGTATCATTATATTTTCTTATCGTTAGCTATGGCATGTAAATTAGTTCGTTAGCATTGCAGGTTTTGGCTCCCTCCTCTTGGGAATGTTGGAAATGTTTGTGGTTGGTTTAGGAAAGTTTTTGAAATTACAGGTTTTGTCTAGTTGAACCAATTACAAACATATCCTGTCAGTTTTTCCGTAGAATTTACGCCTTAATTTATCGCTAATTTTAAGGGTGTCACAAAGATTGAGTACTCATATGACCCATTTCCAAAATCGTTTGCCCAATTTTCACAAGAATCGCCATTTTCCCCGATATGCCCTTATTTCGAAATAAAAGGTTTTTACATGGTTTAAACTATTTTTAAACATTTCGAAACTATCAAAATAAATACTTTACTTCAAAATATAATAGAATTATATTTCATTGAATTATTATTACTTCAAATACATTAATATTAAATTCAACTTTATTAATAAATTACTTCCGCAATATAATAACGGTCCGAAATTACGGGGTGTTACAGTCTTAACCTTTTTACCAACATTTTTCACCCTGGCAGCACCATTACGTTTCTTACCCCTTTGAGAAACACTCGCTTCTGCAAGCTCAATACGGCGTTTCTCTTCAAGGATACTCAGGGTTTCCTTTTTCATGATGTTCACCTTCTCCAAAGTTTTCAACACATCAGCCCTAAACTCGTTCATATTAGACAGCACGAGCAAGGCAGTGATCTCAGCGCGGTAAAGGGCTCTTGAATCGGGATTACCCAAACCACAATCAAAAACACTTCCACGGTAAAAAAGCATGTGCAACATCGAATATACACCGCAGTCCAAATTTTCAATCCCAGCGGTTTGCCAAGTAAAAGGGACATTGACAATTTTATAATCTTTAATCTCCCCGCCTCGGGCAACTCCATTTTTTACCAGAAAATCAGACATTATACTCAGCTTCAAATAAGCACGGAAAAGAGAACATAATTAGTAACAATACTTAAACTACGCAAATACCAACAGAAAATTAAACACAATAAATGACTTACAATAGTTTGACAATACAGCAAACATACACAGTCTTGTTGAAGATCAGCAAACAACTCCTCTTGAAATACATTATCAAGATATTCAACCCTCTTGGCATTCAAGTTGATGCACAAACAGCTAAAGTGCTCATGCAAAAGGATTGGGATGAAAATCTGGAAAATATTTGGCCAAAAAAATTAATTAGAACAGTACAATAACAGCAGTCTGAAACTCTGAAAGTAATACTCTTACAAAATAATAGTAGAATAACTGTACAATAATAGCAGAATAACACAAGTACAGAAACATACCATATCAGAATTAAGATCACAATCTCTCTTATTGTTCTTTAGAAACTCAGTAAATGACAACATGGCTTCCTCATACAAATCACTTCTGGAAGTCTTCTCAAGTTTCGACGGCATACAAATTCGGTCCAATGGATTCTAAAAGAAAGTGGAGAAAAGAGTTGAAACGTTATACAAAATGAAAAATAAAGTAAAAGACAATAAGAGCCGGCATACTTTAGATAGAATAACTAACCATTGCACCAATCCCAAAGAAAAATCGACTTGGACTTCCTCTTAAACAAGTATCATTAAGTAAGAGGGGCCACCAGTCGATAATTCCAAGCATTATCATTGTGTTTGGAACCATGGATTCCATATCCTCTCCATTCAGATAACTGTGAAGACCCCAAGTGACAAGATTCTCACTTCAAAAAGGTGAAAAAGAGAAAGATAAGAGTCAGTAAAATATATTTGTGTAAAACAAAAAGTGGAATATTATTTAAAATAGAAAGCGGAATATTTTTTAAAAGAAAAAGGATGTCATACGATTGCGGAATATTATGATCATTCAAGAAACAGTAGTCTGCAACCTCTTTCCTCTTGGATAGCATTGCATTGAAAACATGTCCCATTGTTGTCATTGCTTTTGACAGAATAACTAGGTGAGGATCCACTACACCATAGAAAATGGTGCATCCAAAATTCTCAGGCACAACGGACAACATTAGCTGCTCAAGTGCGGCAGAGTGCAGCAAATAACTTGTACGGTTATTAAGAGCATTCAAACCATCAAGGTCATTGCCCTCTAGAACACCATCACCGACAACAGTAGTGTCCTCCAACACAACCTCAGCTTCCTGTTTTTTAGAATTATCTATCTCAGACGCTGCCCCAAGCAACAAGTCTGCATTACAACACATCACCACTTCGGCTGCTTCTTCTACTGCAGTGATAAATGCTTCACTGCCAATTTGAGTGGACTGTTGAGTATCATTAGGTATTGGAATGCCAGCAGCGGTATCCTTCAACTCTGTCTCAGGTAAACAAGTATCAGTCTTTGGAATTTGAGTTGCTTGAACATCTAGCGGTGTACACTCAACAGTATTAGGCACATCGTCTGGGTGATTATGAACAAGATAGTCTTCAACTTAAATGTTGGGCACATCCAAATCAACATCATTGTTAACGTCCTCCACATCAACTACTTTCTCACCAACATCATGTGTCTCACCATAACGAAACTGAATGTCAGCACAGACATCCGTCGTAATAGCATCTAAACCGAGGGATGACAACTGTGGAGTCCCCACCCTTGCACGTTGTTGAATGACGGGACTTTGTTGAACACCCTCCTTTTCAACTATAGTCGGCTGGATATTCGAAAGCCTGACAAAATCCTCATAAAATTGAGAAAACAGATTAAATTATGGATGTTCAATAATGACATCTTCATATCTAGCTTTTTTTGAAACTGGTTCTTTTGGAACAGTTGGTCGCGATAAGTTTGCCGCTTGCATAGCCATAACATGCTTAACCCATTCGTCCAACTCACGGATAACTTGATCCGTGAAAAAATATGGGGTAGCAACCAAGTTTTCTGGCCCTTCACAATGCACTTTTTCAAACTGTTCATTCGTGCTTTCTTTAGCGGCTGGTCGGGTTACTTGGCTGGGCTCCTTAGGAGTAGGTGGTTCACGTATAGCCTGCTGGTTCATCTTCATCATCTTCAACTTGATCAGCTTCGCCCTTTCCAAGTATCGGTGGCATAAAATCTGAGTCCCCCTCTCGTTAAGCAATATAAGTTCATGGACATCCTGTCAAAATTAACTCCCAACATTTAACTACAAACTGAATTGCGAAACGTAATAACTGCTGCACAGTAGCACTACTGCAGTATAACAGCATAATAACAGCAAAATAACAGCACGCTAACAGCAGAATAAATAACAGTGGATTAACAGTAGAATAATAGTAGCATAAAAGCAGGCTAAGCTTCTACGTTGACAGGAAAACAGTGCAATAACAGCAGAATAACAGTGGAGTAACATTTGAATGGAAAACAGAATAACAGTGGAATGACAGCAGGAAAATAGAGGAATAATAGTGGAATAATCGTGGAATAATAGCAGTCTGAGAACTAATACTTTAAGAGAATAACAGACTATAAAAAAGGATGAACATTTTAGAATGATTCAGCAAAAAGCAATCAAACAGGTACTTACATCGACCGCTACAGAATGTACTTCCTCATCTGTAAGAATATTAGCAGGTAGATCCACCACAAGACATCGATGCTGACTACGTTAACCTGAACCCTCCATGTTTTGACGTGACAATGGGAAAGCAACATCTGAACGGTCCTCAGTGCCCAGAACACCAGCACTTGCCTCACGCTGCAACCTCTCACTGAAAGCCTTGAAATCCCAATGTTTAATGAGCGACAGCTCATTATTCACCTTATCACCACTAAAGAAATAGCGGTGAAAATAAGTGACGGCCAGAAATACTAAACAACAACGAATATATTTTCTCCCGTTAAGGGATTCACGTACAGAATTCACCAACTCTGTAAACACAAAGTGACACCAGTCCAGTTCCTTGATCTTAGAAACATCATCGACAGCGCTTAGTAGCCTAAGATCCAACACAAACCTCGACACAGGAGCAACGAAACATGACATAGCAAACACAACAAATGTCTTCTTAAAGTCATCATCAGCCACCATAAACGCTACGAGGGTGTCCTGAACTTTATTAAGTGGTATCCCGCTTTTGTTATTGGCGATACCATACTTCTCACGCCAAGCACGTTTCAACGCTTCTCCATCAGCGTCTGCAGAACTAGTAAACCCTATAGTAACCAAACCCACTTTTGGTCCAGAGTTCGGTAAACCAAACACATCGTAAACATCATCTTTAGTCAATTCGTACTTCTCAGTTTCAGAGATTTCAAAAAACTTCCCACTTCTAAAATCATATATAATCTTCCGAAATATGGTATGCGGGAGTGTAGAAAGCTTCAAAGCTAGTAAACCCCCGAATCCCATTTCCCTAACAGCCTCCTTCTGTTCCTCGGTAAGGGATTCAATAACTGTGAGAAGAAAAGTAGGTCGGCAGTAGCTAATAAAAGGATTGGCACTGTACATAAAGGGGAAAAATATGCAATGCATTACAGACAAATACTAAAACATTTAAAATAACAGAAGGAGCAGCAGAATAACACCAAAATAACAGGAGAGCAGCAAAATAACACGAAAATAACTGACTGCGGGAGTAGTATATTAAAAGCAAAATAATAACAAAATAAAAGTAGAATAACAGTAATACATACACTTGATTCTTTTCTACGGCATCCCGCCTGAGGTTGGTCGCTACTTATGACAAATTCCTTCTCACCCTTAACTTTCGCAACCGACTTTGATACGTGCATATTCTATACACTTTATTTGCAGTTTTGGCACGTATTTCTATGCGTATTTGTTAGCTTAAAGCTACTATTTCTCCCGAAATGGTTTACTTTGGAATTTCTATGATTTATTGTAGGAATGAGTAGAAGTAAGCTAAATCAAGCTTAAATCGTCCCCCGGAAGCAACTTTATGGAAACTTGGAAGAGGGGAGTTCGGACTTGTTCACCTCAGGATGCGTGCATGGAGTGAAGAGGCTGATTTGAAGAGAAAAGGATGTTACTGCACAGCGTAGTTGGTCGATCGACTATCTTACTCAGTCGATCGACCGTGGAAGTTGAGCAGAATAGTCAGCACTATATTGGCTGGTCGATCGACCGTGCCACTTGGTCGATCGACCAGGTTTCGCAGCTGGGATTTATTTTACGTGTTAGACTTTTGAAAGCCCACTTATAATTAACTTTTGGAAGAACGTTTATCAGTAGTACGCAGCAATAATTTAGGTTATTCTTTTCATTATTCAACAACTAAAGTTTTTAGATCTAGTTTTGGGAACAAGAAAGTGTAGACTACGGATTTCAATTCAATTGCTTTGTTCTTCAATTATTTAGTAAGCTTTAATTTAATTTCAATCTTCCTTTATTCTTGTCCTTTTAATTCTTGTTGTTACCAATTTATTTTCAAGTAATTCAGTTTTAATCTTCTATTTAATTATCAATCCAATCATGTCAATTTCATTGTATGTCTTTAAGTTTGCAATTGTTATAGTTTTAATCATGCATAGCTAATTATCTTGATTGGGAATTACGTGAGCCATGGCATAAATTAGGGTCGATTTTATTAGTATGATTTCTTCCGTATTGGTCTTATTTCCTTTTGATAAACCCGTCTTGCTAGATTGAAAGATTCGTAGGTTAGGTTTTCATTAGTTTTGGAATTTCCTTTGAGCGAAAGCTTTGAGAAATTCTAGGGAATTAGAAGACCGTAAGGTTAATTTTGAGCATTGATCGAAAGACTTGCTCATATTTCCTGAGACCGTACTACAGGACCTCTACTATCCTTTTGACCTGACATTAGCCATGGTGAGATGAAGTTCATGATCTCCTTTTTATCTTATTTGAGTAATTTCTTATTTTGCCAATTAGTCTTTAGAATCAAACAAATTCAAAACCCCCATTTAATTGTTACTTCAATAGATTAAAAATTAGCAAATAGAATTGATCTTGTCTCTCTGTGATTCGACCCTTACTATCACTAGCTATAGTTTTAGTTCGGATTTATAAATTTAATTTTGATACAAAACGACGGTATCAAATTTTGGCGCCGTTGCGGGGGAAACGGTTTAATTTTGTTTGCTTATTTTTAGTTTATTTTTCTTGTCTCAAGGAACTTTGGTTCCTTGAGGCCGTTGCTTACTCTTGCTTCTAGTTTTGCTTTTGCACAGTTAGAAGACAGATTTTTGAGAGGAAGGCTTGAGTACTCTCCGTTTCGCGATCATGACTACAATATATGATAATCTTCAGCCACAAGGGCAGCATGTTCCTAAGGGATACGAATTACCCACCCCTACTACCGGTCACTTCGAATTTCGTTCCTCCTATATCGATTTAGTGGAGCGAAATCAGTTTGCTGCTCTGCCGGACGAGGATCCTTTGAAGCATATGGAAATTTTCACAGACTATTGTTGTTCAATACCTGTACCGGCTCGGGTGACCCAAGATGAAGTAAATGTTGGAGCTTGTGTCCTCCACAAATTAGTGTGATAACATTTGTAAATCTCTTACAGGTTCACAAGGGTATACTTCGTTTATTTAATCAGTTGATTAACGTTTACCTAATAACGGTTGGCTTGCTAGAAAGTTTGACGTTATTATCATACAGATGGCGGTGATCAACTGGTCCCTAAAGGTCACACCTATAGGATGTGTTTGAGAGATGTGGTTATAGAAATATGATCACATTGATGCCTAATATGACTAAACAGTTAGTCAATGTGTTGATGAGACAATTATTTAATGAAGATTAAATAATATTAGTTGAGACGAATTAACTGTCAATTCGTAAATTGAATATAATAAGTTATATTTAATTAAATGTATGTAATGTTAGCTTGGACGAATTAATCTGTTAATTCGTAATTAAATGTATTTGGTTATATTTATTATCAACAAGTTG
Source organism: Silene latifolia (assembly GCF_048544455.1). Lineage (NCBI taxonomy): Eukaryota > Viridiplantae > Streptophyta > Magnoliopsida > Caryophyllales > Caryophyllaceae > Silene > Silene latifolia. The sequence continues at coordinate 145,370,432 of NC_133526.1, forward strand.
AATGTGTCATAGTGGTAATAGTGAGGGTACACAAACCAAGAGGTCATGGGTTCGATCCTCACTAGATGACAATTTACACATTTTATACATTTTTGTATACTACCAAAATATTTTTGGTAGGTAAATATAAAAACCGAAAATAAGAGAAAGAGATCTCTTATTTCTGATAGGGTAGCCGAAAATAGGAAAAGAAATATCTCCCCCTTATTCTCACTTAATTTCGGATATAAGAAGTGAGAAGGAGATCATTTCATAACCGAATTTTTCAGCATTTTTCTCTCATCTATCTACACACACAAAACCCTAAATATTTTACAGAAAATTGGGGATCTCATTCTAGCAATTTGAGGGGTATTTCTCGGAGCATCTTGGGTGCAACTAATAGAAGAATATCATTGCGATATTGTTTTTAGGCCGATTAGCAAGGACCAAAGGTTGATTTCTTCATTCTCTATTTTGTTTATGTAATTTAATTTTATGACTAGCAATCATCACTTTATTATTCGTTATAATCCTAGAATTTAAAGGGATGCATACAGATAAATCCCACAAGTGGTATCAGAGCCGAGGCCACGAATTTTAATTTTGATGATTTTCATAAAATTGTTTGTAAACAATTATTAGGGTTTGCGAGAAAAAAATGTAATCGGCTGGATTTTTTTTGAGCCGTGGAATTTTGATTTTTCGGTTTCCGTTAGTGTTCACTGATGAACAGTAAATTTAAAAAAAAAAAATATTTTCTGTTTTTTTCTTTCGGTTTCTCCTGAAAAACCGATTAAAGTTTTTTTTGCGGCTGTTTTTGTTTATGCCGATTTGAAAAGCGTCCGAGAAAAGAAAGTTTTTTTTTTTGTTACTTTTCGTCACGCTACGGATTCGCTTCACGAGGCAGCGTATAAAAAAAAAAAAAAAAAAAATTTTGTTTGTTACGGTTTTTACAGAAAAACCGCGAGAAGAAAAAAAACGGGCTGTTTTGTTTTTCCTCTTGGTTTTGCCGAGAAAAGATAAAAAAAAAAAAAAAAAAAAAAAAAAAAAAAAAAATCGTTTCTGTTACTGTTCACGAACTGGACAGAATTAAAAAAAAAATTCTGTTTTTTTTTCTTTTCGTTTTGCCGAGACTATAAAAAAAAAGTGGTTTTTAATTTTTGTTTTGATTTTGGCCAATTAGTTATTGTGAAACGGTTCACAATTAAAAGATACCGAATTATTTTAAAGCAGTTTAAAATTTTGACGGATTGAATTCATATTACAAGTTTAATATGGATTAAGAATGAAATTAATATGATTAATTGAGGAATTGTCACTTAATTTGATTTAAATAGGTGGTTTGGATAAATTAATCAACATAATTAAGGAATTGTGTCATGTATGTTTAATTTATTTTAGTTGATGCATTTTATTTTAATTTTGTTGAATGAATCGATTGAATGAATTTTATTTACGTATTTTTTGCAATCAGTTGTAACTTGTAATACTTAGTGTGGCCTTAGTCAAATTATGTTTTCGTAATGAAGGAAACATGATTTTTTATGTAATTATGAGATCTCGAATCTCCTTTATTTTTCTTTAGTTTTTGGGTTTTGAAATTAGAATGTAATAAATAAGTTTATTATGTAAATTTTATTTATTGTATTTTTCAAAAGAAGACTAAAGATGGAGATTAGAGCTCACTCCCGCTACATGGATCAAGATGGAACATCAAGACAAGCTTCTCGGGTCCAAGGATGGATTCCAAACTTATATTTAATGTTCATTTTGATAGGATAGGCCACACTAGGACTTTTATTGTTTTACGTTTTCATTCATATTGCTTATCATTCACATGTTAGTTTATGCATCATATTCCGCCTAAAACCAAACCACCTACTTCTAAAATGCATGAAAATTGACTCATATAGGTTGTATGTTAGTTTTCATGGACATACAGATGTCACATACTTATTAAGCCATCACCTTAGTTTATTCATTCACGCATGCTAGATATTAGTTCACTTAAAGTGAATTAAAATAAAGTTGATGGGATCTTCCTCTAAAACGGAAATTGAGATTAGTCTTTATAAGGGCAAACAACTATGAATCCCTTCTTCGTCGGTAGGCATAATATGACCCCTTCTACGTTGGGTAAGTAGTTTGTGTTGACTTAGTTATCTCAACATTATAGTCCGAAGATTTTCTCGTGATTATAATGGACTAAAGATAGAATTTACAGAAATTTATCGACCAAGAATTCTAAAGGTAGAATTAGCCAAGAGGTGGGCTTATCAATTTACAGAAATTGAGTCTTGGGATCATTTATATAATTCTTGAGGAAGGTCAATTGTATAAATGTATGAGTCTTCGAGTTATAACAGTATTGCATTAGACATAAAAATCAAATCGATGCATAGGCTTATTATTCAATTTTCTTTTCGCAGTGTAGAACACGTTAATTTTACTGTTACAACAAATGGCTGGAAATAACGAAATTCCAATGCCAAGTGCCACACTTGATCGCGCGTCCTGGCTGAAAGTTTTTATGGACAACATGAATCGGTTCACACATCCAAAAATGACGGGTCCAACTTTGCGGACTCGGGAGGCAAAGACTACAAAATGCTTGCCATTGTGACGGTAAGCTCGTGTACTTAATCGAGCCAATACCGTAAACCCAGTGCCCCAATGCAGAGTCAACGAGTCACTCGCTTATAGTGATTTCGTTATGGAAGCGGGTGCGATAAAGAACGTACTCATCTTTGCAATGGAAACCAATTTGCAGAGACGCTTCATTGCCCAAGGTGCAAACAAGATTTTCACCACGCTCACTAACGAGTTCTCAAAAGCACCGAGAATCGTTACATATGAGCATACTTGTCGCTTCTTTGATGCGAAACTCCAGCAGGGCCAACCAGTTAGCCCACACATTCTTCACATGATTGAGAATGTCGAGAAGCTGGAGGCACTGAATTGTAAAATCAGTGAGAGCATTGTCATTGACCGAATGCTTCATTCTCTTCACGATGGTTTTGCCCTTTTCAGGGCGAACTATTACATGAATGACTTGAAAAAGAGTCCTCATGAGCTACACTCCCTTCTCGTACAGACCGAGAAGGATATGAAATTGAGTGGGAGTATGAAGCAAGATGTTCTCATGATTTACAACAAGGGTAAGGGTAAGGGCAAGGCTCATGGCGACCTAGCTGTAGGTAAGCCAAAGTTTAAGAAGCCAGGAAACGGTAAGAGTGCGCCTGGTGAGACTAGTAGCTCACAGGGCAAGGCAAAGAGCAAGGGCGGTGACATAGAGTGCCACCATTGTCACAAGACTGGACATTGGAGGAGGAACTGTCCCGTCTACCGTGAGGACATCAAAGCAGGCCGCATCGTTCTTATTGGTATGTCATCTTATATTCATATGATTGAGATTAACCATGCAAGTTTCGGAACTTGGGTACTTGATACTGGTTGTGGTTCTCATCTGTGTAATTATTTGCAGGACCTAAAGAACATCATGCCTCTCGAAAAGGGTGATGTGGACCTGCGAGTCGGGAATGGAGCACGAGTTGCTGCAGTCTCGAAGGGAACATACGTAATCCAACTCCCTAGTGGTTTTGAGTTATTTTTATAACTGTTACTATGTACCCAGTTTATCTAAGAACATTATTTCAGTTTCCGTACTTGCTAAAGACGGTTTTGCATTTTCAATAAAGGATAATAGCTGTATTTTCTTTTTATGAAATGATTTATGGTAAAGCAGTTTCCATGAAAGGAATTTACATCTTAGATCAAACCACGGAAGAATTACACATGAATAATAAGAAATTAAAGGTTGGTGACAAAGATTAAACCTATCTATGGCATTGTCGAATGGGACACATAAATGAGAAACGTGTAAAGAAACTCGTCGATAATGGGACTATTCCCGCATTCGAATTTTCTACATATGGCACGTGTGAATCATGTCTCATTGGCAATATGACTCGAATTTCCTTCAAAGGTGTTGGAATGCGCGCTAGTGACCTATTAGGACTCATACATACTGATGTTTGTGGACCTATGTTAATTACCGCTAGATATGGCTATAGATATTTTATCACTTTCACGGACGATTTAAGTAGATACGGATATGTCTACTTAATGAAGCATAAAAGTGAGTCCTTTGAGAAATTCAAGGAATACCAGAACAGGGTACAGAACCAACTGGGTAGAAAGGTTAAAGCACTCCGTTCAGATCGGGGTGGCGAATATCTTTCAAATGAGTTTGATTAACACCTTAAAGACTGTGGAATCGTTTTGCAGTTAACTCCACCTAGAACACCTCAATTAAATGGTGTGTCCGAACGGAGAAATCGAACCTTACTTGATATGGTTCGATCCATAATGAGTCACACGGTAGCACATGATTCATCATGGGGTTTTGCTCTTTTGTCAGCTGCTCTTATACTTAACCGAAGTCCGACTAAAGCTGTCGACAAGACTCCATATGAAATGTGGAAGGGAACGGTCCCTAACTTGTCCTTTATTCGGGTTTGGGGCTGCGAGGCTTATGTTAAGTGGAGACACGAGGATAAGCTCGGCCCGCGATCGGTCAAGACATACTTTATAGGTTATCCAAAAGGAACATTTGGTCATTACTTCTATTCGCCTACCGAACATCGAGTTTTTGTTGCGGCTAGTGCGACGTTCTTAGAGAAAGAATTTCTCGAGAACAAAACGAGTAATAGAACCTTCGAACTATCGGAGATTCCAGAACTAACAACCGAGGAATGGATGGAGGAAGTTGTTCCTCCAACTGATGATACGGTTAATATTCCTGAGGAACCTAGGAGGTCGGGTAGAGTCTCTAATCCTCCGGACAGATACATTGGTATGGTCGAGGAGAATGACGTTTTACTCCTGGAGAGTAATGAACCCGCTACCTATAAAGGTGCCATGACCTGTTCCGACTCTAAGCTATGGCTCGAAGCCATGCAATCCGAGATGGACTCCATGTATGAGAATGACGTATGGGATCTAGTTGATTTACCTAATAAGGTAAAACCTCTACAGTGCAAATGGCTTTACAAAATAAAGCGTTCTGTGGACGCGCAACCAGATACCTATAAGGCACGACTTGTGGCAAAAGGTTTCACTCAAGTGCACGGATTGCATTATGATGAGATTTTTGCACCTGTAGTCAGGCTACGTTCCATTCGGATAATCTTAGCGATTGTCGCATTTTATGATTATGAAATTTGGCAAATGGATGTGAAAACCGCCTTCTTAAACGGTTATTTGGAGGAAGAGTTGTACATGTTGCAACCCGAGGGTTTCATAGATCCTGAACATCCTAAGAAAGTATGCAAGCTTAAGCGTTCCATTTATGGACTTAAGCAAGCTTCTCGGAGTTGGAATCATCATTTCGACCAGGTGATAAAAGAGTATATTTTCACTCGATCGGTCGAGGAACCATGCTTATATATCAAGTCGAGTGGGAGCAAGATTATATTCTTGATATTGTATGTCGATGACATACTCTTGATTGGGAATGACATTCCTCTCCTATCTTCGGTTAAAGAATGGTTGAAGAACCATTTCCAGATGAAAGATCTGGGTGAGGCACAACGCATTTTGGGAATCTGTATCTACCGAGATAGATCATGACAGACGTTATCACTTAGTCAGAAGTCTTATTTGGATAAGATTCTTGAGAGGTCCAGCATGACCAACTCAAAGAAGGGGAACCTTCCAATGACATGTGGGATGCAGTTGAGCAAGTCTCAGTCACCCACGACGCCTGAAGGGATTGAACGTATGAGTCGTGTTCCTTATGCATCTGCAATAGGATCAATCATGTATGCCATGATATGCACACGTCCAGACGTGGCATATGCATTGAGTATGACGAGTCGGTACCAACAGAATCCAGGTGAAACACATTGGATAGCTGTTAAAAACATCCTCAAGTACCTACGGAGGACTAAGGATAGGGTATTGACTTATGGAGGAGATACTAAGCTATGCGCAATCGGTTACGCAGATGCTAGCTTCCAAACGGATCGAGATGATTAGAAATCTCAGTCTAGATTCGTTGTTACTCTTAATGGTGTTGCGGTCAGCTGGAATAGTTCCAAACAGGAAGTTGTAGCAGATTCTACTACTGAGCCATTGAAATATGATAAGCATGGAGGGCACGTTATTTCCATGAGAATTAAACGTGTACCTGAGTTATAGTAGTTGATTATGAATTCGATACGTTATCTTTTTCATAAACTATTTGTAACTTCATCGTTTTTATAATATTTTGTTTTTCATGTGGATTGTACTGACAACATTGAACGCCACAAAGTGAAATGAATTACATTATATTTGTTTTGGTCCGTAATCGCCAAGGTGAGCTGATAACTCCGGCTATTATATTGTGCAGTCTATTGATGGTGGGTTCAACGAGCCATAAGTCAAACGGTTGACTGATCGATCACAGATGCGAGATTATGACGATACCTCATAGGACAACTTTTTGTGACAACGTAATGGAGTCCTAAATGTTTAATAACATTCGGTGCCAGGTCCTGGATAGGACATCCATTGTGTTCCTAGAGTCGATTCTTTTGACTATCGACTGTCTCTTGAGATTAAGGCAGTTTTTGGGTGACTTTGGTTTCTTTTTCACGGTCTGCCGTAACTGGAGGCTAAGTAGATTTTTTCTGGGTCATTTCGTACTGTACTTACATCTGCAGGATTCGAGTTGAGGAAAATATCCAACCCTTATCAGGTATAGTTATTTCTCAAGGCCACTCGAGGAGTTGTAACTGAAATGCATGGCCATGCTCGAATGATGATTCGTTTATCAGTTAAGTTACTCTCTAGTCGGGAAAACCACTCTTGATACAGATCGCTTGTAAAATACGACCTTTGTGAATCCGGATTTGCAAATTGTTTTACATTGAGTGGGAGAAATTTTAGGATATGAGAATCGGTTATCGCACATACACTTGTGAGGACAAGTGGGAGTTTTATGGAGCTTGTGTCCTCCACAAATTAGTGTGATAACATTTGTAAATCTCTTACACGTTCACAAGGGTATACTTCGTATATTTAATCAGATGATTAACGTTAACCTAATAACGGTTGGCTTGCTAGAAAGTTTGACGTTATTATCATACAGATGGCGGTGATCAACTGGTCCCTAAAGGTCACACCTATAGGATGTGTTTGAGAGATGTGGTTATAGAAATATGATCACATTGATGCCTAATATGACTAAACAGTTAGTCAATGTGTTGATGAGACAATTATTTAATGAAGATTAAATAATATTAGTTGAGACGAATTAACTGTCAATTCGTAAATTGAATATAATAAGTTATATTTAATTAAATGTATGTAATGTTAGCTTGGACGAATTAATCTGTTAATTCGTAATTAAATTTAATTGGTTATATTTAATATCAACAAGTTGAATGTGTCATAGTGGTAATAGTGAGGGTACACAAACCAAGAGGTCATGGGTTCGATCCTCACTAGATGACAATTTACACATTTTATACATTTTTGTATACTACCAAAATATTTTTGGTAGGTAAATATAAAAACCGAAAATAAGAGAAAGAGATCTCTTATTTCGGTTAGGGTAGCCGAAAATAGGAAAAGAAATATCTCCCTCTTATTCTCACTTAATTTCGGATATAAGAAGTGAGAAGGAGATCATTTCATAACCGAATTTTTCAGCATTTTTCTCTCATCTATCTACACACACAAAACCCTAAATATTTTACAGAAAATTGGGGATCTCATTCTAGCAATTTGAGGGGTATTTCTCGGAGCATCTTGGGTGCAACTAATAGGTGAATATCATTGTGATATTGTTCTTAGGCCGAATTAGCAAGGACCAAAGGTTGATTTCTTCATTCTCTATTTTGTTTATGTAATTTAATTTTATGACTAGCAATCATCACTTTATTATTCATTATAATCTTAGAATTTAAAGGGATGCATACAGATAAATCCCACAGTAAAGGGGGTGATGTTTTTATACTCCTTGAAGGATTCTGCGCGAGATTGGTACCGCTACCTTGATAGGGTAGCAGCTGGAGTCACAGATTGGACATCCCTTGCATTAGCTTTCTACAAAAAATACTTCCCACTTGCAAAGACTGATGCCTTGAGAAGTAAAATTACAAATTTCCAGCAAGGACCTGATGAGGGATTTTGCGAAGCATGGGGACTTTTCAATAGTTTGGTTTGGTCTGTCCCTCACCACGGTTTCCAGCAGTGGTACCTTTGCAACGTATTCTACAATTCTTTATATGATGACTACAAGGTTATCCTGGATGCAGCTGCGAATGGTAGGTTCCAAAATAATACTGGTCAGAATAAGGGTTGGAACACTATTGAGGAGATGGCAGTCCATAGAGCTGAGTTTGGGAGTTCGCGTGGAAACTCGTGAAAGCAAAGTGAAGAAATGAGTGTCGTTGCGACACTCATAACTTCTATTACAGCCCGGCTAGAAAAGCTTGAGACTTCTAACGTTTCCGAGAGAAAAATCGAAATTCCTGTTCATAACTCAGATGAGACCGCGGAATTGAGAGAAATAGTCCGAGCTCTTTTGGTTCAAGTCACAAGAATAGAAGAAGCTGGGATTGAATCTGCAAAGAATTTTGTGAAGCAGTTAGAGAATTTAGCGGCTAACCAAGTCGCCAATTCTTCAAGCAAATGTGAAGGGCCAATTGAAACCATTAATGCCATTAATCTCCGAAGTGGCCTTTCTTATGATGGTCCCGATAAGCCAAGAGAAGACTCAGGAAATGATGAAAAGACAAATTTAATTTCTGGTGCAAAAACGAGCTTTAATGCCAGTACTAGCAGTCGATCGACCAACAACAGCAGTCGATCGACCGGAATCTCTGATGAAAAAGCTCCTGACCAGAAACTAATTGAGCCCAGCGCATGTGGTCGATCGACCAAAAATATCAGTCGATCGACTGAAGTTCCTGACGAAGGAGTTTCTGACCAGAAACTGTTCATACCCAGTGTAATTGGTCGATCGACCGAGACCAATGGTCGATCGACTGGGTCTCCAGCGCAGGACGCAAATCCGTCAACTAATTTGCATGATTCTATACTTATTGATGATTTGACGGAGGTTTTAAACTTACGAAAGCCGAAGGTTGCTGATCCTACGGCCAGTGTTGCAGTCCCGTATCCGGAGCGTTTAAAGAATACTAAGCTGGAGCGCAAGTTTGGTAAGTTTTTGGAGATGGTCAAGAATCTTGAGGTAACCATTCCTTTCAATGATCTAATTACCCAGGTACCCTCTTACTCTAAATTTATGAAAGACATTTTGAATCGTAAGAGAAATTTTCATAATGATGGTACTGTTGCTTTTGTGGAAGAATGTAATGCTCTTTCGCAAATTAACATACCACCTAAATTAAAGGACCCGGGTAGCTTTTCAATTCTTTTTTTTTTGGTGTAATGTGAGTATATTATATATCAAGTCAAAAAATAATTACATGAGGCTCTAGGATCAAATCCTATTACAAGCATATCAAACCAACATCATATTTTGCAGCCAAAGGAGATCAGACTGATCTACACCAGCCCTACATTTCATTTTAACCCTCCTCTTAATGTCATCCTCTATACGAGCAGCAACAGCTTCAGGTCTTGCTAGCCAGGCATTGATCCTGGCATTGTTTCTTTGAAACCATATGAAATAGTGGTAAGCATTGAACATAGCCACCTTAAACTTCCATTGCATAGTATTCCTATTTACTGCACTCAATCTGTCCATTGTTGGGAATGTGCCTCCAAACCAATGCAACAAACAGTTCTGAACTTTGATAGCATACACACAGTTCTGAAACAGATGCTCCACTGTTTCAGGTTGTCTCTGGCACAGTATACACCAGTCATCTGTGCAGCAGCCAAACCTGAACAGTTTACTCTTCACGTTCATTCCTTCATTCATTCTCAGCCAAGTAGTCAAAGAGTGTTTAGGGATATTCCAGCTATTCCACACAATATTAGTCCAGTTCAGAGAGGGGTGAGCAGGATCAAGCCAAGCATACCCTTCTTTAATAGAGTAACCTTTACTGCTCATGATCCATTTGTTGTCATGAAAACCATCCTTGAGCTTCTCTTTTACTTTACAGACATTTTTCCAAACCCAGGTTGCATCAGCAGGGGGAGAGTAGTTATGCCAGTCTTGATTTTTAATATACACATCATTGATCCATTTAATCCATAGCCTGACAGCTTTGCAATAGATCCAATTAACCAGTTTTCCCACAGTGGCAATATTCCAGACATCAGCTTTCTTTATCCCCAATCCTCCCTTCTTTTTAGGCAAAGTAACTTTGTCCCAAGCTACTAGGGGAACTCTGTGGTAGTCAAGGGAGCCATCCCACAGGAAATTCCTGCAAATGGCCATTATATGGTTAATGATGCATTTAGGAATAATGAACATTTGAGCCCAATAGTTCTGAAGAGTGTTAAGAACAGCATTGATGAGAGTCACCCTGCCAGCATAGGAAAGTTTCTTGGCTCCTAGGCCTCTGATCCTTGCCACCATCTTTTCAGTTAAGGCTGAGCATTCCTTCTTGGTGAGCCTACCTGCTTTAATAGGCACTCCCAGGTACCTGAAGGGCATGGTGCCTTCCCTGAAACCTGTCACCTGTTTAATACCCTCTCTAATATCCTCAAAAACTCCATTGAAGAATATTTCAGACTTGGAATTGTTCATGGCCAAACCAGATGCCTTAGAAAAAGAAGAGAAGGCTCTCATAAGCAGCCAAATGGACTGTGGCTTACCCTTGCAGAAAAGAAGTAAATCATCAGCAAACATGAGATGTGTGAGCTTCAAGTTCTTGCATAGGGGGTGATACTGAAATGGCCATCTATCAGTTGCAAATTTAATCAATCTTGTTAAGTACTCCATGCATATGGTAAAAAGAAGAGGAGAAATTGGGTCTCTCTGCCTCAGACTCCTTTGTCCTTTAAAATAACCAAAATTATTCCCATTCAAGGACAAGGTAAAAGAAGTAGACCTCACACATTGCATAACCAACTGGATGAAGTGAGAGGGAAATTTGAGACCATATAGCATATGCTCAACAAAATCCCACTCAACTGTATCATAAGCTTTTTGTAAATCAATTTTGAATAGACATCTTGGAGTGACAGCTTTCCTGGAATACAGATGAATGATGTCCTGACAGATGAGGAAAATTTCAATGATAGACCTACCTTTGATAAAAGCTCATTGGTTCTCATGTATGATGTCAGGCAAAGCTGTAGCCAACCTATTACAAAGCAGTTTAGATATCACCTTGTAAATCATGTTACAACAAGCTATAGGTCTGAAATGGCTAACAGCAGTTGGTCTGTCACACTTAGGGATTAGGGTGATATTGGTTTCATTTATCTGGGTGAGCAGACAACCAGTAGTAAAGAAGTCCATTACAGCACTGCATACCTCATCCCCAACAATGTCCCATGAATCCCTGAAGAATCCACTGGTATATCCATCAGGCCCTGGAGCCTTATCCTTAGGAATAGAGAACACTGCACCTTTAATTTCTTCTTTAGTGACAGGAGATAATAAGGTAATGCAATGTTGATCACTGCAAAAGGAACCAGTCTGCAGTACCTCCATTCTCACATTTTCAGTCACCTTCTTGCTACCCAACAAACCCTGATAAAACTTCAGGAAGGCATCCTGAATACTGAGTGTATCAGTACAAAGTGTACCATTCTGATCTTCAATCTGCACTATCTTGTTTCTCAGACATCTTCTCTTAATAACATTATGAAAATAAGCTGTATTGCTATCCCCTTCATCTATCCATTGAGTCTTAGCTTTCTGTTGTAAAAAACTGTCCCTAGCTTTAGTCCAGAATCTTACCTCATCAAGAGCCTGCAACTCAAGAGTAATAAGATCAGGGTTCTCATAATTATCCTGAAGTTGCAACTGAATTTCCTCAAGTGTATGATTGGCTTTGCTTGCTTTGAGTTCTACATCTGAAAAACACTCTTTGTTAAGATTCTTAAGACCTCCCTTTAGAGCCTTCAATTTCTTAACCACCCCAAACATCTTAGTACCATCAATCTGCTGACTCCAATAGCTCTTTACTGTATCAAGAAAATTAGGAGCATCACTCCACATATTAAAGTATTTAAAGCTATTGGATCTCCTTCCATCCAATTTAACATTTTTGACAATGCAAGGAGTGTGGTCCATGAGCCCTTCCGGATGAAAATGGGCATGCATATCAGGGAACACATCCACCCACTCTTGATTGACTAGAAATCTATCCAATCTACTGTACTTCTTATGCCTAACTTCTTGCTTATTTGTCCAAGTGAAGAAAGCACCAGTTGCTGCAATATCCATCATACCACAAGCAGACATGCAATCATTAAAAGTATCCATATCCTCCTGATTAGTAGCAGCCCCAATCCTCTCTTCTGGAGAAATAACAGTGTTGAAATCCCCTGCTAATGCCCAAGGCATATCACACTGACCTACAACTGACTTCAATTTATCCCATAAATCCAATCTCTCTGAGCCCTCATTGAAAGCATAAACAATAGTGAGGAAGAAAACTTGCTGAGTGGCCTTAATTAAGATCCTAGAATGAATAAATTGAGGATCATATTGAATGATGTGAACATCAAACACAGTAGGCCTCCATAACAACCAGACCCTCCCTCCTTTGTGCAAACTACAATTGGTTGTAACACTCCATCCCTCAAGCATATTATGAGCTATATTACCAACATTAACACCATTTATTTTTGTTTCTAATAGGACAAATAAACAGGCCTCATTATTTTGAATAAAACTTTTGACTATTTTTTTTTTATTCACACTATTCATACCACGAACATTCCAAAACCCTATATTATTCATTATTATTAATAGTTATTTGAGGGTCACCAATATCCACTACCTGATTCTCCAAATTTTCATTCTCCTCATATGTAATGTCTTCCACCTGAATGCTGATATCATCCCTAGCATTGTCAGGAGGCTTAGCTGCAGAAGCAGGAGGTCCTGCAGCTGAAACAGGAGGTCCTGCAGCTGTCACTGGTTCAGAATTAGTGTTCTCAGTCAGACGAGGGGATGCCACTGTAGACAAAGCAGGGAACTCTTTGTCAGATACATCAGGATTGCTCACATTCTTAGGAATAGGTCTCCAAACTTTCTTAACAGTAGTCTTAGATTGAGCATTCCTGTTCTGGTCCCTTCTGCAATTTTTGCCTTCATGCCCTAATCCCTTACATTTTTCACACAATAAAGGCTTCCATTCATATTCAACATTTAATATCACAATCTTGCCATTCTCATCACGAAATTTGACAGTTAAAGGAAACCCTTGCCCCACCTTCAGTTCAACCATTGTTCTAGCAAATCCAAGTCTTGTTTTGTTTGTGGTTGCAGCATCAGACTTCACATAGGGACCAACTAAACCAGCAATGGAGGGTAAACATGTACCCCAAAACTTGAGAGGTAACCTATGAATTCGAATCCATGCTGGCACAACTTTCACTTCTTCCTTCAGGAGATCAATATCCTCTTGCCATGGCTTAAATATCAACGGTTTATTATCAAACATATGATATCCTGCATTGAGCACTTCTTCCTTATCCTTCATCTCCTTGAATCTTACCAAAAAAATCCCATTTGGTAAGAAGGAGACCTTGTCAATACCATGTTTACTCCATATTCTATGCACATATCCCTGCAAGACCTCCCAAGGAGGATTTGCACCTAACACAAAACAATAAACAGCCTGATTCCAATACGTAATTTCTTCACTGACATCATCAGGGGTGAATTGCAACAGATCTTCCTCAGTTGACTCAATACTCTCTTCTGTCACCACTACTTGGCTGCGTGCACCTTGCTTCTTTCCCCTCTGTGTCACCCATTAGATGCTATCAGGATTCTCTTCATCCTCAAAAGACAGACCAGGGACTGTATTGAATTCATGCATGGGTTTGGTACGTAAAACATCTTCTTCGTCTGGTCCCTGCTTCTTCTCACCACCCGTCCTCCTATCACTCCCTTTCACAAATCCATTACTACTACTACTTTTATTATGTTTTTTAGGTGAATTTGATGTAGAAGAACGAGCCATTGTCGTGTAAATTAATACCCTAGATGGAGATGAACTTTCGCACATTCAGTCGGCATTAGGGTTTTTAAGTTTTGTTTTTTTCCTCTCTTTGTTTGTTTCTTGCTAGAATAGCTAAATTGCTTTTCAATTCCCTGCACTATAGGTAACCACGAAATTGGAAAGGCCCTTTGTGATTTAGGGGCCAGTGTCAGTGTCATGCCATATTCTGTTTGCGAAAATCTAAACATTGGTAGACTTAAGGTGACCGATATTACCCTTCAGATGGCAAATAGATCGACTCAGAGACCTTTAGGAGTCTTAGAGGATGTACCCGTTCGAGTGGGTAAGTTTTTTATCCCTGTCGATTTCGTTGTTTTGGACATTGCAGAGGACAGTCAGATACCTATTATTTTAGGCAGACCATTTTTACATACAGCTAGGGCTGTAATAGATGTCAAATGCGGAATCATAACCTTAGAGGTAGGGGATGACACCATTGAGTTCAGTCTTGCTCGTAAGGCGACTGAACCTGCTGATGATGATACGTGTTATTCCATTGATATTGTTGACAAGGCTGTTAATTGTAATTGGAGGGAATCCTTAGCCAAGGATCCCTTAGCTGCTCTAACCCGTTTAGATGAGTGTGCAGGTAGTACAGCGGAGAATGTTGAGGAGCTAGATGTTTTGGTAGCCTCCATGAAAAGCTACGAGCTCACAGAGGAAGAAGATGAGATGCTCATAAGCCTGGCCAACGAAAATTTGGTAAACACTTGCTATACCATTGAAGCTGATTCTCGCCTATCTTTGTAGAGGTAAAGGTGCCAGAGCGTAAGCCACTTCCTCCTAATCTTAAGTATGTTTTTCTAGATGATACGGAGCAGTACCCAGCTATTGTTAGTGCTAAGCTTAATGATGACCAGCTTTCTACTTTGATGTGTGTGCTTAAGAAAAACAGGAAGGCTTTAGGTTACTGTTGGACCATATAGATTATATGTTTATGTTTTGATGATGTCAAGGTGTTTTATATTTTATATGCTTGTTGCGTGTAATTGTTTGTTAAGTGTTTTGGCATTAACCTGTTACGAGCAACAAAGAGGATTGTGATGATTACATGAGAAGTTCAAGTCCTTGTTCAAGATCAAACAATTCAAAGATTCATTCAAGTATTATGTGAAGACGAAGTTCGTCTAGAAGATTAATCAAGCTTGGATGATGATGTAGCCTATACTCGAAGATCTCCTTGAAGATTAGAATAGTATAGGTGATTATCTCATAATGGTAATCAAAGAATGAGTTTCTTAATTAGTAAAGTTATAGCTTTGCAGTTATAACATTACTAGTAAAAGAGCTCAATGTTATAGCTCTTCTACTATAACATTGAAATGCTGAGTTTTTATACACGACTTTTAAATGGTTCGAAAATTGTTTTGCAATTTCTTAAAGTTTGTTTTATATGTTTTAATGAAAGTATTTATTTTCTAAAGCCCGGTTTAGTGAGGAGTCCGGTTATATTGTTAGCGTTAATTGATGGTTATTGGGTCAACTTATGAGTTGGACTTTACTATCAATTAGGGTTTTCATCTAGCCTCTCCTAAAACCTAAATTCTAATTATATACTAAGATTAGGGTTTGCATGGTTCACGAGCCTATGAGCCGTGTTGTGCCGTGTTGCCTATGAGATATTAGGTAAAGATTTTATTCTATAATAATATCTTTACATATCTTATATCTTAGTTAATATATTTGTTTATGCTAAAAGATATTCTTGTTTTAGGAAATCTTATCATAATCTTAGAATTTATAGTAAAGATAATATTTGGAAAGATTATATTCTATCTTTTAGAATATTCTTTATTATCTTTTATGGCTTTTAGGTAAGAGATAATAAGAAGATATAATTTGTAATTATATCTTATTTCGGCTATTAGGGTTCTTATAGAAACCGTGTAGCCTTCCTCTTCCTTGTCTATAAATACTTTGTTATTTACAACATCTAAAATAGAGACCTTAAGCATAAAAAAAATTGTTTTCATATTTTAAAGAGCAAACCGTGTGTTTTTAACGAAAACCGATTTGCATATTTTGAAAGGTCGTGTATCACAAAACTCGCATACTTGTTCTTCATTTATCGTTATAAGATAATAGTGCTTAGTTGATTTCTTAACTTGTTCATTAACGTGAACCTTTGTTACAATCATTAGTGCTTTCTTATTAGCGTAAGTTAGTCACTCGAGTATTTAACGGTACTCATTGAGTTACAGCTAGAGTTAGTTGTACGAGTTGGGTTAGTAAATTTGTAATCCGTAGAAAGGTACTAAATTTATTAATCGAGAATAGTGGACGTAGGTTTCGACTTGTGAAACTGAACCACTTCAAAAATCCATGTGTCTCTTCTTGTTTCGTTTTTTCATTTACTTTGCTTACAATCGTTAGTTGATTAGTTAAAGTTTAATCAATAAACTTTAAATAATCAATTGCACACACAAAATCGAAAAAGTTTTAAAAAGTTTTAAATCCTCAATTCACCCCCCCCCCCCTGAGTATTTTGGATCAATAGACTCTTCAATTGGTATCAGAGCCTCGTGCTCTTGATTGCCTAACCGCAAAGAGGCTGATCTATCTTGTTTTTCATTTATCTTATCGTTTTATATTCCGCTGCCTATCACGTGATAAATGGATTCCAAATATCTCAAGTGTCCCGTCTTTGATGGGAAGAATTACGGATTGTGGAAAAACATGATGACTCACTATGTGAAAGGACACGATTGGGAGTGCTGGAGGATTATTCAAAACGGACCGCATAAAATTCTTGTGGCATCCGAGGAAGGCACTACCTATGAAAAGAAAGAAGAGGACTTTGTCGAGGCCGACTACAAGAAAGCCGAAAAGAACTCGAAAGCAATAAGTCTTCTGCAAAATGGAATGACCTCTACTGAGTTTGATCGGTTCTCCTCTTGTTCCACGGCCAAGGAGATATGGGATGGGCTCGAATTAGCTTATGAAGGTACTTCCATTGTTAGGAAGCACCGAATTGATTTGCTTATGCAAAAATATGAGCTATTCATCATGGAGCCTAATGAGTCTCTAGATAGTATGTCCGCAAGGTTTTCAAGCATCATCAACGAACTGAAAAACCTAGGTAGGAAATTCAGTACTGAGGACATTTCTAGAAAGGTTTTTAGGAGCCTTACTAAAAAGTGGCGTGCTAAGGTCACTGCAATGGAGGAATCACGAGATCTTGAAACCCTATCCTATCAAGAACTCATAGGTGCTCTCATGGCCCATGAAATTACTCTTAACAAAGATGACGCTGAACCAAGTCGAAATAAGAGTATGGCCTTAGCGAGCGAAGAAGTAGACTCTGAATTAGAGGATGAAACTGTCTTGTTTGCACGACGTTTTAAAAATAAAATTTTTCGAAATAGACAAACAAAATCATCCTATAACAACAACAACAACAACAAGTCATTCAACAAAAAGGTTAATGACTCAAAATCGTCCTTCGCGAATAGAGGTTGCTTCAAGTGTGGAGAATCTGGTCATATGATCAAAGATTGTCCAACATGGGAGAAGATAAAGGACAAGACGAAACGTGAGAAGACAAAGAGAGAATTAAAGCAAGTGATGATGGCTTCGTGTTGGGGAGACCTTGAATCAGAAGATGACGAGGAATCTGTAGACGACGAAGTAGCAAACCTTTGTCTTAGCAGTGTTAGTCTTGACCTAATCTCCGACAGCGACGATGAAAGCACAAATTCTCATTCAAACTACTGCTTTCTTGGAGAATCAGACGAAGACGATGATGAGGTAAGTTACCTTAAGCTTAAGAAACGTGTTAGGAAATTGTCTAAAAGTGCTTTAATTGAATTCTTTGAAAAATCTCTTGATAAGTGTCACGAACAGGATCTGGAATTGAAAGATCTAAAGGAACAGATTCTCGAAATCACAGAAGAGAATCATACTCTCAAGACTAAAGCTAAGAAGTTGAAATCTAAAGTTATAGCTGAGAAAGTTACAACATTAGATTCTACTATGGCTGAAAAGAAGGAATTAGAGTCCAAAGTTATAGCTAATGAAGCTATAACTTCCGACCTAAAGCTTAACATCAAGCACCTTCAAGCCAAAGTTATAGCTAATGAAGCTATAACTTTAGAACTTAGAAAAGTCAAGGAACTTTTGGAAACTAAGGTCACATCTAATGAAGAAGTGATCCTAGATCAAAAGAAAGAGATAGATTCTCTTTCAAAGCAATTGAAAGAATCTAAGACCGATATGATCAATGTTAAGAAACGCCACACCGATGTTGTGTTCATTCTTAACAAACGATTCCAAGACTTTCGTGACAACTTTAAAAAGGACAATGATGTAGATCACACGAAATGTCAAGAGGAAATCAAAACCCTAAAAGACCTACTTCTACACGCTAGAAAAGTCCATGACAAGTGGGAAGGTAGCACAAAAGTCCTAAACTTCCTAACCGAACAATCAGATAATAATATGAAGATGGGGTTAGGACATGAGTGCTACAGCCGTAGAAATCATTCTAAATGCAAATCAACACTTTCAGATTTTGATTTTAGAAAAAGGAAGTATGCTGATCTCCCTGAATATTTGATTTGCAATTACTGTGGTCATACGGGTCATATCCAAATCAATTGTGTCAAAAAGGCTCAAGATCTACGAAAAAATAACGAACATGCCAAAACTGTTGACACAGTTGACGAGGATAAGGAAACCCCCATTAACGAACCTAACGAAGAAAGGAACAATAAATTTCGTTGGTTCTATGACATGGCCTTTGACTACTCTAAGAAACCTAGCACCTCACAAAGCCCTTGTAAATCTCAACCTAGCAAACCTATTCCCAAGGCAACTAGTCCTGAGAGACCTAGAGAAGTTCCGAGACCTAGAGAAAACCCTAACCCTAGAACTCCTCCCAAACCAAAAGTTAGAAAAACGGTTATTAGACAAGTCTGGATTCGAAAGGATCTAGTTTATAGAGTAACTAATCATAAGGGACCCAACTTAGCTTGGGTACCTAAAAACTGTATCTAATCCTTTTTGCAGGAAGAGGTGAAAGAAAACAATCAATGGTATCTTGACAGTGGATGCTCGAGACACATGACCGGAGATAAGAATTTGTTTCTTTCACTTAAACCCTTCAACGGAGGAAAAGTGACATTCGGGGACAACAAAAAGGGAAAAGTAATCGGCGTTGGAAAAATCGGAATCTCAAAGTCTCACGCAATAAGTGACGTTTATCTCGTAGATGGCCTAAAACATAACTTGCTAAGCATATCTCAACTATGCGACAAAGGTAACAAAGTAGTTTTTCATACTGATAGTTGTCGCATTATTATTGAAGGAACTAGTAACATTATTCTTGAAGGCCACCGTAAAAGGAACGTTTATATGGTAGATTTAAATGCTGTGCCTACTAACTCTTTTTCGTGTATGAAAGTTACACTTGATGATCCTTGTTTATGGCATAAACGGTTCGGTCACATTAGCTCACTAACCTTGAATAAACTCAAGAAGTGGGACTTGGTTGAAGGACTGCCTAAGATCAAGTTCGACCAAGAAAAGATGTGTGACACATGTGCTAGGTGTAAACAAGTAAGATCATCGTTCAAACCTAAACGAGTAGTGAGCAAAAATGAAGCCTTGGAACTAGTACACATGGATTTATGTGGACCTATGAAGGTAAGGAGTAGAGGAGGATCCAGGTACGTCTTTGTTCTTGTAGACGACTACTCAAGGTATGTATGGCCTATCTTTCTTCATTCAAAAGACGAAACTTTTGATGAATTCGATTGTCTTATGAAACGTGTTCAAAATAAATATAAGACTAATCTAGTATCTATTCGTACGGATCATGGCACCGAATTTGATAATCAAACCTTTATAGAATATTGTCAAGTTAATGGTGTAGGGCATAACTTTTCTGCACCAAGAACTCCTCAACAAAACGGTGTCGTTGAACGTATGAATAGAACCTTAGAAGATATGGCACGTACAATGCTCTTGTGTAGTGGTTTACCTCGTAACTTTTGGGCTGAAGTCATTAGTACTTCTTGCTACATCCATAATCGTGCTATGATCCGACCTATCCTTAAGAAAACCCCCTATGAACTCCTTAGAGGTCGAAAACCTAATATCTCCCATCTTCGTTGTTTTGGGAGCAAATGTTTTGTACATAATAACGGTAAAAACCGTTTGAGTAAATTCGACCCTATGAGTTATGAGGCGATTTTTATAGGTTACTCAGATCATAGCAAGGCCTACAAAGTATTCAATAAGAGAACTCTCTGTATTGAAGAAAGTGTCCACGTTATCTTTGATGAAGATAACATGTTCGATAAGCCTTTACAGGATGAGGAAGAAGACTTGGATGAACCCGACTTTCGTCTTTCAAGAGACGATCCCCCGGATTTGGAATTAGAGGATAATTAAATTGAGGGAATAAACGATGAACTCGATCGTTCCTCAAAAGACAAAAAGGAGAAGGACAAAGTTATAGTTGATGATACTATAACATCGACTCAAAATAAGAACTCCCAAACCTATGTTATAGATGATGTTACTGTAACATTGAATCCAAATCAAAGTGGAGAGCCCGAGGTTATAATCGGCTCAAATACAACTCCCGGATTGGATTCAGGGGGAACCTCCTCTAATTCCGAGCCAAACGAAGTCGGGCAAAGCTCAAATAATGAGGAAGAACCAAGCACTTCGACGAAGTGGAAATACAAGAACTCACACCCCATGGACAATATTCTTGGGAATATTAAGAAGGGTGTTCAAACAAGACGTTCGTTAAACAACTTCTGTTCCTTCTACACTTTCTTATCCATGATCGAACCAAAGAACATAAATGAAGCTCTTGCTGAATCAGATTGGATTATAGCTATGCAAGAAGAGCTTCAACAGTTCGAAAGAAACAAGGTTTGGCATTTAGTTCCTAGACCAAAAGATCAGACAGTTATTGGAACACGGTGGGTCTTCCGGAATAAATTAGATGATGCCGGAGTCATTGTCAGAAATAAGGCTAGATTGGTGGTTCAAGGATATAATCAACAAGAAGGAATAGATTATGACGAGACTTTCGCACCTGTTGCTCGGCTTGAAGCTATTAGACTTCTGATAGCATTCGCCGCACACAAAGGAATGAAGCTCTTTCAGATGGATGTCAAGACGGCATTCTTGAACGGTTATCTACAAGAAGAAGTCTTCGTTGAACAACCCCCTGGTTTTAAGAATATCAAATTTGAGGATCACGTATTCAAATTAGATAAAGCCCTATACGGATTGAAGCAAGCACCTAGGGCTTGGTACAACAGATTATCCAAGTTTCTACTTGACAGTGGATTCAGTAGAGGATCCGTCGACAAATCCCTATTTCTGAAAACTGAGGATTCTGACCTTTTGGTTGTTCAAATATACGTCGATGATATCATCTTTGGATCGACCAACCGACGTCTATGCAAATACTTTTCTGAGTTAATGACTTCCGAGTTCGAGATGAGTATGATGGGAGAATTGAAATTCTTCCTAGGTCTGCAAATACAACAAACAGATGAAGGCATAAAGATCCATCAACAGAAATACATCAAAGAATTGATTCGGAAATTTGGAATGGAAAATTCACATGCTATGCCTACTCCAATGGTCGAGAATAAGAAATTGACATTGGATGAAAACGGTAAATCAATTGATGAAACTACCTACCGTGGGATGATTGGGTCACTGTTATATTTGACCGCAAGTAGACCTGATATTATGTTTAGCGTATGTGTTTGTGCGAGATATCAATCGTCTCCCAAAGAATCGCATATGACGGCCGTAAAAAGAATTTTACTTTATTTAATTGGGACGGCCAACTTATACCTATGGTATCCAATGGAGTGCAATTTTGATATAGTCGGTTATTCCGATGCCGACTACGCAGGATGTTCTCTAGACAGGAAAAGCACGTCGGGTGTCGCCACTTTTATCGGACCTTGTATCATTACGTGGGGTTCGAAGAAACAAAATTCGGTTGCTCTCTCAATCTGCCGGGCCGAGTATATTGTTGCAGGACTGGTATGTACTCAACTTTTATGGCTTAAACAACAATTACGTGATTATGGTGTTGACGTAGGATGTATTCCTATTTTATGTGATAATACTAGTGCGATTATTATTTCTAAAAATCCTGCACAACATTCTCGTACCAAACATATTGAAATAAGACACCATTTTATTAGAGACCATGTTGAGAAGGGGAATATAAAACTTGAATTTTGTAGTACTGAAAAACAATGGGCAGACATTTTGACAAAATCATTAGGTAGAGAATGATTTGAGACTTTACGGTTGGAAATTGGTTTAATCAGTGGCACCTAAGCTTCTATAATTGTTTAATCCTTTTATGACTGACTAGTTAAGTTAAGATTGTATGACTGTGTCCGTATATTGCGTTGCATGAATAATTTCGTTTATAGAAATATTATTTTCATAAGATTCTATTTGCTACTTAGAATTTAATTGACATACAAACTTATAACACACCATATCTTTTATTTGTATCTTTTATCTTCCAAATTTTTAAAAAAAAAAAAAAATTCTCACAAAATAAGCTCACAATACACGGCTCATATCTTTCCTATTCTAGACCAAATTCCTAATTCATGTCATATCATCATAAATTTCCATACTTATCACTTTCCTATTCCTAATTAATTACACTTACCATATTTCATCTACACTTGTTAACCCTAATATCTAGACCTATATCTACCCTTGATTGACCGTCCACCCCTACCCACTTGCTCACTTTCTTTCTTCCAAATATTTACCATCATTACATATCTTTTCCTTTACTCCAACAATCACCATCATCCTCTTTTTCAAACAATCTCCATCATCATGAACACATCCCATGCAAAAAACACCCGATCCTCAACCCGTCACCACCACATACTCCACATTCCATGAATTGTCCTTCACCACAACCAAACCAAAACTCGCCCCTGTTTCGTAGTCGGGACGAATCGGTCTCCGAAGGAAAAAGACGCCGTCTTTTCAAAGGTAAAAATAAAGTTGTTGTTGATAATGGTGAAGCGATTGTAGAGGAACCCGAGGTGATAGTTCGGAATGGTGTTACTCGTACTCTGCTTAGGGATGCTTCAAAAGCCGCGACAAAGGAAGGGTTGAATCGTGTTCGGCTTACTCATGATGAAAGCATCTTGGTTAATCGAGTTTTGAGGTATTCTATTCATGGTGGTCGGTTTTATCCGAAATCTTGGTTGGTTAGTGTACCCGCTCTTGCTTTCTTTATTAATTTTCTTGATTTTCAAGGGTGGAGTCACATAAGTCAGTTTTCGGGTCCTCTATACCCGGTTGAGGTGGTACAGTTCTTTGCAAGTGTGTCGATTAAAAAGGGAGTGTTGCATGCGGTTGTTAATGGTGTCGATGTTACCGTCTCTGTTTCGGATTTTTGCTCTGCTTTTTCGGTTCCTAATGAAGGGATTGAATTAAATCCGAGTCTTGAATGGTCTAATGTTGGAAGTGAAAAGGAATTGTTGGTGAAGCAGTATTTTGAGGAGATGACGGAGGGTGTCAATATCGTGGTTCGTCCTCTTTCGGCTAAAATCAAGTTCCTCTTAAATTTTTTGTGGAACACGGTGGTGCCGAGAAGAGGGGGCCGTGATAAGGTGTCGAGTTATGAGGCGATTATGGTTTATTCTTGGTTGGAAGGTCAGAAGGTGAATTTGGGTAGTGTTGTCTTGCACCGAATCCTTCAAACGAGTCTTACGGTTACTAAGGACAAGTTGAGCACTACAATCGATTTGCCGTATGGTATGTGGATATCTCATTTGTTGGAAATTAAACAGGTAATCGGGCCTGACAGTTACGGTGTTAGTGCTCGGGATAGTATGTGTGATAAGTTGATCAAGCTAATGGGTCTTGTTGTTGATGGACCCGAATTACAACTTGCAAAAGATGTTGAGAAAGTCCCGATGGATTCGGGTTTAGGAGCTATTGAGTCAAAATTGGAGGGATTTATGAGTGGTTTAATGGAGAAATTCGAGGAGCATTCGACTAGTTTGGCTACGGCATTGTCACGGGTTGGACCATCTCGGTCTTTAGATTCGGGTTTGGATGCTAGTCGGGTGTACTCGTGGATGGAGGATGTGGACAAGAGATTAGCGGGTTTTGAGAGGGAGCTGAAGGCTATACGTGAGGAAGTGTTCCCACACGGTGATCGTCTCACTTTCCTTACGAGTCAGGGTGGTGCTTTGGTGATGCACGGGAAAGCGATGGCCGGTGATCAAGCTCTCACATTGGAAGCTACAAAGGCTCTTTCCTTGAAGGTGCTTAATTTTGAGAGGAGCATTGGTACTCTTTCACAGTTGGTTAGGAGCTCTTTCGACCGTCTGGACGCTTTGGAGCACCGTACTAGACCCGACTACGTGAACCCGTATAAGACCCGCAACATCTAACTTCCTCTCGTCCTACCCTCATTAGCCCTTTCCTTACTTAGCTTTTCTTTTATTTCATCTAGTGGTGTGTTAATCAAACTCTTATTCGGCCCATTTTGGCATTACACTTGTGGTTATGGCCCAAGTGTTCTATTAGACATGTGATCATTCGGCCCACTTTGGCTTTAGACATGTTTAATTCTTAGTTTGTATGTTAATTCTCTTTTGGATGCTTCTAGTCTTGCATGTTATTTTATTTCCTATGGCGTTTTTATCTCTTGTCTCGTCTTATATTATTCTAGTCATTTTTGATTTGTTCTTAACTTTTCGATGATGTCAAGAGGGGGAAAGAACGTCTATAGTAAGCATCTACCTAAGCTTTCTCCTTGTCAAGACCAATTGTCTCTTACAGTCCTTAAAGTTTCGGTTTTTGAAAAATTGTCTTGATCTTGCGTTAATCTTTATTATCAAGATAACGGTATTATATCGAAGGGGAACTTTTTCATTAGTCACAATTTTAGGAGACTTGCCATCATCAAAAAGGGGGAATTTGTTGGACCATATAGATTATATGTTTATGTTTTGATGATGTCAAGGTGTTTTATATTTTATATGCTTGTTGCGTGTAATTGTTTGTTAAGTGTTTTAGCATTAACCTGTTACGAGCAACAAAGAGGATTGTGATGATTACATGAGAAGTTCAAGTCCTTGTTCAAGATCAAACAATTCAAAGATTCATTCAAGTATTATGTGAAGACGAAGTTCGTCTAGAAGATTAATCAAGCTTGGATGATGATGTAGCCTATACTCGAAGATCTCCTTGAAGATTAGAATAGTATAGGTGATTATCTCATAATGGTAATCAAAGAATGAGTTTCTTAATTAGTAAAGTTATAGCTTTTCAGCTATAACATTACTAGTAAAAGAGCTCAATGTTATAGCTCTTCTACTATAACATTGAAATGCTGAGTTTTTATACACGACTTTTAAATGGTTCGAAAATTGTTTTGCAATTTCTTAAAGTTTGTTTTATATGTTTTAATGAAAGTATTTATTTTCTAAAGCCCGGTTTAGTGAGGAGTCCGGTTATATTGTTAGTGTTAATTGATGGTTATTGGGTCAACTTATGAGTTGGACTTTACTATCAGTTAAGGTTTTCATCTAGCCTCTCCTAAAACCTAAATTCTAATTATATACTAAGATTAGGGTTTGCATGGTTCACGAGCCTATGAGCCGTGTTGTGCCGTGTTGCCTATGAGATATTAGGTAAAGATTTTATTCTATAATAATATCTTTACATATCTTATATCTTAGTTAATATATTTGTTTATGGTAAAAGATATTCTTGTTTTAGGAAATCTTATCATAATCTTAGAATTTATAGTAAAGATAATATTTGGAAATATTATATTCTATCTTTTAGAATATTCTTTATTATCTTTTATGGCTTTTAGGTAAGAGATAATAAGAAGAGATAATTTGTAATTATATCTTATTTCGGCTATTAGGGTTCTTATAGAAACCGTGTAGCCTTCCTCTTCCTTGTCTATAAATACTTTGTTATTTACAACATCTAAAATAGAGACCTTAAGCATAAAAAAAATTGTTTTCATATTTTAGAGAGTAAACCGTGTGTTTTTAACGAAAACCGATTTGCATATTTTGAAAGGTCGCGTATCACAAAACTCGCATACTTGTTCTTCATTTATCGTTATAAGATAATAGTGCTTAGTTGATTTCTTAACTTGTTCATTAACGTGAACCTTTGTTACAATCATTAGTGCTTTCTTATTAGCGTAAGTTAGTCACTCGAGTATTTAACGGTACTCATTGAGTTACAGCTAGAGTTAGTTGTACGAGTTGGGTTAGTAAATTTGTAATTCGTAGAAAGGTACTAAATTTATTAATCGAGAATAGTGGACGTAGGTTTCGACTTGTGAAACTGAACCACTTCAAAAATCCGTGTGTCTCTTCTTGTTTCGTTTTTTCATTTACTTTGCTTACAATCGTTAGTTGATTAGTTAAAGTTTAATCAATAAACTTTAAATAATCAATTGCACACACACAATCGAAAAAGTTTTAAAAAGTTTTAAATCCTCAATTCACCCCCCCCCCTCCTCTTGAGTATTTTGGATCAATAGACTCTTCAGTTACTCTTTGGATGATATTAAGGGCATCAGCCCTGATATTTGTATGCACAGGATAGAGCTGGAGGAAGGTCACAAGCCTTACAGACAGGGTCAACGCAAGTTGAACCCGAAGATGCAGGAAGTTGTTATGGCCGAGATGATGAAACTACTCGATGCAGGTATTATTTATACAGTTGGCAACTCCGAGTGGGTTAGCCCAGTTCAGGTAGTTCCGAAGAAAGGAGGGACTACCGTCGTTAAAAATGAGAAAAATGAATTAATACCAACGCGAGTTGTGACAGGGTGGCGGATGTGCCTTGATTATAGACAGTTGAATGCCGCCACCAAGAAAGACCATTTCCCCCTCCCTTTTGTTGACCAAATGACTGAAAGACTTGCTTCTAACAAATTTTTCTGTTTTCTAGACGGATATTCGTGGTTCTTTCGTATCCCTATTCATCCTGGATGATCGAGTAAGACCACTTTTACCTCGTCCACGGGTGTTTTTGCATACCGCAGAATGCCTTTCGGATTGTGTAACGCCCCAGCTACCTTTCAAAGGTGCATGATGGGGATTTTTTCTGATTATATAGAGAACATTATGGAGGTATTTATGGATGATTTCTCAGTTTATGGTAATGACTTTGATCGTTGTTTAGCTAATCTTGATAAAGTCATGCAGCGTTGTATTGATGTTAATCTTGTTTTAAACTGGGAAAAATGTCAGTTTATGGTCAATGAGGGAGTTGTGTTAGGGCTTCTGATTTCTAATAAGGGTATACATGTTGATAAAGCAAAAGTTCAGGTGATTGAGCAATTGCCTCCTCCCGTGAATGTTAAAGGAGTGAGGAGTTTCCTTGGTCACGCTGGTTTTTATCGGCGTTTCATTAAGGATTTTTCAAAAATTGCTAAACCACTTACACAATTACTCCTTAAGGATGTTGTCTTTGAGTTTACTGATGAGTGCCTTTTAGCTTTTAACAGGTTAAAGGAGGCTCTAGTTTCGCGCAATCATTCAAATTACGCTTTGATTGGGATCTCCCATTCGAGATTATGTGTGATGCTAGCGATTATGCGATTGGTGCAGTTTTGGGACAGCGGAAAAATAAAGTTTTGAATGCCATATATTATGCGAGCCAAACTCTGGATGAGGCTCAAGTCAATTATTACACCACTGAGAAGGATTTTCTAGCTGTAGTTTTTGCCTTAGATAAATTTCGGTCTTATTTGTTAGGTTCTAAGGTTATTGTTTATACTGACCATGCAGCGCTGAAGACTCTCTTTCTTAAGAAGGATGCGAAGCCGAGGCTTTTGAGGTGGATACTCCTTTTGCAGGAGTTTGATTTGGAGATCAAAGATAAGAAAGGTGCGAGAAATGTGGTGGTGACCATTTATCTCGTCTGCGGTGACGAAAGGGAGGATTCGTTACCCATTAATGATTCTTTTCCCGATGAGAGTCTGTTAGCTATTACTAATTCGAGGTCTTATCCACCTCCGTGGTTTGCTTGATTATGCTAATTTTGTTTGTGACAGGTAAGATACCACCCGAGCTTTCATGGCGTTGAAGAAGAAGCGGTTCGCTTATGATGCTAGACAATACTTTTGGGATGATCCTTATGTTTTCAAGGAATGCGCAGACGGTCTTATCCGGAGATGTGTGCCTCAATGGGAGGTGAAGGATATCCTAGAAGCTTGCCACTCTTCGCGCCTATGGTGGTCACCATGGTCCGTCCCGACCGTGGCTAAGGTACTCCAATCTGGTTTCTATTGGCCAACTTTGCATACAGATAGTCGCAATTTTGTTGCTGAGTGCGATGCTTGTCAAAGATCGGGGAATATTTCGAAGAGACATGAGATGCCACAGGTAGGCATTTTAGAGGTTGAGATTTTTGATGTCTGGGGCATTGATTATCAAGGACCTTTTCCGAGCAGTCAAGGTAATAAATATATCCTCGTAGCTGTAGATTTTGTGTCCAAATGGGTAGAAGCTATCGCTACTCCCCATTGCGATGCAAAAGCCGTGATTAAGCTATTTAAAAAGATTATTTTCCCTCGTTTTGGTGTCCCTAGGGTTGTCATTAGCGATGGTGGAATGCATTTTAAAGAGAAACAACTTAGTGCTTTATTGACTAAATTCGGTGTCCAATATCGTAGAGGTTTGGGGTATCATCCCCAAACTAGTGGTCAGGTTGAGATTTCTAACCGAGAATTGAAAGAAGTTTTAGCTAAAGTTGTTTCTAAATCACGGAAAGATTGGAGTCTTAAGTTAGATGATGTCTTATGGGCTTATAGGACCACGTTTAAAACGCCAATTGGGATGTCACCATACCGATTGATTTACGGTAAGACATGTCATTTACCTGTTGAGTTGGAGCGTAAGTGTAATACTCCGTATTTATGAGTCTTTGGGTACTCTATCGAGTAAGGGTGAGTTGCGTTTTAAAATAGTTTCTGACCTGTTGGGTACTCGATCGAGTAACTAGGATACTCGATCGAGTAAGGGGGTACTCGATCGAGTACCTTAGGTACTCGATCGAGTAGCCGGTTTACGGGGAGTTTTTCTCGGGTTTTGTTAATTATGCGATTAAGATATATAACCTTTTCCGTCATCATTCTAAACACTTTTGCAAAACCTAATTTACTGTCAAAGAGAGAAAGCAAGTACGTTCATCATCTTAATCGCATTGTTAGCAAATCCCGGAGTTTGGAAGGTCGGTTTTCATCGTTGGTTATACCGTTGAGATCCTTGCGTCGAGGGTAAGATCTATGTACCCTTTTTACTGTTTTTCCTTTAAGTTGGTTAAACCCTAATATGGGGATTTGGGGGTTTTGTGTAGATTGTGATTTGGTAGTGTTTATGTGTTTGTATGATAGGAGGAGGTTTTGTAGAAGAGGCTTTTTTGATACAGCTGTTGATACCGTCTGACTGTTGTGCTTTCCAGGTAGGATTTCCTACTCAGTATTAGTCCCATAATGGGATGATTGTTGATGTGTTGAGATTGATTGTTTGCTATAGTAATTGTATTATGACGGCTGTGATTGTGATTGTGATTGGTTGTCTATGTTTCTCGAGGCGTGTCCTCGGCTGAGTGGGGTCACTTGCGGGAGTGGCTTCACGCCCTAGTTTCTCCTTCTGTGAAACCCGCCACAGAAGGGATGTGCACATTAATGGACAGGGTTATCGCTCATTATGAGGAGCGGGGATTTGGTGGGTACGGCTGCGGTCCCTCATCGCGGCCGGTCCAAAGGGACGATCGGTGATTGAGATTGTTGGGATTGGCGTGATTGTGTGTGTGTGGCGGTTAAGCTGTATGTTTATCTTATTGTTGATATATTGAGTTGTGTGATTAGTACTGACCCCGTTTAAATGTTTTAAAAACTGTGGTGAGCAGTTATTGAGCAGGTATGATATGACGCGTATGGGATAGCTGGGATGAGTCATCACGTGGCAGTTAGAAGTCTTCCTCTGTGTCAGACGATGTTTTGTAGCTTTGATAGTTTTAGCAGTAGACCGTCTGAGAATCTTGTATCTCTTTTTATCAGTTTGGAATTGCTATGTAATCACTTTAAACTTTATTTACTTTTAAAGTTGTTTCATTATTGTCTTATGAATATCATGCCTCGGGTAACCGAGATGGTGGCATCCTTATACCTGAGTGGTCCTGGTAAGGCACTTGGAGTATGGGGGTGTTACAAATGGTATCAGAGCGACGATCCTGAAACCTGTAACCAATGAATCTAATGAATATAGGGAGTCAATTAAAATGAAACTGGGGTAAAGGTTGTAGGAGCTAATGCAAAGGCTTGGGAGACGTCCTAAAGTCGCGAACTTGCCCAACAATTTTGAACCGGTCACCATGGGATATGAGTCGGGATCGCTATGTGTTTATCTTGTGAATTGTGCACCTATATGGTGATGTGTGGCATGAATCAGTGGATGTATGTATGTGGAGAATGGGAATGTGTAGAAAAGATGGTAATGATTGAAGGAAATGTAGATTCATATACATACTAACATACTCATATATGTCGAAATTAATTTGTCATAAAATTAAATGTGGATTTTATGCATGCAAACAATATGAAAAATAGAGGAGAAATCATGTCCTTACATTGATGATTTCGGTTTAATGGGCACAAGAGAGATCACCTTTCTCTCTTGTTCTTGAGCTTTCCCTTATGGATGAACCAAGATCCAAGTGTAGGATCTCTCCCTAAGCTTTATACCCAAGGCTTTCGCTTAATTCAAATTAATATTATAAGTACTAGTATAATATTAATCTAGTAGAAAATTGAACCAAAATATTTATAAAACACTTAAATATTTTCGGTTTTGATGAGAGAAGAAGAGGAGGATTTTATTCTCTCTAGAATTGTATTTTTGGATGATAGAATGAATAATGAATACACTAAAAATTAATGTAGTGTATTAGGAGAATATATGGAAAAACCCTTTTGTTTTTCCTTTGTGAAAAACCGGGCAAGGAAGAGGAGGGAAGAAAAATTAGAGCCAATGCATGCATTAGTTTGCCTTCACAAGGTTTATATGGTTGCATGGCTACTCTTCCTTTTCAATCATTATGTTTACCACTTAATTATAAACACAATATTAAGCCTAATACTCCTCCAATTTTTCGGCACATTGTGTAATATGGATTCCATATTATTTTTGTCAATTGTCAATATGTCACATGTCACATGTCACATAAATTTGCTATGTATTTTTAACATATTAAAAATCAACGTATTATCAAAAATACGTCACATACAAAATCGACTTAGTAATATCATAATTACTTGTACCAAAAATTTTACCAATTTATAAATCACAACAGTTTGTATTTATAACAATTCATTCAAATTTAATTGTTACATTAAACAATTATTTCATCCGAGTAATGATACAATTCAATTACTCAGACCGTATCACATTTAATCATATTTCAATTTGATACGTAAATTTTACTTCCAAAAATCGTCCGTCAATTTTCAAGTAATTTAATTAACTCGTAACATTATACGATTAATTAAATAATCAATTAAGAGTGTTGCCCTATAGGTATGACCTAGGGGGTCAACTGATCACCACCGTCGCACGACAGTAATGTCAAACTCTAGTCAGCCAATCATTACCGATATATGTTGACCAGTTGACAGTAACAATATTACTTCCCAATTGTATTCTTTAAAATGAGATTTAAACATGTGATCATCATGATCAATAGTCGTGATCGCATTATTGTCGGAGGACACATATTCCAACAATCTCCCACTTGTCCTCGACAAGTGTGCGTCACCAATTCTCTTGTCCTATTACTATCTCCCACTCAATCCAAGGTGTCTTTCAGGTCGTACTTGCAAGTGATCATATCGAGAGTGGTTTCCTCGATCTGGAGAATAACTGATTGACCGGACTTATCTATCATAGATACTTTCCGAGCGTGGCCACGCATTTCTAGTTCATTACTCCTCGAGTGGCCCTGAGATATTGGTATAACCCTGACTAGGGGTGGACAATTCCTATCGCACTCATTCCCTTCGACTAGCCACAGCCATCATAACCCAAAATATGCCCATTTGACCCCATTTACGAAGGTCGTAGTAACACAAATCAAAGTTAATCTGAAACTGTGCCATCTTAGGCGAATAGTCTTTAGTCAAAAGAATCGACTCATTAGAATACTATAGTAGCTCTCGCCACGACCAGGCTATATAAATTTGCCAGAACTCTATAAGCGGTCATTAGGCCCGACAAAATGTTCCTAACAGTCTGCCTATGTGATCGACTAGTCATCTCACATGACTTTATGGCACTTGAACTTGCCATCAATCGCATCACACTCTAGTCACTTCGAGACGTCACCTCATACAAGTAACTATGGGCAAAAACAATGTTAATCCATGTTCACTTTAACGGGGTTCAATTGTCTCTACAACCCGTTTGGATATAACAATGTACAAGGTGAGTTAATAATAACTCAAACGACAAATGTCGACATCACACTCGGGTAGTCAATATCATATTACAACCTTGTGATGTACATCATAAGTGTAAACACTTATTGATTGCAATAGAAGTTTTAACATGCCATGTGTCCATGTGTTCAAACCTCTTACACTTGCAATTTCCTTTATATTCATGTTCTCTCTCATAGCATGAATCTTACCAAGTACACATCAAGGTTCCCAACCTTGGTTTTGGTTCTTTAACTTGAAAGAACTTTCTTATCGATTATCACATAACGAACGAATTTGTGATGAATGATATAACTTGTACTGATCAAGTATTCCATCCACACACAATGCACTAGGTATATGTTTTGTAGATTCTTGTAACAATTTGTCAAGATTATTAGCCTAGCACTTCTCATAAGTCCTAGCTTAACTGGAAAGATTAGTTTTGAATAATCTCTTATTCAACTAAGCATCTTTCCAAAACTTCTTATTTCTCTTTCTAGGCTTGAAAGATCTGGGATTCTCATAAATCCTCATATGTGCTCGGATTTTCTACAATATGTGCAACCTCTTAACACACAATGGAACATTCCGTCAAATACCGAAATCGCTCATCGGATTCTACTTGAGAATTCATGACGTTTCTATTATGGCTCACCAATCAATCATCATGCTCTTATGCATATGATTCATAATTGGACATGTGCATGATTATTCTAATGGCGGAAACATTAGTAACTAATAATCATGAGATCAACCGTTCATAGATTCAATGAACGACCATGACTACTAATGGCAATTTCATTTTCATCTATATGAATAACCTATGTGAATGTTGATACGATGTGTATCTCTTAATACTAATCCAACATCTCTTGATGTAATTGGATTCATCATGGTCCATTTTCATCCAGAATTGAAAAACTCAAATGCTTCTTTATGAAGGAAGGCATTAGCTCGTCATTCTTTAATGAGTGATGAGTCATAAATATTCAAAGGATGATAGCTCCCACTAAATTCCATGTCTTCACATGAGAATTTCCTAACTCCCACTCAATTTTACATATTTCGAAATTGACTTCTCAATCGAAATTTATTCAAGAATTGAAATATAAATTGCATTTGCCAAGTTATTAGGATAAAACCATATATGTTCCCATCATATCCTTTCAAAATACCTATTTTGAAGTGGTCTCATCTTAACCTTACGTAAAGAGATTTTAAATCTCCAATACACTTATGTCATAATGATGTGTAGCAATGTCATTATTCAAATATAAATAATATTTAGAATACGTCCTTCGCAAATACCCTTTTGGAAGGAGGTTTAACCATTTCATAGTGAGGTTAAGCAATGACATTTGCGTGGTTAAAACTTTGGCCATTGAAGATATCGATAAATCAATCTTTGCAACTCGATCATAACTAGTATGTTACTATGATTCATTTAGGCTCTTAAGTAAATCTCAAGGTTGAAACTATTGGTCAAATGTTTCATAAACTTAGTCAAAAACTTGTTAAGACTTTACATTAGTCATTTTTCTTCCAAAACTTTCTTTTAGTCTCCTCGTGTAGTTATGTTGAGAATATTCTCTTATGTTTACTACACTTGGTCTCTTTAGTCATATAGAACTAACTTGAGACCATAGATCTCATCTATTCGGCATACTATGTAAATAAATATACCTTCATTCAAATCATTCTCTCTTGCGTAGATCTTCATATACACAAGTACACAATTTTATCTTGCCTTGTGTGTTGTGTCCTCATATTTCTCCCACTCTATCTTTAGAATAAATACACTATAGATTCAAAGATAGCACATGAGACACAAATTAATGATGTTGAAGTATAAGGAGAACTATCTCATAGATAGACTAATAGTTATTGATTTCTTATGTGTACTTGGTGATTGACATTCCTTTATGAGAGTTCATAGACTCAAAATCGCTTTATAAATGATCATACACAAGCCTTAAGCATGTGGACATATAATGAAACCCGTCATTATATTTGTCTATTAGATCACTTTAAGTGACTAATCTTATGTTTCAAAGTGCAAGCATTTAAAGATGAATTTTAGAACATAAAAGGATAAATGATAAAACGGGTGACTTGGGTTGCAAACCAAGTCACCATCATCCAAAATACAAACCATTATCCAAAATACCTTTCCATGTCGAACACGGAAACTTAAAGTTCTAAAGATTCAAAACATAAATTAAAGTAAGACAATGAAAAGCAAAGCTCCATAAAAGCTATCCTTAGCTTCTCCATGGTTTCTTATGCTTGCTTTTCCTTTCCCTTGTCTTTGCTTGGTGGAGGCCCTATTTACAATAAAAGGGAGATACATTATCACAACTTTGCATCATAATACCATAGTTGAATTAGAAACATAAAAGAAGGATAGTCATTTACCTACTGGAGTAATCTTTCCAGCTTTGATATCACCAAGTTATTTGGAACAATTTCTTTTCCAATGTCCCATGCCATTACAATAATGGCATTTATCAAGAGGACACTTCTTGACTTTTGAGGTGCTAGCTTCACAAGACTTAGCTTTGGTGAATGTGGGAGCTTGCTTCTTGCCCTTTCTCCCATTCTTCTTGAACTTCCCCTTACTTTTAGTGCTTATGTTAAGCACATCCTTGGGAGGGTTCACATTTAACCCCATGTCCCTCTCGGCTTGCACAAGTAACTTGTGCAACTCCTCAAGAGACACATCCTTGTCTTGCATGTTGAAATTCACCCGGAATTGCACATATGCCTTGACTTTGGACAAGGAGTGTAGAATCCTATCTACGATGAGTTCTTTGGGGATTTCAACCTTTTGAATTTTCAAGGTCTCGACAAGCTCCATGAGTTTGAGCACATGAGGGCTAACCTTTTGGCCCTCTTTAAAGTCGAGATCAAAGAATGCCGCGGCCGCCTCATATTGGACGATCCGCGGAGTTTGTGAAAACATGGTCACAAGTTTGGAGTAAATCTCATTAGCATTGCCCATTTTAAAGGCTCTCCTTTGGAGGTCCGCCTCCATCGCAAATATTAAGACATTTTTAATTGCGGCGGACTCCTTTTGGTAAGCCTCATATGCTTCCCTAGTGGCCGCGGTGGACCTAGTGGAGGGTTCGGGTGGAGAGGCCTCGGTAAGGTAACGAAGCTTGTCGTCACCTTCGGCGGCTAATTTGAGTTGGGCATACCATTCGGAGAAATTTGACCCATTCTTTTCAAGTTTACATCGATCCATAAAGGATCGGAGCCAAGACAAACTAGCGAGAGGTGTAGCATTAGGAGTTGGTGTTGGTGTTGCCATTTGTTATGAAAAAGAAGTGGTCTACAAAACAAAATATAAGGAGTAAAACAATTGTCATTTTAATAATACTCGTAAAAATGTATGATTTAAACAAGTTTTATGCATTTTTCTAGTGACCTCTACCCAACTAGATAAATAATTCCAAGACCCAAATTCATATCGACTTAGGCACGGTGGGGCCGATACATCCTTTATCAATATAACTCGGTGGATTAACGTTTAATCGATTCTACTTTTAGAACTCTTGGTCGATAATATTACATTAACAATTATCTTTAGCCCAAAACACATTCGACAAGGGCACGGTGGGGCCGATACATCCCTTATCAAAAACTTTTGTTGAGTTCAATCCAAATTTCGAATAAATGTGTCCATGATCCAAACCCATATTAACTTGGGCACGGTGTGGCCGATACATCCCTTATCAACATGAATTCGGTGGATTAACATTCATCACCCACTTCCCCTACGTAACAAGGTTTGTACCCCGGTGGGGCCGAGTGCACTCCCTCGCGAAATAGGTTTTCATGGTTTCTACTATTTGGTAAGGCTATGTCTCAAATGTTTGTTTTAGCGAGAGGTCATGTCAATTTATTATCTATCACGTTTTAAGTGAACTAAAGCGGTGACCTACGATAATTCGAATTGACACGGTCGATAAACTCGATAAAATAAGGATGCATGTTTTAGTTATGGCGATTTAGCGATGCATGTGACATAAAATAAAATGCAAGCATAAAGATAAATAAATCCTAGTATGGCCTTTCCTAAAATAGAAAAACTATTTAACTATTACATATTCGGAAACCAACTCCATTGGTCCCTTGAACTTCGGTTGTGGCACGCATCTCGAGGTAACACCGTCTTTATGTATCGCCATTCTTGAAGAAATCCGTCTTTGGGAACTCCGGAATGAATAAAATTACATAATAAATTACATAATTTCCTATTATACATTTGTAACTAAAATAAAATAAATCTATTAAATTACAAAACGGTGATACGAGATCACAATAAAATTACAACCGAATCGATATTCCCATACATTTCGGGAAATACAAATTAAAATCTAAGGCCATACTAAGTAAAACTACATAATTCAAAATTACATAAATAAAAAATATGACAATCATAAAGAAAAATGCAGCATTATAATATGTATGAACATGCTCAATTTTATGCTAAATCGCCTTTAATTAGCCAATATCGTATATTACTCGGTTTTACGGATTTGCGTGATTTCAACATTTTTATAATCACAAAAATATATAAACTCATATTTATGCATAAGTTAATTACCCTAACCTCTTAGGACTCAAAATTTAGTCTTCACTAATAATTTGACCATAATTAACCCATATTTTATAAAATTGTTCATAAATGGATCAAAAATTACAAAAATAAGCTATTAAACTTCAAATAAGTCACAAAATTTCAAATAAATTCAAAATTTGAAATTTAAATTCATGAACATTCTGGAAAAATACCATGACACTCATAATGTTCAAAAAATCTTAGGTTAAAAATTTCGAAATTTTCCCGGAAAAACAATGTTGCGGTTTATCGATTTTTAATAAAATAATCATAAAAACATGGAAAAATTATTATCACTAACTTTTCAATTTTAGATCTGAAAAAGATAATAAAATGCAACATTAGACATTTTTCCTAAGTCATAGATTATGTTTTATTAATTTTCCACTAATAATGTCACTATTTATGCTATTTTTCTTCAAAAATCCATAAATCATGCAAAAAGACTTCTTTATAGCCAATTATTTTACACACATCTTGTAAAATTTAATGTGACAACATATTAATTTTCTATGACCAAATTCGAAATTTAAGTCATATTAACCTATTTTTCACCTAAATCCGAATTTAATAATGAAAAATTCATTTTTCGAGCATAACAAGTCCAAAAATTATGAAAATCTACAGGTTATCTCAAAATAATATATGTGACAACATATCCAAAAATCAATGGAAAATTCGAAGTATAGCTAATTTTAGACCAAAAATGACATTTTTACTCATAAAATCACATTTAAATACCATTATTGTAAATTATGAACAATAAAAATCCGAAAAAATAACCAAAATATCCTAAAAAATTTTAGGACCAGAAATATTAACATGCATGGATTAATTTCGTGATATCTCATAATAACACAAATTTTACAAGTTTTATTTGTTATTCTTATAACTCGGAAAAACTTTTAACCGATTTGCATGCAAACAACCGTGGCTCATGATACCGATTGAAGGAAATGTAGATTCATATACATACTAACATACTCATATATGTCGAAATTAATTTGTCATAAAATTAAATGTGGATTTTATGCATGCAAACAATATGAAAAATAGAGGAGAAATCATGTCCTTACATTGTATTTCGGTTTAATGGGCACAAGAGAGATCACCTTTCTCTCTTGTTCTTGAGCTTTCCCTTATGGATGAACCAAGATCCAAGTGTAGGATCTCTCCCTAAGCTTTATACCCAAGGCTTTCTCTTAATTCAAATTAATATTATAAGTACTAGTATAATATTAATCTAGTAGAAAATTGAACCAAAATATTTATAAAACACTTAAATATTTTCGGTTTTGATGAGAGAAGAAGAGGAGGATTTTATTCTCTCTAGAATTGTATTTTTGGATGATAGAATGAATAATGAATACACTAAAAATTAATGTAGTGTATTAGGAGAATATATGGAAAAACCCTTTTGTTTCTCCTTTGTGAAAAACCGGGCAAGGAAGAGGAGGGAAGAAAAATTAGAGCCAATGCATGCATTAGTTTGCCTTCACAAGGTTTATAGGGTTGCATGGCTACTCTTCCTTTTCAATCATTATGTTTACCACTTAATTATAAACACAATATTAAGCCTAATACTCCTCCAATTTTTCTAAGACATTGTGTAATATGGATTCCATATTATTTTTGTCAATTGTCAATATGTCACATGTCACATGTCACATAAATTTGCTATGTATTTTTAACATATTAAAAATCAACGTATTATCAAAAATACGTCACATACAAAATCGACTTAGTAATATCATAATTACTTGTACCAAAAATTTTACCAATTTATAAATCACAACAGTTTGTATTTATAACAATTCATTCAAATTTAATTGTTACATTAAACAATTATTTCATCCGAGTAATGATACAATTCAATTACTCAGACCGTATCACATTTAATCACATTTCAATTTGATACGTAAATTTTACTTCCAAAAATCGTCCGTCAATTTTCAAGTAATTTAATTAACTCGTAACATTATACGATTAATTAAATAATCAATTAAGAGTGTTGCCCTATAGGTATGACCTAGGGGGTCAACTGATCACCACCGTCGCACGACAGTAATGTCAAACTCTAGTCAGCCAATCATTACCGATATATGTTGACCAGTTGACAGTAATAATATTACTTCCCAATTGTATTCTTTATAAGGAGATTTAAACATGTGATCATCATGATCAATAGTCGTGATCGCATTATTGTCGGAGGACACATATTCCAACAATGATATGATTTCGTAAGTTATTGATTGAAAGCATGATAGTTGTTTTACGATATGGCATTACAGAGATACGAGAGGAAAATTTGTTTGATTTGAGTTATACATAGAGTTATGTATACATATATGTTGTTGGTAGTGTTGTACGAGTTTATATAGCCGAAAGTTTGAGTAAGAGCATGAATAATTGGTGGAAAAAGATGATAAGTGTTGCATGATAATATGATTTTTTTTTTTTAAGCATGTTGTATGATGGAAGAGATGTTATAATTTTGTTATGCTAGTAACATGTGAATATGATACTTAATGTCATATAATTGTAATTTTGTTTACGTAAAGTTATATAATAAAAACTTGTGGGTAATATGTGATTGGTAAGTTGAATGATATATGTGCATCGAGTTATTTGTTGCTTGGCTTTTGAAGATAGTAACATATGACTAGGAATACTGGTTTTATGAGTTTTGGATTGGTTTTGTTTGCTTGGTTGTTGTCTAAGTTGTTTGGAAGTAAAAATCAAATAGTTTTTTCGTCTGATTACAGCAAAGTTGTCTTTAAACTGTTATAACTTGAGATGCATAAATGATTTTAATGTGATTCCAATTGGAGGTGATAGCTTGTCCTTTTACGATTCTAACGATAGGTCACACGCCCAAATCGACCAAGAAACGAGTGAGTTATGACTGTTTTACGAAACCTGGACAATGCTGAGAATTGCGTAGGGTACTCGATCGAGTAGCCTTGGAACTCGATCGAGTAGTAGGGCACTCGATCGAGTACCTCAGTTACTCGATCGAGTTGCACTGGTGATTTGTTTTACGTGCTTCTGATCTTCACCTACTCGATCGAGTAAGTCACTTACTCGATCGAGTGGCCTGTACTCGATCTAGTGACCCCTGTTTTGGGTCATATGCTTATCTTTTGACATTCGTACATATTATGTTTAATTCAAAGTTGTTATTTTACTTCTTATTGCATTATTTTACATGTAAGTTGGTCTTGATTCGTAAGTTACTCAATCTTATGGGGTGGTGAGTGGCACCTTATGGTGAGTATGAGTTTGGTGGGAGGAGATGAGCTATATGTGGTTGTGCTGAGAAGTGGAAAAAGAAAAAGAATATTGATGAGCTGATTAAGGCATGGTACAAGTTTTGGTGAGACGTGGTGAGTGATTTATTCGCGAAATTGAGTGATGTAAAAGTAAGTGAAAGTGGGTAAGGGATGATGTGGGTCTAAGGAACGTGAGAATGAAAAGATTGAAAGGAAGGTTTGAATAGTGGCAACTTGAGATGTGTAAAGAATTATGGAGTGAGATGGTTAGGAGTCGTGTGGGTTAAGAATATACACAGTGAAAGTTCGTTTTAAAAGGGTTGAGAAGAGTAGTATATAGTGAACTTTATGGAGACATGTTACGAGGTGGATTTGTAGACAGTGAGTGAGTTTGGAAGATTTGGTTTATTAAGAGGTGAAACTACGTGTGATTTCTTTGGGCATTTAACGGCATGAAATGAAGTTGTTTAAACAGTGAACGTTGATTTTATGGATAGGTTAGTGACAAGTGTGAGTGATAGCATAATAAGAGAAGATCCATGGTAAGAAAGAGTGAGATGATATCGACATGAAATAATGGGATTTGAGCTTTGGCGGAATGAGAAGGTAACCGGAGCATTAAAGAATTAGATAGAAGTAATAAGGAGTTGAGCTATTAAATGATATTGTTGAATGTGAAGAGAAAAGAAGAGTAAAAAGTAAGCTAAGGAAAATTTTCACCGGAGTTATGTGATATAAAGGTAAGGAATCATCGAAATGTGTGATATTAACATGAGGATGTTAGTTAATGGTTATATGGGAGTTTCAGGACAACATGATTAATAATGAGTTTCGAGGAATTAAGGGAGTAAGAGTTGGTGGAGTATTTACACGATATGAGATTTTTGGTGGAAAGTTAGATGACAATACAATTAAGATAGTATTGGGAATAATGTTGAGGTAATTTTGTTGATGGGTTTGATGTTCTTTATTTGGGGATGTTAACCAAAGATAAGAGAAAAACCGTGTTGTTTTGATATGAGTGTATGAGGTTTGATATACGAGCAGTGGTGGTATTGTGGTGTTGTCACTAGTGGTTAAGGGTGATGATAGATAAGAAAGACAGCAGTCCTAGAGAGGTTGATTTTACAAAGGCCGGATTGATATGTATGGTTATAAGGGAGTATAAGATGTGGTTATATGAGGCGAACGCTAGTGGTTGAATATTAATGGTATGGCATGAGGTGATGGTTATGCGAATGAGAAAATATGTTATGAGGGCCATATGAGTTAAGCTCGGGCGACAGGTAACCTTTATCGAGTGGTAACTTACGTGATCAGGATTGACTAGTTGGATGTGATTATGGGTCTATGATGTGTATAAATGTTTGTGTGAGGTTCTGACCTCACGAGAAGCGGTATGGTGTGATAGTTATAAAGATGTTATATGAATGTTTGTGATATATGTAGAGTACGCCAATCTGATGGAATGAGGCTAAAAAGGTAATAATTTGATTGATTTGGTATGGCTAGTTATAATTTTATGTGTATTGATAACACATGCGTATTACGTGAAATGGTAGAGATGATGTTCATGAGGTGCTTATCTGTTTATCCATATACTATGTTGCGTTGTGATTTAATAAAGTGGATTTGAGTAAGTTTTCTTGCCTGAGAAGTTATGCTGAGTCAGTGTTTATGGGTTTGAGTAAGTTGTGATGTCTATCGGTGCGGTTGTGGTGCCTCGGGTGGTGATCCGGGCACGGTACTTCGTGTTGTGATGCGGGTATTTTCGCACTGCGGTGCGGTTGTTGGTGACGGTGTTGTGATGCCGTCACCGGTTGTGGTGGAGTAGGCGGGATGATTATGATACGAGTTTTTCGAAAGTGCATACCAGTTATACATAGATTGTTGTTTTGTTTGTTGTCGTTCTTTGTGAGTTTTGGTTGAACATGTAGACTGTTGTTTTGTTTGTTGATGTTTCTTACCAGTTTCAACTTGGGTGTGAGGGTAGAGTATGATATGGTAGAACGTTGTGTATGTTTTGTTGTTGTGATGGTATAGTGATTTTCTGTTGATAGGGCACAGTTGTAAGAGGTTGTACAGAACTTTTGACCTTGTTGTAGATGAAACATCGGTGCACATAGTCATGGCAAGTGATTCGTAGAACATGTGTGGTAATGATCTGAAAGTTGCAGGTGGTTTTAATCTTTCGTTGGGCCAGTGAGGGAAGGGTGTTTGGATTTAGTGTCTTGTTAAGTCATGTATGAGTTTTGCAGTGATGAAAGAAAAAGAACTTGAGGATCTAGTGTGAGTGTACGTAACGAGTGTAGATCGTGAGTTATGCTATTGGGAGATAGGTGCCTTACATAGAGAGGTATGTTGTTTTGCAGTAAGAATGGAGAGTTAGTATGGTGTTTTTGCCACGCGTTTTATGGTATAGATTAGGTGGTGTGCCGTATGAGTTGAAGTATGAGAACTGTTTAAGTAAGAAAGCCATGAAAATAGGAACGGTTATAGAAATGAGGTTCTAGGCGTTTATCTTTGACATGTGGTGGTGATGAGGATGATGAGATGATTTAACTAAGGATTTAGTATTAGTGAGTTACGAGGACGTAACATTTGTCTTAAGAGGAGTAGCATGCGATAAAAGTGAGTTTCATGGTTGAGCATGTTGTAAAATAATTGGAAGTAGAGTGTTAGCATAGCGTAAAGGAGGGATTTGTTTTGTGGTTGATGTTGTTAAAAGGCCATGGCCGTGCTTGTAGTAGTGTGATGTTTAGGAGTTCGAGAGTTTTGATAGTGGCATGATGATGTTTATGAGTGTAAGTAAACTTCGAGGACGAAGTTCCTTTTAAGGGTGGTAGAATGTAACATTCCGTTTGATGTTAGGGGTATTTTGATATTGGATTGGCTCTGAATGATGTATTACGGAACTAGTTGGTAGTGGATGGAGTTAGTATTGAGAGAGATATAATGGAGTCGATACGATATCGTGAGCCATGTTGTGGAGGTAGGAATAGTTAGTGGGGTTGGTGTTACGAGTTCATGTTTGGGTGGGAGTTTTGTTTTGAGTTCTTAGTCACGTTGTTGTGTCTTGATCGAGTTAGTATGTTTGTTTTTGAGTATGGGTTGAACTTCGGGGACGAAGTTCTTTTTAAGGAGGGAAGATTGTAATACTCCGTATTTATGAGTCTTTGGGTACTCTATCGAGTAAGCCTTACTCTGTCGAGTAAGGGTGAGTTGCGTTTTAAAATAGTTTCTGACCTGTTGGGTACTCGATCGAGTAACTAGGATACTCGATCGAGTAAGGGGGTACTCGATCGAGTACCTTAGGTACTCGATCGAGTAGCGGTTTGACGGGAGTTTTTCTCGGGTTTTGTTAATTATGCGATTAAGATATATAACCTTTTCCGTCATCATTCTAAACACTTTTGCAAAACCTAATTTATCACAAAGAGAGAAAGCAAGTACGTTCATCATCTTAATCACATTGTTAGCAAATCCCGGAGTTTGGAAGGTCGGTTTTCATCGTTGGTTATACCGTTGAGATCCTTGCGTCGAGGGTAAGATCTATGTACCCTTTTTACTGTTTTTCCTTTAAGTTGGTTAAACCCTAATATGGGGATTTGGGGGTTTTGTGTAGATTGTGATTTGGTAGTGTTTATGTGTTTGTATGATAGGAGGAGGTTTTGTAGAAGAGGCTTTTTTGATACAAATTGCTGATACCGTCTCGATCATCATTTGTTGTTTCCAGTAGGATTTCCTACCCAAAGTATTAGTCCCATAATGGGATGATTGTTGATGTGTTGAGATTGATTGTTTGCTATAGTAATTGTATTATGACTACTGTGATTGTGATTGTGATTGGTTGTCTATGTTTCTCGAGGCGTGTCCTCCGGGAGTGGGGTCACTTGCGGGAGTGGCTTCACGCCCTAGTTTCTCCTTCTGTGGAACCCGCCACCGAAGGGATGTG
This sequence comes from Silene latifolia, assembly GCF_048544455.1. Lineage (NCBI taxonomy): Eukaryota > Viridiplantae > Streptophyta > Magnoliopsida > Caryophyllales > Caryophyllaceae > Silene > Silene latifolia. Next base: position 145,414,908 of record NC_133526.1, read on the forward strand.
CACATTAATGGACAGGGTTATCGCTCATTATGAGGAGCGGGGATTTGGTGGGTACGGCCGCGGTCCCCCATCGCGGCGGCTGGTCCAAAGGACGATCGGTGATTGAGATTGTTGGTATTGGCGTGATTGTGTGTGTGTGGCGGTTAAGTCATGTCTTTATCTTATTGTTGATATATTGAGTTGTGTGATTAGTACTGACCCGTTTAAATGTTTTAAAAACTGTGGTGATCCATTCGGGGTGGTGAGCGATTATTGAGCGGTATGATATGACGCGTATGGGATAAGCCGGGATGAGTCATCACGTGGCGCTTAGAAGTCTTCCGCCGTGTCGACGATGTTTTGTAGCTTTGATAGTTTTAGCGAGACCGTCCGAGAATCTTGTATTTCTTTTTATCGGTTTGGAATTGCTATGTAATCACTTTAAACTTTATTTACTTTTAAAGTTGTTTCGTTATTGTCTTATGAATATCATGCCTCGGGTAACCGAGATGGTGGCATCCTTATACCTGAGTGGTCCTGGTAAGGCACTTGGAGTATGAGGGTGTTACAGTAAGTCTTGGTGGGCTATTTGTGATTTGAATTTGGATCCTAACCTCTCTCGTGAGCAACGTATGACACAAAATGCTAAATGAGTGGAGGAATTTAGGTCACGGCCTATGATAATGCTAGGATCTACAAAGAGAAAACGGCTTACTGGCACGACAAGAGAATCATTAAGCGCGAGTTCCATATTGGCGATAAGGTACTTCTTTTTAATGCTCGTATCCGTTTATTTCCCGGTAAGCTGAAATCCGGTGGACCGCCCTTATACGGTCACAAAGAATCACAAAATTCGGATCGATTGAATTGGAGACCTCATTTGGAGACCGATTCAAAGTGAATGGTCAATACGTGAAACACTATCACGGTGCGATTTAATTTGTTGGGCAGGTCGGCATCATCTGTACTTTGACCCAATTTTAGAAGCTGCAAATTGAGGTAAGAAGGTCGTGCGGGACCTCTTAAACCAGCGCTAACCGGGAGGCAACCCGGCTTGTAATTTTTTTGTAATTAGGAACTTTACATCTTTATTTCATTTAATTTGCATTAGGAGCTTTAGTTATTTCATTTTAATTAGCATTCACTTTTATGGATAGACGTGCGCCTTTGAGAATTTTTGCAGGTGATTATTTTATGCAAAGTGCGTAGGGTGATTTACTGAATGTTTATGAGAGAAAAAGCGGGAAATTGAAGTGGCAAAATAAATTTTTGACGTATTTGAGATTAATTGCCAGCATATGCAGTCGATCGACCAAGTTCACCAGTCGATCGACTGAGGAGAAAAAGGCAGAAGCTGTTTTCCTAGGGAGATTGGTCGATCGACTGGGTCAGATAGTCGATCGACCACCATGCGACATCAGAGAGCTGTATAAGGGAGGAATGGTCGATCGACTGGGCCTGATAGTCGATCGACCACCGCGCGAAACCAGTGAGCAATTTAATAGGGAAGTTATAATTCTTCTTTCATTCATTCATTATATTCATTTGATCAAAAATCAGAGAAACCCTAGCTTTCTTCCCCTTTTCGCGATTCTTGCTACTCTACCCTTAATCTCGATTTTTCTTGCTCAAATTCCCGAGTTCTCATCAAAGGTATGTTTCTAATCCTATTTTCGTCCCTTGAATTCAATTCTCGCTGAACTTTTATGCCCAAATTTCAAGCATTGTTACCTTGTTTCGGAAAAAACGATTTGGGGAAAATTGATTTGGGGTTGATTTCTTGTCAAATTTGTTCTTTAATTGCATTTTGCTATCCTTTTCCCCCGATTTTCGAGACATCTTAGCAACTAGTAGATGCTTAAATCCATTTCCCCCAAATTTTCGAAACGCTAATTTCGTTTGCAATTTCTGATTTTGTTTGGGGTTTCATAAATTGTCATTGTTAAGGGTTAAGGGAAGCTAGTTGTTGATTTGTTCATTTTGTAGGAAGCAACAATGACGAAAGGAAAGCAGTCGATGTTCAGTGGGCAGTCCAGTCAAGGAGCAGCTAAACGGCCGCGGGGTCCGCCGTTAATGATCGAGGACACTACGGATAGTCTACCTGACTATTCGCAGGTTACTTTCTCTTCCTCAACTCAGCGGGCTAAATTCATTACCTTTGTCGAAAAGATAAAAGTTCAGGCCACTCGTTTTCTTCATAGGCCTACTTTAGAGAAACTGGGGTGTCTTGAATCTGTCGTGTCTCTGCTAAATGGAACAGGGATGTCGGGACTGGTGGACATGGCTGAGTTCACCTACTACACTCTTACCCTTGAGTTTTTCTCATTTTTTGCTTTCGACCAGACCACCTTTGAAGCCAATAGGAGTAGTTCTTGTATTTCTTTTCGGCTATTCAATGTCACCTACTCCTTGACATTGGCCGAATTTGCTGGCTATTTGGGTCTTTGTTTCGAGGGTAACACCTCGGAACCTTCTGATGTACATAGGGTAATATGGTTGTGTATCTCTGACTTGAACGACCCTAAGAGGACGGGAACTTCCGTCCACCTACCCCCTTTTCGTTATTTTTTCCGGCTGATGGGTAATACCATTTTCGGCCGCAAGGAGTCAAATAATGTTAATACTATTGAATTGTCTATCTTGGCGGGCTATCTGAACATTGAAAGTCGGGTAGCCCGTATTTATAACATAGCTTATTTGACCGCCTCTCACTTTCACACTATAAGTGAGGGCACTTTGGCCACTATTGGATGTGGTGGGTTGGTGACTCGTATCGCCAACCGTCTGGTTCTTGTTTTCCCTCGAGAGGAGGCCCCTCTTGACCCTGCCGCACGCTTCATGGACCTTGAGTACGCCAGGTCTGTGAAGTGGGTTGATTCACGGGATCGGTGGAAGATTGATTCTTCCATTTGTGATTCCATCCCTGTCCTTGGCCTCCCTCCCATTTTGCCCCTTACCACTGTTTTGGGGGCGACTCGCCCGCCCTTGCCTAGCTACAGGCTCCCTATTAGGGCGGCACCGCTACTGCTAGCACCTCGAGGCGCGCTCGTGCCTCCTCTTCACAGGCCCCCTCCTCCTCCACACCTGCTCCCACGGGTTTCCCGGCCACTTTTCGTCCCCCTACACATATTGTTATCCCTGCGGTGATGGACCAAAGGGCGATGTCACGTGTGTTGGGTGACTTGTGCAGGACCTTTGATCAGCACAGGATAGACATGGCACTGGCCATGTACCCAGTTTACGAGGAGTACGCTCGGACGGGGATGCTCCCACGAGGTCCCTGGACTCATCCGTCCTTCTTTGTTCCCCCGGTGGGCGGATACCCTCCGCCTGCTACGAGGTCTACTCCCACGACTACTACTGCCACTGCTGCTGAGGCGGAAGAGGAGGACGACTTGGAGTCCGAGGAGGAGAGTGGTTCTGAGTATGACGGTGGTGACTAGACGCATTCTGACCTCCCCCATTTTTGGCTGGTTTGGGGAGGTCGTCTTTTGTGAGTTTCCTATCCTTTTTTGTTAGTTTCCTTTTCTTTTGTTATTGCTTATATTCTTCCCATTATTGCTGTTGATGCTGGTGATTTGCTGCTGAGCACAATGAGGACATTGTGCGTTTTGGTTTGGGGAGGGTATATGCATATGTCTTTTGCATCTGCATTTGTTTTTTTATTGCATTTCAGTCACACGTTTACTGCATTTCAGCTTGCATTTGTTTTCAGTTCGGAAAAAAAAAAATTTGAAAAACCACCAAAAATTCAAAAAAAAATCACGTTTACTTTCGCATTTAGGTCGAGTCGGAACGGAAGGATTTCAATGATGAGTTTGCATTACATACTGTCTCATTGCCCTTTCCTTGCACTTTGAACATTTTCAAGTTTGTCACTTGCATAGTCTACGAGTTTTTGTTGGAATTTTGCTAAACGAATAGACTTGACTCAATATTGGCAAGCTACTTAAATTTCTAAGGATAGAGGTTAATAAATCGGTGATATTCATGACCGATTTCATGTAGGAATGAGAGTAGTTTCTCCTTATAAGGCATGTCACATCAATTTGCATAAGCATGAGTCTAGTCTACTTGATACCTATATGCATTCGGGTCCGTGGTTTGTTGAAACATGTGGTAGAGGTTCCCCTTTCTCATTTTACCCATAAACCTCACATAGCCAAATAGCTTATTTTGTCCCATTTAGCTACATACTATACTTAGCCTACCTTATCTGAGCTAGTAATGTTAGTATTTTGGGAATTTCGTGAATGTCTTTTGGCTATTTTGTTCTTCATGAGAAGTTGGAGGTGAAATGGTGGGAAGGAAAGAAAATAAAAATGAGGAAAGAAATAGAAAAAAAAAACCTCAGAAAAATGAAAAAAAAAAAAAAAAAAAAAAAAAAAAAAGGAAGTCAATCAGAGAGCACTCACCAAGGGGTGGTCGATCGATCGGCTCGTTGTTGATCGATCGATCGCCATCCGTAAAATTGAAAAGAAAAAAAAAAAGGAAGTCAGAAAAGAAAAGAAAGAAAGTGAAGAAAAAAAGAGAGAAAGATCACATGTTTAAATTGATTTTCGGATGGTGATTTCTTAATTCCCATGTGCTATTCATATTATTTTGGGGAATTTTTATTTTTGGTAAGTGGAAGTAAGAAGTGGATTTGCTTATAATTTGGTTTAGTGGTTATTAGCTCGGCTTAACCCCTCTTTCCCAAATTCATTTTAGCCTCTTTTTACCTCTAGCCTCACAATCCCAAATCGCCTCGGCATGTGTCATGGTCATTAAATGGTTGGAATGCATATGTACGGTTGTAGAGACTTTATTCATGTTAGATTGCAGGCATGTTCTTATGGGTCGTAGATAAGTGAGAGTCTTATTTTTATCACTCTTCTGTCTTGCACAATATATCTTACCTTGTACTTAAATGAGCGAATGAGCGACCCGTGAGAGTCCAATATATACGAGTCTTGCAAGGTCGAAGGTTTAGCAAATTCTTTAACATGTTCAACTCGTTTGCATTTGACAAGATACTTGGATGTTAATAGCTGCATTAAATTGTTTGGGTATGATGGTTTGTATTAGCTCTGAGCATGAAATCCGTTCCATTAGAGGTTTTTAGTCAGGTCATAGTGCTTGCTTGGGGACAAGCAAGATTTGGTTTGGGGAGATTTGATACGTGCATATTCTATACACTTTATTTGCAGTTTTGGCACGTATTTCTATACGTATTTGTTAGCTTAAAGCTACTATTTCTCCCGAAATGGTTTACTTTGGAATTTCTATGATTTATTGTAGGAATGAGTAGAAGTAAGCTAAATCAAGCTTAAATCGTCCTCCGGAATCAACTTTATGGAAACTTGGAAGATGGGAGTTCGGACTTGTTCACCTCGGGATGCGTGCATGGAGTGAAGAGGCTGATTTGAAGAGAAAAGAATGTTACTACACAGCGTAGTTGGTCGATCGACTATCTTACTCAGTCGATCGACCGTGGAAGTTGAGCAGAATAGTCAGCACTATATTGGCTGGTCAATCGACCGTGCCACTTGGTCGATCGACCAGGTTTCGCAGCTGGGATTTATTTTACGTGTTAGACTTTTGAAAGCCCACTTGTAATTAACTTCTGAAAGAACGTTTATCAGTGGTACGCAGCAATAATTTAGGTTATGCTTTTCATTATTCAACAACTGAAGTTTTTAGATCTAGTTTTGGGAACAAGAAAGTGTAGACTACGGATTTCAATTAAATTGCTTTGTTCTTCAATTATTTAGTAAGCTTTAATTTAATTTCAATCTTCCTTTATTCTTGTCCTTTTAATTCTTGTTGTTACCAATTTATTTTCAAGTAATTCAGTTTTAATCTTCTATTTAATTATCAATTCAATCATGTCAATTTCATTGTATGTCTTTAAGTTTGCAATTGTTATAGTTTTAATCATGCATAGCTAATTATCTTGATTGGGAACTAGGTGAGCCATGGCATAAATTAGGGTCGATTTTATTAGTATGATTTCTTCCGTATTGGTCTTATTTCCTTTTGATAAACCCGTCTTGCTAGATTGAAAGATTAGTAGGTTAGGTTTTCATTAGTTTTGGAATTTCCTTTGAGCGAAAGCTTTGAGAAATTCTAGGGAATTAGAAGACCGTAAGGTTAATTTTGAGCATTGACCGAAAGACTTGCTCATATTTCCTGAGACCGTACTACAGGACCTCTGCTATCCTTTTGACCTGACCTTAGCCATAGTGAACCGAAGTTCCTGATCTCCTTTTTATCTTATTTGAGTAATTTCTTATTTTGCCAATTAGTCTTTAAAATCAAACAAATTCAAAACCCCCATTTAATTGTTACTTCAATAGATTAAAAAATAGCAAATAGAATTGATCTTGTCTCTCTGTGGTTCGACCCTTACTATCACTAGCTATAGTTTTAGTTCGGATTTATAAATTTAATTTTGATACAAAACAACGGTATCAGACTTACTACTAGTTTTTGGTTGACTAGAGGACAAATTCACAACTTGTGTCTGAGCCTTTCATTTCGTTTTTTTTCGTGGGTGGTTGACTTGTACATATTGCTTGACTACGAGTAGTCCTTCTCTGAGAACCAGTGCTCTTTGATGGAGATGTATCAGGGGATTTGGATGGAGACGGCCCCGTGGAATTTGATGTTGACGGGTGAGTAGACTTTGACAGAGGTGCGGATTTGATTTTTAACTTCATTTCAGTTGTACTGTCGGGAAAATAAACATCAGGCTCATTTTCAATGATGAATAGATATTCAATTGTACTTTTACATAATGACGGCAGAATGAGAGTAGGGTAACAGCAGAATAACAGCACACTAACAATTAGTCAAACTAATATTTGCACAGAATAACAGTAGATTAACAGTAGGGTTAAAAAACCTACCAGTGACAGGACGCACTTAAAATGACTAGAATAACAGTAGAGGTAGACCAATTATATAAAAATGTAGGAACATATGCCTAGGATAATAATAGAACCGTCATAATACGGCAGTAACAACACAATAACAAGAACAGGAGAGCGTTCAGAAAAACACAAAGAGAAACAAAGGAAAGCCTCTTACAATAAGGTTTCGGAGACAGTTTCAAATTATATACAGACTACAGAAGCCTTGGTAAAACAAAATAACGTACTACATTACAAGCGAAGACAGTTTCAAATTAGATAATAGCCAAAATACAGAAACTAACAAAAAACAACAAGCCATGGGAAGTACCGAGCTATATGTAATGATGAATTAACTTCGACTAAGATCATTACATTCTTTCCAAAAAGGAGCCAAAATGTGATTCATAAATACATGACATAACGTAAAGTCACTCATGGTCAACAACATCGACTGACTTATAATATAAATCGTAAGCAAGATCATAAGAACAACTATGGTTCCTGAGTGTATCAAAGTAATACTCCATTAGCCTGATCCGATCAGTTGTAGGTGTGTAAAGGATCGACTCACGATCATGTAGAAATTGGCAAACATGCAACATCCTCTTTCCTGTCTCATTTGCAATCATGTAGCACTTGCATCGTTTGGAAACTATTCCCCTTAAAACAGTCTTAAAACCTTCACTATGACTTGTTGTTAAAAGTTTCATATATTGGTCGTTAACACCGGGGGCACTTTTATGAAAAAGGAACATTTGTGACCATTTCTTACAAACAAGACACATATTGCTCTTGTCCAAAGTATTCTCTACATGTTGGAATACTCTTTCCATTAGGTCCTGGCTATTCAAAACTTGAGATATTGATTGATTACGATGAACTCCTACATTAACTTTAAAGGACTTATCAGTGTTACCGTCCAATAACCAACCCATTTTTTTTCTTTTCAGTAGCAAAATCTATAGCAAATAACAGTCTATCTTCATTCTCTATATTTATTGCCCATCCCTGATAAACTAAATCCATTTGTGATGCTGAAACCTACAAACAAACAAACCCTAACAAGTGACAGCAACACCAGAATAATAGAAACAGTAAAGCATAAAGAAAACAGGAAAAACACTACAATGACAGGAAGAGTAAGGCTGTGATGCCGCCATAGGACCAGAGTAACAGCGGAATAACAGAAATACTGAAGCGTAAAGAAAACACAAACAGACAGAAAACCCTAGGAAAGAACAGAAGCAATTAAAACATGAAAAATAACTTGACAACAAACTAAGCGCAAGAATAACAGTAGAATAACACAAAAGTAAAGTGTGAAGAGAGCAAAAAACGATAGAACACTGGAGAAATGACTAGAACATGCAAATCACTTCAGAAAGATCGGAAGCTTTAAAATGCAGAATAATATTACAATGAAAGGAACTGCGGAAACGAAATAAAGACATTAAAGTACTGGAGTAAGTAAAAACTAGGGATAATTAAACTGGAAAAACGGAAGTGAAAGCATCGAAAGCTTGAAATAAAAGTGAATAACAGAATAAGAGGGGAAAATGTCATGAAATTACCTTCAATCGGAAGATAGATGATGAATGGCGAAGAGAAAAAATGAGAAAATATACACTTAGATGAAGAATAACACCAGAATAGTAGAAGAGAGAGAAACATTTGTCGTTAGATTGAGGAGAGGGAGAGAGAAACAGTTAGGAGAGTGAAAGTTTGACGGACGAAGAGAGAGAAAGAAAATATAGAAAATAAGTAAATGACAGTGCTTTTATATGACAGGTAAAATTAGATCTTGGCCATTGATCTCTAATATAATCCAATGGATGAGATTTGTAAGCACAAACTCGCCATAAGAAACAAAACTTATAAAGGCCTAACTCTCTCTCTCTCTCTCTCTCTCTCTCTCTCTCTCTCTCTCTCTCTCTCTCTCTCTCTCTCTATATATATATATATATATATATATATATATATATATATATAGATTTAGGATCCGGTGAGAACGAACACTCAGTGAGAACGGTGAGAACGAATATTAACTATGGGATTAAAAAGTAATCCACGGTCCAAAGTCAACCTCACACAAACATATTCATAACTTACCCAGACAAAAACATAACTCTTCTTCATTAATCTCCCATTAAAACCAACAGCTACTAACCTGCCAACCATCCACCACCGCAAAGTACGAGCGGCACATCTCCTACTCCGCCACCACCTGGCATTGCTCCATCGCTGACAGTGGCGTTTTCATCTCTATGCGACATCTTCGATATCTCAGCCATTGTTATCTTACCGATCATCATCCCCTTATCCGCCAGTCACTGAAGCATCGCCACCACAGTCGTCGGTGCCGTCTGAGGTGTCGGTGATGTCGCCAGAGTTAGGACAACGATGACGAAGGTGTGGTGGTTGTTGGTGGCACATAATGTGGTGATTGAGGTGTCATATAAATGTACATGCAAAATGGATGCTGACATTGGAGGTGATCGACGCCGGAAATTCGCCGACATCAGATCGTTTCCTCAGTTCAATCAAGATGAAATGATGAATCGTGGAGTTTGATTTCTAGAAATGACATCAGAGGTTCACTAATTTATTGATTAAAATTTGCAGAAACCTACTATAATTTTTGATGTGTATACACTACTCTTTGATGTATCTAGCAACTATTTTAATGTATCTTAACATAGATACACACAATTAGTTACTAGGTACATCAAAATTGGTTTGACATACATCAATGTATAAAGCAGATGCACTAATTTCGATTGGCTCCGATAGTAATGGATTTGATGATGGTTGGACGGAGATAGCAAATGCAATAGTGATGTGACGTGTTCTGACGCCGCTGCGATTCGGTTGAACACCACGGTGACAGTCGAGCAGAAATAACGGAGGTTAACTCGTGTAGTTCCGTTAGATATTACGTCACCGGAGTTCTTGCTAATGATGATCTTGAGTGCGGTGAATCGTTGTCGGAGCTCGAAATGAGTTTTCTTTTAGCAGTACCGACATTGAATTATGGTTTGATGAACTAATCAATTTATTATCATTATAATTTTTTTGCCGGATGATCTACAATTTTAAGGTGCAATTGTAATTATAATTAATCAATTTATCAATTACATAATCAATTGAAGGTGATGGATGATCTGAAGTTTGCTAGCCAGATTAGCTATCATAATGAATGTAATTTGATTACTTGATTGTGATTTGTTCGAAATACGGTTGTTTGAAAATGATTTATATGAAAGAAGCTAGCTTTTGAGGAGAAGAGTGAGATGAAGTGGTCAAAGTTACTAATTACGCAGTACTATATAGTAAGAACGAGGGGTTATTACTTCACCGAGTACTCGTTCTCACCGGATCTTGACTCTCTCTCTCTCTCTCTCTTTCTCTCTCTCTCTCTCTCTCTATCTCTCTATCTCTCTCTCTCTCTCTGAGAGAGAGAGACAGAGAGGAGTTCTAATGAGTCCAACATGTGTCATTGAGTCCATAAGTCCTTCTAAAGGCCATTGGATGGACTCAATGGATGGTTGAGATGAATTTGATTAAGGGCCATTAAAAAGAAAAGGACAAAAATGTGGATGGTTGGATTGAGATGGGTGGTTGAGATTGAAAATAACCAAAAAAAATTACCACTAATCAAATTTCTATACACTAATTAATTTTTCTTTCTCTCTCTAGCCCCTAATTAATCAGTTTTGTGTTTCAGATTTCAGAAGTGTAAATGTAATGTTGTATGGGTTTTACAAGTGTAAATCTAACATTTTACGAGTGTAAATGTAACATTTTAAGAGTGTAAATTTGATTTTTTGTGACGGAAATTTTGAATTTATATAATTTTAACATTTTACAAGTGTAAATTTGATGTTTTACGAGTGTAAATGTAACATTTTAAGAGTGTAAATTTGATTTTTTGTGACGGAAATTTTAAATTTATATAATTTTAACATTTTACAAGTGTAAATTTGATGTTTTACGAGTGTAAATGTAACATTTTAAGAGTGTAAATTTGATTTTTTGTGACGGAAATTTTGAATTTTTATAATTTTAGCATTTTACAAGTGTAAATTTGATGTTTTAAGAGTGTAAATGTAAGATTTTAAGATTGTAAATTTGATTTTTTGTGACGGAAATTTTGAATTTATATAATTTTAACATTTTACAAGTGTAAATTTGATGTTTTACGAGTGTAAATGTAATGTTTTAAGAGTGTAAATTTGATTTTTTGTGATGGAAATTTTGAATTTATATAATTTTAACATTTCACAAGTGTAAATTTGATGTTTTGCGAGTGTAAATGTAATAGTTTTAGAGTGTAAATTTGATTTTTTGTGACGGAAATTTTGAATTTATATAATTTTAACATTTTACGAGTGTAAATGTGATGTTTTACGAGTGTAAATGTAGTATTTTAAGTGTAAATTTGAAAGTTTTAGAGTGTAAATTTGGTTCTTTGAGTGTGACTTTGGTCCTTTATAAGTGTAACTTTGGTCCTTTACGAGTAAAACTTTAGTCCGACTACCAACAAACACCACCAACGCCGTCCTCTACCACCAACTCATATCCACAAAAATTATATGAGTGCAAATATATATAAATTTAACGAGTGTAAATGTACAGATATACGAGTGTAAATGTAAAAATTATGAGTGTAAATGTAAAGAAATACGAGTGTAATTGTAAAGAAATATGAGTGTAAATCTGAAAAATGCGTGTAAATGTAAAGAAATATGAGTGTAAATGTGAGAAAATACAAGTGTAAATTTAAAGAAATATGAGTGTAAATGTGAGGATATACAAGTGTAAATTTAAATAAAAACGAGTGTAAATGTGAGGAAATATAAGTGTAAATTTAAAGAATTATGAGTGTAAATATCCACAAAAATTTTATTTTTGAGGCAATTCATATCCACCACAATGTAGTACAACTTTGGTAAAGAAATACAAGTGTAAATGGAAAGAAATACGAGTGTAAATGTTAAGAAATACGACTGTAAATGTTAAGAAATATGAGTGTAAATTTAAAGAAATACGAGTGTAAATGTGAGGAGATATAAGTGTAAATTTAAATAAAAACGAGTGTAAATGTTAAATTTACAAGTGTAAATTTAAAGAATTATGAGTGTAAATCTGACAAAAATGTATAGAATACGAGTGTAAATCTGAAAATAAATATATTTATTAGATCTAATAATAAAAATCATGACAATATGATTATTTTTCAATAATCTAATATATATTTTTTTAGATCTAAGAATAAAATATGGTAATTGTCTTTAAACACAAATAAGAAAACAAACAAAAAAATATATAAAAAAAAACGACTTGTTAGATTTAAAAAAAAAAAGATCTTAAAAAAACAAAATAGAAAAACACAAATACACCAACTCTTAAAACAAAAATACACCAACAAAACAGAAAAACAAAAGGAAAACGAGAAAGAGAGAAAAGAGGAAGCGTTGAAAATAGAACGATGAACTCCGGCCAGATTCGTGTTTATTTGAACAAATCTAAACAAAATAGAATGATGGTGAAGGCGTCGCCTGAACTACGGCCAGAACTCCGGCCAGGTTCGTTTTTTTTGGGTTAGTTATTCTCAGATCTCGTTTTTTTTAAGGTAATGATGTTGTCGGCGGTGGTGGTGCGGCAGAGGTGGGGTGGAAGGTGTTGTTGTTGACGGGGTTGGTGGTGGTGTCGTGGGTTGGTAAGTGAGGAAGAGGGTGATGGTGTTGGAGCGTTAGTAGCGGCGCGATGTTGATTGTTGGTGGCTGTGAATGTGGGCGTCCGTGGTGGTTGGTGGATGTGGATGTGGGAGTGCGTGGTGGTTGGCGTCTTTTAAGATCTGACTTTTTTTTTGTTTTTGGCCATGGCTAGATGCTGGTGGTTGGTGGCTGTGGATGTGGGGCCACGGTGGACAGTAGGGGTGGTCGTGGGTGAATGTGGGTGTGCGTGGTGGTGGCTGTGGGGTGGGTGGTGGTGGTTGTGGGGTAGGGTTGGTTAAAGGTGTATTGTTGTTGGTGGTGGTGGTTTTTTTATGGCGGTGTTGGAGGAGACGAGAAGGGTGGCTGGTGGTGTTGTGGTGGCCGGCAGGAGAGGTGCCTCGTGGTGGTAGTGGCGGGTGTGTGAGTGGTGGGTGGTGTATGGTGATGACTGATGAGGATAATGAGGGGGAAATTTTTTTTTTGATTTTTTTGAATTATTTGGTTTTTGATTTTTGTTGGATTGTTGAGAGGAATTGAGTTATTTTGATTTTTAGAGAGATGAGAGGAATGATAATTGTGTGAGATGAGAGAGAATTGAGTGAAAAATAAATGATACTTCCTCTCATCCACTCCAAAGGTAACATGGGCCCACTTTTCCTCTCACAAAAAGTGGGTCCATGTTACCTTTGGAGTGGATGAGAGGGAGTATATAGTAAAATTAGTGGTTGATTAGTGAAGGTAGTGAGGGAAAGTATTTAATTAGCATTGATCCCCTAATTTTTGCTCTAATCCTCCCTTTTTCTCTTTCAATCTCAGCCCTCTATCCCATCTTTTTAAGGGTCCTTAAGAGGACTTATGGACTCAATGAAAAGAGGTGGACTCATTAGATCTCATATATATATGTATATATATATATATGTATATATATATATATGTATATATATATATATGTATATATATATATATATATATATATATATATATATATATATATATATATATATATATATATATATATATATATATATATATATATAGAGAGAGAGAGAGAGAGAGAGAGAGTTAGGTTCTTGTAAGTTTTGTTTCTTATGGTGAGTTTGTGCTTGGAAATCTCAGCCACTAGATTATATTAGAGATGAATGGCCAAGATCTAATCTTACGTGTCATATAAAATCACTATCGTTTACTTATTTTCTCATTTTTCTAGTGTTACTCTTTTTTTTTTACTTTAAATTTTTTTATCTCCTTTTTGTTTTTTTACCTCGTGTTATTATGATGTTATTGTGCTTTTTTTTTACGACTTTGATTTTTTTTTTCTCTTATGTTTTTCTCTAATTTTCTCATTATGTTACCTTTTTTTCTTTTTCTTTTTGTACCAGATTTTTTTTACTTTAATTTTTTTCTCTTTTTTTACCTCGTGTTATTATGCGGTTATTGTGCTTTTTTTTTCTTTGATTTTTTTTACGACTTAGATTTTTTTCTCTTTTTTTTACCACGTGTTATTGTGCTGTTATTCTGCTGTTATTGTTATTCTGGTGTTATTGTGATGTTATTCCGGTGTCACTTTGATTTTTTTTACTACTTTTGATTTTTTTACTTTTTTCTACCACATGTTATTGTGCTGTTATTCTGGTGTTATTGTTATTCTAGTGTTATTGTGATGTTATTCCGGTGTCACTTTGATTTTTTTAACTACTTTGACTTTTTACTCTTTTTTTACCATGTTTTATTGTGCTGTTATTCTGCTGTTATTGTTACTCTGGTGTTATTGTGATGTTATTCCGGTGTCACTTAGATTTTTTTTACTACTTTGATTTTTTTTCCTCACATGTTATTTTGTTGTTATTCTGGTGTTATTGTGATGTTATTCCGGTGTCACTTTGATTTTTTTTACTACTTTGATTTTTTTACTCTTTTTTACCACGTGTCATTGTGCTGTTATTCTGGTGTTATTGTTATTCTGGTGTTATTGTGATGTTATTCCGGTGTCCCTTTGATTTTTTATACTCCTTTTATTTTTTTTACTTTTTTTCTCGTGTTATTGTGTTGTTATTGTAGTGTTATTGTGGTAATATTGTACTGTTAATTTTTTATCTACTTGAGAAAAGCGAACAAAGATGCATCACAATGCATTGACCAAAAGCTTTTTATCTACTTGTAGATACCTCATTTCTGCACCTCTCGCAAACCACCTGGTGATGATTGGGCCGCATGTTTGGTACGCGGAACGATTTGTGACAGTTCGTAAGTTTATCGTCAAGTGATTGCTCAAACACTGATGTCTACCTCTTAGTTGTCATCTACGCGCCGATACGGTCGTTTTGACAGTAATTAGAGTACATTTGGAGTCCGGGCCTAAAACCGTCTTCATTTTCTGATAACCGCTAAATCCCGAGTCAGAATGTTCTGGAATGTTCCGGATATTTCTATTCCATATTTCACAATCTTTTAATCTTTGGTAAAGGATTTCCCGTAATATTCATACAAAATATTAAGGAAAATAAAATTAATCTGTTATTCCATAAGTTAAACACGGAAATCTTTCTTCCGCGGGAGGAAACCACTTGGGAACAGACGCAGCAGGTGCTGCGCCTCTTCCAAAGGACGCAGTGACTGCTGCGCCTCTTCCCAGGTCCTTTTCTGCGTATTTTTCGTATCTTTTCATATCTTTTCGAGATTCACTTCCAAAGTTTCTCCGAAAACCCTAATTCCTTCACGTGATTAGTATAAATAGGAGCCTTTGCTCCTCATATTTCTCACGCTAGTGTCCGCCCTTCTCTTCTCCCTTTGCATTCTAGACCACGTTCTTACTTTTTGGCGTCTACGTGCTTGAACTTTCGACCACGTAAGCTCGGATCCTTCTGAGTACCAGCCTCGTTTGCATGACCGACCAATTTGACCAACTCCACAACTAATCAACTTAATTAATCTTAATCGTTTTCCTCTTGCGAGGGCACTTTCGTTACATTCGAGTCGAGCATCACTAAAACATAAACTTAGTTCATCTCGTTTCGTCAAACATGTAAGTCTGAGGTTGTAAATCTCTCCTTTATTTATTTTTATTTACTTTTTGTAATCATCATGTAAGGTTTATGTCGAAAATACAATTAAAACCGATTTCTAAAGCCATGTTTAAAACTCTTTTTTACGGATTATCAGAAGACAACCGTCGAGAAAGGACGCAGCAACTGCTGCGCCTCTTTGAAGGAGCGCAGTGCCTGCTGCGCCTCTTCGTGAGGCTGCCGCAGTTCCTGCTTCCTTTCTTCTTCCTTCGTCCTCTGTCAATTCGTTATTTTTTATTTGTTTTCGTTTGTTCTTCAATTCTTTGACATAATAGCATAATAATTTCACATGTATATTGTTCATCGTCATTAACGCATGTAATTCGTCATTAAATCCCGACTTTAAATCCCTTATAACCAATATTTGCGGGTTTTTTCGTCATTAAGATCAATCCGGGTTGTAGAAATTCGATTCGTTCATATTGGGTGTAATACTACGGATTTTTATAAGCTAAGTACTCGACCGAGTAGAGCCTACTCGGCCGAGTAGTGTCAAGAGTGTAATCTGTTTGGGTTCTGCCGAGGAATACTCGGCCGAGTATAGTGAATACTCGACCGAGTAGAGGATACTCGGCCGAGTATACACTTTACTCGACCGAGTATCCGGTCTAGCGAGTAATATTTCAGCGGTTTGATGCGGGAGTGTTTGGGGTTGTTTTATATTCAAAGTCAGTTTCTAAAACGTCATTTCAACCCTAATCATTTTACGATCACTATAATCACTCTCTAATCACTCCCTAATCATTCTATAATCTCTTTGTGTGTGCAATTGTCGTAATCCTTGCGTGTAATCTCTCATCCTACTGTTGGTAAGTTTCATTCCCCATGTCATTTATGTTCTTTTAGGGTTACTGTATATATGGAATTGGGGGAAAAAGGGGATTGTGCAATGTGTAATTGTATTATGTGATTATTGTTGTAGGTGACGATGTGGTATTTGTTATACATTTGCATGGTTGATTGCAGCGTAAGCGGATTGCGAAAAGGTAGGGTTTCTCCTACTCAGTACTGTTAAATTGATTGAGATTGCATATGTTTTATAATTGTTGTTATCCGCTGATCATCGGAGGTTGGGTGTTGTGGTGACGGTATTGGTGTGGTTGTGCTGTGACGGTTGTAGTGTTGTGACAGCTGTGATGCTGTGTGTGTGATTGTGGTGGTGTCACTTGCGGGAGTGGCTTCACACCCTAGTTCGCCCTCCGTGGAACCCGTCACGGGAGGGGATGTGCACATTAAGGGACAGGGATTGTTTGTCGCTCGTTGATGAGCTGGACTAGGTGGGGATGGGTCTGCGGTCACCCATCGGCGGCGAGATTACCTTGTTGCGATGGGTAATCTGGCGGGGCTACACACTTCGGTGTGTAGTCGATTCTCGTGTGAGATCGATGATCAGCTGGTGGTAATGTTTGTTGTCTTATATTGATTGAGTAGTACTGACCCCGTGTTGTTGTTTTGTAAAACCTGCGGTGATCCATTCGGGGATGGTGAGTAGATTGTGACAGGTGATACATTTATTGAGCTTGGGGCAGTCATGGGAGAGTCACCACGCTGGATTAGATGACACCATCACGAGCCTTAGTTATTGTGTTGGTAGTTGTTGCCATTTGGATAATTCGTTTATTAGATTTTGGAGACTATGTAACTTTTATAATTACCGTACATTTATTAAATGTGTTTGGACTGTTGCTTTTGATATATACTAACCTCGGGCAACCGAGATGGTAACAACCTTTCATGCTGGGGTAGTCCTGGTAAGGTACCTTGGTATGAGGGGGTGTTACAAAGTGGTATCAGAGCCGACGATTTCGGCACCTAAAACAAATGAACCCAATGAACTTAGGGAGTCTAAATAAAATGAACCCGGGGAGAGTTGTTTGGAGCTGCCGCAAAGACTTGGGAGACGTCCCGGAGTCGCATCAAGGCCCTTACGATCTCAAGCCGGTCACATGGGGGGAAATTGTTGTATGTTGAGTCATGTGAGTTTGATATCTATAGTTTGAATCTTGTGCATGGTTGGATGAAATGATGAAAGAAGTGGATTGTGATAGTTGTTGAAAGATGCATCAAGGATTGTGATGTTAAACTTTGAGCAGGAATATGTTGGCATGTTAAGTGTTGGAACATGGTAAAATAGGAAAAGTGAATTGTGAATCTGTATCTGATTGATATTGAGTATGAAGAATGTGATCATGTTATCTGTTTAATACAATGTTGAGCATGAAGTATGGTAGTGGTACATGTGCATATGAACATGATGATTTTAATGCTTGATTGTTGGTAGTAACATATGGTTACGGGCAGGTGTTTATATACATGAACATATGATAAGAGTTCACTTGTGTACTGGTTTCTTGAAGTATTGAGTTGTTGTTGCCTTATGCATGTTCAAATTGTTTTGGTTTAGGAAATTTGATTTGTATGATGATCGATTTTGGAAGGGTTGTCTTAAAACTGTCATAAGTCGAGTTCTGAAAATGATATTGCTGTGATTCCAGGTTGAGGTGATAGCTTGTCCTCTTACGATTCTAACGATAGGTCACACGCCCAAAATGACCAAGTAACGAGTGAGATATGACTATTTTACGAAACCTGGACGGTGCTGAGAACTGCGCCGATACTCGACCGAGTAGTCCCTACTCGGCCGAGTATCTTTTATACTCGACCGAGTATTCCATATTCGGCCGAGTAATCCCTCTGTGATAATACTGTTTAGCGTCTGGAGTCGTGAACTCGGCCGAGTAGTCTCATACTCGACCGAGTAAGGTCTACTCAGTCGAGTATTCCCAATACTCGACCGAGTAATCCTTCTGCGACAATTGAGTTTGCTTCTGGAGTCGAAAACTCGACCGAGTAATATAGTACTCGACCGAGTGACTTGTACTCGACCTAGTATGTTATGTACTTGACCGAGTACCTCATTGTGCGGCCACTTTGAGTCGGTGGCTATGTTCTTACTTTTGTTTTGAGCCGGTGGCTATGTTTTTACATTGTTTTGAGTTGTAGGGTATATACACAGGTATGTTTTGAGTCTTAACGCATTCTTTTATATGTGAGACGGTCTTGATACGTAAGTTACCGGAAGTTATGACATGGAGAATGACGGCTTATGAGGGACATGTGTTGGGTAAGGAAGACATGTGTTAATGTGGTTGTGAAGGATAGTGGAAAAAGAAAAGGGAAGAATGATGAGCTAATCGAGGTAAAGAGCATGTTTTGTGAGATATGATGAGTGATATAGTCGTGTGTTGAGTAGTATAAAAGTAAGTGTATATGGGCAAGGGTGATGTAAGTGTAAAGAAGCATGAGAATGAAAGATTGAGATAAAGGATACGAATAGTGACATATTTGGATGTGTAAGGATTTATGGAGGAAGACAGCTAGGATAGAGTTGCTTAAGGATATATGTAATGGAAGGTTGTTGTAAGAAGATAGGAAAGAGAGGTATATAGTGAACTTAAAGGAAGTTATGTCGCGATGTGGATTTGTAGATAGTGGCTAAGTTTGGGAAGTTGGAATATCAGGGGGTGAGCTTAGTGTGAAATTCTTTGGACAAACGGTATGAAGTGAATTTTGGTTTCTAGAGATGCGAAAGGGAGATACGACTAATTGAAGAGTAGTTGTTAGTGCGTGGACTTAATGAGGGTGAGTGTGAAGCAAGATGAGAGATGATAAATGATAAGAAGAATGATAAGATATTGATATGAATTAATGGAATTAGAGTTGTGGAGCTATGGAAAATAAACAAATGACTAAAGAGTTAGGTAGAAAGAGAAAGGAGATGACTTATTAATTGACATTATTGAGTAAAAGGAGGGAAAGAAGGATGGAAGTAAGTTGAGAGAACGTTGACCGGAGTTAAGGAGCATGAAGGTAGGAAATTATGAAATGTACGATATCCCCACTAGAGGGTGTGAGTTAATGGTTATATAGGAGAGCAGGACGACGTGTTAGCCGTGAGTTTCGAGGTATTAAGGGAATAAGGAGCTTGTAGAGTGTTTGCACGATCTGAGATTTTGGTGGAGAGTTAGGTAACGATATGATAAAGGATAGAATTGGGAATAATGTTGAGGTAAATCTTGTTGATGGATTGGATGTTCGTTATTTGGGATGATAACCAAAGAGAGAAAACGGATTGTGATATTAAGAAGTGATAGTAAGAGAGTAGTCACATGAAGGATGTTGCTGCCATAGTATTGTCACTAGTGGTTGAGGATGATGTTGCTTTAGGGAAGCTAGTTGTTCTAATGAGGTTGATTTTGTAGAGACCAGATAGATATGTATGGTTGTGAGAGAGTATAAGATGTGGTTATATGAGGCGGTTGTTAGTAGTTGAGTATTAATGGTATGGTTACATTTGGCAGGGGGTGATGGTTATGCGAATGGGAGAATATGATATGAGGGGTGTACGAGTTAAGCTCGGGTGAGAGGTAACTTTTAACAGGTGCTAACTTAAGTGAGCAGGATTGACTAGTTGGATGTGATTATGGGTCTATGATATGTGTAAATATTTGTGTGAGGTTCTGACCTCACAAGAAGTGGTATGGTGTAATAATTATAAAGTTGTTATATGAATGTTTTGTAATTTATGTTGTGTATGGTATACTAATGGAATGAGGTTCAAAAGGTAATAATTTGATTAATCTGGCATGGATAGTTAAAATTTGATGTGTATTGATGATACATGTTTATTCCGTGAAAAGGTATGGATGATAGGCATAAGATTCTTGTATGTTTATTCCGTATAAAATGTTGTGTTATGGTCGAGTAAAGCAGTTTTGAGTAAATTTTCTTATCCGAAGAGTTATACTGAGTCAGTGTTTATGGGAATTATATGTGGGCGTGATGTTTATCGATGTGGTTGTTGTGCCTTGGGTGGTGATCCGGGCACGGTACTTCGTGTGGTGATGCGGGCATTTTCGCGCTGCGGTGCGGCTGTTGGTGGCGGTGTTGCGATGCCGTCACCGGTTGTGGTGGAGTAGGTGAGATGATTATGATACGAGTTTTTGAAAGTGCATACCAGTTAAACATAGATTGTTGTTTTGTTTGATGTTGTTCCTTGTGAGTTTTGGTTGAACATATAAACTGTTGTTTTGTTTGTTGATGTTTCTCACTAGTTTCAGTTTGGGAATGAGGGTAGAGTATGATCTGAAAGGGAGTTGTATATGTTTTCGTTGTTGTCATGGTATAGTGATATTCTGTTGATGGGACACAGTTGTGAGAAGTTGTTACAGTAATTTTGATCTTGTTTTAAGATGAGGCATCGGTAGTCATAGTCATGGCAAGAGATTCGTGGAATATGTGTTGTAATGATCTGAAAGCGGCAGGTGGTCCATAATCTTTTGTTGAAATAGTGAGTGCAGGATATTGAGAATTGGTGTCATGTTAAGTTATGTATGAGTTTTGCTGTAATGAAAGAAAAGAACTTAAGGATCTAGTGTGAGTGTACGTAACAAGTGTGGAGTGTGAGTTATGCTTTTGGTGACATGAGTTTTATATAGTTTATATAGAGAGGTGTATCATGTTGCGGTAATGTGGAAGAGTTGAGGTTTTGGGTTAAGTTATGGATTTTGAGGTATAGGTTAGGGGGTGTGACGAGTGAATTGAAGGATGAGAGTTGTTTAAGTAAGAGAGCCTAAGATATATGCATGGCGACAGTTCAGATTATGAGTGGTTATCTTTGACATGCGGTGGTGATGGGGATAATGAGAATATATAGCTAGGATTTAGTATTAGTGAGTTACGAGGACGTAACATTTATCTTAAGAGGAGTAGGATGCGATAAAAGAGATTTTGATGGTTGTGCATATGGTAGTATAATTGGAAGTAGAGTGTTGGTGTAGCATAAAGGTCGGATATTTGTTTTGATTGATTTTATTAAAGGTCATGATCGTGCTTGTATTAGTTCGATGTTTAGCAATGAGAGAATATTTCAGCAGTGTTGACCGTTGAATGATAATGATTGTGAGTCCGATAGTTTTACAGTTGGAAGATGATGTTTATGTGTTTGAGTAAACTTCGAGGACGAAGTTCGTTTTAAGGATGGTAGAATGTAACATTCCGTTTGATGATTGATCTTCTTTTGTGGATTGAGTGCTATTGAGTGTTATGGAAGTGAGACAAGGTTGGCAACATTATATTGTGGTTATTTGGTAATGTTATGGAGTCAGTATTGGGGAGCCTATGCTATAGTTGAGACGATATCGTGAGCCATGTTGTGAAAGGAAGAGTGGTTTGTGGAGTTAGTGTTAAGTGTGCATGTTTTATAGGTTGGGTTGGAACTTCGAGGACGAAGTTCTTTTTAAGGGGGGAAGATTGTAATACTACGGATTTTTATAAGCTAAGTACTCGACCGAGTAGAGCCTACTCGGTCGAGTAGTGTCAAGAGTGTAATCTGTTTGGGTTCTGCCGAGGAATACTCGGCCGAGTATAGTGAATACTCGACCGAGTAGAGGATACTCGGCCGAGTATACACCCAACCTCCGATGATCAGCGGATAACAACAATTATAAAACATATGCAATCTCAATCAATTTAACAGTACTGAGTAGGAGAAACCCTACCTTTTCGCAATCCGCTTACGCTGCAATCAACCATACAAATGTATAACAAATACCACATCGTCACCTACAACAATAATCACATAATACAATTACACATTGCACAATCCCCTTTTTCCCCCAATTCCATATATACAGTAACCCTAAAAGAACATAAATGACATGGGGAATGAAACTTACCAACAGTAGGATGAGAGATTACACGCAAGGATTACGACAATTGCACACACAAAGAGATTATAGAATGATTAGGGAGTGATTAGAGAGTGATTATAGTGATCGTAAAATGATTAGGGTTGAAATGACGCTTTAGAAACTGACTTTGAATATAAAACAACCCCAAACACTCCCGCATCAAACCGCTGAAATATTACTCGCTAGACCGGATACTCGGTCGAGTAAAGTGTATACTCGGCCGAGTATCCTCTACTCGGTCGAGTATCCGGTCTAGCGAGTAATATTTCAGCGGTTTGATGCGGGAGTGTTTGGGGTTGTTTTATATTCAAAGTCAGTTTCTAAAACGTCATTTCAACCCTAATCATTTTACGATCACTATAATCACTCTCTAATCACTCCCTAATCATTCTATAATCTCTTTGTGTGTGCAATTGTCGTAATCCTTGCGTGTAATCTCTCATCCTACTGTTGGTAAGTTTCATTCCCCATGTCATTTATGTTCTTTTAGGGTTACTGTATATATGGAATTGGGGGAAAAAGGGGATTGTGCAATGTGTAATTGTATTATGTGATTATTGTTGTAGGTGACAATGTGGTATTTGTTATACATTTGTATGGTTGATTGCAGCGTAAGCGGATTGCGAAAAGGTAGGGTTTCTCCTACTCAGTACTGTTAAATTGATTGAGATTGCATATGTTTTATAATTGTTGTTATCCGCTGATCATCGGAGGTTGGGTGTTGTGGTGACGGTATTGGTGTGGTTGTGCTGTGACGGTTGTAGTGTTGTGACAGCTGTGATGCTGTGTGTGTGATTGTGGTGGTGTCACTTGCGGGAGTGGCTTCACACCCTAGTTCGCCCTCCGTGGAACCCGTCACGGGAGGGGATGTGCACATTAAGGGACAGGGATTGTTTGTCGCTCGTTGATGAGCTGGACTAGGTGGGGATGGGCTGCGGTCACCCACTGGCGGCGAGGATTACCTGTTGCGATGGGTAATCTGGCAGGGCTACACACTTCGGTGTGTAGTCGGTTACTGTGTGAGATCGATGATCAGCTGGTGGTAATGTTTGTTGTCTTATATTGATTGAGTAGTACTGACCCCGTGTTGTTGTTTTGTAAAACCTGCGGTGATCCATTCGGGGATGGTGAGTAGATTGTGACAGGTGATACATTTATTGAGCTTGGGGCAGTCATGGGAGAGTCACCACGCTGGATTAGATGACACCATCACGAGCCTTAGTTATTGTGTTGGTAGTTGTTGCCATTTGGATAATTCGTTTATTAGATTTTGGAGACTATGTAACTTTTATAATTACCGTACATTTATTAAATATGTTTGGACTGTTGCTTTTGATATATACTAACCTCGGGCAACCGAGATGGTAACAACCTTTCATGCTGGGGTAGTCCTGGTAAGGTACCTTGGTATGAGGGGGTGTTACATTGGGTTTCTGGAATTCGATCTTTGATATATTCCCATCTGTCTATTGTCATATTCATCATTAATTCTTCATTAATTCATTATATTTAACCTATTTAGTTCACCCATGTCACTAATCAACCTTTCATTCATGTAATTAATTCGTTTGCATTCGTTTCATCCATGTTTTATCGTTCTTATGACTCATTCACATGTAATTAATGTATTAAATCACTTTCATCCGAGTCGAATATCATAATCAATCCTTAAAATCACCAACGAATATTAACGATTTGCAGTTCCGGCTTCACAACCAGAACTCACCCTTGGAACAGACGCAGCAACTGCTGCGCCTCTTCCAGAGGGCGCAGCTCTGCTGCGCCTCTTCCAGGTTGACTTCTGCCTCTGAATCTCTGTTCTGCTTTGATCTAGTTTAATTAGTTTACGTATGTAATTAATTATTAACCGTATTATCGCCTAATTCCTGTTTGTTAATTTATTTATTTATTCTTTCCAAATCATCCGTTTTAAATGTATTTTCGACATAAATCATTGAATCCGATGTAATTATTGTAATTTTTCATTATTGCGTTATTGTATTTCCTTTATTGTATCACTTGTATGTTTTCACATGTAATTGAACCTTAAATTTCTACTTCGACTCAATTGCATGTTTAATTACGTGTTTCACCGACTTAGTTAATTCTCACATGCTAGGATTAAAACGTTGGATGTTGCATTGCATGCATATAATCGACAATATATTGAGTATAGACAATTTCCCTAATCATTAGTAGAGGCCGCTATCGAGGCGGGCGGGATTAGGTGTTCGATCAAAAGAGCTTCCTAATACGTACCCTCACCCCTTACTCCAGATCTCTGTGAACATCCGTGTTCATTGGCATTCACGAGAGTCATTCTAGACATAGAATGCTAAGGGTAACGAGTTCTTGGTGTTCATGTCATTACTTTGTGTCTTGACATGGCACGAGGTATTCGAACGGTTTCCAATTTTCCACAATAAATTGGTGGCGACTCCACAAATGCAAACGCTTGTTCTCTTCTTCCCAAGCGCCCATGTGGGCCCGCGTCCGCAGTTTGGCGACTCCGCTGGGGATAATACACTTACGTGTAGCCAAGGGTGAAACTTGAACAAGGTTAGGGAATAGTTTGTACAAGACAATTGTCGGTTTTCATAACTCGATCTTCCTAGATCGTTTATTCGGCCTTCCTAGGCCCAACCCAACCCATTCGACCAATCGTCCCGTCTAAACGGTCCTAATTCTTATTTGGGTCTAAGAATGGATAGCGATTGACGTCATCCAAACCATGATGCTTACTCTTGTTTGTATCAAGGACCTTCACTACTTGAGGAAATGGACTAGGAATCGGCCTTACTCTTGTTTTGTACGAGCCTCTCCACAGACTTTGGGTTTGATTGTTCGGTATGGCAACTGATGTGAACGAGGTCGTCACTCATCCAATCAAACACATTTATAATACTCAACAAACAACTAGTTAGCGGTAAGTTGAGGTCGATCCATGGGACGGTGTGCTTTGGGTTCTAAGTCTATCTATATCAATTTATGCTAGTGTCACAATTTGGTTGGGTTTGTAGTTGTGTCTAAACTAATGCATGCAATATAGTAAAACAAGCAATAAAAGGAAGGATGTAAACAAATGATTAAGAGTGCTAGGATATGATGGGGTCATAGGGGATTCATGGTGTTGATCATACAAACATGTTCACAAGGTTGCAAGCAATTAATGTTGTGGAGGAACCGAGTTGGGTTATATCTTACGGTTCATAGGAAGAGTTGGGTCCTGGAGCCGAATCGATTAGATTGTACAACACCTACAAGTCGACTTACTTTCCTCCTATTCAACTTCTATGCATGGTCTAACAAGACTCGAGTTGGTTTATATCTTACAAGTCAAGTTGAAAAGATAAGAGATGGTAAAAATGCAAGGATTCATAGGCTTAGCATTTCATCAAACATAACATGTGCATAAAGTTGACATCACAACAAGCAAGCAATTTGATTATGAAAACACATTAGATTAAGCATGAATCAATCCCATGTTGGTTTCCCCTAATTACCCATTAATCCTAGCTAAAGAAACTACTCACTCATTATCATGGAAAACATGTCATTAATGGTGTCAATCATCACAACAAGTATAAACATGATAATAGAATGAAGAAATAAACAATAAAGAGTGGGTAAAAGAATTATACCAACTTGAGATGATCCAAATAATAAAGTAAAGAATAATAGAAGAAACTTGATTGATTGATGGAAGGTTGTCAATCTCCCAATAATAACCCAATAATCTTCAATTACCCAATAATAAACTTGAATAATAAACTTGAATAATAATTAAGGAGAGATTAATGTGTAATTTGTGGAAAGATTAAAGAGTAATCTATTCTAATCTACTCCTAATCTAATCTAAAGAAGGATTTTCTACCCAAAAACAACATGCTTGATTAATTACAAAGATGGGGTATTTATAGTGGAAATTAGGTGGGATGCATTAGGTTAACTAAGGGCTAAACTAGTAATTACACTTTTTTAAGTTGGGCAAGGAGACTCCGGTATTTCTTGAGGGAAGGGCGTCTTTCTTTGAGGCTTGAAGAAGACGAAAATGCGCTGGGTTCGAATCCGGGCGGATTAAGGTGAATCCGGGCGGATTCTGAAAATGCAATCCGGGCGGATTTGGGAGAATCCGGGCGGATTTGGGAGATGCAATCCGGGCGGATTTGGGAGAATCCGCTCAGATTGTGGTTCACGTAGCAAGGGAAAGTTTCCTGTCCAGGAATCCGCTCGTCCCGAGTGAAATATGGGCGTCCTGGGCTTCAACCCGAGCGGGTTGAATTTGACCCGAGCGGGTTGAGCTGTATCTTGAGCTCGGATTGTAAAACGGACGTTATTTCCTCATCCGGACTCCTATTGGAGTGATTCAAAAGCCTAGATCACTTGATTTTTCGACACCGTTTCATCTAGCATACTTTCAGAGACAAAGGAGCAACCCTTGGTTTGGTTTTCGAGCGATTTCTTCATGCAATGCCTTCCTTCTCGTCAGCCTTGCTTTTAACCCTTTGATCCTTCTATATACACTTTATTCCTACATACTTGGCCATCATTCTTGCCTCCTCTTCATACTAGTCCATCTAATATCATCAATAAGCTTCCAAATATGCACGAAAGACGGGAATTTCCGCCTTATTATCTCCTTTTCTACAAAACATATGAAATGCGATAGAAAAGCAAATAGGAAGGTTTTGACGGATAAAATGGCCATAGAATGTTATAAAAGTATGCAAAATAGGTTCAATTAGGGGACTAAATGTGCGCAAATAATGTTCACATCAAATATCCCCAAACCGAACCTTTACTCGTCCCGAGTAAAGAGGTGACAAAAACTAGACCTTTATTTAAACTATCCTAATAATATAGCCGATATGAGACAATTAGCGGGTCTCACTCCGCCCCTTCAACTCACAATAAGACAACCATGAGGTAGGATGCCTTCTTGCAAGGCAAGGTGGGTCTTGCCAAAATGGCGACACATCCAAGCATTAAAGCACAACAAAATCAAGTAATGGATGCATCTACAAAAAGAATAGCCACTTTCCTCATCTAAGTGGCGGAAATTATCTACAAGGGAAGCAATTCAAGGGTACACACTCCTTCATAGATGCAATTTCTTCAAACTACTAAGCCTAGAAGGATACCAATAAATCACCTCCAAGTTGTGTCAAGATAGGGTACCTTTGTCCTCAATCGTTAAATGCTTTTGTCAAGAATAGACTCCCTATGGTGTTAGAAACACTGGAGGATCGCAGAATTCCCCCTCTTGCCTAGACAAGAAGAAGGGTCGTCCCCTCTCTACCATGCACAAAAATAGATACGATGGATAAAGGGATCGATAGACATTTGAGTTTCACTTTGGGAGTTTGCTTTTGTTGTTGTTTTTCCCCACAATTTCATGTGGCATATAACATTTGAGAACACTTTCTTTTGCCATTTCTTTTTGATTTTTGGCATTTCAACACTTGACAACTTTCAACTTTTCTTTGCATTTCTTTTGAACATTTTCAAAGTCACCCCATATGTAGTGAGGGTGCCTTATATTTGAAACTTTAGGAGTTCTATTTTTGCTCCTCTTTTCATTTGATGCATTTTTGCAAACTTTCTTTCACTTTTCATTTCTTTGAACTCAAATCAATTTGTTTTTGTGCCCATTCCCTTTGATGACAAAAAATGTGGTAGAACATGGATGATGGATGGATGCATGGTTTCAAGGGTCACCTTGGAATAAACGGTAGCCAAGGAGTTATCACACCACAAGGTACTCTTGACTAGGCCTTAATCCATGGGTCAAAGGATACTAGCATGACACATCCTAGGGTGTTTTACAAGTATTCTAACAAGCAAAGTCTTAAGAAGAAAAAGCATCTACTAGGGCCTATATACACTTGTCAAGCTTCCCAAGTAGACGGTTTCGCAAAATTTTCTAACATGCAAACTACATGCCATGATGCAACTAACATATATACATCCTAATGCATATGATTCTACCAACTAGTATGTCATATAAACTAAATGCAACTCCTAACAACACATAGATACACAAACCACAACAACAAATTACACCACATCCTCCTTGACATGTAAGCCTATCCTCCTCATATGAATAATGAAAAAGAAACGGAAGGGAAATAAAGATTAGAACGATCATACCAAGCGGTCTTCATTTTCCCTTGCTAATGCCTCAAATGTAGTGTTGTATCTATGTGATAAGAGAACAAAAGCACAAGTATATACAATTCTACACTACTAAATTAAAGAACATGTTTTTGGTTTTTGAAATTTTCAAATTTTTATGGGTTTTTGTTTTATGAAATTAAAAGACATAATTTTGTGATTTTTCGAAATTTTTCAATTTTTATGCATTTTTGGAATATAAATTCTCATCCCCCACTTTATTTTGGACATTGTCCTCAATGTACATGTAGGAGTAGGAATAAAAAGGAAAACATGTTTTTGGATTTTTGATTTTATGGAAATTGAAGTACAAATGCAATATGATATGAATGAATGCATGCTCTAACTAAATGCAATTCTATATGACATATATAACAAATGAATGCAATCTAAACTATACTATATGATGCATGCTAAATGCTTAAGTCACCTATGATCAAACCTCCCCAAACCGATTTAAACACTATTTCTAGTGTAGAAATGAATAGGTTTGGCCATTAGTGACTATGCATGAATTCTAGTCTATATGCAACTATCTACATGAATCATGTGAGATATATTACAATGCAAACTATACATATGAACTAGCTAATGCAAATGAAATATGAAATATAATACAAATGCAAGCTAAATGTATACGTATATAACTAAATGCAAGTGTAAATGTAATGCAAAGACAAAGAAAAGGGTATCTTACAAATGGTGGTTTGAGGGAGGACTCCACCAAACTCATTCCGTCTTGCCATGATTATTGATGTTGTCCATGTTGCTTAATGCTCTCAACAACCAGTCAAAGGCTTTTGAATGGGCTTCATGTAGGCATAAATAGGAGATTGGTGATGTCAAAACGTAGTTTACCCATCTTTGCTTGGAATAGATCTTGCCAAACACTCTCCCGTTTGTTTTGCCCTTGGCACTTGGCTTCTTCCAATGCTTCAAACCAACAAGCCCATGATTCTTGTCAATACAAGGTATGAAATATTGCCCATATTCATCCGGAGGCTTCCACTCTTTACCATCTCTTTTAAATTCTATGATGATAGAGCATTGATTCATCAATCCTTCAATAGTAGAAGGAGAGTTCTCATCCTTTGATGAGGGGATAGTTGAAGAATAAGATGTGGAGGAGTCAACTTCTCACCATTGAGGTCATTCATGCTTTCGTTGTCTTTACTTTCTTCTTGACCCTCCTTAAAACTTGAACCATTTCCAAAGAAAAGAGCTTCAATTTCTTCCAAACTATGATCAAAGATGCCAACATCATAGTTTTCCTCTTGGCCTCTCAATTCCCCAAAGATTGCAAGTTCAAATTCATCAACCTCTTCTTTCAAAGTTTTACCTCCATTCCCATAAGTGTCAAGGGAACACACTTCCTCTACATGGGTCATAGAGGGAAATTGTGGTGGGAGGTCTTCCTCATCATCATCATCATCATAGGTGTCCCAAATTGGAGAAGCAAGGCTAGTGTGGGAGCTAGATACATGAGGCAATTTAGACAAAGTGCTTGTCTCATAATTGGCCTCCAATTCATATTCACCATTGCTCTCCTCTCCAACTTCATCATGCTTCAATTCATCATCCACTCTTGGTCCATAATCAATCAAGCACTCCCCTTCCTCAAAAGTAACATCTTCATATTCACATCTATCATGAATGTTTGTAAAGTTGGGTACAAGTTGGAATATGGGGTGTTCAATACTTATGAATTTAGGAGGTGGTGGGGGATTCACAAGAGTAGCTTCATAATGCCATCCAAATTCTTCTTCACCCTCATTATCTTCCCCTTCTTCTTCATTTAGCATTTGGGTGGCCTCCATTTGGGCAATTTGATTTGCCAACTTCTCACCATTAGTAACAATGTTTTTGAGAACATTGTCCCTAGCTTGGCTCTCTTCTAGCATTTTCATGAAGAGATTTTGTTGGCACCTTAACATTTGGAGAACCACACTTTGCATGTCAAGATTATGCTCATTCTCTTGTTGTGGGTACATGGGAATTTGGTGGTATGGGTGTTCATTGTAGGATGACATTTGGCATTGATTGTAAAGTGGGTTTTGGGAGGGTGGTTGTTGTGGATGTAGGATGTGGGGGCTTTGGTAAAAAAAGTTGGGGTAGTGGTTAGGACTTTCATTGTATGAGTTGTAAGGTAGGTTTGTTTTAACTTGCTCCAAAAACTCCCCATACCCATGGTAGTCATACTCAAAAGATTCACCACATACTCCATGTGCCAAGCCTTCGGTCATCATCATAACTAGCACAAAGATATAACTACAAACAAGGAAACTACAAGAAAACGGTAAAAACAATCCTTGAGGAACAAGTTCCTCAAGGTTAAAGCAAAATCAAAATAGACAAACAAGTAAGAACTTAATCACATAGCACCATCCCCGGCAACGGCGCCATTTTGATGTGGGTGATGTCGTCGGGTCTCCCAATCAAACACATTTATAATACTCAACAAACAACTAGTTAGCGGTAAGTCGAGGTCGATCCATGGGACGGTGTGCTTTGGGTTCTAAGTCTATCTATATCAATTTATGCTAGTGTCACAATTTGGTTGGGTTTGTAGTTGTGTCTAAACTAATGCATGCAATATAGTAAAACAAGCAATAAAAGGAAGGATGTAAACAAATGATTAAGAGTGCTAGGATATCATGGGGTCATAGGGGATTCATGGTGTTGATCATACAAACATGTTCACATGGTTGCAAGCAATTAATGTTGTGGAGGAACCGAGTTGGGTTATATCTTACGGTTCATAGGAAGAGTTGGGTCCCGGAGCCGAATCGATTAGATTGTACAACACCTACAAGTCGACTTACTTTCCTCCTATTCAACTTCTATGCATGGTCTAACAAGACTCGAGTTGGTTTATATCTTACAAGTCAAGTTGAAAAGATAAGAGATGGTAAAAATGCAAGGATTCATAGGCTTAGCATTTCATCAAACATAACATGTGCATAAAGTTGACATCACAACAAGCAAGCAACTTGATTATGAAAACACATTAGATTAAGCATGAATCAATCCCATGTTGGTTTCCCCTAATTACCCATTAATCCTAGCTAAAGAAACTACTCACTCATTATCATGGGAAACATGTCATTAATGGTGTCAATCATCACAACAAGTATAAACATGATAATAGAATGAAGAAATAAACAATAAAGAGTAAAAGGGTAAAAGAATTATACCAACTTGAGATGATCCAAATAATAAAGTAAAGAATAATAGAAGAAACTTGATTGATTGATGGAAGGTTGTCAATCTCCCAATAATAACCCAATAATCTTCAATTACCCAATAATAAACTTGAATAATAAACTTGAATAATAATTAAGGAGAGATTAATGTGTAATTTGTGGAAAGATTAAAGAGTAATCTATTCTAATCTACTCCTAATCTAATCTAAAGAAGGATTTTCTACCCAAAAACAACATGCTTGATTAATTACAAAGATGGGGTATTTATAGTGGAAATTAGGTGGGATGCATTAGGTTAACTAAGGGCTAAACTAGTAATTACACTTTTTTAAGTTGGGCAAGGAGACTCCGGTATTTCTTGAGGGAAGGGCGTCTTTCTTTGAGGCTTGAAGAAGACGAAAATGCGCTGGGTTCGAATCCGGGCGGATTAAGGTGAATCCGGGCGGATTCTGAAAATGCAATCCGGGCGGATTTGGGAGAATCCGGGCGGATTTGGGAGATGCAATCCGGGCGGATTTGGGAGAATCCGCTCGGATTGTGGTTCACGTAGCAAGGGAAAGTTTCCTGTCCAGGAATCCGCTCGTCCCGAGCGAAATATGGGCGTCCTGGGCTTCAACCCGAGCGGGTTGAATTTGACCCGAGCGGGTTGAATTTGACCCGAGCGGGTTGAGCTGTATCTTGAGCTCGGATTGTAAAACGGACGTTATTTCCTCATCCGGACTCCTATTGGAGTGATTCAAAAGCCTAGATCACTTGATTTTTCGACACCGTTTCATCTAGCATACTTTCAGAGACAAAGGAGCAACCCTTGGTTTGGTTTTCGAGCGATTTCTTCATGCAATGCCTTCCTTCTCGTCATCCTTGCTTTTAACCCTTTGATCCTTCTATATACACTTTATTCCTACATACTTGGCCATCATTCTTGCCTCCTCTTCATACTAGTCCATCTAATATCATCAATAAGCTTCCAAATATGCACGAAAGACGGGAATTTCCGCCTTATTATCTCCTTTTCTACAAAACATATGAAATGCGATAGAAAAGCAAATAGGAAGGTTTTGACGGATAAAATAGCCATAGAATGTTATAAAAGTATGCAAAATAGGTTCAATTAGGGGACTAAATGTGCGCAAATAATGTTCACATCAGCAACCCACCCTTTAAACCAAAACATTTTAAATGCGCTCAGCATCCCGTTATAATGCTTGTATAAATGTTTGTACTTTACGTGATCACCATTTCTAAACGAAACCATGACGATTTTTGTAAAATCAAAATCCCTTTTAAAATGTAAATTTCGAGAAGGCCAATGATTAGCGCAAAACCGAGTTAAAACTCTGTCCATTTGTCAAGTCAAAATTCGGGCCCATGCCCATTTCAAAACCTCACTTCGAGTCTACTCCTACAACTACACTATAGTTGACTAGGACACACATTTTCAAACTTTGTCATTTCTTCAAAGCTCACTGACACAAGTGGCACACACCCACTTCACAAGTCAAAACATTTCTTTTCTTAGTAAGTGTGTTAGAATGGTCGATCGTGTTTTGATTCATCGTCGATCTCTTATCCAGTTTCCAAGATGCCTGAAACAAGCGACGTGAACTTCAATCAACTCCAAGATGGTAATGATAGAATCCTAACCTCGCTAGCTCAACTCCAAGTTACCCAAGATCAAGTGTATGATCGCCTTGACACCATCGAGGGCCGGATCTATACCGTAGAAACGAGGTTGCCGCCTTGAGAAAGTGAAATTGTTGATGACTTCGTGAATGACTTCAGGGACGAAAACCCTCCCATGGGTATGACTGCAGCTGAGAAACGACTCCAATACTTAGAGGACCAATTGATGTATCTTAAAGGGGATGATATTTATAGGGAGAATAATCGCAAGTATGAGGCCGTGAGTTCCAAGTTGCCAACCAACTTCAACATGACGGATATCCCTAAATTCAAGGGGCATGAAAACCCTTTGAACCATATTCGTGCCTTCAAGGATTACATGTCTATCAAAGGCATCAAACCCGAGATGTTTTTAAGGATCTTTCCTTCATCTCTTGACACCATCCCAAAGCAATGGTTCTACTCTCTAGAACATAAGAAGATCGCTACTTGGGAGGACGCCGCGATTGAGTTTGCTAAGCAATATGCGGATAATGCTGAGATCCAAGTTAACATGCGCACTTTAGAGGTTCTTACCCAAAATGACAAAGAAGGTTTCACCGACTTCCTAAGTAGGTGGAGGAAGACTAGTACCCAACTAGTTGAACGTCCGGATGAGGTTACCCTTGTGGAGAAATTCGTGGAGAATCTAAAACCCATCTATGCCAATCATTTGAGGTACCAAAACATCAAAACTTTCAAAGACTTAACCGTACTAGTAACGAGGATCGAAGATGACATCCGTAAAGTGCTCTTGTCCAAAACGGTAGGCCGAGGATATCAAGGCTCAACAAGTCGTTCTTACGGCTCCACTAGCAAGACCGATGAAGTTAACCTCCTCGAGCCATCCAAGAAAAGTACCCCACCAAGGAAATTTACAAATCTTGGGGACACTTACTCCAATGCTCTAAAAAAAGGTTAATGAAACAAGGCAAACTCCAACCCATAGGACCTACGCCCGAACCAGAAAAGAAATCCAAGTTCTGGGACGAGAACTCATACTGCGAATATCATAGGGGTAAGGGGCATGACACAGAAAAATGCTATAAATTGAAGAATGTGCTTCAAGACATGATTGAGGATGGTCGACTACCAATACCGCGAGGAGGTAAGCCCAACAACACTCAGAATCCTCTTGGAATTCTAGTAATCACAAGTGAAGAATCTACCTTAGATTGTTCACACCTCATTTCTCCAATCGAAGATGAAATCCACGCGATCGAGAATGAATGGTTCTACTCTACCATTTCCCCTACCATTGCCGAATTCATCGCATGGGCAAGGAGTGTGGATAGGCAAGTTTCGGAATTGGAAAACGTGGTGACAACTTTACATGACCCCAATGCAACACCTAAATAAAATGCGCCACAAATTTTCTCCCAAGATGCTACTATGCAAGAAATAGTCGCCGTGGTTGATAAACTAATCGACCAAATTACACAATTAGAAGACGAGATCATGAGAATGAGGGAGCTAGCTACAGTCAATGGAGTATGGGCCGATGATGATGAAGACGAGTATCTCATTGAACACTCCCTAATCAAGGAAATAGTCCAAAATGGTGAAGACCAAGATGTGGACCACCTAACTCGTTCGGGGCGTCCATATCAAAGCACTACTCAAAATGGTCCAACCAACGTTATCACACCAAATGATAACGAAGATGACTCTACTGATCATTTGTTAAAGCAATTACAGAAGACAAAGGCTGATCTTTCAGTCTGGCAACTAGTAGCAAGCTCATTCCCACATCGCCAAGCTTTACTGCAAGCTTTGGCCAAACTAAATGTAGCACATAACTCCACACCCGACGATGTAGTCAACTTGGTCTTCCAAGAATCACTGAAGCTAAGTAATCCTATTACGTTCTCAGACGAAGATTTGCCACCCTTTGGCGCCAGTCATAACTTGGCTCTTTACATCACTGTCATTTGCTTAAAGAAGAATGTGCCAATGACCTTGGTGGATGATGGCTCCGCGGTCAACGTCATACCCCTCAAAACGGCATATAAACTAGGCATGAAAGAGTCGGATTGGACCCCTACCAATCAAGGTGTTCGCGCATATGATGGTATACGACGAAAGGTGGTAGGACTCATTAACATAACCATAGCCACAGGGCCAATTGAGCGAAAGGTTAACTTCCAAATAGTGGACATTGAAGCTTCCTTCAACATACTTCTGGGAAGACCTTGGATTCACGCTTCCAAAGCGGTAACATCCACCCTTCACCAAAAGATCAAAATCCCACTAAATGGCAAAGTGGTGACGATCACTTCGTCACCCATCAAGGCGATAATCGAAAAGAAGTCAAATAATCAAGTCCTTGCGGATCCAGTATATGAACTTGGGGGCTTTCAAAGCATAAGTGTCATAGAAAGTGAGTTGGCACCCCTATACTACGATCCCTACTCCAACTTGGTGGTCAACCACATACTCAAAACCCAGGGATATTTCCCGGGAATGCCTTTGAACCCTGTCCGAAGAAACACCTTCGCACCCTACAAGGAAGGCAACTCAAAAATAATACCACTTGGACTAGGATACAAACCCACTAAAGAGGAAGTTCTCGAAATGCTCGCTCAAGTTCAAAGCCGTAAGCACGTAGGAGTCCAAATGCGATCATATTTCCCTACCCTAAATGGATACTTTGTTAGGGAAGGAAGTCAAGAACTCTTTCACGAATTTCCCGAACCTTGGCACTACCTCGGAAGGAAGCTAGCCGGAATTGAGATCTTTCACGATTTCTACTTCATTCCTCCAGAAACGGTTCCTACCGTCAAATTCCGTCAAGCACCTTGCTTAGACGGACAAGCTGTTAGTCTACTATTTGGAGAAGACCGATTTGTTAGAGATGCGCAGGATGAGATCATTACCATGATACTTCAAGACAACCACTTCAACCCTACCGCGTTAATCACAGAAACAAACGCGAACCTGCAGAAATGATGGAGAAAATCAATCAAATGGACCAACAATCAAGAAAGACTCTTCAAGCTCACCACTGGAGAAGGAGAGATGTTCAAAGGAGAACCAGAAGACGATGAATTCGAGTCAGAGTCGGAGTCGGAGTCTAGAGAAGTCACTAAGGAGTCTCCTCCTGTCGTCATCCTCATTCCCTTTGTTTCTCCTATCTTAGCCTCAAATAGTAACAGTAGTTCGGGAAATGTCCCAACAACTGTCCCTTTGCCGCCGCTGACCACAGATCAGACGGCTTCTTTGTTTCAACTTTTCTCAAACTTTAATATGAATAAATCAGGTTCTGCTTACTCTTTGTGTTATCTTGAATGCAATTACATTTACGATATCGAGGATGACCCGGACCCAGACTCAATTGAGATACCTCCCTACATAAACAAGGAAATACTACAAGAGGGGGAAGGGGGACCAGTAATAGAGAACACCGAACCCATCAATGTAGGAACCGGGCGAAAACCCCAAGAACTTAGGATAGGGACTACCTTGAGCTCTACCGAAAGGGCCGATTTCATAGACCTCCTACACGAGTTCAAAGACGTTTTCGCTTGGTCCTACAAAGACATGGCAGGGATCGACAGGGATATCGCCGAGCATAGAATCCCAATTAAGCCAGGTTTCAAGCCCGTGAAACAAAAGCTTCACCGAATGAGAACAGAATGGGCTCTCAAGATTAAAGAAGAAGTCGATAAGCAATTCAAAGCCGGGTTCATCAAAGTTTCCGAGTACTCTGACTGGGTAGCCAACATAGTACCCGTACCCAAAAAGGATGGGAGAATCCGTGTTTGTGTTGATTTTAGAGACTTAAACAAAGCAAGTCCTAAAGATGACTTTTCTCTACCACATATCGACATATTGGTGGACAATACCGCAGATCACGCGTTACTGTCCTTCATGGATGGGTACGCGGGTTACAACCAAATCAAGATAGCCATAGAAGATATGCATAAGACCGCCTTTGTCACTCAATGGGGAACCTATTGTTATACGGTCATGTAGTTTGGGTTAATCAACGTCGGAGCTACATATCAACGCACCGCAACTACACTCCTACATGACATGATGCACAAAGAAGTTGAGGTAAACGTAGACGACATGATTGTCAAGTCCAAGGATAGAGAGGGGCACATTGCGAACCTTCGCAAATTCTTCTCAAGGCTACGAAAGTACAACATGAGGCTTAATCCTCATAAGTGCGCATTCGGAGTAACATCTGGCAAACTCCTGGGTTACGTCGTCAGCCAACGAGGTATAGAAATAGACCCTTCCAAGATCAAAGCTCTGATCGAAATGCCACAACCTCAAACGGAAAAAGAAGTCAGGGGATTCCTGGGAAAAGTGCAATATATAAGTTGATTCATATCGAAACTCACCATGATCTGTGAACCTATCTTCAAAAAGCTCAAGAAAACAGATCACACCATGTGGGATGATGACTGTCAAAAGGCATTCGACCGAATCAAGGAGGTATTAGCTAAACCACACGTGCTCATGCCACCTCAACGAGATCAACCTCTTGGTTTATATCTCATAGTAACCGAAACAGCCATAGGCGCCATGCTAGCTCAAACCGTAGGAAAGGAAGAAAGGGCTATCTACTACCTTAGTAAGAAGTTCTTGGAGTACGAGTGCAAATATATTCACAACTCAAAAAGACATGCCTCGCTCTTGTGTGGGCAACGAAGAAGCTACGTCATTACATGCTTAGCTAATCCATCAAAATATACTCCAAAATGGATCCAGTCAAATACCTCTTCGAGAAACCCGTCCTCAACGGACGCCTAGCAAGATGGACTTTGATGCTCTCAGAGTTCGATCTCAAATACATGCCTCTGAAAGATATAAAAGGGCGCGCCGTTGCCGAATTCTTTTCAGAAAATCCCATCAATGATGCACAAACAATCGATACTTGGTCATTTCTAGACGAGGATATACTCCAAACCGATGTACACTCCTGGGACCCTTACTTTGATGGAGCATCAAACTTAAGAGGATTTGGAATAGGAGTGTTGCTCATTTCTCCTGAAGGCGAGCATACACCGATCTCTGTCAAACTCGACTTCGAGGTAACGAACAATGCTACAGAATACGAAGCTTGTCTTATTGGACTACAAGCGGCAGTGAGCTTAGGCATTAAAAACCTCCGGGTGCATGGGGATTCGTCCCTGATCATCAATCAAGTTACGGGATCTTGGAAAATTCGAAGCGAAAGCCTAGCACCTTATCAAGCCAGAATAGACCAGGTTGCCCAATTCTTTGATCACGTGACCTATCTACACCTACCTCGGGAAGAAAATCAATTTGCAGATGCTCTTGCAAAACTTGCATCTTTGATTAATATTCCAGATGACATGGTGGAAATGCCTTTATGTATCGAACGACGATCAGAGCCAGCTTATGTCCACCAAATCACCGATGAAGAGGAAACCGCAGAGGAACCTTGGTTCCAAGCAATCCTAAATTTCAAGCTCAACGGTACCTATCCACCGGATATGGACAAAAGGGGACAACGTGCTATACGCCTACTAGCTTCCCAATACGTTCTCATGCAAGGAGAGTTATACAAAAGGATACCTCTTGGTGTAATCCTACGTTGCCTTGATCATTCACAGGCGCGGAAAGTGATGGAAGAAGTCCATGATGGAGAATGCGGTCCTCACATGACTGGGCCCATGATGGCAAAGAAAATCACACGTTTGGGGTATTATTGGACCACAATGGAATCCGATTGCATCAAATATGTAAGACATTGCCACAACTACCAAATCTTCGAAAATGTACAGCATGTCCCTCCTTCATTGCTCTATACGATGACATCTCCTTGGCCATTTTCTGCCTGGGGAATTGATATAATCGGGAAGATAACTCCAGCCGGAACAGGAGGTCACTGTTTCATCCTTGTGGCAATCGACTATTTCACCAAATGGGTAGAAGTGGCTTCCTACACTAGCCTCACGGCTAAAAACGTAGCAAAGTTCATACAAAACAACATCATTTGTCGATACGGTTGCCCACATGAGATCATTAGTGATAATGGATCACATTTCCAAGCTGAGACTGAGCAATTTCTAGCCAAATACAAAATTAGGCATCACCACTCTTCGCCATATAGACCACAGACTAATGGCGCGGTAGAGGCGGCAAACAAGAACGTTGTCACAATTCTCAAGAAAATGATTGACAACTATCGAGATTGGCCAAGCAAGATACCCTTTGCTTTGTGGGGATATCGCACATCTATTAGGACGCCCACTGGGGCCACCCCTTTCTATTTCACCTACGGCATGGAAGCTGTACAGCCAGTCGAGTTAGAAATACCATCATGTATCTTACTCGAAAGTCAAATCCCGGAAGCCGATTGGAAGAGGGATAGATATGAAGAACTCATCCTCCTGGATGAACGTAGGCTACGCGCATTACATAATGTCCAAACATATCAAGCACGTATCAAACGAGCCTTCAACAAAAGGGTCAAGCCAAGGAACATCAAGGAAGGAGACTTAGTACTCAAGTCGGTTAGAGCTCTTTTACCTGTCTATCCACGGGGAAAATTCAAACCTAATTGGGCTGGGCCATTTCTAGTCAAGTCCATACTTCCAGGGGGTGCGGTTAGAATCACAGACCTATATGGGAATGAATTTGCCAACCCGACAAACCTTGACCAACTAAAGCGGTATTATGCCTAGAATAGGAACAAAAACGCGCCTCGCGTAACCTCACGTGTCGCTCTTGTGGCACTAAATAAACGGCCCTTAGCCAAGCTGAAATAAGCTAATGTCACTCCGCTCTTGCATTTTGACGATTTGTCATCCTCATATCATCAAATAAACTAAATTGCACCTTAAGAGTAAGTAAAAAGCTCATGCTTATCTTCTAAGTTCATTACAAGCTCCTGCTTAGAACAATTATTCTTTTACATTTACTCGAACTACGCGCAAGGGTTTGATTTCATTTTCTTAATGAATACGTAGGCAATCCTTCACAGGATACAACCTATTTCAAAATGTAAATAGAAGGACATTTGCAGTTGCATTTGGAATTTGATAAGAATAATAAATAGAAAATCACAACGGTTTCATAACCAATTAACCTCTTTTATTTCATTCATTTCTAATAATAATAATAATACGTTACATAATAATAATAATGCTAAAAATAAATAAATAACAATAAAAAATAGGCTAGGATTCTAAAAACCCCACCTTTTTATTACAATAATAATAATAATAAATAATAATAAAGACTTGGGCTATTCCTCCATCTTCCCTTTGCCCTTGTCATTTTTTTCATATTTCTTCTCCCGACCTCGAGCCGGACGCTCTTGCGCCACTTCGGACCTAATCACCAAAAGGTCTTTCTCGCGGTCTAGACTTCCCATTCTTGTCAATTACCTTGTCTACGGCAGGAGAGGTCTTCGGTTTCTTCGAAGGATGAACAACTCGAAACCCGGCTTCTTCCTCTCCCTCAGTCGGATGCTTCTCTTTCTCCTTTTCCACCTCACGCACCTTGTAGTCAACGGGCTTGCGCTTCCTCAATCTCTCGCGCTCCTCCAGAGTAGTAGCTTTCCTCCATCACAGATAGGAGTCCGACACCCACAAGGCACTAACAGAAGAGTTCAAGAACCATACGTTTCTTTGAGCCCATTTAATGACCCACTCTCTTCGACTCTCAGTAGTAAGCGCCACGGCAGTCTGCGGGACAGTGTCAAGCTTCGGGATTGTCTGCTTCAGTCCAACCTGTCTCATCGGCTCTCCGGAAGATGCATACCATGAATTCCAAGCCAGGAATGCGCACAGATCGAGTAGGATCCAAGGAAGATACTCCAGTGACAGATTTGAGATGCCACCATGGTACAACCCATCTAATCAAGGGGCCATCATCACTCTTCAATTTGTTCTCCCAATAATTGCAGACCCGAGTGAAGTCCACCATGTAAAGCCTGGTCCTCATTGCAATCGAGCGAGCATGATAAGAAGGAACTTGAACTGGGGGCTCGATCAGTCGAAGACGCTCCATAAGCCAGACCTACCAAAAGCGGGTATTAGACAAAACAAAACAAAAAAACAAAAAAAAAAGAAAAAAAAAACGAAAAAAAAAGATTAAAGAAAAAGTGTTCTTTTACCTGCAAAATAATGAGACTTCCCAAGTAAGGTAGGTCGCGATTGGCTTTCCTGTTATCCAAACCCAATAGGATCTCTCCTAAACATAAACAGGCTGGGCTCTTGCGCAGTTCCATTTGCTCAACTAGGCCCAGGAGACGGGGATCACCTCTCAAATCTTCATCAACATGCCCTTGAAGGACATATACATGTAACAAGCAAAATCCGAATGCCCTTCGCCTAGCAGCATAAGAGATGGTAGGGTCGGCCTTCACTACTACAAATTTAGGCAACTACAACGCCCCTTTAACAACGATTATTCACGAAAATCACAATAGACGTTGTAGAATGTATGGCGCGAATTTTACTAAAATAAATTACAACGGGTATGGTTATAAAACCGTTGTTATTAGTTTTAACAACGGGTCACACATGCACAACCGTTGTTAATAATTTGGCGCAAAATTGGCGCAAAGTTAGTGAAAAGTAATCACAACGGTTACTTTTGAAACCCGTTGTTAAAACTTATTTAACAACGGGTGTTTTCTACAACCGTTGTTAAAACATATTTCACAACGGTTGTTGTTTAATAACCGTTGTCAATACCTTCCATACTGTATAAACCACACAAACAGTCTGCTGCGACCACAAAAACACAACCCTTAATACACAAACACAAACACAGCAGACAAACAAACACAAAACACACACTCTCTTTCTCTCTTTCTCTCTTTCTCTCTTTCTCTCTTTCTCTCTTTCTCACTTTCTCATCGTCGCTTCTTCTCGCCGTCACATCGTTGATTTCATCGTCTATTACGTTCGTATTTATCGGTAAATCTCGCCACACTTTTTAGTTTCATCGTCATTATTTTCTTTTTCTATTTATTTCTTTTGCATATATGTGTTTTTATCGACCATTATGTTATTTGTTTAAGTATTGTTCGCATAATTAGTTACTAAAACAATGAAGAAGCAAGATGCATGAAGAAGTAAGATAAACATAATTAATATATATATATATATATTTATAAATACATAAATTAAAAAAAAAAAAAAAAATTACATATGTAAAAATGCAATTCTTATATTTTCATGGAGGATCTTATTGTGCTCTATCGTATCCATCCTCTCCTCCTTGGCTATTTGGAGGTTCCGTTCAGCGATTGCTATATCGTCATATAGCCGCAATCTGCTTTTTCCCGTCAAGCCATCTTCTTTGGCGTGCTTGATGCGGTTCGAGCTTCCGCAAGGTAGCTCCTGAAACTTTCCTCAATATGGAGGAACCGGCGGATGAAGTTGTTGTTGTTCTCGATCATGGTAAGAGTCTTTAGGATGAAATCATTCATTTTGTTAGAGTTTTTTGAGTTTGATTTGAAAGATTAAGTAGAGTTTGTTTTAACAGTTAGAGTTTGGAGATGAATATATGAGATAATAATGGAAATGTTAGTTGAGATATGCAATGTATTTATACTAAGCAATGTGTGTGGGTTGAGTTAATTGCTTTTTAATTAATAAATATGTTAGGAAGTTGTGCCATAATCATCATCATATCTCTCAATAATGCTCCTTCAAATCCGTTTACTAACCCTTCTAATTCCATATTATCCGTTCATATGTACAGTGATGTCAGTAATAATGCATGCATTGGAATTCTAACAGGCCGTAATTATCATGCATCTAGTAATATTTAATTTAATTTTTTTTTTATTTTTTAAGAACAAACAACAACGGTTATTTTATAACAACCCGTTGTCTTTAGTTATAACAACGGTTTTGTATATTAAAACCCGTTGTTATAACTTTCCCCCCAAAATTGTGTCACACTTTCCACAACGGGTTTTTATACATAAAACCGTGGTTAATAGTTTTAACAACGGTTTCCTTAAGTAAGCCAACCGTTGTTAAAACCTTCTACAACGGACGCATTAACAACGTCCGCTTTTTTATATAACAACGGTTTTTGACCGTTGTTATAGCCTGTATCTGTAGTAGTGCTTGTTAATGAATCGATCAATAAAATCCAACATTCGCACTCTTTTTGAGGTCACTAGACGGTCCACCTCAATTCTTGTCAATCCAAGCAAGTCCCTAAACTTGTTTTTATACCTTTGTGAAGTAGAAGGAATAGCAGGCAAGTGTTCTGGGTCCCACACACCAATCGCAGCAATTTCTTCAGGAAATGGGCAAATGTCACCTCCGGGGAAAGCAAAAACATGATAATTCGGGTCCCAATAATCAAGACAAGCATCTAGGAATGGTTTGACCACCTTAATAAGGTTCAAACTCAACAACGATCCAAGGTTATAAGCACCCATATCATGTTTCTCCACGTTGGAAAACTCATTCGTCCACTCTTTTAGACGAATCTCTAAAGTATTCATGATGAATGATGATTTTGAGGATTTTATGTAATAAGACGAAGGAAGAGACGGAAGAATTGTGTGAATAAAACCTCTATCGACGTTTCTATTTATACTAAAATCTGTTTCCTAAAATCCGCCAGGACGGACACACCGGGGAACAGGCGCAGCACCTGCTGCGCCTCTTCAAAGGGACGCAGCTCCTGCTGCGCCTCTTCCTCAGCAACGTTTCTGTGATTTTCCGCGTTGGATCTTTCCTCAATTCCTTAGCGAATAATTTTCTATTCATACGGGTTATTGTTTTGGTAAATACGTCAAAATTGCCATAGTTCGTGTTTCCTAATTCCGCGGGCACGCATTTCGAGGCAATATCAGCATTTTCGTCATTTTAGCACACTTATATATTTCTTTCTATTTTCTTCTTTTTTAGGAAATCATTTTTTTAATGTAATTCATTTCAAACTTATATATTCTTTTATTATTTCTTTCTTAATCATTCCACTCCCGTCCTACATTACATTTCTAACTTATAGATTTCTATTTTTTTCATTTTTTTGGGGGTAACCCTCCCTACCATCCGGTCATTTCCAGCAAATTTTTTGCATTTTTTTTTGCACTTTTGAATCATTCGTTTTGTGCTAATTTAGGGCATACATCATCAAATGTATGTTTACGTGAATTTCTATGTAAATTTCGGCAGCATGACGGCGTAAACCGTCATCTACCAAACTTGCTCAAAGCTAACCTGCAGGTACAAACAACGCAACCCAACAGCAAAGGCACTCAGGCCATCATATATACAGCCAAAAGAGGGATATGTACACCAAACT
Organism: Silene latifolia; assembly: GCF_048544455.1. Taxonomy (NCBI): domain Eukaryota; kingdom Viridiplantae; phylum Streptophyta; class Magnoliopsida; order Caryophyllales; family Caryophyllaceae; genus Silene; species Silene latifolia. The sequence goes on from NC_133526.1 coordinate 145,459,618, forward strand.
GGGGGCTCGAGCCCCAAGCAAAATCCAAACGGCCAAAATGTAGGTCCTAAAATGTACAAATGTGCAAGATACAGCCAACAACAAACAAACAACAACAAAACTACTGTCGGTCGCCGCCTAACTCCGCAACTCTCGCCTCGAGAGCAGCAACCTCGGCGTCGCGAACCTCGATCTCTCTCAGAAGACGAGCTGTCTCCTCCTGAGATTGGGCCAGCTCTCGCTCCAGCTCCGCTCCCTCTGTAAACAACAAAATTGGCTCATGTCAATCATTTCAAGCAATCATAAGAAAAGTTAGAAAACTCGAAAATAAAGTAGACGAAATGTTCATACCTGACGACCTTGACCGCCAACAAGTGCCTCGACGGCAGTAGCTCGCAGCCGGTTGGCTACCCTCCATAACGCCACAAACCGAGACGGCGCAACCTGCATTTTCAAAAAGAAGTTCTCAATAATTGGATAAGTTCAATCAAATGTGTTCTTACACGAAAATCATGCAAATTAGAGGCTCACCCTCCGAATCAGATGCTGCCAATCGTCCAGGCCAGCATCCGTCACAGCCACGTCAATGTCAAGCAGCTCAGAGATTGTCGTCCTCCCGGTCGCGTCAGTGTACTCGAGGGCCTCAGGGTACTCGGAGGGCTCGATGCCCGCCGCTTCGACCTCCTGCAAAGTCAAATGATTTTCATTAATCGTTGATCTTTCATCGTATTCTTAAAAATCAAAAATAAAGAAGAGTCAATGCTCACCACAACCGGCCAGTATGCCAGCCTCCGGTAGAGGAACGCCGAGTAGTCCTCACCAAGAAGTAGAAGGGCGTCACCTCCAACACCAGCGAAGTCAGCCTCCCGCTAAGCCTCAGAAGGCTCCCTAAACATCGTCCTAGGAGGATCGATGGGAACCGTCAAGACATCCTGAGAGCACTGACGAGCCAAGCGCTCGCCCAAGTACCACACAGGACCCATCGACGTCCTCAACAGCAACCGGCTCGAGCTCCTAGGTCGAAGGACCTCAGCCACAAAAGGAGGCGCGCTAGCGTACTCCGCCCAAGGCCTGGGCACCCACTGGGAAAAGACAAGCAAGGAATCATTCTTATGATCAGTCAAAAGCAATAAAGAAGTAAAACGAATATAGGTGAGATGCTCATGTTGTCCAGCTGAAGAGCGTTCACGTCCCGCCGGTAGACACCGTGAGAGGAACGCTTGCTCCTCGTGCGACACATCCCCCAATCCCTCACAACGGGATAGGCCTTCTCCAGCGGCTCCGTCCTCTTGGGCGAGAGGCTCGGAAAGTAGGAGTACACCCACGCCTGTGAAGCAAGATAGTCAATAACGATCTTTCGTAATTCAATAAGGAAAGGAAGTGATTTTAGTTTAAATGAAGGTTCATACCTCCAACAGTAGTCCAGGGCCGACAGCACCAGGAGAAGTCCCCTTCTCCATCAACTCCGGACGAACCATGGCCCTCATGAAGCGGATGAGGACCGCAAAACCAGCAGTGACCTAGTCCCAACGTCCTAGGGAGCTCAGGTCATAAAGAAATGGAAGGAGCTTCGTTGACAGCCTCTCTCCCTTGTCTCCGAGGTAGATCGAATACAAGAACCACCAAAGCCACAAGCGGGCCCTCTGCTCAGCTGTACAAGAAGGAGGAGCCGTCTCTCTCCCGTCAATCACCACCCGCGCCGGGGTCTTCCCCGCAAAGTAGTCTCGGACATAAGAACTAGGCACCAAACCAGGCACTGTAGCAGCCTTCGGCGCCAAGTTCCAGCCGATCAACCTCCTAGCCTCGGCCGAGTCCACCCTCATGGCAGTCTCCGGCCACTCCACCGCCTCGGTCCCCACACGGCACCCGGAGATCATGCCGTAGTCCTCCAACGTGACTCCCACCTCACCAAAAGGCATGTGAAAAGTGGAAGTCGTATCCCAGAATCGGTCCAAGAAAGCGCGGACCAGGCTAAGGTTAGCCCGTAGCTTCCTCTTCGCGATATCCCTCCAAGCCTGCACTAGGGCGCCAAATGCTCCCCGCTCGATCATGGCTCGCTCCTCCGCCGACAGCCTCTCGTAGCACTCCATCGCCGTCGTGTAGCCTGAGAACGATCTGATGTTACCGGCCTCTTATTGTGATTTGAAACAAAAGCTATCTTTAGTTTTAATGAAATTGGAAAAGATATGAGCAAATGAAATGAAAGAAGATGAGCGATGAGTAATGAATTCAAGGTTACCAAGCTCTTCACCGTCCTATAGGACAGGTGACCCTCCGCAGCCCAAAGCAAGTGCCTGTTGTCCCAGGTCTCAGCCCACGCAGGTTCTCCCCTCAGCTGACGACCGCGTCGCCCAACGTTGGCCCGTCTCGGGGCCTCCTCCTCCTCCTGGACCTCGTCCTCAGCAACCTCACCAGTTGCCCTAACAGCAGTAAAAGCCTCCTCGAGAGCACGAGAAGCGTCAACAACAGTGTCTATGTCCATGGGAGCTCTCCCAGACGTAGAAGCCTCGTCACCTGCAACGTTAAAGTAATTTTAGGCCGCGTCAAGTGACGACGAACCTTGATTAGGGGATTTCCGAGTTTCAGAAGCCCCGAAGTCGCTCTTTTCTCGCCATCTTTGGTAATTTTCCCACAAACCCGATCACTCATGTGGTAATTTGGGTTAAGTCAAGCCTAAGTTGAAGCCTAGTCATGGGTTCGAGCCAAAATTTCGACAGCATTTCGTTATAACGACGATTATGCCCTAGAAAAGTGTCCTAAAAAAGCCGTCACAAACCAAAATTCCGAGATGGTAGGAAGTTTACCCATCATCCAAGGATTCCAAATATCAAGTTTCATCGCAAATGGGCAATCCTAAGGCCATTTTTTGAAGCAATTTACGGTTTAGCTGTGAAACCGTCTCAATTTCACTCAAATGCCCAAAACTCAACGAAAATTCAAAACAAATACATGGATATGATACTTATATTACGAATTAGCCATTTACCAGGCCAATTTTACAAGGCAAAATCATTTGGGGGAAAAGCCCCAAATTTTCGACATTTTAGGGTTGAAAACCCTAAATGTTGTCAATCTAATTCGTCCATTATAGAAGATTAATGCAAGAATGATATACATACCTCGATTAGTCATGGCGGATGCAAGCTTTTGGATCAAATTTTGGCGGAAATGGTTAAGATTTGAGAGAGAAATTGGTGATTTATGTTTCGAAAATAATGAAATTAAACCCCCTGTTTCATCGCGTTTTTACGTAGGAAAGACACCTCCAGGAATAGACGCAGCAGGCGCTGCGCCTCTTCCAAGAGACGCAGCTCTTGCTGCGCCTCTTCCTTAGCTTCCTTTCATACGAATTTTCAAAAATTCGTTATGATTTCGTTATTTGTGGGCCCATCTTTGGTGCGCCTCTTCCCCGACGCCATTTTACCCTTTTTGGTCCGTTTGACGGTTATTCTTCGTTTAGACCCGCATTTCTAAGCCAACGGCAGACTACCGTATATTATTTACTACTTCCAAGACTTTGCTTGTCACAACGAGTAGGTATTCTTTGACAGGTGTTTCGACACGCCTTCATTATATTCCCCCAGCGAGAGTAAGCGGATAGACAATCCCTCTCGAGACATGGAGATAAGCTCCTGACAAGGTTTCCCCAAAGAAAGTTCACGACATACAATCGTTCTTCTCGAGTGCTTCTGAAGTTTGTTTGAAGACGACCCAAGCATATTTCTCCCAGCAGTTCCCGCCTGTGTCCTGCTACTCACAATACTTCTTGTTTCCCCACGGAGTGCGATAAAGGTGTCGTTCTCCAGAAGTTCCCAAACCCGCAGAGTTCTTACACTCGAGCCTTACTTACTCCTTAGTTTGAAATTATATTCGGGCCTCCTTCCCATTGATGCTTTCCTTTAGGGTCCCACACCCTAGCACAATCCTTATATATCTTTTAGGTCTTATCCTTAGCTCCTACGCTTACCCTTAGCTCCTACGCAACTCCGGAAGCATCTCTCGAGAAGAAGTCTCAGGTATGATCTCTTCTATTGGCTGGCGAGCCTCCTTACGTAGTCTAATGGACTTTAAACGACCCTTCCCGATAGTCGACAGACTCTAAAATGTTCCCGACGACAGGTCCTTGGTTCAGACCCCTTGAGCCGCCTCGCGTCGCCATAGTCGTCAGGTTGTAATCTTTGATTGACCTGATGGCTATACTTTGACTTTCGCCTTGTCCAAGCCTCAGTCAAAGTGGGGACTCTGTAGATACCTCATTTCTGCACCTCTCGCAAACCACCCGGTGATGATTGGGCCGCATGTTTGGTACGCGGAACGATTTGTGACAGTTCGTAAGTTTATCGTCAAGTGATTGCTCAAACACTAATGTCTACCTCTTAGTTGTCATCTACGCGCCGATACGGTCGTTTTGATAGTAATTAGAGTACATTTGGAGTCCGGGCCTAAAACCGTCTTCATTTTCTGATAACCGCTAAATCCCGAGTCAGAATGTTCTGGAATGTTCCGGATATTTCTATTCCATATTTCACAATCTTTTAATCTTTGGTAAAGGATTTCCCGTAATATTCATACAAAATATTAAGGAAAATAAAATTAATCCGTTATTCCATAAGTTAAACACAGAAATCTTTCTTCCGCAGGAGGAAACCACTTGGGAACAGACGCAGCAGGTGCTGCGCCTCTTCCAAGGGACGCAGTGACTGCTGCGCCTCTTCCCAGGTCCTTTTCTGCGTATTTTTCGTATCTTTTCATATCTTTTCGAGATTCACTTCCAAAGTTTCTCCGAAAATCCTAATTCCTTCACGTGATTAGTATAAATAGGAGCCTTTGCTCCTCATATTTCTCACGCGAGTGTCTACCCTTCTCTTCTCCCTTTGCATTCTAGACCACGTTCTTACTTTTTGGCGTCTACGTGCTTGAACTTTCGACTACGTAAGCTCGGATCCTTCTGAGTACCAGCCTCGTTTGCATGACCGACCAATTTGACCAACTCCACAACTAATCAACTTAATTAATTTTAATCGTTTTCCTCTTACGAGGGCACTTTCGTTACATTCGAGTCGAGCATCACTAAAACATAAACTTAGTTCATCTCGTTTCGTCAAACATGTAAGTCTGAGGTTATAAATCTCTCCTTTATTTATTGTTATTTACTTTTTGTAATCATCATGTAAGGTTTATGTCGAAAATACAATTAAAATCGATTTCTAAAGCCATGTTTAAAACTCTTTTTACGGATTATCAGAAGACAACCGTCGAGAAAGGACCGCAGCAACTGCTGCGCCTCTTCGTGCGGCTGCCGCAGTTCCTGCTTCCTTTCTTCTTCCTTCGTCCTCTGTCAATTCGTTATTTTTTATTTATTTTCGTTTGTTCTTCAATTCTTTGACATAATAGCATAATAATTTCACATGTATATTGTTCATCGTCATTAACGCATGTAATTCGTCATTAAATCCCGACTTTAAATCCCTTATAACCAATATTTGCGGGTTTTTTCATCATTAAAATCAATCCGGGTTGTAGAAATTCGATTCGTTCATATTGGGTTTCTGGAATTCGATCTTTGATATATTCCCATCTGTCTATTGTCATATTCATCATTAATTCTTCATTAATTCTTCATTAATTCATTATATTTAACCTATTTAGTTCACCCATGTCACTAATCAACCTTTCATTCATGTAATTAATTCGTTTGCATTCGTTTCATCCATGTTTTATCGTTCTTATGACTCATTCACATGTAATTAATGTATTAAATCACTTTCATCCGAGTCGAATATCATAATCAATCCTTAAAATCACCAACGAATATTAACGATTTGCAGTTTCGGCTTCACAGCCAGAACTCACCCTTGGAACAGACGCAGCAACTGCTGCGCCTCTTCCAGAGGGCGCAGCTCTGGTGCGCCTGTTCCAGGTTGACTTCTGTCTCTGAATTTCCGTTCTGCTTTGACCTAGTTTAATTAGTTTACGTATGTAATTAATTACTAACCGTATTATCGCCTAATTCCTGTTTGTTAATTTATTTATTTATTCTTTCCAAATCATCCGTTTTAAATGTATTTTCGACATAAATCATTGAATCCGATGTAATTATTGTAATTTTTCATTATTGCATTATTGTATTTCCTTTATTGTATCACTTGTATGTTTTCACATGTAATTGAACCTTAAATTTCTACTTCGACTCAATTGCATGTTTAATTACGTGTTTCACCGACTTAGTTAATTCTCACATGCTAGGATTAAAACGTTGGATGTTGCATTGCATGCATATAATCGACAATATATTGAGTATAGACAATTTCCCTAATCATTAGTAGAGGCCGCTATCGAGGCGGCGGGATTAGGTGTTCGATCAAAAGAGCTTCCTAATACGTACCCTCACCCCTTACTCCAGATCTCTGTGAACATCCGTGTTCATTGGCATCCACGAGAGTCATTCTAGACATAGAATGCTAAGGGTAACGAGTTTTTGGTGTTCATGTCATTACTTTGTGTCTTGACATGGCACGAGGTATTCGAACGGTTTCCAATTTTCCACAATAAATTGGTGGCGACTCCACAAATGCAAACGCTTGTTCTCTTCCTCCCAAGCGCCCCCGTGGGCCCGCGTCCACACTACTTGAGAAAAACGAACAAAGACGCATCATAATTCATTTGATATTTGTCTAGTTCACTGAATGTTGTCGTAGAGACATTGTTATGTTGACCTCGACACATTTCAACCCATATTAGTGGTCCATAATCCAAATGACCAAATCCATTTCACTCCCCATAATTGATGAAAGCGAATAGAAATTGAGAAATTGATTGTTAATTGTTGGAATTGACAAGAAATTATTGCTGCTACAATATTTTTCCCCAAATTTTAGGGTTCGTATGATAGGAATTTTTGGCTGGAGTTTGTGGTTTGTAATTTTATTTTATGTTATTATGAGACGTGGAGGGAAAAAAAGGACGAATGCCGGGTTTTGTTTGATTTTTTTTATTTGATCTCAGCCGCTGATTTAACTCTATCTAATGGTCTAGATTTTAAAGCACAAACTCACCATAAGAACCAAACTCACGAGATCCCGCAAACTCACCAGATAAACTCACCACAAACTCACAAACCATAGGATTAAAATCAATCTAACGGTCCTTATTTAATAAAAATAAATTCCCATACCACTGAAAACACCCTCACAACTCAGATACTCATCCCCTCTCACATCTCACAACCACCGACATACTGACTTCCAGTGGCACCACCTCGACCATGCCGGCATCACCGGCGAACTGGCTATGTCACCGGCGATAACGTTTACCCCTCACAACAGTTTCCCATATCCTCTTGTACTCTCACTATTCTTTCCTTCGCCGACGAACTCTAATGGTGACTCTTACACACCATCGCCGGTGGTAACTCAGGCACACCGCCTTTATCTGAACTCATCTTCTTTGTTGTTACATTTCTATTTTAATGAATCTACACTAATATTTGATGCATCTAACCAGTATTTTAACGTATCTACCATTGATACACAAAATTAATTCGTAGATACAATAAAATAGTTAGTAGATACAATAAAAATGGTTTGAAATACATCAATTTAATTAGAAACCAAATATATATAGTAATTGGATTTCACTCAAACTTTGTACTAATTTATAAAGAAAATGAAAAGAAACCAAATAGACTCCAAATACCACTTCTGACAGGGGTCACCGGCACATAACTGACAACCAGGCAAGATGCTGGCGCAACTCCGTCGACGGAAGATTCCTCATAATCGTTGCTCGCCGACGTCATTCGTTATCGAGAAAATGAATTGTGTTTGTTATGAGTGGACCCAGATCTATCACCACGCATGCGTCATCGTTGTTGAGGAAACTCGCCAGAATCGTCTGAGTGGTCGGTAATGGCTCGACGCCCCACCTGAATCAAAGACATCCATGGTCGTTGTCACCTCGATGGACGAGAAAGGAGGAGGAGGCGGCATTTGCGCAAGGGTTGGGTGAGGGTGTTAATTTGATGTGCGCCGACAATGTGGCTCTGTGCTCCGGCGAGGTCGCCAACGACTGATTTGATTGAAATCGTTGAGAGTGTTAGTTTGCTGATGAAGGAGAACATATTAATAAATGATAAGAATAAGTGAGAAAAAAGGTAAGTTGGAGTTTGTTGTGTGCAGTTACACGCGATTTATTAGTGGAATTTATATGTTTAGTACGTGATCTCACCGTTCTCACCGAGTGTTCGTTCTTACTGGATCTTGACTCTCTATATATATAGGCTTTGGGCAAAACACATTCCGCATATCACTAAACATGATGATCCACTTCACATAATTTACGATATCCAGAAATAACTTTTGAAAACTTTAGCATAAACTTCCGTATACAAGAATAACAAATAGGTTATAGTTTTCAAAATTCATTAATAAATAATAACTAAATTACTTTTTGAGAATTTATACTTTCTAGAAAATACAGAGAATTAGTAAATCATGAGAAAAAGAATCAAGTCAAAAACTCATAAGGTAATTTATAATGCATTTTACAAATTATTTGGTCAAGACATAAATTTTACAGCAACTTGTTAGAAACTTAGGTCAACTTGTACATATTACTATAATTTGTCGAAAATTTATCTTGCAACATGGCTTATCAATTTAGAAACATATACGAGTCCTTTAAGTAGTGGAGTTAGAATTAGGCAAAAATATTAAATATGTATTAAATGAGAATTTTTATAAAATGATATGTCAAAAATGAACTGCACAGGAATATTCCAACCACTGTCCACTAAAATATTTATTTCTCCCAAACTGTATATTATTTTAACATGCAACCAGTGGCATATGAAAGCTAACACACATGGCTATTACTCATAAAAGTTTCGTACACAGTTACTAAACCAACAACAAATGGCAGCCAAAGCAAACAAGGGTAAGAATCTGAGGAATTAACCAAATTTATATTCTTCACAATTTCACTCATATTCATCATACTTCATATATTAACCACATTTACTCCTCCCAAATACTTACCAACACATTTATTCCATACTCACATGCTTATGTCATTATTCGAAATCAATTTATATCATGTTTCCGTAACCGTAACTATTAATAAAGCAATACTCATCCAAGACAAACAGTTAGCTCCTAAGAAAACAAACAAGATTTGTTTTAAATTACCCCATACTTTAATATCTCTCAAGGTAACCGGTTCAAAACTGGAAGGGCCGGAGTTTGGAGTGAGGGTACCTTCTCATCCTAAGCCAAAATGGGCTCCTAACAGTTTCTACCCGGATTCATTTTATTAGACACATCCTAAGTTCATTATTATATTCATTGGTTAGGCCTTGGGATTGTATTGCTCTGATACAACTTTGTAACACCCTCATTTATTCAGGAGCCTTTAGCTAGACATCCCAAGTAAATGAGAGCGTTACCATCTCGGTTTTCCGAGGTAGTGTATAACAAAGTTCAACAATACCAAAGTACTTTAAATTAAAACTTTAGTAATTACATGTGATTACAACTTATCCAAACTAAACTTAATATAAAATAAGATACAACTCGCAACGATAAATAAAATAAAGTGAATAGGCAATCTAAGTGATCTAGACTTCTAGGTAAACTGGCCAAAATCTCCCGCATTCCCATAAGCTCTCAAGTCAGCTAATCTTTAAGACCTATAATATCTGCTCCCCATTTATGGTTCATCACAGGTGTTCACGAATACACGGTCAACCACGAGGTTGAGTAGGATAACTAACAACAATGTCAGTACGTTACGATAACAACTCAAATCACGACCATCACACACAGCTCAACCATGTCACGTCACAAGCCACAACCACCCTTTCAACACAACTGACACCACACACGGTGTACTGCTCAGGTCCACGGCCCATCTCCTCACGCCACCGTGCTTGTCCGACCATCATACGTACAGGACCACGACACTTGCACATCCCCGTGCCTGACCGACCAAATAATCTCAAAAGCAATGCCAATCTCAATGTCAATCTCTTTCACAACCAATCAACAATAGAGAACCAACCAACAATATAATAATATGATCATAAGACAACAATGATAATAATATGCTCAAGACAACAATTGCAACAATAATCCATCTTTCAACAATCTCCAATTACCAATATAGTATAGTTGAGTAGTTAACCTACTTGGCAAGCAATTCCAATTAAGCAGCTTAAAGCAATCCGATAATCAAGCAACCGAATCCAATTATACTTCCTTCACCAATCGTCACCTAACATTCATATTATAATCTCTCATTAATTATTAAATATTTTATTTTATTATTTTATTATTATTTATTATTTAATTATTTATTATTATTAAAGGATTACGATATTAAAACCCGATTACAACAAAACCCGAATCACCCAACTAAAAACCCGACACAAAACAACACCCATCAACAACCCCCATATACACGGCTTTACACCCGTGTACACACCCCTTTTGAACCACCAAACCTGACACCATCAACCACCACTAACACCACCCAATCCTGGCAACCACTACCCTACACCACGACGCAACTCAACCACCAGTAGCCACCTCTTTAACCACCTCCTTCAACCCTAAACAACACGCCCTAAACATCCCCCACAAAACCCGACACAACTAAACTCCTATCCCCATACACCCCACCTTGCACCACCTCACAACCAAGGGCCACCACCGTGGTCTCCTCTGACCTCCGGTGATCCCACCACCTGGCACGACTCCTTATAACAACCCTGACTCACCATACACGACACATGACCCGTATAAAAGACACAACTCGCAACAACCACTCCCACGACAGCCACCGTACCAACCACCACGACTCACCACCACGACACCACCATTAGAACCGCCCCTAGCCGACTAACCAACCACCCAAGTCCCATGCTCATACGACAACTACACAAGCTACACCATCCGTCTTAAGGCTCACGGCACCACTCCCTTTAGACCCTAAAACCGCTACTTACGGTGGTCGACAAAGGCCACGGTTGGTCCTAATGGAGTCACTATGGTCAAGGGCAACTACTAAGATCATTGGCACGACATACTATGGCCCATAAGATGTATTAATGATAACTTAAATTAATTAAGACGATATAGACATGAGTTACGACGATCTTACCTTTTATCGCTTATTTGTTCTTTCCGTCTCTTAAAACTCCTTCTTCTATTTTTATGAATTATGTTTCAGCTATCATGGTATTTATAGTCTAGATTTTAGAGAGTATATAAGGTCAATTAGGAAACTAAGAACTATTACCTTATTCTACTTTTATATCAATTACCAATATAATTATTATTACCAATATTAATCTTACCATAAGTACGATTTCCACTTACTACCTTTACTAATTTTATTATTATTATTACACCACTATCATTATTAAGATTAATATTGATATGATTATTATTACCTTTACTTATTATTAATTCCTTAATTATTTATTATTAAATCTCGATACAAAATCCCGTATCACATACATATAATTCGGCCACCTTGCCTAATATACCACACGTCACACGGCCCAATGCCTTATCATTGGTTAGGTCCAATTCCCGACTTGCTTACATACTTTATTATTTAATTAACGTCTTACGGGCAATTAGTATTAGAAATGTTATTAATTAACTATGTGAATTACATTATTTATTCCTATTAAATTACGGGTATTACATACAAAGGGGAAGATCCAACGGTAGGGGGAAGACTTGCTTGCGCACCGTTCATAGCTACAGTCGCAGCAAGTTCATTCTTTTTAGGGGGTGTTTGGTTGGGAAGTTTGGAATAGAATGGAATGGATTCTAACCATTCTAGTGCTTGGTTGGGGTATTTTGGAATGGAGTTAGAATCCATCAGTATTCTCATACCACCCCAACCCCTTTGAATCCCATACGCACCTCCTCCCCATGGATTCAATCTCCATTCATTTATGTTTATTTTTCTAATGAACCAAACATGTTTTGAAAGGTATGAAATTGGAACCCCATACTACTATGATTTCTTATTTCAATCCATTCTATTCCTAAGCAGTGAACCAAACGACTCCTTAAAGAGTAGGGCTACGAACCAAACGCCCCTTTATTATCCACCAGTGAAAGTGACGAAAGCAATCTATTTGCTTTGCTTGGTACATGATGCTTTGGCTTTCTTGTTCTTCTGAAAGTATTCCACTCTTGCTTTTGGGTTTTGTTTGGATCTAGATCTATTTTTTCTTGTTTTTCTTCTTTTTTCGGGTTTTTAAAGGTTCCGACTTTCGTTTGAGAGTCTTTTTTGCCCTTTTTATTTTGGTTCTACTATGATAATTTGAAAATTTTTGTCTTTCTTTTATCGCTCTATCCGCGAGGATGTCATAGGTTAATTGAAATTAACCTAACTAGGTTTAAACCCGTGAAAATTCACGGGTTTGCTATAAAAAACTCTCATTTAGCAATTATATGTAATTTTGTAAAACATACAAATAACTAAAAAACATAATTCATTGCTTTGTGATGAAGATAAGTCAGGTTTAAATATGTTTGTAACCGATATAAAATTTGATATTTTGTAAATGTATCATTATTTTAACTTATTTGATTAATTTTTAGTAATTATATCCTATTTGAACGTTAGGAGTAATCATTGCATATAATAGCACCAATTTTATTTTTGATCAAATACTTTATAATAAATATTTTATAACAAAAATTAAGTCTTTGTATATTATTATATATTCAAGATTGATAAAATTAGTTATATAAATGTATTGAGACATACTTCTATTAACACCTTTAAAAGATTTATATGTTCATTCAAAATTAATGATTTCCATTTTCCACTAATTACTCGTAGTTGATAAGTTCAGTCAACTTTATCCTGTATATGCTTTCGGAAATGATTACACCCGTGTAATTTGGAAAAAAAGTACTTGAAAAATGATTTTCAAAAAAGCTCCTATAAAATTTATATTTGGATTACTATTATAGTTGTTCATAAGTTAACTATAAAATCAATTAAAATATTTTTAAAGAAGATAGGGAATACATTATATTTTATTTTAAATTAAATTCATTTTTATTATAGGAAGCTTTAAATTTGTTGCCATATTTGTGTTTTGAACTTAGTTGTTTCATTAATTGACATGTCATCTTGAGATCAAATTTTGTGATGCCATATCAGCGGCTTTGACTTTTGCATTAGATAAATATATGATATATGATGATATGATGATATAATATGATATGGTGATTTCTTTATCTTACGAAAAAAAAAAAAAAAGGACCCTTTATTAACTAATGAAAAAACAAAACAAAAATGAATTTAATAAGGAGAGTCTGAGGATCTACTAATCTTGCGCAAAAAGAAAGACAAAAGCAAGCCTGCGTTTCGTCCCTCCAGCCTCTATATACCCCCAATTTCCCAAATTACCACCAAGAAGGATTAGATCAAAGCTCAAAACAAGCACTCTCTTCACTTTCTTTCCCCAAGAAAAACACAGCAGCGATAATGACGAAGCAGCAACCTAGTTGGTCTCCCTACGATAACAATGGAGGGTATGCCTTCTTTTTTATAGTCTCTTTCCGTCTCATTCATTTGTTTACTTTTTTTTATTTATTTACTGACATGAATTCAAATTAAATACAGAACATGTGTAGCGGTAGCAGGAGCAGATTATTGTGTGATCGCAGCCGATACTCGTATGTCCACCGGCTACAACATCCTCACTCGCGACTACTCCAAGATTTACAAACTGTATGCTTTTTTTTTTTCTTTTTCGATTCACTCTTATTCATTTTCTTAAATCTAATTTCTTGTTTATTGCTGTGATTTCATTGTTGGTTTGTTTTTGATGGGAAGTATATGTTAGGGTTTTTGGGTAGATGTAAAAGTTGATGAATTTTAGTATCAAAATCAACTCTTTTGAAAAGAATGTGTTGTTCAAGAGATCTGCTTGTTTCTATGACAAGTAAATATCATTCAATTTATTCGCAGCCTCTTTCTAAAGTCTTACTTTCAATCTTCAGTAGTTGAAAGATCTTTGCTATTGGCTATCTTCTGTGATCCAACTTTTTTTTGCTGTGAGTTGTTGGATTGGTATTACTAACATAATATTAACATGTAGAGGAAGGAGGTTAGGAAAAGTTCGAATCTTGCGCCTTTTTTTTTGTACTTTTTGAAACCCTAGTGCCTTACGTCTCCCTCGTATGATAGGGAAGGAGACCTGTACACAACCTTGCCTGTTCAAATCAGTTTTTGGATGTTCAATGATGAATAGCATTGATTGTCCGCCATTTCACAAAATACAAGGGGTAGACAATTTTGTGAATCATTTTGTGTTATTTCATCGTATTCCAAGGTCTAGGTTTCCGTTGAAAACGTAACACTATAGATGCCCACACTTGTCTTTCTCTGCTTCAGTAATATGTTTTACGATTTCTAGTTTATCTAATTGTTCTGCATTTTTTGTGTAGTGCTGAGAAGAGTGTGTTAGCATCATCCGGATTTCAGCCCGATGTGAGGGCCTTACAAAAGGTCCTGGGATCAAGGCATTTGGTAATGGTTAAACCCATAATAGCTATGAAGTTTTATTTCCGCTTGTCCATTAATGAGTTCAGAAATCTGTAGTCCGCAGAAAGTAATTTTGTTGTTTACCTACTGCTTTTGTTGCTTGCTTATTACTGAACACCTTTGTTGTAAGTGCGCAAAAATGAATTCCTACTTCACATTGACAGATCGATCACTAATAATAATTCTTCCTATCTCTCCTAAACACACAATTTATTTTGAGATGTTATTACTGTATATTTTTCTAAACGTACACAATAAATAAGGCTAAACTTCTTGATAATGCGCATTTGCATTTATATTCTTTTGAGTTTTTTGTGCTTTCACGCAGTTTCCATAATATCAAAGCTGTCATTAAGAGCCTATTTTAGGAAATCTATTTGAGGAAATAACATACCTCGTTATTCAGATTTGGTGGGAGCTCCAACCTTGTAGTGCCTTACGTCTCCCCACTTTGGCGTGTGCTGTAGTTGCTGCTAATTCATTTTTGTTTCAAATATCTTTTTGTATTGGAAAAAACTTTTTTATAAACATGCCTTCATGTAGGATATTATCTTTTGTATGACGATAGTTACGTCTTTTGGGGCCATAGCTAAATAGAGGTGCTATAGTGTTTTTTTGGAGGGCCAATGGATTAGTCATGTACAGAAACTGAATGGGGGCATGGGGAGTCGGGGTAAAGGATGATCACTTCTCTCCCATGGTAATCCCTCTTCATTTATAATAATAAATTAACACCCCTTTCAAATTGAGGCCATTAGGTTTGATGATCCAATTCTGATATTGCAATATTGATGTCTATCTTTAACTCCAAAAATTTGTTTATAAAATCGCTTTCAGTTGTATCAGCATCAGCACAACAAGCAAATGAGCTGTCCTGCAATGGCTCAGCTTCTGTCAAACACCTTGTACTACAAACGTTTCTTCCCTTACTATGCTTTTAATGTATTGGCTGGCCTTGATAATGAAGGTACGTTAAAACATTTGTTACACACCTCTGACATTCTAACACCTCGTAAACTGATTTAGAGTTAGCTGACTGCCGCTCTCTTTGTAAATGCTTCAGGCAAGGGCTGTGTTTTCACATATGATGCTGTTGGGTCATATGAGAAGGTTGGATACAGTTCCCAAGGTTCTGGTTCCAAACTTATAATGCCATTCCTGGATAACCAGCTGAAGTCTCCAAGCCCCCTCTTATTACCTGTACAGGTGTGCTTATGTTCCTGTGTTTGGATCTATGTTGTGTCGGTATTTCACTTTGGTTGCGTCTCCGATACTTTGGCATCGGACAATTCATTTTAAGTCAAAAGCATGAAATTTCTTGTTGAATTAGCTGTGTCTGACACTTCTTGATGGTGTCGCCTGAAACTTCCTGGCGAGTTAGAGTAGCTTAGGTTTGAATAGATTTGTGTCCCTGTTACCATTCACCATTGCTCTGGATTGTCTTCCTTCCCCTATAATGGAAGTCCGAGTTGACAATAAAGCCTGTGATATTTGCAGGATGCGGTCACCCCACTTTCTGAGCCAGAAGCAATCGATTTGGTGAAAACTGCTTTTGCAGCTGCAACTGAGAGGGACATTTACACTGTGAGTTTTGTTTGTCAATTTTGTTCATTGCTATTCTGATTTTTAATTTTGTGTTGTTATATCTATGTTGGTGTTAAACCATCTCTCA
This sequence comes from Silene latifolia, assembly GCF_048544455.1. Classification (NCBI taxonomy): domain Eukaryota; kingdom Viridiplantae; phylum Streptophyta; class Magnoliopsida; order Caryophyllales; family Caryophyllaceae; genus Silene; species Silene latifolia. The sequence goes on from NC_133526.1 coordinate 145,475,849, forward strand.
TCAGCAGAGAAGAAAAAGCAATAAATAAATCACAAATACTTAAATAAAGTCCTATTACTTGAAAATTATTGTTGGCACCATTGTTTTTCTGGGGGGGTTTCTCTACATTGTACCCGTATGTTTTTTCGTTTTCTACGCTTTCAGTTTGTAAAACCTCTCTTATACTTCTTAACTTTTATTGGTAACAAGCAAATGTGAGTATGTGACCCTTACATGGGTGCTTATTTGGCTTCGTTTTAGCTTACATGGCGATGAGTGGGAGATGTTGTGGATTCAATAGCTTTCCTTTTAATTGAAGCACATAATTAGACTACCAATATTATTTAACTTCTTGTTGACATTTGCTTAAATCACCCCATCTCCCACCAACAGCATCCCACCCCCACTGATTTTCTCTCTCCCACCATTAGCCACCCAAACTCATACCCCCATCCCAAGCACCCCATTCTAGTGACACTCTACTTTCAACCTACAATCACCAATATTATAGCCAATCTCCACCCACAAACTTTAATTCGATGTCAATGGCGGCTACTCATCCCACTTGATTTTTAATTAGTGAGGATACATATTATTCCTAGCATTTTGTCGTGGGTAAGTTATTTATTTATTTTATGGCAGTCCCTTCGCTTTAGCGAGGATACATATTATTCCTAGCATAGTCGGCTTCCTCCCAATCCACCTTCATCAACCTCTTCGTTTTCCCAAAATTTGCCCCTCTCTAACTACAACTTTGTATATTATGTCAGATTCAACCAATTTTTGATAGGTTTGTGGCTAGGAGAGAGGTGGTTGTTGGGTTGTCAATTAGGGTTTTGGTGGTGCTTTTGGGAATCAAAGGAGAACGAATTAGAGGTTGGTGGTGGTGGATGGGGCAGAAGTTGGCTATTCTTGTGTTGATTGTAGGTTGAACGTGTAGTGGATGAGTAAATGGTGGTTGATTTATGGGCAAACCTGGTCTATTGTGGTTGTGAATTTAATTAGTTCAAGGTTTGTTGATGGAGGTTTAGAGCTTAGGTTGAAGGAGGTTGGGGTAGTGTCGTTGGAGTGATATTAGAGTTAGGTTAATCCTAATTAATAGTTTAATCATAAGATAAAGCAACATACACAATCATTTTCGGTAATTAATAGACCCATTTGACAGATATAAGGGTCACGATTACGTTTAGGCTTTATTATGGAAAGTTAGGGGTCTCGTGGAAGTTTAAAAACCGCAAGGGTAACATTGAGAAATAAAAAACAGAGGGGCACTATGCCCCCCTCTTAATAACATCCCAAATACCTTCATAGTTTATATTCTTTGACAGCGGGTGTTTGCCAAAAGAATTTATTAGAGACTTGTGGTTGAGAAATTCTGTGTTTCTGAGATGTAATAAGTAGTAAATTACCCTTAAACCTTTTGTGATTTTGATTTTTCAACTTCTGAGCACATGGGTCCGAATGGTTCTTCTTGACTTAATGTTCCATAGTGTAGTTACCAGGGCGATAAAATATAGGTCTCTCTATTGATGTAACAGTTACAAACTACATCTACCTTTTGATGATTTTTTGTTCAAGTTTAAACTATCTAATGGACATTACATGAGAAGGTGTAATGCATTTCATTTTCTCCTCTCAATCTCTCACCCTATTTAAACGATAGATACACCTTAAACTACTACCAAACATAGCCTTACTTCATGCATATGTTGCTGCTATGAGCATGTGTACACATGACTTGGATTCATACCGCTGGAAACTTAAAAGATGCCTTGAGGCTCCCTTCACAAAAAAAAACTTAGCCTTAGTTGATCATATTACTCCCTTCATCTCATCATTATTTACTCCCTCCATTCCAGTCATTTCACATGTGAGTTATAGTTTAATCAAATGTATAGAAAATTGATTGAAATGGAGGGAGTATATGAAAGTTGACCCTCAAACTGCTGATGTGCAGCATGAGGATCCAAAAAAACTCACATTGGAGCTCTCTCTCGTTAATTGGGCAAAATTGTCTACAACTAAGACCTTGTTTGGTTGCCCATCTAATTCATGAGAAATTTAAATTCCCATGATGTTTGGTTGCTAGTTTTTTGGCAAAATGTAGGCAGTCAATATTCCTAGGAGCTTTGAAGGAATATTGAATGCCTACATAATGGGGAAATTGGATTATCTACTCTCCCCGTGGAATTCAACTCCTACTTACAAACCTTAACTACTTTTCTAAATTCATGTGAATTTGTATATAGGAAAATAATTTCTGGTGTTAATCCAATTCCTTGATCAACCAAACGATACCTTAGTTGTGGACAATTTGCCCAATTAATGAGAGAGAGCTCCAGTGTGAGGTTTTTGGAAAAATTATTAAATAGTCATAATTTATTTTTGGAAAATAATTATTTTTTTTGGTTTTTCCGGTGTTAGTTTATTTATTTCCTTATCATACTTATTCATACTACACTTGAAAATTATTTATTTTTTCAAAATTTACCACAATAAACGTAATCTTCCCCCAAACAATTTGAACTCAAAAAAATCTATTTTTTTATGCTAACTCCTTAGCAAGCCCTAATGTTGATGAACACGAGGTGCCCAAAACGGGTTTGATTGAAGGGCGTCGACAACTAGGTTGATTGAAGGGCTTTATGATCGATGGCCGAAAATCTATGTGGTAAAGTTTGATTGAAGGGTGTTAATGGAGCATGATACGGAGTATTATTTTCATGTAAGAGAACAAGAGTATAGGGAGCGTAGTAAGAGATAAAGAAAGATGAGAGGTGCGACTGAACTTGTGAGTAGGTTAGGTTAGATGGAAGACCAATTCTCATATCTCCAACATTTACCATTAGCAATAGTAGATGGGCGATATTTTTGACTTAACATTTACCACCTCGAATATCCGTATTTTGATATAAGAATTAACGGATCGGATCTTTTTTACCAAACTCATTTAGAACTTCAATTAAATTTTTTGGAAAATGAAATCAATCAAAGTGAAAGTGAGAGTAACTCCCTTTGATTCCATTCAATTTATCAAATATATAACCCAAATCAGAAAACCAACTATGGTCATAAACTCAGCGGCTGGTTCAACAATAACATCACCTAACACGAATTAGTATCGTCATCCTCCTGCCTTGAACGCAATGTTACTTTTGATCTTACTTCGAGCACTCCTAGGAATTATTTTCCACTCAGCTGCTGGTTCAACAATAATGTCACCAAACACGAATTGATATCGTCATCCTCCTGCCTTGAACGCAGCGTTACTTTAGAGCTTCCTTCCAGCACTCCTAGGAATTATTTTTCCTATAGGTCATTGGGAACGGATTTTTGGTGTAGATGATTGAGATGATTATTAGCTCATATAAGCCATAAGGGTATATTTGAGTCATTGGGAACGGATTTTTGGTGTAGATGATTGAAATGAAGAAAATTGATTGTCGGTGTTAGTGGTGAGTTGAACAAGGCTCCAAGACTGGCGGCTAAAGAATGAAAATGTTCCAAGTTCAAATGAGATTTTCAAACCCCGTTTATGTTCTCACTCTGAGACAGGTCCAAACACGAGTCTTTTAAGTTTCCCATCTTAAAACACGGCCTTAAGTAGCTGGAGAAAATGAATATGAGTATTGTGAACGTAACATTACTAGCAACTTTAGTATACATATTTAACATTAGGCTAATGAATTTGAAAGATAAAAACAAAGAAAAATTAGAGAGAAAGAGGTATGATGTTTCAGATCCGTATCAAAGTAATAGTATCCGTATCAAAGTAATAGTAATACCGGTGTGAGTAGTGAATTTAATATTTGTAGTAACAACGCAATTCTATTTCATACAAAATAAAAATTAAAAGTAAACATAGGTATGATGAGCGGGGCCCACCAAAACTATTTACGTATGTATATATATATATATATATATATATACTCTACTATAGTATTAATTTAGTAAATTGATTTAATTTCGAAAATTAAAATCAACCCCTTGAATTTTCACGGTATCATTCTACTTTTTACTTTGTGATGATTTAAGAAGTTATAAAATACCTACTTTACCGCTTAACTTGAAAATGGAGGCAATTCAATTGTCATGGGGGAAGTAATGGTTGCTTAACAAGATGTAGTGTGGGATATTCATTCGTTTTCCTTCCTAAATATAGAAAGGGAACAATTAATGTAGGAAAAACTTAAGAGGGAAAAGGGGACAATAAAATTCGAATAGAGGAGTATTGCGTATATCTTACCCTCATATAGTCAAAATGGGGATTACGTTTAAATATTCCAATCAATTCTTTTGCTGATTTCTACCATGTTTGTCCAGGGAGACAAGCTGGAAATTTTGGTTCTCAACAATGATGGTCTTCGTCGGGAGTACATGAAACTCCGGGAAGATTAATTTTTCTGTTGATTATGTCTTTGATATTCTGCGACACTAATCATTAGTTTCCCCTTTTTAACTTAATGTGAAATTAAAAAGACAAGCTGGGAGTTGAGGCAACGGATGAGTTTGAAATGAATTCACTTGTTTCTTACTTTTGTTGTATCTTTGATTGAAGTATTGTATCATCTTAAGTTCAGTTGACTTATACCGTTGGGTTGCTCTGGTAGTTGTTTTCACTGAAGCAAACTTGCAGTCTCTTGTAGCGAAATGGCTCGCTAAAGCTATGTTCTTGTATTGTTAAGTAGACGTGTGGATGGGTATTCTTCATTTCCTTTCAGATATGTAAATTAGCGCTTTCAACTCTCGTTACCTTTTTCCAGGCTCACAGGTAGGAGCCATTGAGACATCACTTATATTTCAGTTTGCCTCTGACCTAGGTTACGAAAGAGATGTCGCGATCAGGGCTGCGCGCCTTAATTGAATATTGTGTGTGTTCCACTCTGGTCGAGAACCCAAATCCAAGCCTGTTCATTGCTCGAAACGTATAGTAAAAACACCTTTTTACACCCCCCTTTCATGGTGCTATTTAGAAAAGGTGAGTAGCCATTTACGGAATATTTGGATTTAAAAATGCTTAATGCTGCCAACCAGATCACCAACTGGAACTTCCTATGTTGCATCTTCGTTTGATGTCTCTTTTCGGGACTCTGCCTTTGATTGGTGCACCAACTGAAACTGCCTCGGTCGTAGCTTCCTAAAAGTGGTCTTGAAAGCGCTTCTTTTGATACAAACCCGGTGATTTTGGGTATGCAAAGACTGGTTCGGTTGTCCCTAATGACTTGGCATGTTAGGTTTCAGCTCATATTAACTTTATTCAAGTAAAATGGTGTGCCAACAGACTTGATCTCCATTACTTCTTCCCAAGTTCATTTTCTTAAACTATACTCTATTAATCTTTAAGAAAATGCAATCCTGAAGATCAAGTAACCGTTTTCAATGAGGATTTTTTTTTTTTTTTTTTTGGATGATCAGCTCATGTTCTCTGTCTGGTTGACAAAATGGGTGAAGGGATTTAGATGAGAAATAAGATAGACTCAATTGATTTTCCCCTTGAAAAATAAATTAAAAGGTTTTGTTTTTCTAACTGAAATTGTGTGAAATGAATTCATCTAAATTGAACCAAAGTCAATGAACCTGAGCTAAACTCAGGTGAACTGAATTGAACTCAACTTAACTAAACAAAAATATTTAGAGGAGACTCCCACTACATTTATGCTCAAATTCTCACTCATCGCCTTCCTCTCTCTTCTTTCTCATCCTTGTCTCGTCTCGTCTCTTCCTCAAATTGTATCCAAACATGCCCTCAATGTTTGTTTTCAAGCCACCGTGCTTCTGGCTGCTCGTTGATATGCCTGAATTTCATTCGTAAAACGAACGCAATAACACCTCGAGTCCTTGATGTTCTAATCATTATAATAAACTTAAATTCACGTCTCCTTTGTGTTGCATCTCGCCTTTATGTCCAGTGACGGAGTCAAGATTTGTCGTTAAAGGGAAAGCGAACAAGTAATATCATATAAGTTCGATTTTTTTTTTCCAATTGCTTGTACCTTACCTCACAGCTAAAAAGAGCATTGATATAATAACTCGTGAAGATGCAAAAAAGGGTGGTGGGTGACTGGGTGAGGTGTATAGTTCAATTATGAGCTGGAGATATGGAAGAATGTTGTACAAGTGCGTATCTCCTTTTGTCTAGTAAAGCAAGCCTCATGATACCCAATTTTCCTACGCAAATTCTCCCCTGTGACGGGTACTATTCCGTCATAAACATTGTTCACATTTGCGACGGGCACAATATCACCATTTTATGAGAAAATGTGACCATTTTTTTATAGGTAACATTTTATGAACAGTGTTTGAGTGGTTACATTTAATCAAAAAGTGGTCTCATTTACCTGTCGCAAATTGTGACCGTCACAAGGGAGAATTGCCGATTTTCCTAATTTTGTTGGATAAAATATTGTTTGTTATTTTTAGGACGGAATTGGGGCTAAAAGGAACAAACAAAACTTGTGAACTTGTATATATATTACTGGACGGACCATGAACTTTGCCGACTGAAAGTTGTCGTGTCCAGTTCGTGTCTGTGCTTGGGTTATGCTGAACCGTGCCAATTTGGTATGACTACTACAAGGTGACAAAATTCTCATTTGTGAGTCGTACTAACTTTTCGTGTACTGGTTAGAATCATTTGAACAATTCTTAACTCCCAAGAGTATACTCCTCTATGCTCCTTATCCATATAAAAAAAAATATTTATGCCTAAAATACAACTACCTGCCCTCACTCTCTCCTTTTACTCTTCACTTACCAAAAGTAGTTATCACAAAACAGAAATCCCATTTTTTTTGCTCACTTAAACCCTCTTTCCTATATTCCGAAAATTCAAAAAATCTGTATTTTAAACGTGTGATCAGGTATTCAGAATCCTAAAAATTAATTGAATTAAATTTAAGTTTTTGGGTTAATATCCGTTGTTAAATTGTTATATTAGGTGGGTTACTCTTAATATTAGATTTATCATTATTCATAGTTAAATTGTGATTTATGGTGTGATATTCATCATATGTCGCTATGATATTCATTTTACGTTTAGTGAATATGATAGTGTAATGTGATGAATATGTGTTATGTGGTATGATATTCACCAAATGATACTATTATATTCACTTTTAGTTAAGTGAATATGATAATTTAATTTGATGAATATGTACCATATAGTGTAATATTCACCATATGATACTATTACATTCACTTTGAATTTAATTAGTAATTATGGTAGTGTAATTTAATGATTACGAACTACAGCTAGTCTTGCTTTCCCGTCACAAGCTTTTGACCTCTCACAAAAAGGGAGAGGGGACAAAGTGGGGCACCCCCCATGTGCTTCCCACTCACCTCTTAATGGGCATTTTGTGAAAGAAAACGGTATCCATCACAAGCTTGTGACGGATATCGCCTGTCTTCAATGAGATTTTGTGTACGAACTATAACGTTGATAAATTCGAGAACAAATAATAGAAAAATTGTTGAATTTGATAGAATTTTAAATTTGATAAATTGAGTAATTTGGAAAAAAAGAAAAAAAAAAAAGAAGAAGAAACACCCAGGTAGTGGGTAGTTAATTTTGTTCTTTTTTTATTTATTTTTTTACTACAATTATTATGGGTGTATATTACTCCCTACTCTAGGAGTAGGATATAATTTACCTCATTTGAAGTTGTGCGTATTAAATTAGATCAACATTGAAGTAGGCACTAGCTAGTGTTTTGTTGTTCTTTGAATGAATCTATAATAACCCAACAAAAGTTGATCTGAATCTGAGTGGTGGCATTCTTGATTATGTAAGCACGAGAAAAGTGATGGAAGGATAATGAGATGAAGGTGGAAAATTGTAGGAAACAAAGGCCCCTACCAATTCAAGTACCAACAGCAATACCAAAGTGGAAGCAAGCAAAAGCATCTTCGAATGCCCAACATAATTGTCACATGATCCCCTATTCTCTATGGGACCATCTTCATCCTCATGCTCCTCCTTTGATACCTATGCTCCCACCGACGAACATTCACAAATCCATTCCTTCTCTAGTCCACTACCGATTCTTCAATGTAGTTGTCAACCCAATTTTTATCCCGGGTTATTCGAAAACCACCTCTTTGTTAGCGGTAAGACTCTGCATATTGATCCCTCTTACTTTGCAATTTGTGAGAGTTATTGAGGTATTAGGGTAATGTTGTATTTATAGGTAAAATCATTTTATACTAAGAGTGTCTTTTATCACCTTAGTAGAGTCAAATCCATTCCTCTACCTTTCTCTTAATTTTATTGATTAGGGAGTGATACAAAATAGAGAAGTGACTAGGTTTGATGTCCGCCCCATTTAGGCCCCATCCAAGCTACCTCTATTTATCGTCAAATTTTATTTTCTAGGAAATAAAACTACCTTAGATTTGCTTAACTCATACGTCTACCATTAATAATGAAATGTAAAATTTATCAACAAATATTATTACTTTCACGACATCTCATGTTAATATTATTACATTCATTACTCCCCCGGTTACTATTGTTTCTATGACTACTCACACTATTATTACGGAAAAATATCCAAAACTATACAACCGAATGTAGAATGTTATTGTACATCCAGGGTTATTTTAGTCTTTTTTCAAATACTCTTGCAAAAAAAAAGAGAGGTAAGGTAATCCAATTTTCAATCTAATCCCCCTTCTCTCTCTGACTGCTTTTATATTTTTTTAATTCCTCTTCATCTTCCTCCATCATCCACTTAATGAATCATCTTCTCCCATAAATTATTATAATTAATTGACTATACGGAACAAATCATATGACGTGACTCGTGATTATCATAAACACTCATAACACCGTAGCTAAGTAGGGAAATCCTACCTTGAGCTTATCTTCACAATTCCACAAGCTAATCCCTATAAATGCTCCTCAATGAAGCTTCCTACACATCTTAATTACTATAATCAATACTACAATCTATTATAATAAACACACTAACTAAACCCTTTAATTATTCCTCTTAAATTCTTGAACCTTAATTAATTATGGTGAGACAACTAAACTAAGTAAAGTTATTAAAACAAGATCAAGAGATTAGAGTCTAGGTTAACTTACTACCAAAGGTGGATGAACAAATGGCAAGAATTCTCCTCTTGAAAGACTAGGGTTTTGAGAGGATTGAAGGTGGGTAATTTTAGAGAGATAATTGGGGATGTAGAGAGTGGTGAATAGTTGTTTAGGACGAGGTTTTGATGGGGAAAATCTTAAAAGATAGGGTTATGAAAGCGACATCTCACCAAACAATTCCCGTATAAAACTCACTCGACCGGCACTCGATCGAGTGGATGGTCACTCGGTCGAGTGACCGACTTTCCAGGCCTTCCAGCCTACTGTACTGGGGTACTCGGTCTTCCACTCGGTCGAGTGGATCAGCACTCGGTCGAGTGGGTTCTGCATTTGGTCTAGTTATACTTAAATAAATATGAGGTACTACATATTGTTAGATGCAGTTTTCCTTCTTGATGATGATGTAAATTGCTTCTCGTTCAACGAAATATTGTTAGATGCGTTTTTCCACCTTGATGATGATGTCAATTGCTTCCCTTTCTCCATTTTAGAATCATAATTATGGAGAAGGGAGATTTGTCGACTGTCGTTTAAAAGAAATTTAGAGAAGGGAAAGATGAGGGTTTGTTGACTGAAGAGAAATCAGAATTAGGGAAAAGGAGATGCATGAATTTTTTTATTTTTATTTGGCTTAGATAGTTCAATATATAATATATGGGCCCGTTGTACAATGTTATTGTACAACAGGTTGTAGGATCCTATTTGTGTATTTAAATAAATAAAATATTTTTCTTAAATCGAATTCTTAGTTAATTTTCCTTAACGTTTCTTTTATTTCATTTGTTGTGACTACTTACTTTCACTACTCCCGCTATCATTATCGTTTCTCAATATTCCCGCATTTAAAAATATTAATTTCACTACCCCCATTGTTGTTACTATTAGGCCCTGTTTCTTTTGACCAAATTGTCTGAATCAATCAAATCAACTTAATGGAGTGAATCAATCAATCAAATCGAATCGATTCAAACTAGACTGAATCGAATCAAATAGTAATAAAAAGATTATACTACTAATAATAACACCAATAATAATAAATATTATAATGACAATAATACCAATAATAATAATAAATATTATAATAACATTATTCATTAAGAATAATAATATATTAATCTAATCTAATAATAATAATCTAATAAGATATATAAAAAGTAAAATAGTAATATAACAATAAATATAGTAATAATAATAATAATAATAATAATAATAATATAAATGATACCATTATGAATAATAATATAATATAATAATAATAATAATAACTAATAAATAAATAAATAATAATAATAATAATAATAATAATAGGTCTAATATAATAACTTATTAATATAATAATATTAAATATAATAATAAATATGCGATTAATAATATTAATAATAATGAATATATTAATAAAGTAATAAATATAATATAATAACTTATTAATATTAAATATAATAATAATAATAATAATAATAAATATGTTATGAATAATATTAATAATAATGAATATATTAATAAAATATAATATAATAATAATAATAATAAATATAATAATATAAACAATACGAATTAATTATTAATAAATATATAGTAATATAATAAATATAATAATAATATAATAATAATAATAATAATAGTAATAACAATAGTAAATACATTAATAATAATAATAATAATAATAATAATAATAATAACAATAATAACAATAACAATAATAAACTGAACTGAACTGAATGGAGCTGAACTGAACTAAACTGAACTTAATGGAGCTGAACTGAACTGAACTTATTAGAACTGAAATTAAGTCCAAAAGAACAGGGCCTTACTTTCACTATTCTCACTGCTATTATTGTTATTTTTATTACTCATGTGAGTGATTACTATCATATTGGTTACATATTCAATGTTACTATCTACAATTATTTTATCAAATTTATTTTTTAAATTAGTTGATTATCTAATTTTATGGAATATAAAGATTATAGAATATTGTATCTCTTGAAACAATCCTAATTTATTCCCTTTACATAATTTCCAAAACATAACCTACTTATATTATATTTGTCTATGTTAAGCAATTAACATCTTTGTACATCTAGTAAACTATATAGTATAATAAAATTGTATAAATTTATCTACTTACATTAAAGTCCCTTTATAACTGAAACACTAACTAAATAGACAAAAAAAGAAGAAAAAATTAATAATTTAAGGATAAGTGGAAAGATCTTGTTTAAATAATAAAAAAAATGTGGAATCGAGGGATTATTGTCTAAGTGACCGTTTAATAATGTATGTATAAGTAGTGGTCGTTATAGTTAAGCTTAATTTTGTATTCCCTCTGCCCCGGTTAATTGTTATACTTTTGTTTTGGCATAAAAACCAAGGAAAGAAGAGGGGCAATTATAAATGGACCAAATTGAGTGTAATTGATCAAATTGCTCATCAAATGCAATCCTAGAATAGAAAGTGGACCAAAAGAGCCAATGTCAATGATCAAAGCAACACCAGGTTTTGGACCGGCTCGAATTTCGAGATCTAACGCCACCAAAACCAGCTAAGTCATCCAACCACCGGTCAATATGATAACTTGGGAGAGTCTTGAACATTTTTGTCTAGGATGTTGTGTCCTAAAACTGATTATATTAAGAGTTAGTTTAAGGGCACTTCCAAGCTATCACAATTGGCGCGGTTTCAAAGGAGCTAGTACAATGCCGCTTTCAACCTTTCCCTTTTGATCAAGCAAGCGCTAAAGGATCTCTTGACAGCCATTTGGGTCTTATACTCAGTTTGTTCGGTCCTTTTGCAGCTATCAAGGAGTCCTCTCTATAATTAAATAAGCAAAAGCAAACAAACAAAGGAGGGTTGTCCTACTAGTTTACTTTATGATTTATTTTTTAAGCTTTGTTTCAGAATGGTGTAAGGCCTTTTGGCCATTTTGTATTTTCTTTTGGCAGGCCATTTGTGTCCCTTAGATGTATGTATGATGGATGGACAAGATTGTATTGCTTGGTCTATATAAACCAAGAAAACTTAATGAGAAAATCAGATTTGATGAATGAAATATAAACTTGAGTTTGAAAACTGAGTTTTCTACTTCCTTTATTCTTGCTTAGTACGGAAAATCCCTCATTACTTAGTGTTTGAGGAGGAATTGTTTCATGCTTAGTGATCTTGAACGAAATTCCGAGTCTTGAGCTTGCTTCGTGATCTCCCTCAAGTCATATCCTTGTTTTTTCTTTCGTTTCAGCCACAATTAAACAGTTATTTCGAGTGTTCAATCGAGTCATTTTCCATATCAAAACAAGCAAGATCTCATTTTAGTCCAAAGTGGTATCAGAGCCAGGTTTTAACACAATTTCATCTTGTGTTACTCTTGGGAAAAGACTTTCTTGTGAGTTCATTATACCCTAACTACAATAAAAATACCAAAAAACAACCATGAGTGAAGAGAGGCTTGCTGGAATTGAACAACAAGTGACCCAACTTTCTAAAAAATGCGACTTGATGTTGGATTCCTTCAATGCCATTATGGCTAACATTCCAACACCAATAAGAGATGGAAGACCACACAGTGGCAGGGGTAGAGGCTGTGGCCTCATGGGGAGAGGCAGAGCTCAAGGTGTCCTTGATGAAGAGGCTTTTTCATATTCGAAGGGTTCCTTGGCCAAGGCTTTTTAAGGAGAGCACAACAAGGACTTAAAGGTAGAAATTTCTGATTTTTATGGTAGCTTAAACCCCGAGGATTTGTTAGATTGGTTTAGGACCATTGAAAGAGTCTTTGAGTGTAATACTACGGTTTTCTATACCGTTGGGTACTCTATCGAGTAGGGCTTACTCTGTCGAGTAAGTGAGTTTTGGTTACGAAACAGTACACTGTCTGATGGGTACTCGATCGAGTAAGTGTGGCACTCGATCGAGTAAGGGTCACTCGATCGAGTAAGTGACTTACTCGATCGAGTAAGTCGGTTCTACGGGTTATTTTTCCGGGTTTTGTTAGCAATGCGAGAATGATATATAAACACTTCCGCCAGTTTCTTCTTCACTTTTTACCTTTTTTAAATCTCTCAAAACCTAAACAAAGTTACGTTGCTTTCTTCTTCGCATTGCTATCAAATCCTAAGGGCTAGAGTTGTCAAATCGTTGTGTTCTTTACGTCGTTGAGTTCGTTGTATTGTGGGTAAGATCCTTGTACAGTTTTTATGCCTTTTCATTGATTTTGTTTAAAACCCTAATTGGGTATTTTGGGGAATTTTGGGAGTATGATATGTATTAAATAGTAATTATATGATTGTATGGTTATAGGAGGTGATTTCGCAGAGGAGCAGTTTTGAGGTGATTTGCTTATTCCAGGTAGGGTTTCCCTACTCGGTTATTGATTACATGGTTTTGATGGTGGATTGTTGTAGTTGTTACTGTTGTTGATCTTTATTGTTTTGGTAATTGTTGTTGTTGTTTAATTTGGTTGGTTGTGTTTGTCTGTGGTTCGCGAGGCGTGTCCTCGACTGAGTGGAGTCACTTGCGGGAGTGGCTTCAAGCCCTTGATTCGTCCTCTGTGGAACCCGCCACAAGAGAGGATGTCCACATTAAGGAACTTGGGTTTTCGGTCGGAATAGATGGGCGGGGATTTGGTAGGTACGGCTGCGGTCCCCCACTGGTGGCGTGGAATATCTGTTGCGATGGGTATTCTGGCAAGACTACACACTTTAGTGTCTAGTCAGGTGTGTGGAGATATGATGGAATTGGGTGATATGTGTGTTGTATCTTGTGTATCTTATTTTGTGTAATTAGTAAGTGATATACGATTAATTTACTTCTAATTCCCTCTTTCTTTTATGCATACCGACTCATAACGAGTCGGTTTCGGGTGTTTTTCCTTGCATTTTGTGCCCAATGCCCGTACTTGTTGCCTTGTGCATCCTTTTGTAGGAAACGACCCAAGTATGGAGAATTTGGGGGCAAGAAAGGCACCCCATTGCCTTTACATGAAGAAGAGGTGAAGAAATGCTGAAGAGTGTGTTTTGCTTGTGAGACCGTGAAGGTCTAGCCACCGGCAAAACACACCCCAGAGAATCACTTAAGATTTTGAAGAAAAGTTGAGGAATGTGCTTTGCCGGGGCAAGAAACCCCCACCGGTAAAGCACAGCAGGTGGAATTTATTTGAAGAATTTGGTGAAAAACAAGCTTGGCCTCGCTGCCGGTAGGAGCACCCAAGGCGTGACCCAACCGGCATTCCACACATCAACAATTGAGAAGAATCTTTGAAGAGTGTGTTTTGCTTGCGGCAGGGTGACAACCGCCCACCGGCAAAACACGAATGCCGATGTTTTAATTCTTTGCACGTTTTGCCGGTAGGAGCACCGGCGCCTGCCCACCCAAGAAAAACAAAGACCAAGGATTTGGGCTTTTCTCTCTTTTCCTCCTCTTTTCTTCTTAATCTTGTACAAGCCTATAAATACCCCTCTCCTTAAACCCTTTGACACAGAACCCTAGATCCAGAATATTTACCCTTTCAAGTTTAAAACTTTGTTAATTATTTTGCTAATCATTCCCTAATTAAGCTAGTTCTTCAATTAATTGGGGATTGAAGTTGGGTTGTAAGAACAAGATTGAAAGTTTATACTTATTTATTCTATCCTATTTCCTTTCTTGCTTTGGATTGGTATTATTTCTCTCCTTATTTTCATTTGTTTACATCTTGTTCTTCCTTCATGTTTGTTTGAATGTTTATGTTGAAATTATTGTTGTTGTTTGTTTGTTGTTGTTGATTTCATCATTATTCATCTTTTCATTGTTCCTCTTCCCTTTGTTTCTCTTTCATTTGTTCATACTTGGATAGTTGTCCTCAAAGACTTAATCTTTGAGTTGATTTGGTTAAAGATTGCATATTTAGGTTTAATCACCCTTGCTATTAGATTAAATCACCTTTCTTTACAACTATTGTTGGATTATTGCATGTTTAGTAGTAAGATTCACCTTCTCACCATGTTTGTGACCAAAGTTTCCATCTTTATTGTTTATTTTGCAATTAGGACCATGATTAGTGAGTAGTCTTCCACTAGGGCTCGGTTTGACCCAACATGAGTAATTTCATTAATTGAATTTCATAAAGGCTAATTATTTGGGGAAATTGGTGAGGGTAGTTTAGAGGAGTGACTTGGTTTATGGGTTGACTTTTGGGTAGTGTCGACTTACGACCCTTGACCACCAACGAGAGTTGGTTA
This sequence comes from Silene latifolia, assembly GCF_048544455.1. NCBI lineage: Eukaryota > Viridiplantae > Streptophyta > Magnoliopsida > Caryophyllales > Caryophyllaceae > Silene > Silene latifolia. Next base: position 145,491,137 of record NC_133526.1, read on the forward strand.
GGTTGTGATTTGGATACCCGAGATTTGACCCTATTGTTGACCTCGGTTGAGACCGAAAGGGAGAACCGGGGTAGGACGCCTCTAAATTAGCGTTTGAAATCGACCCTCGAGAGAGGGAGTGGGATGACCCGGGAATTGATGGGGCTTAATGACCTTAGCAAATATCGGACTACCTCGGGAAAATGCATGTTTTTGGGGTAGTGGGGTATTGAGTTAGGGATTCCGACCTTCGAACCCGAGAGGGGGGTTGGTGGGTAGTGCTAGTGTCCTATTTCGAACCCGAGAGGGGGGTCTTAGGCGAATTAGAGCCGTCACCTCCTCACCTAATTACCCTTGTGATTAGCCTAGAGATTTAACTATGTGGAATTGCGAATTGTTTGGGAAGAACCGAGTCTTAGGCCGTTTAATCATTTGAATTACAACTTATCCTTCGTTCTTGCTTATTTTCCTTGCTTTTGTTAAGTTTGCATTTCATTTTGTTTTAGGTAGCATTAGTATAACAACCATCATCTTTTATTTTCGACTTAGCTAAACGATCGGATTAGAACAATTAGTAATCTTTTCAACTCCTTGTGGGATCGACCCTTAATAGTGTACAACGATAAAATCGTGCACTTGCGAGGTATAGCTTGATACCATCAAGTTTTTGGCGCCGTTGCCGGGGAGTTCGGCTAGATATGAATTGTTTTCGTTCTTGTTTAGACTAAGTCTTTTGTTTCTAATCCCTCTCTTGAGTGTGTAGGATTTCTTGCATGGTTAGGAGAGCTCGAAGAGGTCAACCAATACACCCGATTGACCACGAGATCGAAGCAACCGCGAGAAGACTAAATTCGCTCCGTAGAAGAGGGCTTATAGAAACACCAATTCCTCAAGAAAATCCAGTAATTGAGAACCTTCAAGAAGAACCACGGGTCTTTGAAACTTTCGAAAATCCTTTTGCAACACCGGAAACGGAAGTAACAATGGTCGCGGTTCCTATGAGAGATAACTTGGCTCCGAAAAAGGTGGTGAATCCGAGTATTGTGAAGCCACCTATTCAAGCCAACAATTTTGATGTGAAAGCCACCTTGCTACAACTTGTCCAAGGGAACCAATTCGGAGGGGGAGCCACCGAAAACCCCAACGAGCATCTCAACGAGTTCTTGGATAGTTGTGACATGTTCAAGGCCAATGGAGTGACGGAGGATGCCGTACGCCTTAGGCTTTTCCCTTACTCTTTGAGGGGAAGTGCCAAGGAATGGCTTAAAAGTTGTGAACCCGACTCTCTTCGGACTTGGGACGATGTCTCTAAGGCTTTTCTCAACAAGTATTTCCCACCCCAAAGAACCGCAAGAATCAAGAGTGAGCTCCAAGGGTTCACCCAACAAGAAGATGAGACCCTCTATGAAGCATGGGAGAGGTACAAGGGCCTCCAAAGACTATGTCCTCACCACGGTATTGGGGATGATGAGCTCATCAACAATTTCTATGAAGGGTTAAACAATGAGATGAAGATGAACCTTGATTCCGGCTCGGGGAAGGGAGCATTGGATAAGATAGATCACAAGACGGCGAAAGAGCTTATTGAAGAAATGGCTTCTCGTACCTTTCATTGGAACAATGATAGGCACAAGAGGAAAGGGAAGTCAACGGTCGAATCGGCCAACAATGTGGAAGTGAAAGAGATGATAGAAGAGCTTAAGCAACAAGTTGCCTTGATGAGCTCAAGCAAAACATCTAGCAATTCTTCTATGAGGAACCAAGTCTATAGTTGTGAGCTTTGTGGAGACCAAGGACACCCACCCAATGAGTGTCCTTTGGTGGTTGGAGATGGAAGTTGTATGGAGCAAGTGAACGGGATATGGGAGTCTAGTCCGGCCAAGCAAGCATTTAACAACAACCAATATCACCCGGGATTGAGAGCCCACCCAAACTTCTCCTATGGCTCTCAAAATGTCCAAAACCCAACCTTCCAACAAAAATCACAACAACCAAACTTCCAAACTCAAAAACAAAACACAACATTTAATCAAGGTCCACCGGGTTTCCAAGGGAGAACCTTCCAACCAAGGCAACAACAATTTCAACCACTCAACCCACCAACCAACCCGCCTTTCCAACCAACCACCCAACCTTTCCAACAAAACACCCAACCAAAGTCAAGCTTGGAACTCATGATGGAACAATTGATGACTTCACAAAACCAACTTGTCAATACTCAAACACAATTCATCAACCATTCCACTCAAAAACATGACGAGACAACCTCATCCATCAACCAACTTAGGACCCAAATGCAAGCTTCTCAACGGATGACGGACAACCAAATCTCCCAATTGGCTACTCAAATGAGCCAACTTCAAGCCTCCCAAGGGAAATTCCCGGGTAAAACCGAGGAAAATCCGAAAACCATGAATGCTATCCACTTGAGGAGTGGTAGGGATTTGGAAGACCGGGAATTTGTCAAGAAAAGGAAGAGTAGTAGACCGGGTAATGTCATTGAACCTCAAGTTGTGGTTGAACCTCCTAAGGTAATTGAAGAAAAGGAGGGAGAAGAGGAACTCGTGGAAATTGTTGTGGAAACTCCAAAAGTGATTGATGAACCAACAAGGGTGGTTGAAGAGCCTCAACAACAAGTGGTAAGAACTTATGTACCACCGGTTCCCTTTCCACAAAGATTGGCAAGAGCCAAACTTGAACAAAAGTATGGGAAGTTCATGGATATGATGAAGGGTATCAACATTACCATGCCTTTCATTGATGCCGTAAAGGAGATTCCAAGCTATGGCAAGTTCTTGAAGGAGCTTATCTCAAACAAAAACTCTTTGAGCCCAACAACTACGGTGAGCTTATCCAAGGAGTGTAGTGCAATTCTCATGAATGAAGCTCCTCAAAAGCTTGAAGACCCGGGGAGTTTTTCCATACCTTGTAAGATTGGGACCGTGCACATTGAGAGGGCCTTGTGTGATTTGGGGGCTAGCATTAGTCTTATGCCCCTCAAAATTTTTAAGAAGTTGAAAGGTTATGAGCTTTCACCAACAAGGGTTTCTCTCCAACTTGCGGATAGGTCGGTAAGATACCCTATTGGTCTTGTGGAGGATGTCCCACTCAAGGTGGGGAAACTTGCATTTCCATGTGATTTCTATGTAATGGACATCCCCGAAGACTCAAATATTCCCATTATATTGGGGCGCCCTTGCCTTGCTACGGGGGGTGCCATGATTGATGTGAAGAATGGGAAGCTTTCTTTGCAAGTGGGTGAAGATAAGGTTGAATTCTCCTTGAACAAGGCTATGAAAGAGCCTTCGGAAGAAAAGTCTTGTTATATGATTGATGTGGTAGAAGAATGGGTTGATATGAAGAAATTTGATGAAGACAAGGGTTTGCAAGGGTTCCTTGAGGGCAAGGTAAAGGATTGCAAGGAGCACCGGGAGTATGCTTTAGCTATGGAAGCAACAATTGAAGAAGACCCGGACAAAGAATTTGAAAGCTTGAGAAGAGATGATAAAAAAGAGGAGAGATCCACGCCTCCTCAAGTGGAGTTGAAACCTCTTCCCTCTACTCTTAAACATGCTTTCCTTGGCCCTAATGATACTTACCCTATTATTGTCAATAGTGCACTCAATGACACCGAACTTCAAAAATTACTTGATGTTGTGAGAAAATACAAAGATGTCATTGGGTACTCAATTGATGATATCAAGGGGATTAGCCCTTCTTTTTGCACCCATCGCATTCATTTGGAGGATGAGAGTGCATCTTCCATTGAGCCTCAACGCCGCCTTAACCCCGCTATGAAAGAAGTGGTTAGGAAGGAGGTGTTGAAGCTCTATGATGCAAGCATAATTTACCCTATCTCCGATAGTGCATGGGTGAGCCCGGTGCATGTTGTCTTAGAAGAAGGGCGGGGTCACGGTAGTCACCAATGATAAGAATGAACTAATTCCAACAAGAGTCACAACCGGGTGGAGAATGTGTATAGACTATAGGCGCCTCAACAAGGCAACTAGGAAAGACCATTTCCCCCTCCCTTTCCTTGACCAAATGTTGGAAAGACTTGCCCAACATTCTCATTTTTGCTACCTTGATGGGTTTTCGGGGTTTTTCCAAATCCCGATTCACCCTAATGACCAAGAAAAGACCACATTCACGTGCCCATTCGGCACCTTTGCTTATAGGCGCATGCCCTTTGGGCTTTGCAATGCGCCGGCCACATTTCAAAGATGCATGCTAGCTATATTTTCCGAATATGTTGAGAATATCATGGAGGTGTTTATGGACGACTTCTCGGTCGTAGGCACCTCATTTGATGGATGTCTAGCTAATTTGGGTAAGGTCTTGAAAAGATGTCAAGAGAGTGGTCTAGTCTTGAATTGGGAGAAATGTCACTTCATGGTGACATCCGGGGTTGTTTTGGGTCATGTAGTGTCAAGTAAGGGCTTGGAAGTTGATCAAGCCAAGATTGAAGTGATCAAAACACTACCCCCTCCCACTAATGTAAAAGGAATTAGGAGTTTTCTTGGGCATGCCGGTTTTTACCGGAGATTCATTAAGGATTTTTCTTTGATTGCCCGACCTTTAACTTTGTTGCTTGGAAAAGATGTGCCGTTTGAATTTACTAATGAGTGTTTGGATGCATTCAATAGGTTGAAGGAAGCTCTCATCACCACTCCAATCATGCAACCTCCCACTTGGGGAGAACCTTTTGAGTTGATGTGCGATGCTAGTGATGTGGCGGTGGGAGCGGTGCTAGGACAAAAGAAGAATGGTAAACTCCATGCCATATATTATGCAAGCAAGACCTTGGATGAAGCTCAATCACATTACACTACCACCGAAAAGGAGCTTTTGGCGGTCATATATGCCATGAACAAGTTTCGTTCTTATTTTGTGGGCTCTAAGGTAATTGTGCACACCGATCACACGGCGTTGAGACACTTGCTAATCAAGAAGGAGTCAAAGCCCCGCTTGATTCGGTGGATACTATTGTTGCAAGAGTTCGATATCGAGATTAGAGACAAGAAAGGTGTAGAAAATGTGGTAGCCGATCATCTTTCTCGGCTACTCCATGTCAAGGATAAGGATGGATTGCCAATTGATGACACATTACCGGATGATCAACTATTCGCACTAGCTTTGATGGATACCCCGTGGTACGCGGACTATGTAAATTATTTGGTATCCGGGGTCATCCCACACGGTTATGATTCCCATAAGAGAAAGAAATTCTTCCATGACCTTAAGCACTATTTTTGGGAAGAACCGTGCCTCTACAAAGCTTGTGCCGACGGAATAATTAGAAGATGCATCCCCAATGAAGAAGTCCAACCCATAATCTCCCATTGCCATGACATGCCAAGTGGAGGGCATGGTAGTTCACGAAAAACCGCCGCGAGGGTGCTCCAATGTGGATTCTTTTGGCCTTCCCTATTTCACGATGTGGCCACCTACGTCAAGAAGTGTGACAAGTGTCAAAGAAGTGGTAACATTTCAAAGAGGCATGAAATGCCAATGAACTACATACTTGAAGTGGAGGTATTCGATGTATGGGGCATTGACTATCAAGGCCCTTTTCCCTCATCAAATGGGAATGAGTATATCCTTGTTGCGGTGGACTACATGAGCAAATGGGTTGAAGCAATTCCAACAAAGACTTGTGACGCAAAATCAGTGACCAAACTCATGGAGACAATCATATTCCCACGGTTTGGAGTTCCACGAATTGTGATTAGTGACCGTGGAACTCATTTCCGGGAAAGGACTCTTGATGCTCTACTCAAGAAGCATGGGGTGCAACATAGGCGGAGCCTTGCCTATCACCCACAAGCTAACGGCCAAGCCGAAATCTCTAACCGTGAAATCAAGATGATCCTTGAAAAGACCGTGAGCCGGTCAAGGAAAGATTGGTCTACCAAGCTCAATGATGCATTGTGGGCTTACCGGACCGCTTTCAAAACACCAATAGGAACTTCACCATTCCGGTTGGTGTACGGGAAGCCTTGCCATTTGCCGGTTGAGTTGGAGCACAAGGCTCATTGGGCCATCCGACTTCTTAACTTTGACTTGAAAAGCGCCGGGGAGAAGCGGCTACTTGACCTCAATGAGCTTGAAGAATTTAGACTAGAGGCTTATGAGAGCTCTAGGTTGTATAAGGAAAAGACCAAGCGATTCCATGACAAGGCTATTATAAGGAGGGAATTCAAGGAGGGGGATTTGGTTCTCCTCTTTAACTCAAGGTTCAAGCTATTTTCGGGAAAACTAAAGTCAAAGTGGTCGGGGCCTTTCACCGTGGTCCGAGCTTTTCCCTATGGGTCGGTTGAGGTATCCGATGGAGACCAAACATTCAAGGTAAATGGACAACGGCTAAAGCACTACATTGCCGGAACCCCTATCATCAAGAGTGTGAGCTCCATTGCTACCTACCTTCAAATTATTGATTGTCATTCATAACTCCGTCGAGCCTACGACATAAAACAAGGGCGCTTCATGGGAGGCAACCCATGCATCTTTGTATATAACTTGCATTCTAGACTAGAAGTGAGAGATTTGGAGTCGTATTTTGTCTATTTGGATTGGTGACGGAGGTCACTTTTGAAGAACACATGTTTTATTTTCGTTGACCCGAAATCCCGACATCATGCGTCGGAGTAATTGTGGAAAACATGAATCCCGGGGTCAATGAAAAAGCTCAAAGTTGAGTTGAAGGAAAATTGAGCAAATTGGAAGAACACAACAAAAAAATAGCTGTGTGTTGTGTTTTGCAGGTGGACCGGCAGCCGGTTGGTCCACCGGCAGCGAGGCCAAACAAAGTTTTTGGAAAATTGAAGTATTTGTGTGTTTTGCCGGTAGGCCGGCAACCGGCTCACCGGCATAACACACCTGGCAAGTTGAAAACACGAAGAATTGATGTTAAGGAGTGTGTTTTGCCGGCAGGCCGGCAACCGGCCCACCGGCAGGACACACATGAAGACTTGGAAAATTTTGAAAATTGGTGAAGAGGAGTGTTTTGCCGGTAGGCCGGCAACCGGCTCACCGGTAAAACATTCATACTTTGAAGCTGGGAAATTGATTTTTGAGTGAGGAGTGTGTTTTGCCGGCAGGCCGGCAGCCGGCTCACCGGCATAACACACCTAGTATATGGGAAATTTAGTTGAGGAGAGTGTTTTGCCGGTGGACCGGCAGCCGGTTGGTCCACCGGCAGCGAGGACAAAAATCTTGAAGGAGAAAATCGAAAAAATAGAAAAAGGGGGAGTGCGTTTTACCGGCAGACCGGTTGCCGGTTCGCCAACCGGCAAAACGCACTATCAGACCAAATTAAACACGCGAGAAACCTCCTATTCTCATTTCATTTCTTCTTTCTTCCTTCTTCAAACCTCCATTATTTTTCCCCCTTTCTAACCCTAACTCCATTAAAACTCAATCAAACTCCCTCCAACCTTCACCAATCTACTCCAATCATCAAGATGGCCGGAAGAAGAACAAGAGCCGACATAGCAAGGGACCAAGCGGCATTGATTGCTCAAGCGGCGACCGATACATACCCCGATCCGGACTTTCCTACAGTCGAGTTTACCACACCAACTATGAAGGGTAAGTTTATTCTCTTCAAAAATCGCCCCCTCACCCCTACTAAGTTTCTTCATCATCCGTCTTTGTCTACCCTTGGGATTGCTAGGGAGACGGAAACTCTTTTTGCGGGGTGTGGTATGAGGGGCATATTTACCATGCATGAGTATACTTACCCTCGGATCACATGGAAATTTTTGAGTAGTCTTAAGATTACCAAGCACCGGCAAACTGGGATGGTGGCTACCCTTAACTTTAGACTCATGAACCGGGAACACAACATCACTTTGGGTCGGTTGGCTCAAATTTTTGGGCTGGAAAATGCGCCGTCGCATACCCCGCCCGCTGATTTTCACTATTCCCGTGTATGGAAGGCGATTTCGGGCCTTGATGATCAACCTGGGGTGAAAAGGCCCGCGATAAGTTGCCACAATCCCGTCATTCGGGTGTGGTATAGATGTATGGGATGCACCGTTCTTGCGGTAGATGAGCCATGGGTGTTTAGGACCCACGAGCTTGAAATTTTGGGGTCCTACTTGTTCACTAAACCCACCCCCTTCCGAATTAATGTGGCTCACTACCTAGCCCTTAACCTATCCAAGATTGCAAGTTCTCCGGGGCATAGAACCCCGATACATGTGGGTGGCATGATCACCCGAATTGCCCGCAACTTGGACCGTCCGGTTGACCTTTCCACGATGAATTGGATAGCCGGGGACACTTACTTGACAAAGAGTTACTTGACCTCGAGCCTCACGTGGCTCAAAGAGAACCCCAATGACGGCATTGAATATTGGCAAATCAATCACAAGAACTCCATCCGGCTTCCAAATGTTACCGCGGTCAAAATTGAGAAGGACAAGGAATTCTATCTCCTTGATATTGAACAAGACCCACCCACCGACCAACCTCCCCCTAATCCTACTCGAGTTTATTCACGAGACCGCCGAGTGAACACTCCTTCCACCCTCCAATATCAAATGCCACAAACTCATCAACCTCCCCCGTGGCAATTTCAACAAGGTGAGGCGTCCTCCTCGACCCCTCCTCCCTTTCCACCTTCCCTCACCGAGTGGATGGAGAGGATGGACATTGCCACGGCAAAAGCCGCTAGTGAGAGGGACGTTTTGGGGAGAAAGTTGGACCGGATATATTATGATCAAGCTACCGGTACTTATCCCATCTATGATGATTTTTGTCGACGGGAATACGTGGGTTATGAGCACCCTCACCCCTCCTACTTCACTTGGCCCGATGGGAACTACTCGAGAGAGGATGGGAGTATGGTCCGCGGAGGTCTTAACCTCCAACCGGACTACTTTGCGCGACCCGTTTTCCCGCCTATGCCCGAGTCTAGACCGGAGGGGCATGAGGCCCAATGGTTTGGGGGAATTCGGCCCTATTTTGCTAGTGATGCGGGTGCGTCGGGATCCGGTGGTGGTTTCACGGGAGGAGATAGCGGCGTAATGAATATGAGTGGTGATTTCACGGGTGGTTTTCCGGGTGTCGGCGGTAGTGGAGGTAATTTCACCTTCAACCCCGATGATTTGATTCAAGGCTCCGACATTAATACCGGAGATAACAATGATGAAGATGATGATGATGAGATGGGGTCTTAGTCCCCGAGTTGATGGTTTCTTTTATCCTCCCAATCAATCCAAATGCAAAGTATGATCTCTCCCTTTTATCCAAATTTCTCATTCATGTTTAAATTTTTCGCATGCATTTAGTTGATAAAGCATTTAGTTGCATCATATAGGATTGCATTAGATTTCAATTTTGTAATATATTGTCACATTTAGTAATTGCATTCACTTAGCATAATTTGCATTGTCATTTCAATTTAGCATATAGAATAGAGCATGCATTGCATTTTCAAAATAAAAACCAACTAAAAATTGAAAAATGACCAAAAAACCAAAAACATGTTAATTTATTTCACTAATATGCCCTCCCATGTCTATAAATAAGTGTGGGGAGGGCCTAAAAAAAAACAAAAATATGTCTTTTAATTTGTACTCCCTCCACACATTTATTTCCATTTGGAAGTAATGTAAATAAATAAGTGTGGGGAGGGAGTTTTCATATCAAAAACCCAAAAATACGTCTTTTAAATTTTTCAAAACCAAAAATAACAAAAATATGTTATTTTGCCTTTGAAGAATAAAAAAAAAAAACCATTAAATATGTTCATTTCTTTTTGTTATTCACTCCCTATGCTTTTGTCCATTGAGGACAATGTACATCTCAAGTGTGGGGAGGGAAATATCCACTCTTGTGCATATTTGTTTATATTTGTAAATGTTTATTAATTAGAAAAAGTGCCTAAAAATTGAAAAATTTCTGAAAACCCAAAAAAATTGCATTGTATATATATGTTTTGTCTAACCTTTTGGCTCGGCGCATTGACCACTTGAGGCAAAAAGGAGCTTGAAGACCGCTTGGTATAATCCTTCCTATCTCTTGCTCCTTTTTACTATTCTTTCTTTTTGGTATCTTGGATATTTTGAAGGAGAATGGGAATTTTGTTGCTTTGGGTGTCTCCTTGGGAGACCGTTTGGTATTTTGGTGTTGATGTGCTGCTAGGTTTAGCCAATTTGTTGCACGTTTCATTTCATGTTTGTTTAAATTTTCGCATGCATTTGTTCACATGTAAATACTTGTTGCTTTTCTTTCTTTTGCATTGAGTTTGTAAATAAGCTTTTAAGGAAGAACATGGTCAAAGGAAGGGAACCAAGTACCCCCATGATGAACTAATGTGCCCAATTGTGCCTTTCCCCTCCTCGTGACTCGCACCCGTGGCCTCTTAGTTAGCCGAGGAAGGAGGGCTTGACCAATGAGTTTAGACCGACCTTGTGAGACCTAGGGCCGTAGACTAGACCTTTGGCTCGACTTAGCTACTCTAAGGTAAGGGTAGAGCCTCCTAGGGTGGGTACATCCATACCCCGCCCTCATCTAGGTTTGAGAGTAGGCCTCCTCGCGAGGCGTGTCACATCACTACGCACAAGTGTGTCGCATCGTCCTTAGATCATGAAATTGCATTACATTTTTGTGCATATGATTTGAAGCAAAAATCAGTTTATATGAACCTCACATAGCCAAATAGCCTTGTTTTAGTCCCTACATTGTTTCCCTTTTTGATTCACCCCCTTTGAGCTTAGCCTTTTCATTTGGCGAACCCACCAAAATAGCTACATTCCCATAACCACCCTCCCTTAATCAAGAATTGGTCGGTTTTTGTAGTTGTGTTGTAGGAGGTGATTTGGGGGATAGTGATGGATAGTACACCTATCCATTTGGGTCGGAATTCGGTATGGTTTGGCTTTATATATAAATAAGAGGTTTTGAAAAAAAAAAAAAGAAGAAAACAAAATAGAAAAGTGAAAAGTCATGAAAAATCAAAAGAAAAATGAGTTATGTTGTATATATCTGTTTGTTGTCAAAAAAAAAAAAAAAAAAAAAAAAAAAAAAAAAAAAAAAAGGCAAGCAACACCCCTACTCATCATTTAAAGGGGTAGAAAAAGCCGTTGCTAAATAAAAAGGGGCAAATTGATGTTTTTCCAAAAATGAGTCGGGTCTACACATTTTTTGCATGGCTTGGGAAACCGAGTCGTTGTTACGGTTTAGACGTTACCATTTGTTGAAATAAAAGGAGTTTTATTGAATTTTTCCTACTTGAGTTGGGTTTATGCAATTTTTGCATAGTTTTGGTCATCAATGCTATGTTAGGGCATAGACGTGTCTCATGTGTTGCAATAAGAGATGGGATGGGATGTGTCGACGATTCTTGATTTGAGCCCCACATGTCCAAAAGGTGCTTGCACCAATCCCGTTTCGACCTTCTCCTTAGCCCCGTTGTAACCCTTGCTTCATGTTTTGTGCATTTTCCCATTGTTTGCATTTCATTGGACATAGGACGGTGTTACACATTAGATTGCGGGCACGTTTTCGCTAGTCGAGTTAGTTGAGTGATTTTGGTTACTTTTTGTCACAAAAATCACCTTGTTCTTTCATTGAGTGACGAGTGAAAACCGTGAGGATGTCGTTGCCTTGGTCTCCTTAGTCATGGGTCCTTTGGTTGAATCTTGTGTCGGTTTTGTAATTCTCGGCGGACTTGCCCTTTCTTCCCTTTCCCCGCTCTTGAATGTGTTTCATGAGCATTGGTCACGCGAGGGTTGCTTGAGTCATACTTAGGGGGTTGGCACCTCAATTGGCGCTTCTGAGACGGTACTCCCGACCAAGACCGTGTTTTGTTGTTTGAAAAATTCGGCCACTTAGATGAGGAAAGTGGATCATTTTGTTAGATGCATTCTACTTGTTGATTACGTGCTTTCATGATGAATGTGTCGAAAGTTTTGTAGCAAGACCCAACTTGCCTTGCAATAGGGCACTCTCCCCTCATGGGTGTCAAATTGTGAGTTGAAGGGGCGTTGAGTGCGCTAATACTCGATCGGCTTAAGTAGTAGTTTAGTTGAGTGATGCTTATATTGTGCATCCACTCTCCATATCTATCATAATAATGCTTTGTACATTTGGTTTAGGGACTTACTCGGGGACGAGTAAGGCTTAAGTGTGGGGAGGTTTGATATACGATTAATTTACTTCTAATTCCCTCTTTCTTTTATGCATACCGACTCATAACGAGTCGGTTTCGGGTGTTTTTCCTTGCATTTTGTGCCCAATGCCCGTACTTGTTGCCTTGTGCATCCTTTTGTAGGAAACGACCCAAGTATGGAGAATTTGGGGGCAAGAAAGGCACCCCATTGCCTTTACATGAAGAAGAGGTGAAGAAATGCTTTGAAGAGTGTGTTTTTGCCGGAGAGATCAGCGGCAAGGTCTAGCCACCGGCAAAACACACCCCAGAGAATCACTTAAGATTTTGAAGAAAAGTTGAGGAATGTGCTTTGCCGGCAGGCCGGCAACCGGCCCACCGGTAAAGCACAGCAGGTGGAATTTATTTGAAGAATTTGGTGAAAAACAAGCTTGGCCTCGCATTGCCGGGAGCACCACCGCAGCGGTCAACCGGCATTCCACACATCAACAATTGAGAAGAATCTTTGAAGAGTGTGTTTTGCCGGCGGCCGCCAAGAACCCCCACCGGCAAAACACGAATGCCGGATGTTTTAATTCTTTGCACGGTTTTTGCGGCGGAGCACTCCGGCCAAACCCCACCACCAAGAAAACGCAAAGACCTGCGGATTTGGGCTTTTCTCTCTTTTCCTCCTCTTTTCTTCTTAATCTTGTACAAGCCTATAAATACCCCTCTCCTTAAACCCTTTGACACAGAACCCTAGATCCAGAATATTTACCCTTTCAAGTTTAAAACTTTGTTAATTATTTTGCTAATCATTCCCTAATTAAGCTAGTTCTTCAATTAATTGGGGATTGAAGTTGGGTTGTAAGAACAAGATTGAAAGTTTATACTTATTTATTCTATCCTATTTCCTTTCTTGCTTTGGATTGGTATTATTTCTCTCCTTATTTTCATTTGTTTACATCTTGTTCTTCCTTCATGTTTGTTTGAATGTTTATGTTGAAATTATTGTTGTTGTTTGTTTGTTGTTGTTGATTTCATCATTATTCATCTTTTCATTGTTCCTCTTCCCTTTGTTTCTCTTTCATTTGTTCATACTTGGATAGTTGTCCTCAAAGACTTAATCTTTGAGTTGATTTGGTTAAAGATTGCATCTTTAGGTTTAATCACCCTTGCTATTAGATTAAATCACCTTTCTTTACAACTATTGTTGGATTATTGCATGTTTAGTAGTAAGATTCACCTTCTCACCATGTTTGTGACCAAAGTTTCCATCTTTATTGTTTATTTTGCAATTAGGACCATGATTAGTGAGTAGTCTTCCACTAGGGCTCGGTTTGACCCAACATGAGTAATTTCATTAATTGAATTTCATAAAGGCTAATTATTTGGGGAAATTGGTGAGGGTAGTTTAGAGGAGTGACTTGGTTTATGGGTTGACTTTTGGGTAGTGTCGACTTACGACCCTTGACCACCAACGAGAGTTGGTTAGGTTGTGATTTGGATACCCGAGATTTGACCCTATTGTTGACCTCGGTTGAGACCGAAAGGGAGAACCGGGGTAGGACGCCTCTAAATTAGCGTTTGAAATCGACCCTCGAGAGAGGGAGTGGGATGACCCGGGAATTGATGGGGCTTAATGACCTTAGCAAATATCGGACTACCTCGGGAAAATGCATGTTTTTGGGGTAGTGGGGTATTGAGTTAGGGATTCCGACCTTCGAACCCGAGAGGGGGGTTTGTGGGTAGTGCTAGTGTCCTATTTCGAACCCGAGAGGGGGGTCTTAGGCGAATTAGAGCCGTCACCTCCTCACCTAATTACCCTTGTGATTAGCCTAGAGATTTAACTATGTGGAATTGCGAATTGTTTGGGAAGAACCGAGTCTTAGGCCGTTTAATCATTTGAATTACAACTTATCCTTCGTTCTTGCTTATTTTCCTTGCTTTTGTTAAGTTTGCATTTCATTTTGTTTTAGGTAGCATTAGTATAACAACCATCATCTTTTATTTTCGACTTAGCTAAACGATCGGATTAGAACAATTAGTAATCTTTTCAACTCCTTTTGGGATCGATCCTTAATAGTGTACAACGATAAAATCGTGCACTTGCGAGGTATAGCTTGATACCATCAGTAAGTGACCCCATTTAAATGTTTTGAAAATAGTGGTGATCCATTCGGGGATGGTGAGCAGTTATTGAGTAGGTATGAGATGGATTGCGCGAGGGATAGCTGGGATGGAGTCACCACGTGTCACTAAAGTCTTCTGCTGTGTCTTTGAACTCATTTTCATTTAGTTGGATTTGGTTTCGGAACATTTGTATTTTATTTATCAGTTTTGGGATTTTGATGGTTGTAAACACTTAAACTTATTTACTTAATTAAGTATGTTTCTTTATGGTCAATTTGGTATACATTGCCTCGGGTAACCGAGATGGTAGCACTTCCATGCATTAGGTGGTCTTGGTAAGGCACCTTGGTGTATGGGGGTGTTACATTGAGTTTAAAGGTTATTTGGATAGCAAAGTTTTTAAAGTTGCAATAATCTTGAAACTCGGGGCTATGCTTCCCTTTGGTATGAGAACCTAAAAAAATCGGAGAAGAAGGGATGGTAAAAAACGTACTAAGTCATGGTTAAAGTTGAAAAAGAAGCTTAAAGAAAACTTTTTTGCCTAGAGACTACACTCAAGACATGTTTATTAGGCTCACTCAACTTAAACAAGACCAACAACCTATTGAGTCTTACCTTAGAGACTTTGAGCAAGTAGCCTTGCAATGTGAAGTAAATGAAAAACTCGAACAAAAGATTGCTAGGTTTGGAATTTAAGATTGTTAGTAGGGTGCGAATGCATCAAGTGTTGTCGTTTGAGGAGGCCGTGAATTTGGCATTGAGGGTTGAAAAATTGGAGAAGGCTACTACCACAAAATTAACCGCCAAAATAGGCCCCTCCCAAGCCCAAACCGAAACCAAAATTAATGAACCAACTCCTTAAGACAAAACCCCTACTCTTGACAAAGGCAAAACATTCATGATTTCACACAAAAACACCATGGCCTTAAATAAATGTTATCAATGTTAAGGCTTTAGTCACTTTTCTAAAGATTGTCCAACCAAGAGAGCTCTTAGTAGCTTTGAGGTAGTACATTGGGGGTGAGGATGAAATTCTTGTTTGTGATGATGATGAGGGAGTAAAGGAATAAGATGAGGCTGCCATGGTTTTAGAACCAGATTTAGGATTGAATTTAGTCAGATGGAGAAAATTGAGTACCCAACCTTTGGAAACGAACCAAAGACAACAACTCTTTAGGTCTAGGTACACCATTAAGGGAAGGGTTTGCAATCTTATCATTGATGGTGGGAGTTGTACCAATTTGGCTTCTACTACTCTCATTGAGAAGCTATCCTTACCTACACAACAACATCCTTATCCTTATAAGTTGAGGTGGTTTAACAAAGGGGCTGAAGTTAGAGTGGACAAACAATGCCCATTGTCCTTCTCCATTGAGAAGAACTACTCATATGAGGTCCTTTATGATGGTCTATCTATGGATGCTTGCCATATTCTACTTGGTAGGCCTTGGGAGTTTGATAAATACTCGGTGCGCCATGGGAAAGACAACACCTACACCTTGGAATTGGGCAAGAGGAGGATCATTCTAACGCCACTACTACCAGCCCTCACACCAACAACAACCCCCCCCCCCCCCCCCCATGCTTGAACCCTCCAAGAAAGTATTGTTGATCAATGAGGCAGAAATTATCCAAGAGCCGAATGGTATAAAGGATATCTATGCTCTCCTTGCCAAAGACGTGATCAAAGAACAAGAAGTGTCACTTACTGTCCAAGAGTTGGTTAAGTCCTATGGAGATGTGTTTTCAAATGAACTTCTAAGTGAGCTATCTCCTCTAAAAGGCATTGGGCATCAAGCCAATTTAATGACTGGTGCTACTTGGTCAAACACGGCTGTCATGGGCATGGTCCTAAGGCCACTCAAGAACTACCTCAATAAATGGGACTGCTTATAAGCAAAGGTACTCAATGTGAAGCTCATACACTTGCTCTAACGAACCTCAACAAGAATGACATTGGCAATGGGGTTGCCCTTTCACAAGAATTCAAGACAATTGTTAAATTTGGTCAGGAATGGAATGATGTCAATAAGAAAGAGGAAGAGGTGCTCCACGTCCGTGCTCAAGTCAAGAAAAAGTTTGTTAAGTGCAATGGAGCTTGTAAGACAAGGCCAAGGGGTCCTAAGCAATCCAAAAGCTTTGAGCCCGGAGATCTTGTGTGGATATACTTGAACAAGGAAAGGTTCATCAAAAAAGGAAGGAACAAACTCATTCCAAGAGGGAAGGGTTCATTTAAAGTCCTTGCGAGAATTGGGTTCAATACTTACAAGATTAAGTTCCCCGGAGGATATGGAGTCCATGACATTTTCAACATTGGAGATTTAAGTCCTTGCTATGAAGAGGTTAAGGATGATCATGTCGAGGATTTGAGGGCAAATCCTTTTCAGGAGGGAGATATTCGAACAAAAGAGTCAACGTCAATGATCAAAGCAACACCCGGTTTTGGACCAGCTCGAATTTCGAGGTCCAACGCCACCAAAACCACCTAAGTCATGCAACAACCGGTCAATATAATAATTTGGGAGAGTCTTGAACATTTTTGTCTAGGAAGTTGTGTCCTAAAATGGATTATATCAAGAGTTAGTTTAAGGACACTTCCAAGCTATCACAATTGGCGCGGTTTCAAAGGAGCTAGTACAATGTCGCTTTCAACCTTTTCCTTTTGAACAAGCAAGCTCAAAAGGATCTCTTGACATCCATTTGGGTCTTATACTCAGTTTGTTCGGTCCTTTTGCAGCTATCAAGGAGTCCTCTCTATAATTAAATAAGCAAGAGCAAGCAAACAAAGAAGGGTTGTCCTACTAATTTACTTTATGCTTTATTTTTCAGCTTTGTTTCAGAATGGTGAAAGGCCTTTTGGCCTTTTTTTTATTGTCTTTTGGCAGGCCATTTGTAGCCATTTGATGTATGTATGATGGATGGATAAGATTGTATTGCTTGGTCTATATAAACCAAGCAAACCTAATGAGAAAATCAGATTTGATGAATGAAATATAAACATGAGTTTGAAAACTAAGTTTTCTACTTCCTTTCTTCTTGCTTAGTGCAGAAAATCCCTAATAACTTAGTGTTTGAGGCAGAATTAGTTCATGCTTAGTGATCTTGAACGAAATTCCAAGTCTTGAGCTTGCTTTGTTATCTCGCTCAAGTCATATCCTTGTTTTTCCTTTCATTTTAGCCACAATTAAACAGTTATTTCGAGTGTTCAATCGAGTCATTTTTTATATCAAAACAAGAAAGATCTCGTTTTAGTCCAGAAAGGACAACAATTGACTGAGACACCCCCAAAATAGAATAAGACAACAAATAACCGGGACGGAGGGAGTATTTGCTTTCTACGCTGCCAAAAAAAAAACATTTGCTTTGTGATATCAAAATATATGACTAGGAATCTAGGATCATGAAAAATGAGAAGATAAATAAAATAAAGACAATAATTTTCTATTCTAGTGATCGTTTTAGCAAACGATAATTTTATCAAGGGTCTTTCGTCACAACAACAATTACATAAATAATATTTTTCAAAATAATCATCTTATAAACCTAATTTCCAAACCAACCAATTGATTATTAAACATTCATCATACAAAAATATGTAGAGTGTTAATTAAGCATCAGTCCATCATCTCAATATTAATTTCTCATTCCCCATCTTACATAATTTTTTCAGGAAGACAAAGTATCTGAAAAATCTAAACTCCCATCACTTTAATCCACTTTTTTTTCACAACAATATTTCAATTTAAGGAATTTTTTGATTGCCCTCTTAAATCATGGGAAGTAGAACTTTCTATAAATTGATTCATGTAATGTTGTTTGGTTATAGATTTCGGGATCGTTTGGTTCAAGAAGGTGGAATGGACGGAATTAACATCTCATACCATAGAGGTATGGATTGAGATCTCTATACCACTCTAAACTTGTTTGGTATGTTTAGTTTTTATACTATGGGGGAATGGAGTTGGAAACTTGGGTGGAGATTTAGGTATGAGAATCTAGGGGGTTGGAATGAAGTTAGAATCCATCAGGTATCTAACTCCATTCCAAAACAAGCCAACCAAACACTAGATTTGCCCAAATTCCTTCCTATCCATTCCAAACCCCTCAACCAAATTCATGGGACTCTAATTCCTCCATAATATAGAAAGTCACTTACCTAGCCCTCTCTCGATAAGTGCAACTTTTCCACATGAATTTATTTTCCCCGTGGCAACCAAACAAATTTTTTGCAATACACACAAGAGTTACAAGTTACCAAAGTTGGTTAATGTGAGTGGTAATGTCTCTCATCTCTTAAGGAAGTTGACAGGAGGTCGATTCCCGACTCTTGCGAATGATAAAACCAAATTTGGGAGAGGTATACCCATTAAGTTATCTTCGGTTCCTCAATGGAGATTGTCCTTGTTATCGGTGGGGATACTCCTGGTCAACACAAAAAAAAAACAAGAATTACAAATTCATATGAATTTAAGTTCTTAGGAACTTTATCTTACTATGGTGAACCACACAACCCCTAATTGATAATCGAGATGTGGAGAATTCGTAATATCTTTGTTTTTCCGTGCATAATACATGTACTTATAAAGTCTCGATCAATGCCAGATGATCAGACGTTAATGTATAAGAGGTTCAAAGTCGACTGGTGATTTCAATGTAACTCGATTTAAGATCTATTTGGATTAAAATAATTAATGTGATTGGATTTTAAATTATTTATTTACTCCGTATTTTATAATTAATTTAACGGTTTATTCAAGTAATTTACTTTTAACATAAATTAATTTTCTTGAATACATTTTGACAATTAGTATTTACTCAAAATTATTTCATAAATTCCAATATCGATTTCCAACTTTCGTTCATTTTATCGCTCATTTCTTGTCTTTGTTTTATGTTCGTTTTAATGCAAAATGGGATCCGATTTGATCCCGAATTCCATCTAACTAACCTACCTCACTTTGGGCTTGAGTTACCATGCAAAACACGACTTGGTTAACCCATTTTGTTCACCTAAACTATGATCCAAAAGCCCACACCCAGCCATGACCCATGATCATTCTATCTGAGCACCATACTTCACCATGCCAACGACACTCTGATGCAAGAGATTTTGGCCGACACGTATAAAATAAAAATCTCCAACTTGTATATAATAGACCCACAAAAATTTATAAAAAAAAAATAAACATCTATAAAATAATACAACCCAAAATAAAAATTCATAATTTCTCACCGGATCGGTTTTCTTCTAACACCGTGACCCATCAAATATACATAATAAGGGGGTGTTTGGTTATTAAAGCTTTTAGGGGGTGTTTGCTTCAACTCATAAAGGTATGAGGTATGAGTTTGGAATGAGTCAAACCCATACTTGATGTTTGTTTGGCAAAAATAGAGGTTTCATACCCATACCTCAAACCCATGAGGTATGGGTTTCTCATACCCGGGGGGGTATGAAATTGATACCCATGGGTATCAAAAACTAAAACTAGAAACCATGAAAAAAACTTAAATGGAACATTTTAAATGAAATTTTTTTACATTTATTTGATCAAATCTTCATCTTCATGAGTTTTCAATATCAAAAATAATTATTTCTTATGTTGTATTTTAGATCTTTTTAAACATTGATGAAGTTCAACCTCATTCCACCCAAAATTGAAACAAACACATGGTATGAGGAATCAAATTTCAAACCCATACCACCCCGATATGATTCCTGATTCCAACCCCATACCTATGCGCGAACCAAACGCGCCCTTAAGAGTTGGAATGGATTCCATTCCGGTGTTTTCAGTTGAAGCAGTTTGGAAAGGAATTAGATAACGGATTGTTGAGTTTATCGATCCGGTACTTAAGAGGGGGAGGGGGTGAATTAAGTACCCTTTTAAAAATTAAAGCGAAATTAAACCACAAGGTTGTTCACGAAATTCCTTCTGAAACAATACACGGGCCAATTGAACAGTCTCGGTGAGTGTTCAAACAATCAGAGTTGTGCTGTATTGTTTGTTTAAGCAAATACGTGAATAAAAAAGGAAAACAAACAAAATCAAAAGCAGGCGAAATAGAAAAAAGCAAAAGACACACGATTTTTAACGTGGTTCGACCTACTCTCTAAAGGTCTACGTCCACCCTCTCTCTTATTAATATTTCCTTTATAACCAAACTCGATTACAAAGAAAACCCCCACGATCAACCCCGATCGTGCAACTCGAGTACAACCCCGTACCCCAATAAAAACTCATTCACAAAAGAAAAATTACAACACAAATTGTCTCCTTATATGGTTCAATGAATTAGAACAATAGAGACAAAATATTCTTATGAGTATAAGAACTTGTGTACTCAAGAACGATCTTATAAAGCACGGCTTAAACTAATTTTGCAAAAGACGAGTTTTAAAACGTGAAAAGAAATTTGCAGAAATACACTTTCAAAGACCACGTGAGATGCAATTTGCAAGATAATAACAACTCAAGCTCTCACTATTTTTTGTTGAAAAACAACTGACGTCAATCCTTGCTTTTTATAAGAGGTGTGATTCTATAGGATATGTAACAGAAGATAATTGCAAAAATTTGACCAAATCAAGATCCTTTTTATTAGGCAAGAATATCAATCCAATGAAATATTTTAGCCATCTTATACGTGATGTATTAGATGCCAAACACGAACTTCTCACTAAAGAAATTGAAGATATTTTTATCATAAGCAGAAGAAGTTTCCATCAGAATAATTTTCTATAAGAAACAAATATTATGAAAATTTTGTCAAATAAAATAAGTTGTGATTTATTGGACCGAACAAAAGAGTAAACACACATTTTATACTCTTACATATTTCTAGACCCAAACCAAGACTTGATCCAAGCTTCATCTGTCTTCTCTTCCGAGCAAATATGAAATACTTTTGGACCTATCATACACACGTCTAGCACATACTATTAATTAGGCGGGATATAAAAATTAAGGACTTGTCATCATCAATAAACTAGGTACAACACGAATGAATCCTAACTCCATTCCAGCTTTTTAAAATCCCATACTCACCTCTTCCTTCAAGTTTCTAATTCCATTTTACTCAATTCAATTCTTTTATTATTCCTATTCAAGATCGAATCAAACAACTGCTAACAAATATGAGATTCTTATTTCATACCCTTTATAATACGGAGTATTACATTTCATTTCGTTCCATTTTAACATTTTGAACCAAATGACCCCTGAAAAGGGAGTCATTGACGAGAACGGGGTGCCGACACCCTTTGGGACAAATGCAAAACGATCATTATGAATCTTTCCACCTTCATAGTCCATACATATAGTGCCCCTTCTATATGTAGGACACTCTTATCTTTTCCATCCAAGAACAATGTTTGTCAACTCACTCTATCATCTTCCCATTTTTGACCTATTTCATGAAATATGTATGAATTATTGCTGCTATATTGTTTGTAAAATAGGTCATAAATTATCGTGGGTATAACATTTCCTAAACAATATCGAAGATGTCTTAATTTAGTTGGACAATAGGTCTCAGGTTCAATTCCCCCTCCCCTCTACTATAATGTGATTATGTGCGCGCTTTGTTGAAACAAAAAAAACATTTCCTAAACATTATGGGGAGTATATATGTTAGCTTTTGAATGTACGATCTAAATGCATATACAAATGGAAAATGAGTTAGTGTCACTGACTCACATGCAACAAGTGAGAACTCCAATAATAATAGATGCATCACAGTAAAGACCCTAACAAAATAATAATAATAAGGGATGTATATGAGAGGGTGGCGTCGAAACTGGACGCTACCGGTGACGCCCAATCATTAATCCCAAAACAAATATAGGTAATGTCAAACATGCATGGTCGAATAAAGTTTATGGTTGTCTAAGAAAATATTTTCAACCATCAATTTTCTAAAATATGCCCTAAAAACTAAAGTCACATATTAAGAGACTTAAAATGGAAAGTTTTATGTTAAATATAGCATTGAAATCTGAAAAAAGTGCTTTATTATTTCAATTTTTCTTGATACTTAACAAAAAAACTTTTTATTTTAAGTCTCTTAACTTGTATCCTTGAGGTACATTTAAGAAAAACCAAATCAAAATTTATAAAAATATATAACAATTCACAAATGTAGTTTATGGTGAATAAGAGATTGATTCTTCTTTTTGGAAAAAGGATTATCTCCATTTTTTTTAATCCATTCCTTGTCTCATGGATTATTATATTATTTCACTTATTAACTTTTTTATTCTACCAAAATGGATACAAATACAAAACAGACACATAATACAATATCACATAAAATTTAGGACACAAAACACGCGTTAAATACTCCTTGTAATAATTACATTTTGTTGCTCCACCATTACCATTACCCCCCACTAAATTCAACTATTACTCATGTGACATTCCAAACAATAAAACTCATAACAAATTCACAAGCAACAAACAATATATATATACACTCACATGTCTACTGGTCTGTACCACATCTTAACTATCAAACGACAAACTTACAAACTCTCCCTATCTACTCATCCAGAAAGAAAAAAGCCATGAGAGGCTATAACTTGGTCCTCATCTTCTTCTTCCTCCTCCATCTCCTCTCTCTAGCCCTCGGCAGTCGTCTAAGCCGAACCCAATGCAGCTTCTCAGAGGACAAGGGCTCGACCCTGCGAGTAATCCACGTGACAAGCCCATGCTCACCCATGAAACCTAAAACAACAATGTCATGGGAGGAGAGTGTGATCCAAATGCAAGTACAAGACCAGGCGCGGTTAATGTACCTAACTAGCCTGGTGGCCCGTAAGTCAGTGGCACCGGTGGCGTGGGGAAGGCAGCTCATGCAAAGTCCAACCTACTTAGTCAGGGTCAATATTGGAACTCCACCTCAAACTTTTCTTATGGCTTTAGATACTAGTAGTGATGCTGCTTGGTTACCTTGTACTGGTTGTCTTGGTTGTCCTGCTTCTTCCGCTTTTGCCCCCGATAAGTCTTCCTCTTTTATTGCTCTTGCTTGTGCTGCTCCTCAATGTCAGCAGGTATTCACTTTTTCTTTTTCTTATTTTCATGCTTGTTTCACTCACTACTCACTAGTACTTATTTTGTGATAAATCAAGTGAAATCAAATTGCAAAAGTCGCTTTTTTAGGACTTTACCATTCATTTATTTATGCGACGCGGAAAACTTGATATCCAATTTTAATTTTTATCCGTCTCAATTAATAGTTATCTATATTTGACACCAAGACTAGAGAAATATGTGAGAACTTTTTTGAACTACACAATCAACAATCTCCCACCTACACATGGGAGAGAGTGAGAGACCCACAAAAAAATGTCAAACATCAAAATAGATAATTATTAGGCTAATGATTAAGCAACTAAAAAAGGAAATAATTACTTAATATATGCATTAATTTCATTGAACTGTGTGTAATTTATTTCCTAACTTTTAAATTAATACCAAATTTGGAAGGGTATTAAATACTTAAATACAACCCATTGGGTTGTATACTTGTATTTATCATTTGCCTAATTATTAACTGATACACTTAAAAAAGTAAATAAATAACTACGGTCTAGGATGGAGTGAGTATGAGGTTTTTTTTTTTTTTTTTTTGACAGGTGGACAAAGAAACGGAATTACATGTTAATGGCTCTCTTAGCTAGTCTATGAGTCATTTTATTACAACTTCTAGGGACATAACAAAATGAAAGACAATGGAAATAACAACCTACTCTTAGAATGTCGCTAACAACGACTTTAGTATCCATGTTAACCGGAGTAAAGTCCAAGAGTTGTGCGACCACTTGCAGGCAATCCGAATAAACACACACATGGAGAAGTTGACTCCTCCTAGCCCATTTAAGAGCTTCGAGGATGGCTAGGGCTTCAGCTTGAGAAGCAGATTGCGCATAGCAATTAGATTTCAAATTAGTGAAAATGGTAGCGCCAATATCGTTGCTATTTTTAACAGCCCATCTCAAGCCAGTAGAAAAGTTCGATCTTCAAGGAGCATTCGTATAGATAAGAAAGTGATCTTCACACAAAACGGGGCCAATAAGAGGAAAAGGGGAGAAGGGAGAGTTTACCTAACAAGCCTTAAAATAAGGTGTCATCATACTAATTAATTAGTACTTCTTTCATCTCGATTAGGTATTTACTTTTATTTATGACATAAAAATAAGGAAAGGGGAGAGGACCTTTGTAATCAATCAATCAATACTATATATTAATTCCAGAAACCAAGGGATTTCAATGTAATTAAAAAAAGTTATACAAATTAATTATACTATATAGTTTTAAATCACTGGCACCGTGTGATGGACCCAATTAAGGGATCTCAATGCAAATATTATATAGTTTTGGTTAAAATTAAATTATATAGAAGCTTGGTAATTTTCCTAAACATTTGTAAGAGACTAAAACATGGTCAATTTCCTTAAAATAAAATAATTAATTAAAATGGTCAATTTCCTTAAAATAAAATAATTAATTAAGATGGTCAATTTCAAGGAGACTAAAAGAAAGAAGATGCTTGGTAATTTTCCTAAATATTTATTGAAGACTAGAACATGGTCAATTTCCTTAAAATAAAATAATTAATTAGTATAAACACGCACACTTATGGTATTAATTATTATCATCATAAAATTATATATTAAATTTAAAATCTATACAATTTTATTAAACTTTATAGGTTATTAGATGTATAGAGATGTTAATTATTTAACATACAAAAATATAATATAAGTAGGTTATAAATAATTCAAGTTAGATTCCATAATATATAATATTGCATAATTCGTTCGATTTGATTTAATGCATATATGTAATATATTTATATAAATATATAATCCCCTTAAAATTGCACGCCTAAGTAGTAAAAGTTATTTCGTAGTAAAGAAAAGAATCGTAGTAACATTGGATATAGTTATATGATAGTAATCACTCATTTGAATAGTAAAAGTAACAATATTATCAACGAGATTAGTGAAAGTGGTAGAAACAACAACGGGAGTAATGAAATAATCAATAATGCGTCAATAGTGAAAGTAACAATAATTACGGCGGGAGTAGTGAAATTATCAATATTAATGCGGCAGTAATGACAGTAACAATAATTACGGTGGGAGTAGTGAAAGTAACAATGATTACTTGCAAGTAGTGAAATGTTATTACTATTGTTTCATTAATAAGAGTAAAATATTAATAGCGGGAGTAATGAATTTGTCTCAAAATTTATTTCGTCGTAATTTTAGGATATGTCATAGAAAAATATATTAATGATAAATTTATGGGTTATGCAACTTTAAGTAATTTTATTTAATGAAAAAAAAATTTAATGGTAAGTAGAGGTAGCCCGGGCGAAGCCGAGCACCAATACTAGTTAATCTTATTTGATGATAAGCCGACAATGATACCTTTGGATGCTTATCAAAAGTGTTCACAATATAAATAGATGAACAGATCAATGAGATACTATAAGAAAGAACATGTATGTAAATAAATGAAGGGGAGCGGTGAGGGACTGAGGGTAATACTTAAACAACATACCGAGGGGCCGTTTGGTTCGTCAAAGGGAAAGGGAATGAAATCGAGAAAGAGTAAGGAGAGGAAAGGTATGAGATTACCTATAATTTTATAGGTTGTTTGGTTACAATTAGAAAAAGAATGGTTTAACCATCAACCACCTCCATTCTTTCAACCACCACCTCTATCAACACCACCTGCCACCTATAAGAGCCGTCGGTGCCGACGAACAACTCTCATTGCCGGCACCCCATCGCTCCATCGCCGGTGCTGTCCGAGCGTCTCCTCGCTGGACTTCCCCTCTCCCACTCGAAAAACATCTCACCACCACCAAACAACCACCCAAACACCCTCAACCACCGTCCCAACCACCCGAAATACCTTCTCCCACCCACGAAAACACCAGATCTGGTGGTTGGGAAGGTATTTGAGGGTGTTTGGGTGGTTGTTAGGTGGTGGTGATACGTTCTTCGAGTGGGAGAGGGGAAGTCCGACGGGGAGAGGCTTGGGGCACGGTGAGGAATGGTCGGTGCAGGTGGGAAGGGTGGTCGTCGGTGAGCATGCAGCCGGAGGAAGTGGGTGGCAGGCGCGCTCGTGGTGGGCAGTCATGGTCAAAGCTGGTGGTAGTTGAAGTAATAGGGAATGAAAATTGATTCCCTTGGGGGGTGAGTGGTAAGGAAGTAGATTGTTTTGGGGGTAAGAGATGGGTAAAGGGAATCATTCTTTTGACTAAACAAACACAAACAAAGAGTATTAATGAGTTTAATACCTTTACCCTTTCCTGAATACCCTCAACCAAACAGCCCCTGAGTATTTAATTTATAAAATGATGGATGATATGGGGTTTTTGTTCATCCTTTTGTTCACATTTAACCAAAATGAGATTTAACTTCTTATTTAACGGTACTATTTATTTTAAATTTAATATAGATAAATATATCCATGTGGAATTAATAGGATAAAAGCAAAATGCATTGAAAAAGGTAAAAGATTTGCCATATATACCATGTGGGTTGATATTTAATGGTTTTCAACTTAAAAAGTCCATAATATCGTCTTAAGCAAGACTAGGTGTTTGGTCGGAGTTATATATATATATATATATATATATATATATATTTTTTTTTTTTGATGAGGGTTTAATCCCCCGGGCACATGCAATACCCTGCAAACCACGTGTGTCAGGTAAGACATCCCTTAGAATGACAGGTAACCGCAGTAATCTCTTATAGGGAGTCAAATCCGGAACCTATCAATTCGTTGCTAATATACAACGCTTTGAGGCACTCCCGCGTTCCAATACACTAAAGCCATTTTGGTTAGTTATATTCTCTTTATTATTCAGGTTATAGCATGATCTCTGTATCATTTTAAGTAGGACGAATGTGACACATAAAATCGAGACTCTTTTGACTAGCAACTTGGCTGTTGGACCCTTGATAGCTTAGGACAGCATGCATAAAGCAAGCCTACCTTTGAAAAAGATAACACCACCATCAACACAATTATACGGAGTATATGCCTTCCTATTCTATGCCCTACAATTTATGGATCTTTCTCATTTTCCCCACACTTATTTACTCCCAAGTCCCAATGGACAAATATTATTAATGTTGTATGACATTGTGTTTTTTGCCTTATTAGCTCATTCTGCAACATCTTATTTGGTTTTCAACTTAAAAACCATACGTGCCAACATCTTACATTATTTAGTAAACTTTTTTGCGTAATCAGTCGATATATACATTACCTTCGTATTATATGTACCATTTAATACGATAAACGTAGTTGTTACATCATTAACATTACTGGTTGTGATCATATTTCTTTATCAAAGTTACACTCGCTTTTAATTGTTTACTTTGTAATTTCGTTTTTCAGGTTATAAACCCCACTTGTTTCCAAAATGTATGTACGTTCAACCAAACCTATGGCGGATCAACGATAGCAGCAAACCTCTCACAGGACACCGTAGCCCTAGCTCAAGACTCTGTCCCCGGTTATGTCTTCGGGTGCATCTCGAAAGCAACAGGCACATCAGTCCCACTACAGGGGTTATTGGGCTTGGGTCGAGGCCCATTATCTCTTCTTTCACAAGCCCAAGACCTGTACAAGTCCACATTCTCTTACTGCCTACCCAGCTTTAAGTCCTCGAATTTTTCCGGACAATTGAGACTTGGGCCAGTGGCCCAACCCAAAAGAATTCATTTCACACCATTGCTTAAGAACCCAAGAAGATCTTCTTTGTATTATGTTAATTTAATTGGGATTAAAGTGGGTCGTAAAACTGTGGA
The DNA here is from genome assembly GCF_048544455.1 of Silene latifolia. Taxonomy (NCBI): domain Eukaryota; kingdom Viridiplantae; phylum Streptophyta; class Magnoliopsida; order Caryophyllales; family Caryophyllaceae; genus Silene; species Silene latifolia. The sequence continues at coordinate 145,519,186 of NC_133526.1, forward strand.
TATTCCACCAGCTGCTTTGGCCTTTGATTCTACTACTGGAGCTGGTACCGTTATTGATTCTGGTATGTTGTCAAAAAATCCTTATATTTCTTTGTGCATTTTAAATTTTAAATATATATATATATATATATATATATATATATATATATATATATATATATATCCATAAGCAAGCGGGTTAGCTGATTTGGAACTTTTGGGTTAGCTGATTTGGAACTTTTGGCAATTGAGCTAGTGACCATCTAATTATTCTTTTTTTTTTTTCTGTGATTAGGCACGGTGTACACTAGGCTAGCCCTGCCAGTCTACACCGCCGTAAGAGATGAGTTCCGACGCCGAATGGGAAATGCAACCATAACAACACTAGGGGGTTTCGACACTTGTTACACTGTCCCGATCACAGTACCATCAATGACATTCATGTTCCAAGAGTTGAACATGACATTGCCCCAAGACAACTTCCTACTCCACAGTGCCTCCACCAGCACTGCCTGCCTTGCCATGGCCGCGGCCCCGGACAACGTTAACTCCGTCCTGAATGTCATTGCTAGTATGCAACAACAAAATCATAGGGTGGTTTTTGATATTCCTAATTCTAGGGTTGGCATTTCTCGTGAACCTTGTTCTTAGATCAGAGTTGTTGTTTGTTAATGCCAATTTGTTTGTTGGGAGAGCTTATGTTGTTGATGACGAATGATGACGATATGAGATTGTCAGTTTATGATTGCCTATGAATTATTATATGATTCCAGTTAAGGAAAATTAAGCGACGTGTATCAGTAAATCATACAGAGTAACAATGTTCTACTTCTATGATTGCCGAAGATTATGACCATATTGTGGTTAAATTTGTGATAAACATTAAGTCTCATTAGGACGACACTATCCGTCTTAAACTTAACATCTACGTAAGCTTGTGTTTTTTATTTCTCGGGTTCATAGCAGCTCCTTTGAATCGCTCAGTAAAATTGCAACAATTTAATTACGGCCTTGACTGTAGGAAGTTTTTTTTTTTTTTTTTTTTTTTTTTTTTTTTTTTTTTTGTTTACACATTAACAATGTATCAAGCTTAAGATCTCAATTAAAGACAAATTTATAAACTTTGACTCTTAATGATGATTTAACTTGTTATAAACTTAATATAGATAGATATAGTAAGAGATACGAAGTAGTACCTAAACATAGAAATAATACTCCCAATATTCCTGTTATTTTTTATCTATTCATTTTGACACAAAAACATATAAATTGAGAAAATAGAGAAAACTAATGATAAATAGAGGAACTCTTTCAGATATCCACTTGCCCATTCACCATTACTTGTGCACTTGTATAAATTTACCAAAAGTAGAAAAAGATAAAAATGAGTAATATACCCAAAATGTTGATAGATAACAATGCGAGCTAGTGACAGTCGGGCGGCGTCAGCAATTGACGACGATGATGAGATTGATTAATGTAGGGGTAGTAGGCTGAATCGAAGAGGACATCCCACCTAAAAAAGAATGATTAAAGTGATTTAAAGACACCCAAATTGACCAAACTTGGCAACATTAGTTAATTAATTCTTTGTTTGTAATTACAATCATCCTTTTATCCCACCACTCCACTGTACAGCACCCACCATTCACCATTATTGTGATTGTTGGTTGCAATGGATTCAGAAGAAAAGGAAAAAGAATCAGCGCTTAGAACAAGAGCGGAGTCCCTAATAACCAAACTGAGTTCAGTCTCAGACGAAACACGAAGCAGCGCACTGTGCAGGCTCCGTCTCCTTACCAAATCAACACCCTCCATCCGTGCTTACATCACGACTATAGACGACGGTGCTGCCCTCTCATACCTCTCTGAATCCCTCTACTCAACATCCTCAGTCACTCAAGATAACGCCGCAGCTACTCTCCTTAATCTCTCAATCAGCTGTCCAGACACCCTTATGGCAACCCCCGGCCTCCTCCACGCCATCTCCCACTCACTCTCACAACACAGCAACAACTACTCTCCTTCCGCCGTCCAATCTGCCGCAGCCACACTCTACTCCCTCTCCCTACACCCGGACCACCGTGCCACCATCGGATCCATGCGCGATATCCTTTATACCCTCCTCGACATCGTCTCCATACCTAATTCCCCTTCCCGAAGCGTCAAGGACTCCGTTAAGGCTCTCTTTGGTCTCTCACTTCACCCTCCTAACCGCGATACCATGCTCTCCTTGGACGCAGCTGGGGTTCTCTTCGGACGTATTGTCCGAGACGGGAGGGTTGGGATGCTTGAGGATGTCACTGCTGTTGTCGCTCAGCTGGCTGGGTCTCATGCTGCTCCTGTCTCATTTAGGACTGTTGGTGGGGTTAGGGTTTTGGTTGATTTGGTTGGGTTGGATGCCACTCTTAGGGTTAGGGAGAATGCGGTTGGGGCGTTGCTGAGGTTGGTCGAGTTTGGGGGTGAGGCAGTGGCTGACGAGATTAGAGAGGTTGGGTTAGGGGTCATTTTTGATGGATTAGGGGAGGTGGTTCATTGTGGGAGTGATAAGGCCAAAATAAGAGCTCAAGCTTTGATGGATGTTCTTGAGAGTGGTATCAGCAGCAAAATGTCTTCCTTCAACTTTTCTCAGTATGGGACTCACTTTGCCTCTGGTCCTTTGTCCGATTCATCTCGCTCTTCTTATTGATTAATCAACCTTTGTAATGATGATGATGCTTGCATTGTTTTTTAGGATTTTCATTTATTTGTTGGATTTGGGATTTGATCAAAGTTATCCAAACTTAATTGGGAAGTAGAGTAGTGTATTTAGTTATTCTTGTAGATGAATTCAGGGCTCATGAGCTCGGAATGTATGAAAGCTTTGCTTCATTGTGAACATATTCTGACTGTAATTACACTAATATGAAATTCAACCTCCAAGATGGCTTTAGTCTTAATTGTATGTCATCGTTTACTTGTCAAGATTTTTTCTGCTTTAAGCCAACTATATTCATCTTTCCATTTCTTAATACAGCAAAATAATACGGAGTACTCCGTCCGTAGTAGTAGTCACCAGATGAACATTTGTAACTTTCTTTGTTACTGCAAGGTCTGCAACAACTCAGTTGTTACCTTGTATTCTCATTCTTAGAATGCTTGTTATACTGTATTTTGCTCATCATATTATACTTCTTTATTACTATTACTTCCTCCATCCCCTTCTCTTTTCAACACATTAGATTATATACTGCTGTGACGCGCCTGTCTTTGTTCTAAACCATATATTACAATCATACATATTATTTGCAGACAACAATAGGCTTGATATGATTATGAGACCAATCCAAATCCTTGTGAATATTGAATAGGAGTAGTTCAATTAGCTATATACGACTATACGGGTATTAGGTTACTGAGGCAGAATTTGTTGTGTCTAAAATTAGTTTACGTGGTTGGATTCGAGCTGTATGATTATTGTTTCATGACTAACTTGTAAACTATAGTCAAGTGCTATTTGCTAGGGGCATTTGGCAACTTGTGATTTCAAGTACCCGTTGAATTATCGTCGTATAGAGTATCTATAATTAAAGTTGGATATATTTCAAGATTTTATTAGTTGAATATTCCACCTGAGTTTTTATCTTCTACCCTACCCCAACATTCTGCCCATTGATTGCATCTCCAAGTTGTATGCATAGATAGCAACTAACAGAAGCCTGTGATGCCGAAAGCCGAAATAGCGTAGTACCCGTCATTTCATTGAAAGCCGAAACAGCGCATGTAAAACGTTGAATAATTTGACTTTTGAGACTACGACACACAACAAAACTGATACTCGCATTGAGTTGAATATTTATGATCTCACAAGTGACATGAGTCAGATTCAGAACTCAACATCCTTATAGTCTGCCTAAACTATTGCTTATAGTCCACATTTCCTTTTCATCAAGTCGATAAGTCCACTGCAACATTTTTTTTTTTTTTTTTTTTTTTTCATTTCTTTCTGTTTTTATTTGCGTCTCTTTTGATTTTCCAAGCTTTGTATCTGTATAAACACCTATTCGGATCAATCAAACACTAAATCTCGGGGCTAATAACGAGCTCCATTTTAACTTTTTTCATATCCATATCCATACTTCTTTAAAAATCCTAAACATTGCTTACCGTAGCTGTAAGAGTAATTTAATGTGTTTTTGCCTATTTTACACCTCTGTCTTTCAATGTTATAGGGGTGGTCATCAGTGCGGGTCGGCCGGGTCCGGGGCGGGCCGTGTCAGGGTTTGGGAGACCCGGAACCGGCCCGGGTTAGGGGGTGGGCGGGCCGGGTTGAGCCGGGTCGGGTCAAAAGTGACCCGCGAGGCGGGTCTAGGGCGGGTCCGGGTTTGGAAATTGGACGGACCGGGTTTGACATTTGGGGACCCGGAACTGGCCCGGATATAGGGCGGGTCGGGCCCGAGTCAGATGGGCCGGGTTCATCCACGGGTCACAGGCGGGCCGGGTCCGGGTTAGCAAGACCGACCCGCACTAATGACCAGCCCTACTATGTTACAGATATACTCCCTCCCAGTCACTATAATGTTTCCTCTTTTCCGAAACGGATTATTCAACTAATGTTCCCCTTTCTATTTTTAGAAACTTTTACTCTTATTTTATTCATTTCTCTCTCCTATCACCAAACCCCACACAACTCTTTTACTCCTATTTTATTACTTTCTTTCATGTTTTGGCTCCACAATTCTTTATTTAACTACTAATAATTCATCCCTCTCTCCTATCACCAACCCCAAACAACTCTTTTACTCATATTTTAATACTTTTCCTTAAGTATTGTGCCCACATCAAATGGGAACAATATAATGAGTGGGAGGAAGTATTATTTACTTTCCTTTCTCCTTCGTATATCTCTCTCTCTCCTCTTCTCTGTGTTTTCCTTCTTTTTCTTTTCTGGCTTTTTCGTCTCTGTCTCTCTCTCCCTCTCTCGTAACCCGCCATTTCTAATCTAATCTAATCTAATGTTCTCCGATCACATCCATTCTCCTATTTGCATGCCCAATTGCCCCGCCATGTGAGCCATTATACTCGATCTTCGACCTGGTCTTGGCATCGGTCCTTTCACCATCGGTTATTTTATTTCTATGTTTTATTTGATTTTCCAATGATTAATTGTTCTTGATTTATTTTCTAGGTTTTGCTGATTAATTTGAATTTTACTGTGATTTTCTATTAGTTGATATTTTATGATTTTCTTTTCCACTTTGCATGCGATTTTTGTTTGAGGTGTTATGTTGATTCTTAATTTCTTATTTCAGTTTTCTTTCCCACTTTGCATCACTTTCCTTTTCCACTTTGCATGTGATTTTTGTTGGAGGTGCCCTGATTCTTATTTCAGTTTTCTTTTCCACTTTGAATGCGTTTTTGTTCGAGGTGCCCTGATGATTCTTATTTCAATAGAAATGGGTTAATATGTAATGTATTTGGGGTGGTGAAAGGTTATGAATTTGAACTGAATGCCTAGATAACCACTGAAAGAAATAGTATGAGATAATGACGACGCTAGGATTGTTGAATGGGGTATCCGCAAGAATTAGGAAATTGATATCGAGGTTCAGAGTACATTTCTAATGTTGTGGCGGTTTATACTTGATCAGTGTTAGATAGTAAAGAGTCTTTATTTGGTTGTCTAATGGTTAGTTTGTTTGATGATACTGAGCTGATAATTCTCTTAATGTAGGGAATGTCCACATCATGGACACTGCTTTCGGATGATGCAAAGTCGCTCTCTTCTCCTCTGATACCAATTTCGGCAGGCAAGGCTGCGGAGAGTGAGAATCAAACTGAAAATCAGCCTGTGGAACCAAACTTGGATAAGGTTCAAGCAGTTCTGAAGGGAATTAAACAAGTAATGATGCAACTATTTTTCTTTTCTCGATGTAGAGTTGTGCTTGCATATGATCATTCAACTTTTCTATGTAGAAGTTTTTACAAATAGAATTTAGTTCAAGCAATAAACATTTGCTTTTGGCATCCGATTCAAAAATCCAGATTCCCACTACTTCACTCGCTCCTTATACTTCATAAGGAGTGATATGTTACTGGACGATTTTGTTTTGATTTAAATTAGACATTTAGCAATCACGTGATCATATGTTTTAACAATCTACTGTCTCATAACTGTCAATGCCGGAACCCATATTATTAATTTTGTTCAACTTTTTTCTTTTACAGGCCAAATTTGCTGCTTTGGTTCGTGGAATGAGGGTTGAAGACGTATTATTGCAGCAGATGACTGTGAAGCGGCCTTGTAAAATTGTCTATCAGGTTTGTCTTCATCTAATCCTATCAAAACAATATTTAATGCTGGGAATAGTCCTTGTAGAAGTGTCAAGATTAAAATGGAATGAAAACTCAATTTTAGATTTACAAATGTGGCAAGGATCTTGGAACGACTAAAGGCAAAAGGTTCGCTTATGGAGCATGCTTGAGTGATGACATTGAGTTTTAAGTATTCAGATTCGAACTTTATATATAAGGCGTACTCCGTATATATTTTCTAATCATTAATGGATGTGATTCACATTGGTGTCGTGTTGATTGTTACTTCAGTTTTCTTTTCCACTTTGCATGGATTTTTGTTTGAGATGCCTTGTTGATTCTTATTTCAGTTTTGATTTAACACCTTTGCAGCTTACTATTGATTGTGTTTGACGCTTGAGGGTATGTATGCTTGACCTGTTGAATCTTGTAGACATTTGCTTTAAAATTGACCTGATCACTCTTGTTAGATAATGTTTGATCGCTACACCTTGTATTGTTTAGCGGCCCTTGTGGTTGATGGTTACCCTGTTGAGTTTTAGGGTGCATTTGTTTGGCATGTTGAGTCTTGTACTTTGGAACACAATAATTTATTAATGAAAACACATTGCAATTGGTCTCTTTTATTTAATGATATTTGGCCACATGCTGGATTTGGATAGTTATTTGATCGTAAGATCGATTTGATATTATTGATATCTGAAATATGACATGGATATTTTCGCGGGCTTCTTACGCTTCAGTGTCGATGCAGGGCTAGCCGATGACAGATATATTCCGGATATAAGGCTGGTTGCGGCCATAAAAATGCACATGCAACTTGGTGATTGCAGCGGTGATTGCAGCATTAATGACATCTTTCTTTTCCTTATAAAGCTGCTTTTTTTTTACCGCTGCAATCACCAAGTTGCATAAGTCCTACCGCTCTACTAATTTTATTATTATTTAAAAAAGTGAAAGAATATGATTGGCCGAAGTTAATAAAATAGAACAAACTTGCACAAGATGTAACACCTCTTCTTACATGACCAAGGTAATTAGGGGATGTTACTATCTCGGTTTCCCGAGGCGGTAAATCGGAGATACAATCAAGAAACATTTATTATAAATAACAAGTTTAGTGATTACAAAATACGAATGAATAAATAAAGAATACAACTCATGACTACTATCTATGTTATCTATCAACTATCCAAGTACTCGACTCCAAGTCCAATGCGTGGCCCAAATCCCGATCACGTCAATAAGCAAACTTAATCTGCTCCCCATATGATCGTAAATATCATACGGATCGACACAGGCCACCCCGAAAATAGGTGACAATTATACAGACACAACAAACGTTAGGTTCAATAAATAAAGTGTGACACGACTCGAGTGTGTGAATATGCAACATGACTATGATATTAATGACATGATATCAAACAACCACCACCACGGTACCGGGACACGCCCAGATGTACCGACAACCACACTGGTACCGGGACACGCCCAGACATACCAAAAACCACAAACAGGTATCGGGACACGCCCAGACGTACCGGGTCCGAAAGCCAACCGGATCCCCTGCCAGATGTCGTGTCTCAACCACACGAGTCACTCCGTGACTCAAGCCATTAAGGTGTACATCCCTCTTGGAGTGGGAAGCTCCAAGAGGCGAATTAAGCGTAAGACGGTCTCCCAACCGTCTTACGTCTCCTTAATAACCAAGTAAAACCACTAAACAATCACAACCGTCATATTCTCCAATATATATGACAAATACAATAATGTAAGATACCACACAATATGCCAATTACCGACTCATCAAGTCATCTTAACCAATATCATGTTATAATGCAATTCAACCGACATACTTATCTCCTTAATGATGATATTACCCACTAAACATGTTATAATACAATTACTCTAATTATATGACACTAATTACAACATTAACCACAACATATGTAATGACCACATTATTGAAACCGAATAGGATTAACCTACCTTTTTGCATTCTTCATAAGAAATCCGAAACCACCAAGCATCCATATCATAAAACCGTCTCATCCTACATAATTTCATAACAACTATCACAAAGCATCCTATAACAACTAATACTACTAATTAACCCTTCATTATTACCCATTAGTTTCTCCTAATACTAATTAACATTACCCATGAAAATCCCCCAAATTCTATGGTTTAGTCTTAAAACGAATTATCCAAATTAAAACGAAAAAGGTAGTAAAATACTCACCAAGCGATAAGGAACAAGAATATGTGAATGAATCTTCCAAATTCTTCGCCCATAGTTCCAGATCTAGGATTTAGAGAATGAGGGATTGTAGAGAGAGGTAGGAGGGGTTTAGAGAAAAGGAATTAGGGTTTGTAAATGAGAAAAATTAGAAAATAGGGTATATATATATGTCAAGGCCCATCAATAGAAAAGCCCACGCATGAAAACTCAGCGGTTCTCGCAGCACTCGGTCGAGTGCTCGGTTCACTCGGTCGAGTGACGGCTCCACTCGGTCGAGTGAACCTCCACTCGATCGAGTGACCTATGAATCAGGGGCTTTAACAACTTTGCAGGCTCACTCGGTCCCTCACTCGGTCGAGTGAGGTTTACTCGGTCGAGTACTCAGCCACTTGACCAGTACTAGGTTTAGAATTTACAAGGTATTAGACAAGAGCCAATGCCTTATTACCTCTCTGCATAGAGGAAACCTCTTTCTCTCAGGCAAATAAAAAGGAAGGTATAATGAAGAGTTCTACCTTTTAGAGGAGAGAGGAAAGTAAAGGAGTGTAAAAACTCTTCATTGTTCATGCTCTTATGTTAATTAAGTTGGAATTAGATTTGGTGTTATGACTTTGTTATTAATAATATAACGCAACAGTTAGTTTCATATCACTTTAGAAACATGCCATCTTATGAAATATTCGTGTCAATTAGTTGGAATTAGATTTGGTGTTATAATTTTGTTGTTAATGATCAACGTATAAAACATCAAATATTAGTTCGAAAATATGGTTTTCAAATGCTCCTTAAATAATAGTGAACTTATGTTAGGATTTAAGGTTGAGATAGTGACACTGACATCTCACTTTTAATCTGGCTGAACAATTTATCTTTGATTCTTGTCAGGTGGTATGGTGGTTGGATATTTCAGTAGGTTCTAAGCTAAATGTAACATCTGGTACGATGATTTTACTGTCGAGGCGTTTTATCTTACCCAAAAACCTAAATTCAATGAAAAGAAATGATGTGTTGTAGGAAAGACCAAATCTAGAGAGAACAATGTATATGCTTTTTATTTGGAGTTAGAGCTTTCAGGTCTTAGCTTGATTGCTTTTGGTTCAAAAGGACTTGATTGAAGTTTGTTGCTCATTTATTTCTTCCCTTTTCCTAATTATTATGAATTATCCGGGTTTGGTAACTAATACCAAATAAGGTTTGGGAACATATTTGTGGTTACACCTCCTATAATCACAAGTCTGGGTGTGTTATACAAACACCCAAGTTTAATCTTAGGAGTTGCAAAATCAAGTCTTATCATATACTCTTTACCTATAGATCTTTCCTTAAAGGAGTAATGCATTAGGCGGAGATCTCTACATGGCTTGGCCATATCATATGAATGATTTTTAGTATATGATGATGATGATGAATTTCTAAATCCCTTTTCTTGTTGTTGTTCTTAGAGGGTTATGTGTATGAACTACCTTTTTTATTAGTTATTCTGACACTTAATGCTGACCCGATCATTAATCAGTTTACAAAGGGGTTGCTAAGAAGAGTTTTTGCATGTTGATTACGGTTCTCTTCATCCAAGAGCCTGTCAAGGTAGTGGCTCAAAATCTTGTTAGATTATTATAGCGATATAAAGCGTCTTATGAGAGGATTGTGGGTTGATTTAATACATGTCACATTCTTTTGACTCTTTTGATACATGTCACATTCTTCGACTACAGTTTAGGCACGGGTATGAAGCTGAAGGCGTGAGAAGTTCAGTTACTCTTTATTTTAATCTTAATTTGATTTTTTTTTCCCCAGAAGAGGCAGTGTTGAAAATGATATATATTGAAGAGTGAGATTTTCCCCGAAGGACAATTGCTAGATAGGTAGTATAAGAGTTTGGATGTAAGGAAAAAATATTCTGATATTGAGGCTAAGAAGGTTGATGTTGGTGCTGATGATTCAATCTCACTTTTAGTCAATTTTTCTTCTCCTCGAGATCCTTCTGAGTTTGTTTTTGCAAGATCACCCATTTGTTTCACCTAATCAAGATTGTCAAAGAAGGTATTCTCTCGGACCCTCACCTCGAAATATTCTGATACTAGCAAACCCGAAACATGCACATCTGTGAACTTGTTTAAACCCGAATGCAATTATACTCAAAATGACCTTACCCAAACATTCGCAGCCCTACTCTTCTTAATGTTAGGACAATCTCAAAAAAATGTCAAAATGGTAGGACTTTCATAATTATCTCATCTCTTACCAATACAGGACTTTGGACATTATTATAATTTATATTCTCAGCTAATGTTTGAAATTGATAGTTTTAAATTCATAAGAAACTGTTGGCATACAGAGTTTGGTGATTGTTCGCATCCAAGTGACTTTAGAATCAAAGAAGTATAAACTTGAGCAGTGGTGAACATTTATTTCTCTAAATAATTTGTAGGGGTTATAGAGTTTATTATTGATTATTAATGATTCACTTTTAACAAACATAGTTCAGTGAAGACAGAGTTATTTAGGGGCTTCTAAGAGTTTATTGGCTGAGTAACTTTGGGGTTGGGGTGAGAGTAAATTCAAAAAGAATGGAAAAAATATTTCACGAACCATGCTTGACAATGAGGTGCACTGTTTAGTAATTAGTATACATATAGGTTAACATTCCCCTCATCCACATTTAAAAAAAAGGGGAAACTGACGAGTAATAATTAGTATATATATCCTTGTATTTTTAGTGTATATGTTCGTTCATCATTTGCGTATTGCCATAAGATTGACGACCTACAGCAGCGTCAAGGTCAGTTGCCAATAAGCTTGTTCTTCCCAGTCCAGGCAAAGGTTAGTGTTTCTTCATAATAATTTAGAAGATTATGTCACTACGCCAAATCTGACAATCAATAAGGAGCGTATCACAACGGTTTAATGCATTTAATAACGACACTTAGATTGCCGTTTTCCAAATATTGGCGGAAACCTAGACCGCGCTAATAGGAATAACGGTTTCCCTCGAAAACCGTTGTTATTATAATTTGACAACGACTGCTTAACAAACCGTTGTAAAAAACGTTTAACGGTTTCCAAAAACTCGTTATAGAATCACTCTTATCAACGGTTGTTAGAAAACCTTACCAGTTTAAGAAATCGGCATTTCGAAAACCGTTACTAAATTAACACCAACAACGGTTTTTGTTACCCGTTGTTATGATATAGCTACGGATTTTTTTGTAACCGTTATTATTTTCTAATATGAAATAACGGTTTTTCAATTCAACCGTTATCAGTATTTGATTAGATTTTTCAGTTTGACTACTGCATTCAAAACTTTATCAGAGCTTTAATAAATATTCAATTTGACCAATAATATTCAGTTTGACCAAAATAATTCTATAAATATGTCTTCATAATGTTTTTGGTCAAATTCTAAATTATCAAACATTTACTCTTTAATTTCTCTCTAAAAAAAATATGGCTGGTCTATCGGAGCTACAATCACATTCTTGTTACGCACAACCTTTTACTTGCATTCTCCATAATCTCCTGGTTCATTATGGTGTGAATGGAAAGGGTTTAAACCCTAATTTTGGGTGGTTGACGCAAATGCTTCATGACTCCGGTTTCACCGCGGTTAAAAAAGTGTACCCTGTGTCTACAAACAAGCAATGTTTTGTAGGCTTCGCTTTTATCGTGTTTGACGAAGCCAACTGCCATGATAGTTTTCGTCAGGCAAGAAAATTAGGGGCTAGATTTGCAGGGGAAGATGCAGGAAAAGAGGACTTCTATTCGGATGATAAACAACAAGGCTCTTATCTATGGGTTGCGACCCATCTTGATCATCATCTACTGAAACATTACAGGAAGCATCACATTCTTGCCACCGTGCCTATGTCATGGGAGAAAGAGGCCGTTTCACCTGCGCTTCCCGGTGATAATGAAGGGTCGATCTACGACTTTCTCTATATCGAAATTCATGATGAGTATCCTAATACTTCATCAGATTCTAATAATTAAGTCTTTAATTATTATCTGGCATTGTAAGTTGTATTTGGATTATGGTGGTGGTTTGAATTAAAGTTTAATTTTTTATGTTATTTGTTACGTTTTTTGTTACCCCATTCTCTGGAATTCAGAGACAATATCACCAGAAAAATATCTAACTTTTATTATAATGACTTAGCTTTTTAGGAGTACATTAAAATATCAAGCTAAAGATATTTATCGCGTAAAACAAGGGTTGACAAACGTGAAAAAGCAAATGTGTAGTGTGGAGTTTAATGGAGGGAGTATGTTTTTTGTTACCCCATTCTCTGGAATTCAGAGACAATATCACCATATATGTCTCTTTCACCTTCAGCCCAATCCACACATTCGTTTTCCCATTCCAATGGCACTGTCCCCTGCTAGGCAATGCGACCTTTGCGGTGCAGAATCAGAAGTAGTAGGAGACTGTCAGATTCATTCGCAACCCATAAATATGGGCCTACCCGCTGATCATCGTGATCAAACCAGAGTCTCGAAGAGTCATTGTTATAGAATGCCCGTTCAAGTTTGCGATCCTGACGAAAGCATTCCCTCTCCTCACCCCCGCCAAACTCGATGAGGGCGCACCACCCGAAGCCATCATGCGCATCATTGTCCGGGTAGACAGTTTAAACCAAATTCAATCCGGCTAACCGAATCAAACCTATTAACCAGTCAAGGCTATACGAGAGTATAGCCTTTTCATGCCCGTCCTCTGTATACGGGAGATTGTGAATGATGCACATAAAGGGCTTAGCGTACTTAAATCTACTTGGGGGTCCTACAAGAGGTTCATATGATGCTTCATCATCAGCGGATGAATAATATGAACCACTATAAGTTGATGAACTTGACAACATAATCGATGTGGAAAATTAATGGAGGACTTAACAAGTTAAGTATTGTAAAGTGCAAACGGTATAAGTTAAAAATGTGAAAAGTATAATTCTACTTATAATGAGTTTGGGTTGTATTGGAAACGGTATAATAAGATAGTAAGAATTGGAACCGGTATAATAATAAGATAAGAATTATAAAAAACCCTAATGAGAGGCGATTTGAAAGACGATCTGCAGTCACCATCTAGGGCAAAATTTCTCTTGATTTCTTGTTGATTATGGCTTGAAATTCAGCACAAAAAACTAAAAGCAAACAAGCTAGTAGGTTAAAACGAATGTCATCTCAAAGAAAAGCAGTTTCTGGCCAGAACAATGGGAAAAAGAAGGGACCTGAGGAAGATGATGTTTTATGTACAAAACCTATGCATGAAGTGAATGGCATACCAGGGCTATCTTTTGATGATGAAGAGGATCCAAATGATAATAATTTATGGATAACGAAACGTGGTAAGAAATCTATTACTGTATCTGATGATGAGGAACCCATAACTGATCTTATACAGTTCACGTCAGATGACATCAAAGAGGAGGTTGACTACTGGAATCAAGCAGTATATTGCTTTATTCTAGGAGTTAATCCTCCATGGGAAGTGCTCAATGGGTATGTTTATCGTATTTGGAATAAATATGCCATTGATAAAGTTTCGTTCTTACCAAATGGGGTATTCCTGGTAAGATTTAAAGAAAACAAGGATAAGGAGGCCGTTTTAAATGCAGGTTATCATATGTTTGATAACAATCCACTTATAGTGCGGCCTTGGGATGTTAATGTTGATCTTTTGAAGGAGGATGTTAAGATAGTGCCTGCTTGGATCAGGCTGATGAATTTGCCTTTAAAATTCTGGGGCAAGTGCCTGCCAGCCATAGCTGGATTGATTGGGAAGCATGTTAAATCTGATTAGGCTACTAATGAAAGAACAAGACTAGGCTATGTTAGGGTAATGGTAGAACATTCAGCGGGACATAAATTTCCTAATTCTGTGAAATTTTGGATGAGGTAGGCAAAACCATTACCATTAGAATTGAGTATGAATGGAAGCCCAATGTATGCACTGTATGCAAGGGGATTGGACATGAAGATAAGAACTGCAGGAAAGTGAATCAGAGTACACAGAAGGTGGTCTCCTATGCTAAGGTGTGGAAACCAGTTCAACAAAGGGTAATGACTCCTTCTGATCCTGTTCCTTAACCGAAATTGAATTCTTTTATTAAGATAGCTGTTAACCCTTGGGTGACACCTGAGAAGCCTAAGTATTCAAATTAGATACAGGATTCTGGGGAAGGTAGTGTGCAGCAGCAACCAGGGATGCAAGCTGGTACAACTCCAGTAAATGTTAATGAAATAGGTGACCCTCCTCCAATAATTACTAATGAATAATATTGGCTTTTGGAATGTGAGAGGGTTAAATAGTGTAAATAAACAAAAAATTGTTAAGTGGTTCATTCATAATAAAGAGGCTGGTCTTTTTGGCCTGTTAGAAACCAAAATAAATGCTGATAATGTCAATAATATTTCTAGCAATATGCTAAAAGGATGGTGTGTGACTACTAATTGTAGATTACACAAAGAAGGAAGGGTTTGGATCTTATGGCAACCAAGTCTGAAGTTATGATCCTTCAATATGATGCTTAGTATATTCATGCCAGGGTCACTGCCAGGGTGTCTCAGCAGAAGTTTTACTTCACTATGATTATGCATTTAATGACGAGAAGGATAAAGTGGAGATTATTGCTACTCAAGTTTCTGGTCCTTGGGCTATGGCTGGGGATTTTAATACTATAATAGCTCCTGAGGAAAGATTGGGTGGTAACACTAAACAAGAGGATATAGATGATTTTATAAGATGTCTTGGATCCTATGGTATGACTGATATCCATGCAACATGAGCTTTCTTTGCCTGGACTAATAAATAGGATCCCTTGAGCAGGAAGTACAGTAGACTGGATAGATTTCTGGTTAATTAGGCTTGGATTGATGCATTCCCAGATATGGTAGCTCATTTTCACCCTGAAGGTCTCTTGGATCATAATCCTTATATTGTCAACAACACTAAGTTGGAGGGTAATAAGCGTGCTAGTTTCAAATATTTTAACATGTGGGGTGATGCCCCCTCCTTCCTTGATAAGGTTAAGGCAAAATGGAGCAAATCTTAGAGTGGAACTAAGATGTTCCGTGTCATTAAAAAGCTGAAAGGTCTGAAAGGTGTGCTTAAATCCTTAAATAGAGAGTGTTATTCAGAGAGTGAAAATAAAGCTAGCATTGCCCTGCAAAAGCTGGAGGATATTCAGAAACAAATCATGGGAAATGCCTATAATGATGCTCTTATTGCTGAAGAGGTAGAGGCATTGTCAGCTGCTAAGGAGATGACCAAAGCTAGAGATAGCTTCCTTCAACAGAAAGCTAAGACTAAATGGTTGGAGGAGGGAGATAATAATACCATTTACTTTCATAGGGTTATTAAGAAGAGGTGCATTCACAATAAAGTTATCCAAATAGAGGATCATATAGGTGTTCTGTGTAAAGACAGTCACAGTATCCAGCAGGCCTTCCTTGACTACTACCAGTCTCTCCTGGGCAGTAGGAAAGCTACTGAAGATGTGAGAGCAGCAGTTCTAGTCAAAGGAGCATGTTGTAGTAATGAGCATACACTACTACAAAAAGATGAATAAGTAACGCATAATAGAGAACGGCCAAATTAAATAACCGTTCTCTAGCAATAAAGAGAACGCCTTTTCTAAACAGGCGTTATGTAAAAAGAAGAATAGAGAACGCTTGGTATATTAACTGTTCTCTATAATTTTCATAAACTAAAAATTTCAAATTCAACCATAATGAAAAGCCCATTTATTCACCCGCCACTCTCTTTAAAGTTCTAATACGTAACTTTTATAAGTTGGAAAAGAAAAAAGTAAATTAAAACTAAAACCACAAATATTACTCCGTATTACTTCGTTCATGGAGCAGTACTTTACCTTTTACAAGCTCCATTTTATTTTTACTGGAAATCTCCCTCACTCTCACAAACCACCCATACCCACCTACGGTTGAGACCTGCCGCCAACGACCTTATTTTGTCGGACGCATCACCGCCGTGTATCACTACTTCCGCATCTTCATCTGATTCGAAATTTCTAAGTTTTGCATACCAGGTTTGAATTTGGGGATTTTTTTATTATTATTTTAGGTTCGAATTTACCTTTATAATTAGAGAAAATTAATTGTTTCTTTGAAAATTTCAGGTTGATATTGCTATTTTGAGGTCCTTATTTTAATAAACCCTAGAAATTGGGGATTATTACACCAAAGAGCAAATGAGCAAAAATTGACAGAATTGGTAATTTTCTCAATCTTTTACATCTCTTGCATTCAATTCTATGAGTATTCCATATCCCCTCTTCAATACTCCGTATATATGAGGAAATATGTTTTTTTAATAGATCTTATATGTTAATTTTAGTATTATATTACCTAGATATAATTTTTTTGTAATTGATGAATTGGGGGTGTGATATCCGCAGATAATTGTTCTATAATTTACATGCGGCTGTATGGTTTTCTTTCAACTCCAATTTATAAATTGTAATGATTTTTATTCAATTGTCTATCTATTTTTTCTTCTGCCTTTTACCCGTCCTGAATGTGTAGTCTATATTGTTCAAAGACTCAATGATGTATAACTCAAAGATTGTATAATTTGCTAAGAGCGATTGTGTTTTGTACCCTGGTAGGTTAAAAAAGAGAATCGGTGATTGACAAGGAAGTTGCAAGATCTGATGGCAATTATGTCAAGGTAGACTATTTTGTACGATAGTATCGTTTGTTGATGTTGCTTTGTTGTTTTACTTTTGTTCAAAAGATGCCAAAGTCTGTTTTAGTGTGACCTTTTTTGTCGTTGATTGCTTTGGTATGTTTAGATGTCAACACGATACGCAACAAGTATGCGGTGATTGTTGTATTCTATGACAGAGTTGGCCAAGTGCTTCTATTTTGTTAAAAGTCATTTCTATGTTTTCATGTTTCACTCTAATTTTTTACAACTTCAGAAGCCTCGGATGTCACAACTAGCATCACCAAGGTAACATTCTGTTCCTTTTTCTATAACTTGAGGGATGTTTTATCATTTGATATCAAGCACTATGACTGTAAGCTCTTGGAAAAAATCCATGGACTATATTGTTGCTGAAGTCAGATGAATTGGCATTTGTACTGCCAAGTAATTTCATAAATTTTGACACACTAGTTTGTTGGCATGCTTAGTATAGTTGTATTTCATTCATTAGTGTGGCGAGCTCGCCTTGGTTAATGTAAGAGAACAATATACCATGCCTGCTCACAACTTATGTATTTTGCTTCTTATCAAGAATCAATACACTTAAAACGAGTTAATTACACCCCACATTTGATTCTTTTCCTAGTTTGCTTCGTTCTGATTTTACTTGGATATACAAGTACTTTGATTCCTCTCATATGAGAGAATTTACCTCCTTATGTATCCTTTATTTGACATTTTCTTTTTTTTTACCTCCCTAAAATCCCTTTTATGATGTTCACAGATGGAATATTGTACATTCTTGTAGCCCTTGGAATTGTTCAGGTCATTCGTCCTAAATAGATTCATCAGGTTTGAATCAATAAATTCAATTGATTGATTAATTGTTGGAGATTATATCAGTTTTGAGTAGCATTATGATGTGGGCGGTTTGTGTGAATTCTAATTGCAATTTTATTGATATCAATTCTGAATTGTGTGCTGAAGGTGTTTGAGGAAACTGAGATAGCCAGAAGAAGATATGGGAGATTTAACTGCACAATTGTGATGAATGCAATGCCTCTGGCCTTTGTTTCTTGTGGTGATAGTGGTGTGAGTGTGTGACACTGAGTATGCGTTGAAGTTTGATGAAGATGATGTAGCTAATAAAAGTTTCAGTTGCAAATGTAGAAGTATTCTAATATCAGTGTGGATCTTTTGTATTAATTATTTACATATTTAATATTTAATATTTAATACGGAGTAATATTGTATCTGGTAAAAATTTTGTATGCTTTTTTTTTTTTTAAAAAAAAAAGAAGAATAGAGAACTGTTGGTTATTAGAACCGTTTTCTTTTCCTAAGATAAGTGAACAATTATTATGATTACCCGTTTTCTATTCCTACACAAAAGGGAACGGTTATTACCAATAGGCGTTCTCTATGATAGAGAATACAAAACGCCTCATACATCTGTTGTCTAAGCTTTATAGAACGCTGAGCAAGAGAACGGTCCTAAGGTGTTCTATAAGGCCCATTTCAACTGTTCTCTATCCCTTTTTTTGTAGTAGTGATATGGATATTTTGAATAAACCTGTGACATATGAAGAGATCAAGGAGACCGTTTTTTCCATTCCTAATGATAAGTCACCTGGTCCAGATGGTTACACTAGTAGCTTCTTTAATGATGCTTGGGAGGTTATTGGGCAAGAGGTAAGTGCTGCCATCACTGAATTCTTCCAGACAGGTCAACTGCTCACACAAATAAATGCTACAAATGTTACACTTATTCTAAAATGTGAGAGACCAACCTCTGTGAAACATTTCAGGCCTATTGCATGTTGTAATATGTTATATAAGGTAATTTCTAAATTACTTTGTAACAGATTAGCAATGGTCCTCCCTGATATTGTTCATGATAATCAAGGGGCATTCATTAAAGGAAGATATATTATTGAAAATGTCCTTATATGTCAAGATATTGTACACCTGTATTCTAGACAGGGAATCTCCCCAAGATGCCTCTTTAAGATTGACCTTCAAAAGGCCTATGATACTGTTGAATGGGACTTTATTGAATAACTGTTTCAGGGTATGAACTTTCATGGACACTTTATACAGATGTTCATGGTTTGTATCAAAACTACCTCCTTTACCTTGTCCTTAAATGGAAGCAACTTTGGTTATTTCAAGGGACAGACAGGGCTTAGACAAGGGGACCCTATCACCCCTCTGATCTACACTATGTATATGGAATACCTAACAAGGATAATCAAGTTTGCAACTGAAATGTGGCCTTTCCAATATCACCCCTTATGCAAGAGCCTCAAACTAACTCATCTGATGTTTGCCGATGATCTCTTAATGTTCTGTAAAGGGAATGCTGCATCTATTATGCTCCTAATGTGGGCATTCTCCTCTTTTTCTCGAGCATCAGGGCATAGTATGAATAATTCTAAGTCTGAAATCTTCTTTAATGGTATGGTAGAGGAGTTGAAACAGGACATTAAACAGGTTACTGGTTTCAGTGAGGGGTGCTTCCCTTTCAGATACTTAGGTGTTCCAATCCAAGCTGGGAGATTAACCAAAAAATAATGCACCAATATAACTGAAAAAATGGTGGCTAGAATCAGGAGTCTTGGAGCAAAAAAACTCTCTTAAGCAGGTAGATTAACTCTCATAAATTCTGTACTTAATACTGTTTATAGCTGCTGGGCTTCCATGTTTATTATTCCAAAGAGTGTTATTAAGAGAGTAGAATCAATATGTAGAAATTTCCTATGGGATGGCAGTTCAGAGTATCATAGAGTACCTCTAGTGGCCTGGGACAAGGTAACTCTTCCCAAAGCAGAAGGGGGCTTGGCATTAAGAAGGCTGAATCATGGAACACTGCTACTGTGGCTAAACAGGTCAGCTGGGTGTAATGCAAAGCTGATAGGTTGTGGATCAGGTGGATAAACCAGATATATATCAAAACTCAAGTCTGGCATACTTATAAGCCACCTGCAAGTTCTTCCTGGTCTTGGAAGAGTATTTGTAAAGTGAAAGAGAAAATAAAAGATGGATATACCAATGGCACCTGGAATTCTCATTCTCAGGGATACACTGTCAAGAGAGGGTATGAGTGGCTCAGACCTTCTCAAACTGTACAACCATGGGCAAAATTAGTTTGGAATAATTGGAACATACCTAAGCACACTCTGATTCTCTGGATTAATCTGAATGGAGGGCTGAATGTCAAAGATAAACTGCATAAATTAGGTTGCTGTGATGATGACCTGTGCTGTATGTGCAGCAGCATGGCAGAAACGAGTGAGCACCTATTCCTAGCTTGTACTTACAGCTGCAGGATAAGGGAGTTAATTGGCAGATGGATTGGTAGGAGTATGCCCTCTGTCAATGAAATGATAGCCAGCCACAGAGACAATGTTCAATGGAAGTCCCTGGCCATGATTGTTACTGCATTTTAGTACCATGTTTGGTTGCAGAGAAACAATGCTCGTATTCATGGTAAGTTGCTGAGACCTGAGCAGGTGGTAAAACAGATTGCAGATGAAGCTCAAAGAAGGATTAAGTACAAGGCAGGAACTGATTTAAACCAGTTTGCTTTAGTTTGGTTGAGAAGTATTGGAATGTAATTTTGTTTTTCTTTTGGCTCTTGAAGTTTGTATAGGTGTTCCCTTAACTTTGTATTCCTTTTTAATGATATAATATTTACACTCACATTTCACCAAAAAAAAAGATAAGAATTGGAAACTTAACAAGTTAATAATTGGAAAGTGGAAACGGTACAAGTTAAATAAGAATCGGTCAATTATACCGTGTTAAACATATAAGCTTACAACGCCTATCCAAAAAACCGTTGTCCAATTGGTAAGAACAATACGGTTATCAAAAAACCATTGTCCAATTATTAAAAACAAAACAGTTATAAAAAAACCGTTGTCCAATGACTAAAAACACAACGGTATTGATTTGACTAATGCATGCCTTGTAATTTTTACTTTTTCTGATTCAAAGTTGCACTTTTGATTCTTTGACCATATGTATAACACAAAATGATAACGGTTCTTTGTTAAGCCGTTATCACATTACATATATCAACAATGGTTAGACAGAACCCGTTTTAAAAAAAATGTTTAATTATTTGTGATTTTCTAGTGTTTGTGATTTGACTAATGCATGCCTTGTAATTTTTACTTTTTTTCTGATTCAAAGTTGCAGTATTGATTGTTTGACCGTATGTATAACACAAAATGATAACGGTTCTTTGTTAAGCCGTTATCATATTTCATATATCAACAACGGTTATTTTAAATCCGTTGTCATATTACACCAATATACAACGGCTTTTCTTATAACCGTTGTAAATACAAATCCACTGTAAAAACTGAAAAGTTTGTGGTTTTACTAATGCATGCTCTATTATTATTGGTTGTCTGACCATTATTCACCTCATGCATGCATGCACAATTAATAGAAGTTTGAATGTAATGTATGGATGAAATTAATCTAATTAATTATAGCTTTATTATACTATAAATAACATCACATTTGCAGTAACAATAAGAATCACTTTATTATTACTAACCTTTCTACTTCACTTTTTAAATAATATACATATACATACATATCATAATTAAAATATCGTCGTCTTCATCATCTGTAGTCGCACCTCCTCAGCAATTGGTAACCCGCTATATCAATCCGATTACGTGTATAATTCACAATCTCCCAGTCATACGCGATGCTGCTGGGAAGGCAGCTTCTAAGTCTCTTAACCCATTAAGGGACATCCTCATTGAGAATGGGTTCTCAAATGTTAAGGCAATTCACCCGGCTTGGATTTCTGGTCATGGGTTTCTTGGGTATGCTCTGATCGAGTTTCGAGGGGATGGTCTTGACGATTTTCGCCAAGCAAAATAACTCGCTGCAAGGTATGCATCACGTGACCATCAAAGGGGCAAACGTGAATTTTATGCCGACGACCCTAAGGATCGTTATGTACACGCCGGGCCTTACATATGGGTTGCCACCGCTGAGGACGCTCATCTGATGAGAAGGTTCATATCGTACACGTTTATTAATGTACCGAAATTATGAGAAGACGAAGAAGTGCCTCATTTTGATCACCGTCTTGATGTCGATGTAGTAAGCTTGATTTATAATCAAGTTTATCCTCATTACCCACCTCCTAGTCAAACTCCTGTTAGGGTGTTTAATTAATTTACTTAGTTAGCTGTTTGTTTGTTTGTTTGTTTTTTTTTTTTATTGTGTTTCTTTTTTTTCCCTTGTTGTACTATTTTTTTTCCATTGTATGATATGCTCATTTTAATATATAGTTCTACTCTTTATTACATGTAAATGCTTATCAACATAGATTTTAAATAACTTGCGAACAGACAAATGAAGGAAACAATAACTATAACTGTGGGGTAATATCCGTATAAGACCCTCTAAATTTAGGATTATAACGTAAATTTAGCATGTGAAATATTGTCATAAACGAAAAACAACAAAGAAACAATAAGGATTAAGAATCAACCTCGGGTCCTTTGTAGTGCGGCGTAAAGAACAGAAATCAACAGAGATTTCCTCCTAATTGTTGCACCCAAGACCGTCTGAGACTATGCCCTTGTGCTAGAAATGCTTTCTAATTGACTTGCAATATTGAGAAAGCTGTTGTGAGGTTTTTCCGATGTGAGATCTAGGTTTCAGAGAGAAATGATCTCCAAAACCCTAGTTTTCTGTAAAATGAAATTGTCTAGGTCAAAAGGAGAGAGAGCCTCTCCTTTTGTTGCCTCGGTCCGCGGGTCATGAGAGGAGGGAGTGGGCTTTCCACTTTCTCCTCATTTTTAACTCGTGGTCCGATCAATTCCGCTAAAATGTATATGACGGGTTTTATTATAAACTGTCATCGGTTATCGGTTATTAATACATCGACTAATAACACGGATTAGTTGAAATATTAATACATGTCCGACAAAGACAATATTGTATAATTTATTCAATATCATTAATTAAATATAACCGTTTATATTTAATTTGCGAATTAACCGTTTAATTCGCCTTAGCCCATTTTATTTAATCCGTATTAAATATAATATCTCAACATCACATTTTGACTAATTACTAGTCAAATAACTCGGACTAACTGGTTAGTCAAAATTGGCATCTACATGACAGTACTTTCATACTGTCACATCTCTCAAACGTATCCTATAGGTGTGACTTTTAGGGACCAGTTGATCACCGCCATCTGTATGACAATAACGTCAAACTTATCTAGCAAGCCAACCGTTATTGATAAACGTGGATCAACTGATAATAATACCAAAAGTATGCCCTTTGATCCTTTTAGAGATTTATAAGTCCTTGCACTAACTGTTAAGGACACCAACCCCAACAAGCTCCCACTTGTCCGTACAAGTGTATGTGCAATGACGTTATCCGCACTAACTGGAGGACACAACTCCAACAAACTCCCACTTGTCCGTACAAGTGTATGTGCGATAACGATTCTCATATTCATTTAAAAATTTCTCCCACTCAATGTAAAACAATTTGCAGATCCGGATCCGCAAAGGTCGTATTTTACAATCGATCTGTATCTTGAGTGGTTTCCCCGACTAGAGAGTAACTTAACTGATAAAACGAATCCGTATCCGAGCATGGCCATGCATTTCGATTCTGACTCCTCGAGTGGCCCTGAGAAATATCGAGTACCCGATAAAGGCTGAATATTTCCTTCAACTCGACTCCTTCCGATCTAAGCAAGCATGAAATGACCCAGAAAAAAATCTACTTGGCCCCCTGTTACGGATGACCGTGAGAAAGAAACCAAAGTCACCCAAAATCTGCCTTAGTCTCAAGAGACAGTCGATAGTCAAAAGAATCGACTCTTAGGATCACCATGGAGGTCCTATCCACGACCGGGCACCGAATGTTATAAAACATTTAGGACTCCACGTCGATGTCACAATTGTGTCCTACGAAATATCCGTATAAATCGCCTCTCGTGATTGGTCACAACCGATTGACTTATGGCTCGTTGAACCCACCATCAACCAACGTCACAAAATAATTGCCAGAGTTATCAGCTCATGTGGGCAATTAAGGACTAAAAATATAATGTTTGTTCAGTTCACTTTGTGGCGTTCAAAATTGTCGTACAATTCCACATGAAAAACAAAATATATAAATATCAAAACGATGATGTCGTATAGAGTACAAAAGGGAATGAATCTAATCCATAAAAGAGTACTACAACTTGGGAACACGTTTAATTCCCATGGAATTAACTTGCCCTTCATGCTTATCTTGTCGTAATGGTTTAGTGAGAGGATCTCACATGTTATCATCTCGTAGCAATCTTTTCTATCACTACTTCCTTTTGCTCCACGTAATCTCGGATTAGATGAGCTTTCCGTTGTACATGTCTAGACTTGTTGCTAGACTTTGGCTCCTTAGCTTGGAAGATGGCACCACTATTGTCGCAATAGATGGTGATCGGGTCATTCGAACTAGGCACTACGGATAGTCCATGTAAGAATTGACGCATCCATATCGCTTCCTTTGTTGCTTCGACGCGGCATAGTACTCGGACTCGATCGTAGAATCTGCTGTAATGTTTATTTGGAACTCTTCCAGTGATGATCAGCGCCATTAAGAGTAAAAACGAATCCGGATCGAGATTTCGAGTCATCACGATCCGTTTGGAAGCTAGCATCTGCGTAACCGGTTGCGCATAGCTTTTGTTCGCCTCCATAAGTCAATGCCCAATCTTTAGTCCTCCGGAGGTACTTAAGAATGTTCTTGACAGCTAACCAATGTGATTCACCTGGATGCTGTTGGAATCGACTTGTCATACTCAATGCATATGCCACGTCCGGACGTGTGCATATCATGGCTTACATGATTGATCCTATAGCCGAAGCATAAGGAATCCGTGTCATGCGCTCTTTCTCTTCCGGTGTCTCTGGTGACTGAGACTTGCTCAAATGCACCCCTGGAGCCATAGGAAGAAACCCCTTCTTGGAGTTAGTCATGCTTTGAATCTCTCTAGGATTTTGTCTATGTAAGACTCTGATCGAGAGATAACATCCGACGTGATCTATCTCGATAGATACGGATGCCCAAAATTCTTTGTGCCTCACCCAGATCTTTCATCTGGAAATGGTTTTTCAACCATACTTTCACCGAAGTTAAGAGAGGTATGTCATTCCCAATCAGGAGTATGTCATCGACATACAATATTAGGAAGACAATCTTGCTCCCACTCGACTTGATATAAAGACATGGTTCCTCGACCGATCGAGTAAACCCATTTTCTTTTATCACTTGGTCGAAGCGATGATTCCAACTCCTTGATGCTTGCGTAAGTCCATAAATGGAACGCTTAAGCTTGCACACTTTCTTAGGATGTTCTGGATCGATGAAACCTTCGGGTTGTACCATGTACAACTCTTCCTCCAAAAAGCCGTTTAAGAAGGCGGTTTTCACATCCATTTGCCAAATTTCATAGTCATGAAAAGCGGCAATCGCTAAGATAATCCGAATGGAACGCAGCATGACTACGGGTGCGAAAATTTCATCGTAGTGCAAACCTGGCACTTGGGTGAAACCTTTGGCAACTAGTCGTGCTTTATAGATATCTTGTTGACCTTCCACAGAATGCTTTATCTTGTAAAGCCATTTGCATTGAAGGGGACGAACCTTAGCAGGTAAGTCAACAAGATCCCACACGTTGTTCTCATACATGGAGTCCATCTCGGATTGCATGGCCTCAAGCCATAGCTTTGAGTCAGAACTAGTCATGGCACCTTTATAGGTTGCGGGTTCACTACTCGTTAAGAGTAGAATGTCATCTATGTCATGTTCCTCGACCATACCAATGTATCTGTCCGGAGGAATAGAGACCCTTCCCGACCTCCTAGGTTCCTCAGGAATGTTAACCGCAGCCGGGATTGAAGGAATTGGTTCCTCCAATAGTTGCTCGGTACTTGGTTCTTGAATCTCCGACAGTTCGAAGGTTCTATCACTCTTTGCATTCTCGAGGAATTCCTTCTCTAAGAATGTCGCACTAGCCGCAACAAAAACACGTTGTTCGGTTGGCGAATAGAAGTAATGACCAAGTGTTCCTTTAGGATAACCTATAAAGTATGTCTTGACCGATCGCGGGCCGAGCTTATCCTCGTGTCTCCACTTGACATAAGCCTCGCAGCCCCAAACCCGTATAAAGGACAAGTTAGGGACCGTTCCCTTCCATAGTTCATATGGAGTCTTGTCAACAGCTTTAGACGGACTTCGGTTAAGTATTAGAGCGGCTGACATAAGAGCATAACCCCATAATGAATCAGGTAATATCGTGTGACTCATCATGGATCGAACCATATCAAGTAGTGTTCGATTTCTCCGTTCGGACACACCATTCAATTGAGGTGTTCCAGGTGGAGTTAACTGTAGGGCAATCCCACAGTCCTTTAGGTGTTGATCAAAACCGTGAGAAAGATACTCGCCACCACGATCCGAACGTAGTGTTTTAATCTTTCTACCCAATAGGTTCTCATGCCCCTATTCTCGGTATTCTTTGAATTTCTCAAAGGATTCACTTTTGTGCTTCATTAAGTAGACATAGCCATATCTACTTAAATCGTCCGTGAAAGTGATGAAATACCTATAGCCTTCTCGTGCGGTGATTGACATAGGTCCACATACATCCGTGTGTATGAGTCCTAATAGGTCAGCAGTGCGCATTCCAACACCTTTGAAGGAAATACGAGCCATCTTACCGATGAGACATGATTCACACGTGCCAAATGATTGAAAATCAAAGGCCGAGATAGCTCCATTTTTGATGAGCTGTTTTACGCGTTTCTCATTAATGTGTCCCATGCGGCAGTGCCATAGATACGTTTGATCTTTGTCACCAACCTTTAACTTTTTATTCATTACGTGTAATATTTCGGTTGTCTGATCTAAAACATAAATTCCGTTCATGGAGACTGCCTTGCCATAAATCATATCGTGTAATGAGAAAATGCAAGTATTATTCTCTATTACAAATGAAAAACCAAGTTTGTCAAGTGCGAAACCGAAATAATGTTTTTGGAAAGACTGGGTACATAATAGCAATTATATAAAAATAACTCAAATCCGCTAGGAAGCTGGATCACGTATGTTCCCCTCGAGACGGCGGCCACTCGTGCTCCATTCCCGACACGCAGTCCACCTCACCCTTTACGAGGGGTTCGATGTTTCGAGCCCCCGCACATGATTACACAGATGAGAACCACAACAAGTATCAAGTACCCAAGTTCCGTAACTTGCGTGGTTAATCTCAATCATATGAATAAAAGTAGAAGAAGATGAAGACATACCAACAGGTTTAACACGACCTGCCTTTAAGTCCTCATGATAAACAGGACATGTACGCCTCCAATGCCCAGTCTTGTGGCAATGATGGCATTCCATGTTTTCATTCTTGCTCTTTGTCGTGCCTGATGAGGTGCTCGACTCACCAGGCCCACTCTTACCTGGACCCGACTTCTTGAACTTCGGTTTACCTACTGCTAGGTTTGCCTGAGCTTTGCCCTTACCTTTCCCCTTGTTTGTCACAACGAGAACATCCTGTTTCATGCTCCCACTGAACTTCATGTCCTTCTCGGTGCCGTACGAGAAGGGAGTGCGATTCATGGGGAGTTTCCTTCAAATCATTCATATAGTAATTCGCTCTAAAGAGCGCAAAACCATCGTGGAGTGAATGAAGCATGCGGTCGATCACAATGTTCTCGCTGATCTTACAATTAAAGGTCTCCAGCTTCTCGACATTCTCAATCATGCTGAGAATGTGTGGGCTAACTGGTTGGCCCTTCTGGAGTCTCGCATCAAAGAAGCGAGTGGTATGCTCATAGGTCACGATTCTCGGTGCTTTCGAGAATTCCTTAGTGAGCGTGGTGAAAATCTTGTTTGCACCATGGGCTATGAAGCGTTTCTGCAAATTGGGTTCCATTGCAAAAATGAGTACGTTTTTAATCACACCCGCTTCCATACGAAATCGTTAAACTTGGTGATTTCAAAGCTCTAGCCGTGGGACCTAGGTTTGCCGGGATGGGCTCTAATAGATATTTGAGCTTCCCATCGCCAGCGGCGATTCCGTAATGCCGCCTCCCGATCCGCGAAGTTTGATCCATCATTCTTCGATCGAGTAGACCGATTCATCCGATTCATGAAGATCCGGCCGGACTCACTGTCCAATGTGGCACTTGGCATTGGGTTGTCAGAAGAACCAGCCATTTGTTATTAGCAGTTTAAAAGTTCGTGATCTACACTGAAAAAGAAAGAAAAACAAGAACGAAATAAGCAACTCATCGAGGTGATTTAAGTCTATTTTAAAATTCATTTTAACATGTAGACTCTCGCACTTGCATAATTGATCTCCCTCAAGAATGATACAAGTGATCCCAAGACTCAATTTCCGTAAATTGATAAGCCAACTGTTTAGCTAATTCTTCCGTAAGAACTCTTGGTCGATAGATTTCCGTAAATCCTATCTATAGTCCACCATGATCACAGGATCGTACAAGTGACCATAGTGTTGAGATAAAATAGGTCAATCAGTTCCAACTTACCCGACGTAGAAGGGGTCATATTATGCCTACCGACGAAGAAGGGACTCATTGGAGTTTGACCTAGAAAGACCGTTCTCAATTTTGGTTTATTCGAGGAAGATCCCATCAACAAAATTATAATTCATTTTAAGTGAACGAATAACTAGCGTCTGCGTGAATGAATTAATTTGGGTGATGGCTTAAAATCATGTGACATAAGAATGCCAAAGAAAACTAACTCGTGACCTCTATATGTGTCAGTTTTCATGCAATAAATAGGTGGTTTGGTTTTTAGGCGGAATATGATGCATATTATCGTTGCGAAAAAAAATAAATAAAAGAATGCAATACGTAAATAAAATTCCTAGTGTGGCCTATCCTAATAAAAAGAACATAAAACAACTTTGGAATCCACCGTTGGACCCGAGAAGCTTGTCTTGATGTTCCATCTTGATCCATGTAGCGGGAGTGAGCATCCGGTCTCCATCTTTGGTCTTCTCAAAAATTACAATTAAAATTACAAAATATAAACCTATTTACATTCTAATTAAAAACTGTAATTACAAGTGAAAATTTAAAACGGAGATACGAGATCTCAAAATACAACCAAGACCGTGTTCCATCATTACGGTAACACGTTCTACTAAGGCCACACTAAGTTACAATCGTTTGTAAAATAAATAAATACGTAATATAAAGCATTCACAGCATTCAAAACAACGATAAAAGAAAATGCATCAACTAAAACAAATTTATTCGAGACATAATTCCGTAATTATGTTAAATTTATCCAAACCACCTTTTAATGATTAAAATTCATGTGATAAAACCGCTTCTATCAATTTAATTTTAATCTAATACAATCCGTTACTTTAAATACGCTTTAAAATAACTTAATGGTACGTGTGTGAACCGTTTCACAATCATAGCGAGTGTACAATATCCGTATAAAGTGCATTTTAAGGCCAAAAGAAAATTTTAAAAAAAAGAATAAATTTTCAAAGCTGCCAAACCAAAAATCACTCGATCCAGGGACATAAGTGCTCGACCGAGGAATAAAAGAGCTCGATCGACTGAACTGCTAGTCGATCGAGAGGATTGCCAAACAGAAAGTGCTCGATCGACTAAACTGGAGGTCGATCGAGTACTTTTATTAGCAACACTGTTCGATCGAGTACGAGGAGGTCTCGATCGAGCGATCAGGGTTTTAAAAGTGGTCGATCGAGTACAAAGAAGGACTCGATCGAGTAAAAACAAGACAGAAAAACCACTCGATCGATTAAAAACATGCTCGATCGAGTACAAAAATTTCTGGAAATGCAAAACCCTCGTGGAACAGTTTGACAAAACAAAACCTACTGCAATTTTGATCAAAACCGCATCAAAACAATTTTACAATTTGACAAAACTTGACATATTGTTATAATCTCCGTATAAAACAACAATATGCATAAAAACAAATTGAAAAACAAGATGAATTAACCGTGTAAAACATGTCACGGTTTCAAAAAAATTTGCAACAGCCAAAAAATTCCTGCCGAGAGGATAAAAAACGCTGCTGCCGCACGAATTTCGAGACAATAAAAATCGTTTCAAGATCGTTTGATGAAAAATCACAATGAAAATTTACGTGGCCTCGCTCTGATACCACTTGTGGGGTAATATTCGTATAAGACCCTCTAAATTTAGGATTATAACGTAAATTTAGCATGTGAAATATTGTCATAAACGAAAAACAACAAAGAAACAATAAGGATTAAGAATCAACCTCGGGTCCTTTGTAGTGCGGCGTAAAGAACAGAAATCAACAGAGATTTCCTCCTAATTGTTGCACCCAAGACCGTCTGAGACTATGCCCTTGTGCTAGAAATGCTTTCTAATTGACTTGCAATATTGAGAAAGCTGTTGTGAGGTTTTTCCGATGTGAGATCTAGGTTTCAGAGAGAAATGATCTCCAAAACCCTAGTTTTCTGTAAAATGAAATTGTCTAGGTCAAAAGGAGAGAGAGCCTCTCCTTTTGTTGCCTCGGTCCGCGGGTCATGAGAGGAGGGAGTGGGCTTTCCACTTTCTCCTCATTTTTAACTCGTGGTCCGATCAATTCCGCTAAAATGTATATGACGGGTTTTATTATAAACTGTCATCGGTTATCGGTTATTAATACATCGACTAATAACACGGATTAGTTGAAATATTAATACATGTCCGACAAAGACAATATTGTATAATTTATTCAATATACATTAATTAAATATAACCGTTTATATTTAATTTGCGAATTAACCGTTTAATTCGCCTTAGCCCATTTTATTTAATCCGTATTAAATATAATATCTCAACATCACATTTTGACTAATTACTAGTCAAATAACTCGGACTAACTGGTTAGTCAAAATTGGCATCTACATGACAGTACTTTCATACTGTCACATCTCTCAAATGTATCCTATAGGTGTGACTTTTAGGGACCAGTTGATCACCGCCATCTGTATGACAATAACGTCAAACTTATCTAGCAAGCCAACCGTTATTGATAAACGTGGATCAACTGATAATAATACCAAAAGTATGCCCTTTGATCCTTTTAGAGATTTATAAGTCCTTGCACTAACTGTTAAGGACACCAACCCCAACAATAACACCCCCATTTATTCAGGAGTCTTTAGCTAGACATCCCAAGTAAATGAGAGTGTTACCATCTCGGTTTCCCAAGGTAGTGAATAACAAACTCCAACTCACCAAAGTACTTTAAATAAAATTTTAGCGAATACATGTTTATTACAATTTAACCAACTAAAACTTAATATTAAATAAGATACAACTCGCAGAGAAAATAAATAAAGTGATTAAATAATCTATGTGGTCTAGACTTCTAGGTAGACTGGCCAAGTCCTCACACATCCTATAGCTCCCAAGTCAGCTAATCTTTACTACCTGTCAAATCTGCTCCCCATTATGGTTCATCATAGGTGTTCACGAATACATAGTCAACCACGAGGTTGAGTAGGAATAAACACTAACAATAAGAACATACGATAGACAATCCAATTTCCATTTATATAGCACAACTCCCTGACAACGTGCTCCTTTCCATGACTTAGCACACCTCCCTTAACAACGTGCTCACATTGCTGTGGTACCCCTCCCCTAGGTTACACGGACACTTCTCCTAATCGGCGTTCCCGTGTCGTACACCCGTGTCGGACACACGTCAAAACGTGTCGGACACTTGTAAAGCCATGTCTAACTTTCATCTTTTATTTCGGCACGTGTCCGACACGTGTCCATGGTATTTTGAGCCGTGTCCATGGTATTTGGACACACCTGGCCTCCAAACGGAATTAAATTGAATTTAAATTAAATGGTGAGAATTGTTATATGGTTAAATTTGATGGGGAAATAAGTTGAATTGGAGACAAATGATATTATTTATACTAGTAATGAGATGTCGAAATAGATTGATTATAAGTTGGTTTTGGTTTAGGAAATGAGAATGAGTTATAGTTAACGTAAGTTTTACTTTCACTTATTTAAATTTAATATTCAATACTTTTTCAAAAATAAAATCACACACATATAAATATAAAATATATATTTTATTAAATTTAAATGCCGTGTCCTGTGTCCTAAATTTCATGGGATGCCGTGTCACGTGTCCGTGTCGTGTCCGTGTCTGTGTCCGTTTTGGTTCAACCTAGTCCCTCCCTTAACAACGTGCCGCCATCATGTAATAGTACTCCTCCCTCACAACGTACATATTACCATCACTCCAGAGTACAAACTCCCTTAACAACGTACGTCTGACTGTAGCACAACTTTTCACAATTTCCACATTCACAATCAACGATAACAATTAATCCACCTCATCACAATTATTATATCAACCAACACAATGCAATATAACTTCCCCTTCCAACAAATACGATAATATCAACCAACACAATGCAATATAATTCTCCCTTCCAACAATTATAATAATATCAACTATGAACGATTCACATATGATCAATTCCGTTTTAATATAAATCATCCATTATACCAAACATTAACGAATAAGAGTTGAGTAGGATTTATCCATACCTGGCAAGCAAATCCAATTTAGCAATCCAATTAAATAGCAAATCCCAAATAGTAATGCTTCCCAACAATTCCGTCACCTAAATAATCAAATATTACGCATACAATTACTAATCTATTAATACAATAACGATTAAGAAAAGAATCTACCCCAAATCCCCAAAATAACGCCCAAAGCACACGGTCAAACCCCGGTCAACGCCGGTCAATGACAAGTTCTGGTGGTCAAGGATGGTGGTGATCAACAGTGGTTGGTCAACGGTCAAACTTACATATGTAAACAATTGACTAGAGTGAGGTTAAGATACTTACGGAATTAAATCTTAAGATAGAATAATGATGAACAAAACTCCTTATCTCTCTAGTCTTCTTCTCCCTCTCTCTATATTTTGTGATTTATGAGGGTGGATGATGATGCTTATATAGTAGTCTAAGGGATACAATTAGGAAAGTACTAGGAAACTACCAATTCTATTATATTATTATTATATATTATACTAGTCTTTCCATAAGTAGGATTACCATATACTACCATTATTAACTAGTTTTTGAACCCGAGCACTGCACGAGCGGTAACAAAAAGTATTATTAAAAGTAAAAACTTACGTATATTTGGATTTACTAAACTACTAAATTTTAGAAAATTTCACTTTGTCTACCCATACACAGATACACTTTTGATAAGTTTATATTTGCTTAATTTTACTCGGAGTACTCCGCTTTATTTTTTCATCGACTTTTTAACTTACTAGAGATGAAATTTGAAAAGTGGATATAAAATTATTGTAAATTTCCTATGTTATTCACGCAATATACGTTTTAATTTTACTCATTGTTCTACGGTTTTTATCATATTACCCCTCTTGTTTGTTTCCTTTCAATCCTCTACCTTATCTCTCATTTCTTCTCCCACTCACATCAGGTGGACGTCTGGAAGTAGCATTCGCCATCATTGACCGACTACTCGAGACCTACGAGCAGGACCTCCACCGCGCACAGTGGTAACCAGACCCATCACCTCGGACCACGACGTCCCTCTCAACGTCCCTTATCTCAACAACCCCTTTTTCATATTTAATATAACAGAATCTTGACTCCTAAAATTGCGGTCATTTTTTATTTTGACCTCTTCCTCTTAGGCAATTTTCATGTTAACATGATTGCAAATCTTATATATATATATATATATATATATATATATATATATATATATATATATATATATATATATAGAATTAGGATCAAATGAGTCCACCTCTCTTAGGTGAGTCCATGAGTCCTAATCCTAGCCATTAAATTATAACATAATCAATGGTTAAGATTAAATATCAAAATAAAAGCTATATATAAAAGCACAATCAAACCCTAAATATTTCATTTCCCTGCCTCACAAACACATCTCTCACTTCTCTCTCTTCCTCCCCACCTTCTCTCTAAAACTCAACAGCCACCACCAAACTCGACCATCCCGCCACCAAACTCGACCATCACAAAGACCTCATTTTGCGCCGCCCACTCCTCCACCACCGTCCAGTTGCCTGAGCCCCACACCACGGCTCCTTTTGTGGCCGCAGACGCCTACGCCCATCTGCCTGCTACCGCCATGCACCACCAAAAGCCGCGCCTTCGTCCTTCCCTTTTTTTTTTTTTTTTTTTTTCAGATCTTAAAAAAGGGTTTGTTGTTGGTTGTTTCGTTTCTCCATTTCGCATTAGGGGAGCCGGTGGTTTAAGGAGTCACCGGTGGACTCGTTTTTTCAGTTTTTTTTTTTTTAAAAGTCTGTTTGTTGTTATTGGTGGCGGCGACAAAGGAGGTTTTGGTGGCGGTTGTGGCTGCCGCCTCTCCCTTCTCCGTGTTCTTTTTTTTTTTTTTTTTTTTTTTTCCAGTTCTACCGTGTTTGTGGTTGGTGGCGAGTCATTTGTGGGGATAGGGATTGTTGTGGTGATGTCGTTGCCTTCTCCTTATTTTTTTTAAGTGGTGGTGCGTGGTGGCTTGTGGTCAGAGGTGGTGGTGGCTGGTGGGCATGGGTCGGTTCCTTTGATATTGACTAATTATACGGACAAAATTGATATGGACTAATTATACGGAAGGACTTAAATTACAATTTTAAATCACTGTAAAGTCACAATTCTAAAAGAATAAAGTTTCAAAAATTATGACTAAAGTTACAATCGTAGAACATTAAAGTTTCATTTTTTAGCATTAAAGTTACACCCATAAACATTAAAATTACATTTAGAAATCAATAAAATTAAATAAATTTAAATTTTTATATTAGAATATTGTCTAAAAAAACAAAAGTTTTAATTTTTATCATTAAAGTTTAAATTGTAAAACATTAAAGTTACATTTATAAATCAGCAAAATTAAATAAATTCAAATTTTTATATTAGAAATTTTGTTAAAAATTCAAATTTTTATACTAGAAATTATGTTAAAAAAATTAAAGTTTTAATTTTTACTATTAAAGTTTCACTCGTAAAACATTAAAGTTACATTTATAAATCAATAAAATTTAATAAATTCAAATTTTTATATAATAAATTGTCTAAAAAAAATTAAAGTTTTAATTTTTAAAATTAAAATTTCGCTCGTAAAACACTAAAGTTTCACTCAAAAACCAATTTTATATATTTAAAATAATTTTTTTTAATATAAATTTATATTGTTATTTATAAAATGACCTTAAATAATAAAGTTGTAAATGTAAAGAATTGAAGTTACACTCATAAATTAAAGTTTCATTTATAAAACATTAAAGTTCTCATCTTAAAATTTTAAAATCTCAACCATCAATCTTACAAGATCAATGGTTAGGATTAGGACTTAGTGGACTCACCAATTTAGGTGGACTCATTTGAACTTGGCTCTATATATATATATATATATATATATATATATATATAGAGATAGATAGATAGATAGATAGATAGATAGAGAGAGAGAGAGAGAGGGGGGGGGGGGGGGGGGGGGGTTCTCATGAGTCCACTATATCTTATAAGTCCCTAAGTTCTCATATGGATCATTGGATGTAAGGGATGGATGGATGAGATTGCATCTAAATGGAAGGCCATAAATCTTCCTCTCTAATCTCCTCCCTAATCCTCCATAACTCTTCCTAATTCTGTATAACTTCTTCCTCATTCTAATCTCCCTACTCACTCCCTGATTATTCATTCTCTCACACTTCTCTCATTCCCATTCTCTCTCTTTCTTCACTCCCATATTTCTCTAAAAAAAAACCCAAAAACAAAAACCAAAACAAACAAAAAACCAAACATTCCAACCCCTCCATTTAGCCCCACCCACCACCACCATCTTCCAGCCCCACGACACCACCCACCACCGCCAACTTCCAGCCCCACCACCGCCAACTTTCAGCCCCACGCCTCCTCCCCCAGGACATCAACACCACACCACCCTTGGTTAAATCTGGTGAAAGGACCGCCCTTTCATCCCCAACACCAAGATACCACCACGACAACATCACCTGTTGCCGACACACCAACAACCTGCCGACATACCACCACCAGAACCGCCATATCGTCATCACCATCAGATCTCGAAAATTTCGAACAAACCTTGCTGTGTGTTGGGTGTTGATTTGGGGGTGTTCCATGAGTTGTTGTCGCCGTCTCCCTTCTCCGCCGCCACATACTAATGAGATCTGCCTCTCCTCGACGTCGTCTCCCCTTGTCGCAGCCACCGTCTCCCCTCGTTGTTGTCGCTGTTCTTTTTTTTTTTTTTTGTGTATGTTTATGTGTCTTTGTTTGTGTTGTTTTGTTTACTTCATAATTTTCTAATTTCGAAATTTTTTAAATTGTTTTGATTTTTTTGCTATTTTTTAGCATTTGAAGTTTAGATCTATTAAAAAGAAAGTAGATTTTGTTTTGTTAACTAATTTGTTGATTTTATTTTAAGATTTACTAAACAATAAAGTAGATTTTATGTTAATTTTTTTTAGATCTGCTTTGTTAATTTTTATTGATTTTTATTAATTTTTCGATCTATTTGTTAATTTTTGTTTTTGTTATTAGTTTTCAGATCTAGTTTTCTTCTTCTCAATTTTGTTTTTTTTTTTAAATTTTGTTTTTGGTTTTTTTTATTTTAGATCTAGATGGTGTTTGGCCATATTTAAAAACTGTTTTTTCAACTACAAAAGCAGAAGTGAGGCTAAACATTGATTTTTAGTAATGTAGAAACAGTTTTTTAAAAGCCTTTTTTCTAAAACTAGCCCCTAGAAACAGAAGTAGCAATTTGCTAATTCTGCTTCTGTTTCTACAAAAGCTTTGTGAATATTCCTTGATGCCACTATTAAATAATAAAATATCTCCCTTTATTAGAATTTTTTTCCTCTTACTTTTCATTAATACCCCCCTCTTGTATTCTACTCCTACAGTCCTACACAAATAAATTGTTTCATTCATTTTATATTTTTTATTATATCAATGACTTGTTATGTACTCCCTCCACATTTCTATGTTCTTCCCATTTCATTATAATACTACTCACATATAATGGAGAAATGGAAAGAACATTAAAATGTGGAGGGAGTAAATGTTATTAATAATCTTCCACAAGTTATTATATTGGTTTTGCAATAATTTTACTGCACTTGATTTACGTTTTTCTTATTATTTGTTGTTTGTATGATGGTAAATTCTAAGTCAAAGGTTACACGTAGTTGAATAATTACAAAAATTTATCTTAATTCAAAAAATATAAATTTTTACTTGAATTACGACTACAAAAATGATATGGAGGAAATGTAAATCAATATAAAAAAAAAAACTAATTAGGCCAAACATGTAAAACTAGTAAAAAACAGTTTTGTAAAATTTTGGCCAAACACGAACAATTTTGCGAATAAGTAGTTTTGAAAAAACTCCTTTAAAAAAGCAAAAATTCTTATTTATAAGCAAGGCCAAACATGCTGCTAGTATTGGCGAGATTTACGGTTTTTCTACTTTATAATTTCTGTTTACAATTTACATTTGTCAACTTTTTTTATTTTGAATTTTCAAAACTATATGTTACACTACTTGTGATGAAACTTTTTTTTATTTGGTGAGACTATATGACTAAAGTTACACTACTTGTGATGAAAATTGCATTAATTATGACTAAAGTTATACCCTTTAAACATTAAAGTTACAATATTTAGGACAAAAGTTATATCATTAAGGATTAAAGTTATACCTTTAAAATATTAAATCTCTTATTCTTCTCACTTCTCTCTTTTTTTTGGGACTAAAGTTGCACAATTTTAAACTAAATAGTGTAAGTTTATGGACTAGAGTTATTTGGACTAAAAGTTATACAAATATGGACAGAGTTATTTAATAAAATTCACTCTCAAGAAATAAAGTTTTACCTGTAAATTACAAAAGTTATACAAATTTGGACTAAAGTTATACAAATATGGACTAAAGTTACAGAATCTTGACTTAAAATTATACAAATTAAATTTATATTTTCAAAATCATGTAACTCTAGTGTTTTAAGAGTGTAGTTTTAGTCCTTAATATTATAACTTTGGTGTATAATAGTGTAACTTTAGTCCTTTTTTGTATAACTTTAGTCCAAATTTTCGTAATTTTAGTCCAAAATCGTGTAACTTTAGTCCAAAATTGTATAACTTTAGTCCGAATATAAATTCAGATTTGAAACCAACACAATAACTTGAGTTTATGTAACTCTAGTTTCTGGTGTGTATAACTTTTGTTCATTGATAGTGTAATTTTAGTCCATAATAGTGTAACTTTAGTCTTTTTTTGTATAAATTTAGTCCAAATATAAATTTAAATTTGAAACCAACACAACAACACGATGAGATTGAAGTTAATATCACTAAAGCCCACTGAAGTTGCACATAATGTCAGTGAAGTTGCACACAATGTCATTGAAGTTGCACATAATGTGGATTGAAGTTATACATAATGTCAGTGAAGTTATACATAATGTTAGTGAAGTTATACACATTGAAGTTTTAATATTAAATCTGAAAATTATTCATAATGTGGATTGAAGTTTTACATAATGTTAGTGAAGTTATATATAATACCACTGAAGTTGCACATAATGTTCATTGAAGTTGCACATAATGCCATTGAAGTTATACATAATGTGGATTGAAGTTACACATAATGTCAGTGAAGTTGCACATAATGTCATTGAAGTTATACATAATGTGAATTGAATATATGTATAATGTCAGTGAATTTATACACATTGAAATTTAAATACTAAATCTGAAAATTTTATATAACAAGACGAATTTTAACAAGACGAGATTTTAAATAATTTATAAAACAAGACATTGAAGTTATACGCATTGAAATTTGAGAAAATAAATAAATACACATTAAAATTTAAATACTAAAACTGCAAAATTTATATAACAAGACGAATTTTAACGAGACGAGATTTGAAAAAATAAAAAACCAGACGATATTTAAAATGTCAAAATATGAATTATAATAACTTTAATATATTTAATTTAAGATTAATATTAACAAATATAAATAAAACAACTCCAAACAACAAATTTAACACAAAATCTGAAAAAAAAGGACGATAAAAAAGAGACTCCCAATCCGGTAAAAAAAAAAAAACCGTTACTGATTTACGGTGGTAGTGGGACGGTGGGTAGTAGGACGGTGGGTGGTGTCAGGTGGGGTGGTGGTGTATGAGGAAGAGAAGTTTTTTATTTATTTGGACTTTTGATTTTTTTGGGTTTTTGATTTTTTTGGGTTTTTTTTTTATTTATTTGGATTTTTGGGTTTTTTATTTATTTGGATTTTTTGGGTTTTTTTATTTATTTGGTTTTTTTTTATTGAGGGTTTGAGAGAAGAGAGGAGTGAAATGTGTAAGATGAGAGAGAAATGGGTGAGTGGAAAACAAATATATAGTAAATTAGTGATTAATTAGGGTGGATTAGTGAGGGAGGAGAGAGATGGTGAGATTAGCCATTAAACACACTTTTTTGGAGTTGATCTTGGCCATCCATTTTTACCATCCAAAGGCCCTTCAAAGTGGATCTGCCATTCCCAGTAACCAAACATGTGAGAGATATACAAGGATGCAAAGTTAAGCTCGTCAAGAGCAATGAACCATACTGTGCCGTGGCGTCTACTTCCACTTCATCGATGATCCATCTCAAAGAAAGAAAAGATGGCCGACACATTTACTCCGCAGGATTCGTCACCTTTAAGCCGCTTAAACAACCTGGTCTATGCAACCAACAATCTAGTGAGACAAAGTCCAACCTATTGTACCAATAGAAGAAAGTGGATTAATAAAAACTCGAAATAACAACAATTACAACATCGTACAACATAATTACAGCGATTACAGCAGAAAAACAACAACATTTACTACATTTTACAGCAAAACAACAACATTATATAGCAAAAGAATTATATTACAGCATTTGCAGCAATATTTTACAGCATTTTACTTCAAAGCAACGACATTTTACAACAAAAATACCAGATTACAGCATTTAGAACAACCATTTTACATCATTTTACTGCAAAACAACAACATTTTACTAAATTTTACAGTACTTTACAACATTACACAGAAAATTGGCATCGTTTTAACAAAAATTCGGAGCATAAACAATGAGACCTTAATTTCCAGAAATACAACATACATAATTATAACGTGTGGTACTGTTAAACATAACATGTGATACTAATAAGTATAAGGTGTGATACTAATTTACATTAATTAGCTAAACAACCATGTATTATATTATATTTCAATCTGTGATACTATTAAGAATGACATGTGATGCTATTAAGGATAACATGTGATACAGATTTACACTAATTAGTTGAACAATATTAGGTAGTTAGAAAAGGATGAACAACAAAGATAACTCATACAGAAATTGTTAATCGGTAATACTTGAATGAAAACTTGATTAAAACGCAAATCCGAAGAAAATAATGCAAAATGTAGTGAATATACAAAGAGAAATAGAAGAAGAAAGAATA
Source organism: Silene latifolia (assembly GCF_048544455.1). Taxonomy (NCBI): domain Eukaryota; kingdom Viridiplantae; phylum Streptophyta; class Magnoliopsida; order Caryophyllales; family Caryophyllaceae; genus Silene; species Silene latifolia. The sequence goes on from NC_133526.1 coordinate 145,560,032, forward strand.
AACATTAAACGAGATGATAAGAATACATCAATTAAAAGAATATAGGATCAATTAAAACAAAAATTATAATAGTTATGTTCAAATCATAGAAAAAGAGATCATAACAAGACATCAATTAAAACGAAATGAGATGATAAAATTACATCAATCAATTAAGTTAAAACGAAAAAGTTGATAAAAATAGACCAGTTAAAAAAGAAAATAATGATGATCAAAACAAACTTAAGTGCATATAATTCAATAGCAAAATTAAAATTTCCGATAAAAAGGAGAGTGAATCATACCTGACAATTCAATTGCTAGAAGCAATGAAGAAAAAATCAAATTGTATAGCTTGTATAACAGGGAAAAAGTTGACGATGAACATTTAGGTCGACGGAGGAACAACATCGCATAGAAAGAGAAAGAGAAAGAGTAGAGAGAGAAAGTGATTGAAAAAGAATGAATGAATGAATGGCTGCTGGCTATTAGAGTATATATATCAAATTATAAAATGACGAATATACCCTTACTATTCCGCGCACATCTTAGCCATTGATCTCTTAAATTTGACGGTTGTTATTTAATCCTCAATCCTCAATTATATGACTTATACTCACATGATCTCATTCCTATATATATATATATATATATATATATATATATATATATATATATATATATATATATATATTATTATTATTATTATTATTATTATTATTATTATTATTATTATTATTATAATATAGCTAAATATAATCAGTCTCGACATAAATCCTGCGCGTCAGACTTGGTTTTGCTCGATCGACCAACATAAAGTTAGTCGATCGAGAGATATCTTCCCCAAAAGTTCTCGATCGAGCACTAAAGCACTCGATCGAGTACAGTAAGAATCAAGGTAGTCGATCGAGATATCTAAAGTACTCGATCGAGCACTATAGTACTCGATCGAGTGGTTTCAGCGCGTAATTCATGCTTCGCGCAATGAACTTCAAACGGCCGCCATTTCTTCGTTACTTGTCCGAATCAAGCGATTTTTGTGGTGTTGGAAAGCTAAGAGGATAAGCTTTAATTTCCAACTAGAATAGCCTGATTATTGTTTGTATAACTCGAGATATGGCCCTTCAAAATAGGTACTGGTTATATGAAGCCCTTCCTTTGCTCGTCTAACTACCTTACTTCTACGCGGATCACAAATTAGTAGTTTCCAAGCTCCGACTCAACTCATCTCCTAAATGCATGCATAGGGACATGTTCTAAGCTTGATTCCGCTTCTCTTTGGTTCATTCCTGCAAATAGAACAAGAGAAACCAAAGTAGACAATTCGGGGGACATTTGTAGCTTAATACTACAAAATATGCATAGAAATGCGTGCAAATACGGTACAAAAAGTCTATATGAAATGCACGCATCAATGTCATGCATGGTCTAAAAATTTGAAAATCTTGTCGTAGAGTTTTTCTTGATTTAATTGAGTGACAAGACTTCAATTTTGTTAATAATGCTACGTATTGTCTTGAATCGAAAACCTTACCTTAAAATTTTGCCCAATTTTTTTATATGCCATAGCGCATATGATTGAATTTCAAATTTTATATTTGAGACGTAGTTTCCTTGATCCAATGTTGCGATCTTTGTTAATGAGGTATTATTTTGCTTATATATATGGGTCTCAATGTTTGTTTACCGTGTGAGTTGTATGGTGTTGATGAGTAAAAACGTGTAGACACACGTGGTTATGATTGAGAGAATGTGAAACAAAAGTGAGTCGGCGAGCTTATGAGGAAAAAAAGGGCAAGTGCTAATAATGTGTGATGAGTGATATTGTACTTGAGAGTTATGAATGTGAAACATGTGTTTTATTGGGGTTAACGTAAGTTGTTCGTTTGAGGTGAATTTGAACCGTGTAAGTAGGAAAGTGTATGATTCATACTTGGAAATTAGGAGTATGAGAAAGTGACTTTAACTTACGTAAGGTGTCTTGAATTGGGTACGATGATTGTATGAAGTAATTTGTGGATGATGAGTGATGTGTGATCTAGGTTGAATATTTGTTGAGTGTTTTGAACTTATGGATAGTGTATGAAGTTTGGATTGCATATTAAGGAATATTTTTTATTGAGCATGACTTGGGAACTTTGGTTGATAAATAATTGAGGTATATGATGGTGGATTTAGTATTACCAAGTTTGGGTTTTCGCGGTCATGAGAGTAAGAGTGTGACATGTAATGCTTGATGATTCAATCATATCGTATAGGTATTTGATCATTCGTATTATAGAGTGTAATCGTTTAATTTGAGTGTGTATGCATGAAGCGTGAAAGTGGTTGTGTAGGAATCCGACCCTATGAGTGGTAGTATAGATGTTGTTGTAAAGTTGCCTCCCAATCGTCAGGTAAAGCGTCCCTGGTATACATCGTGATCTTGTTGTAGTGTCCATTTGAGGGGTGATGTTGTTGTTCTCCCTTGAGGATAATGGGTGGTTAGGGCCGTGTTCATGAGGTAGTGCAATTGTTGCTGATACCGATGTGACTATTGCGATTGTTGGTGACGGTATGGTGACATCGTTACCGGATATAGGGGATGTAATGCTTATGAAACGAATTTTGAAATGTCACGTTGTGCCTGATTTGTTTTAGTTGGGTTGTAATGATAGCCATAATAAGGTCGTGAGTCTGTTTAAAATTTGGTTATTTGATGGTGTATTAGTCACCATCGGAGTCTATTACCATTTGTGTGATGAAATAGGAAAGTTGGAACCGAGTTGAGAACGAAAACATTCTGCCCAGGTGACACTCGATCTAGTGCACCATGCACTCGATCGAGTGGTCGCCTACTCGGCCGAGTGGCCTCCTACACTCGACCGAGTGGCCCGTCTTGACCCGTGTTTTGTTGATATTCGACCAAATATTAAACGTGTACCCTTATTTCGCGGTTTACATTAGTTGACTTATGTTTGGATGAGCATGTTGGCCTTACATGGGTGATATTTCGTGAATTATTTAAGTTTGATTATATGGTGCGGCATTTGACAAGTAAATGGAAATCGTTGATCCGACATGAGTGGATTGATGACATAAATAATGTGATAATCTTGTTGATATGCGTTAATCGACATGATTTTATTTCGTGTGTAAAAGTAAGATGAAAAATGCAAATTATGTGTCGGATAATGATAATTTGTATGATAGTGTATTGTGGCCTTCTGTATGAGCGGAAGTGTTGATGATGTATGGGAACGGATATGGAAACACATCTGTGATCATGTGGTGGATTTGACGCGGTATATGCGCGGCATGATGTCCGAAAATGGAAGTGTTGTTCATGGTTGAGTCATATAATGAGTAACTTTGCATTATTTGATTGTTTGCTAGAGTTCGTATATTCGTGATTGATGTGCATACATGTGAATGTGTGAAGTTTAACGTGATATAGATATGTAATAATGATCGAGTTATACCCGTGATAGATACATATACATATAGCCAACATGAATCGGGAGTTGTTTATAGGATTATAGATCGGAACCGTGGGTTTGACCTGGCGCTTGACCTTTGGTAGGGTTATATATGGGGGATTATATCAATGGAATTATAACTATACGAGGTTTGATTACGGATTTGCAATGAGTAAGAGAGAGTGTTGAACCTGGAATATAGTCATTTTTGTAATTTAGTAATGAACGTATGAGAGCACACTATGAGGTTTGATAGTTGAACTTCGGGACGAAGTTATCTTGTAGGGGGAGTGAATGTAACAATAGGGAATTTAAAGTAGGAAAACGTGTGAGCTTGTGTGAGCCTGGTGAGAGAGATAAGAATCATATTGGCATAATGAGAGTGATGATGACAGTAAGAACCCCGAGAGTACTTGAGAATAAGTGATGAGACTTGAGGAAAAGAGAGAGATGGGCGAACTTTGGGGACGAAGTTCATTTTAAGGGGGGAAGACTGTAATACTCCGTATTTTATAAATATATATTTTATATTGTTTTTACGAATTTTGTATGAGACGAAATAATAAAATTATTATTATTATTATTATTATTATTATTATTATTATTATTATTATTATTATTATAAGATAATAATAATGATAATAATAACAAGTTAGTAATGATAATAATAATAATAATACATAACACGTAGACATATGTATTATATACTTCCACCTGCCATCTACATATATACTCCACCCACACCACTCATCCTTATCTCATTTCATTTTTCCAGCACACAAAACTTTAGAGAGAATGTAACACCCCGATTATTCGGCCAAGATAATTGGAGCGTTACCATCTCGGTTTCCCGAGGTAGTATTTCAAAACTTCAATAAAAGAACATTTTATAACTAAATATAATATTAATGAATTACATAAATGTAAACGAATGAATAAATGAAATACAACTCGTCTATGACTATGTCATCTACCTAGTGACTAAGTACTCGACTCCAAAGTCCGTAGCGCGGTCCGGTTCCCGATCACGTCAACAAGCAATCCTATACTTAACCTGCTCCTCATATGACCAAAGATTATCATATGGATCGACACAGGCCACCCAAAGATAGGTGACAATTACACAGACACACAAACCTCAGTAGCAATAATTAAAGTGTGACACGACTCAAGTGCGTGAGTCTACGACATGACCATGATATGAATGGCACACAATTATCCAACCGTCACACCGGTACCGGGACATGCCCGGACGTACCCACAACCACTGGTGCCAAAAACACGTCCACGACACCGCACTCACACAAGATACTCCTAACACGTCGGTGGTACCGGGCCCAAGAGCGACTCGGATCCCCTGCCAGACGTCGTGTCTCACCCACACGCGTCCTTCCAAGACTCAAGTCATTAATGTGCACATCCCTCTTGGAGCGGGAAACTCCAAGAGGCGACTCAAGCGGAAGACGGTCTCCCAACCGCCTTCCGTCTCCATAGAACAAGTAACCAACCAACACCGCAATATCCTCCAATATACATAGACAAACACAATAAATGCAAGATACCGTATAACATGCCAATTACCGACTCATTAAATGCAATTAATGACAAACAACTCATTTTAACAAATAGACACATTATCGAAATTGAGTAGGATAAACCTACCTTTTAGAAAATCCGCACAAGCAATCCGTAACACAAGCTAGGCCCGTCTCGTAAAACCGTCTCACAAAACCCATTTCCTAAAATACGATAATAATACAAATACGTATAAATATACTAGTATATTTATACTAATACGTATAAATATACTAATACATTTATACAAATATGTATACGACTAAATTAAATACGAACTAACTTAATTAAATAAAACCCGACTTCTTAATTACCCAAAACCCGACTTACACTCCACACCCAACTACCCACCACCACCACCATCCACTGCCGCCACCGTGGCCACCACCACCAGCCATGGTGGGCCACGGCCAGCACAGCAACCCCACGACAATAAGCCCTAACACCGAACAACAACCTATCGCAACCCACACACGCACAAACTACCACCACCGTGGCAACCAGCACCACCATGGTGCCGCCCTGACCACGGTGGGTCCAAGGGCGGCCACGATGCCGGCAACCACCACCTACAACCGCAACAACCGCAATAATGACAACAACAACAAACCCGCGACAGCCGTACAACCCCTTTATACCCTCGTTTTCCACCACCTACAGCCACCCTAACTACAACCCATGGCTGCCACTGAACTCTCCTCTCAACCCTCGACACAACCACCCCAAAACCACCCATGTTCAGTCACGGTTGAAGGGGTAAAAACCCGTCTCAAAATTGTGTCACACAAACCAAAACCGTGCCCTAGATATACTCGGCCAACTCGTTTTTGAACAGTCAATGGCGGTCAAACGGGTGGTCAAACGACGGGTCAAGGTTGGTTGAGGTTGGGGCGATTCGACGTTATAAATTAATTAATATAAAAGTTAATGTAAGACGGTATAACCTTACGATTCCGAGGTGGAGGGACAAAATCTCCAAATCTCCTCTCTTTCTCTCTTCCTCTCATCTTTTCTCTCTTAAATGTGGATTGTGTTGAGATTACAAATGGATAGGGTAGTATGGATATGGTAGTATGTATACATATGGTGGTAGTGTATAATACATGTATAGTGCATTATTATTATTATTATTATCATAATCATCATTATTCTTACTATTAATATTATTATCATTACCATCTCATAATAATTATTATTATTTTATTATTCCATCTCAAACATAATTCGTATAAATGCGATATAATATTATTATTATATAATTATAAAATACGGAGTATTACAGAGAAAGAAGAGAGAAAGTGAGATTAGAAGAAAATGGAGATTTTGTCCCTCCGCCTTGAGATCGTAAGGTAATATCGTCTTAAACTAATTTATATATTATTTAATTTATACTGTCGACTCACCTATGACTTGGACCCACCGTGACCATCCTAGACCCGCCGTTGACCACCCATATTCGGGTTTGACCAAGTTATAATAGATTTGTTGTTGTTGTTGTGTAACCGTCTTAAGACGGATTTTAACCCTTCTTTCGTGGCCTGACTTGGGGGAGGTTTGAGCGAGGATTGTGGAAGGTGGAGAGAAGAGTTGATTGGTGGTCAGTGGTGGCGGCATAGGTGGCCGTAGGTGCTAGAAAACGAGTGTAAAAGGGGGGTGTACTGTAATACTTGTCCTTTTAGAGACCCGTTGACCGACGTTGGATGACCTTAGATACCTATCTTAACCTTCGAAAACCTTGTGAGTTAAACCTTGTGACGTTGTGGGCCTTTGCGTTTGTGTTACTCGATCTAGCGGAGGCCACTCGATCGAGTAAGTGGGTTACTCGATCGAGTAACGTGAGTTCAGTGGGGAATTATAAATCGTAAAATTGTGAAACCCAAATCATTTCTCCACCTTTCTTCCTAAACCTAGATGCTGTCATTTCACTTCTCCTCCATCATGGGTCATCTCCTTGAAGCTTTCAAGAGTGGTTATACCATAGGGGTGAGATGCTTGAGTCGGGTAGCGGTCTTGACGCCGGATTGCTTTGTATAGGTATTTTGTCATCATCATCATCGTCTCCCCTGATTTCAATTGTGATATTGGTAGTAGTAATAGATGGTTGTGCTGGTTGTTATAGGTGGTTATGGTGATTGCTTGTTATCTTACGGTCGTGCGCGGAATTGTTGTGGTTTGTTAAAGGTAGGTTTTCCTACTCAGTACTGTTGATTGTCTAGAGTGTCGATTGTTGTTGTGTGATTGGTTTAGTGTCGCTGTTGGTAGTGTAGATTCATGATTGCTGATTATTGTTGTTGAATAATATGGTTGGTTGTGGTTGTTTGTCTGTGGTTCGCGAGGTACGCTCTCGGCTGAGTGGAGTCACTTGCGGGAGTGGCTTCACGCCCTTGATTCGCCCTCTGTGGAACCCGCCACAGAGGAGATGTGCACATTAAGGAACATGGGTTATCGCTCGGATTAGATGACCGGGGCTTAGGTGGGAATGGCTGCGGTCCCCCACTGGCAGGACTGGACCTTCGGGCAGTTAGAGATGTGTGGATGGTTGGAGGAGGCAGTGTTTGTGATTTACTGTGTTCGTTGTGTCTGTTCTTGTATTTGTTACCTCAGTTACTGACCTTGTGTGGTATTGTTGTGTTGTCTTCTTGTGTTGTGTCTGTCGTGATCCACTATGGTGAGCAGTCAGTATTAGCAGGTTGATGTATGGATCATAGCTGGGTGCTTGGAGGGACGAGTCTACCACGAGTCATGGCAGGAGTAGTTTCATATGGTTGATAGTAGTCATGAGTTGTACCCTTTGTTTTATTTATATCACTTGTAAAATAATATAATCGTTCTATTATCGACATTTTATTATTACTGTCCTCGGGCAACCGAGATGGTAACGCTCTTATTTATTAGGGAAGGTCTTGTTAAGGCTCCTTGGTAGATGGGGGTGTTACAAAGTGGTATCAGAGCGACGATTTTGGAACTTGTAACTAATGAGCCCAATGAACGTAGTGAGTCTAATAAAATGAACCTGGTGTATGTATGTTGGGAGCCCCAGCTGATGCTTGATTTTGGGTGAGTAGGCGCCCTCATTTCTAAATCATGGCCCCAATGTGCTTAAGCTAGCCACTGAGTATGAGGATATCGAGTCGGGAATTATGTGCATGAGTGTGTATAATAGATAAGTTAGAAATAGTTGTGATGGAGTCTATGGTAATGTTTAGTGCGTGTAATTCGTGATGATGAACTGTGAAGGTTTGTGGTTTGTTGGAAGTGTGGGTGGGTGGGTGGGATAAAGATAGTGAAGGTGCTAATAGTTGCATACGAATGTTGGATGATGTGATGATAGTAACAAGTTGCGAGTCGAGTCTCTATATGCGTTCTAATTAGTATAAGTTGGCAAGTAATGTTTGGGAATGTAATGGATGAATGTTGTTGAGTACTTTTGCGATATGGCATAATTATGTTGGATATTTGGCTGATGAATTATCGTGACATGTTTGAAATTTATAGCAAACTTGAGTAATATATGATGGGTTATTGATAAGTGGATGCTTAGAGTAGTGTATACATAAGTTGGGTAGTTGAATTTGTAAATGCGTAAGGAAATGAGAAGTAATGTGTTGATTGTTTATATGTATGAGCTGATATCATAGCAAATTGTCTTGTATAATGTTTGACATAGGATGGATGATATGTGTAGTGTTCAAATGAAATAGTGGTGTTACGATTGGGTAGTAATAATGTGTCGTGATTGGATGTAATAATCTGTGGCGATTTCCAAATATACTTGGAATCGGCACGAGTTGTTGTTTTGCAGGAATCGTTAACTAAACTCATAACTTTTGAACGTATACCTAACCTTACTTGACCAAGTACGAGAGCCTACGGGACCGAGTAGACCTTATTCGATCTAGTTGAGGAGTTATAAGATCGAAAAAGTTGGAACTGCCAGCGAAAACGCGATCGAGTAGCTCCAACTCGATCGAGTAGAGGCCACTCGATCGAGTACTCTACTTACTCGATCGAGTAAGTGCTACAGTACCCGGTAAATGATGGGATTCTTATACCTTTCCTTCCTCTTTTCTTCTTTGTTCCTTCATATCTCTAAACCCTAATTTTCTCTAATCTCTCTCTTTCTCTCAAAACTTGGTGAGTTTGTGCTTGTTTCTTGGTTTTCTTCTTGTTTAATTCGTCCTTTGCACTTGCTAATCGATCATTCAAGGTAAGAATGTTCATCCTTTTCTATGTTTTTAATCAATTAGAACAATATAAAGTGTTGGATTTTTCTGAAAATTCTATTTGTGTCTATGTATTTTCGTTTATAATTGTTGAAATATGATATAATTGCTCTAGATTGTCATTTATTGATGCTAGAAGTAGAAAAATCGAATTAATATGGGGGTATGTATGGACCAAATTTTCTAGGGTTTGGGATTTAAATTGAATTTTTGTTTGTCTTTTGAGTTTGAAAGGGGAAAAATTGAGTAATGTATGTTGTAGGTATCATGTTTAGTGTTGATTTTGACTAGTTTAGCTCAAAATTTTGTCTTAAAACTCCGTCTTAAAAGTGCCCCAAACTGAAATTCGCCCCAATTCTTCATGATGTTTACCTATTTGTGAAGCTATTTTGAAAAGATTAATACCTTAATTTGGTAGTTTTTTGTTAATTGATGTTATACCTTTCATATTTTGAAAGTTGTAAAGACCGTATGAGATGAATTATGGTAGTAGCATGGTTAAAACTTTTGATTGTTTTTGTGAAAGTGTGTAAGTAGTTGTTCCTTCTTCCATGAGTATGCATGAAAAGTTTATTTATCTTCAAGTAAGAGTCTGTTTGTGTGCCTAAAGTGTGTGTTGAAATAGATGCCGAGACCTGCAGTTGGTACCCGTCAGAGTAAAAGGGGGAGGGCTTCTGAGCCTGAGGTTGGTGAGGGGAGTCAGGGACCCACTGTTCCACCCGTGCCTGAGTACCCCACCGTTGTCTTTGCAGACTTCAAGCAAAGAGAGGCCTTTGTCGAGTTACAAAAACGTCGTATGAAAGCAACCCGTTATATCGATACCACCATATTAGAGGATCTTAAAGTAGAGACGGATGTGAGGCACATATTTAAGACCCTGGGTTTGACTGGTTTATTCTGTCTTAGGAAACATTCCTATGCCTTCTTGACCTTGGCCTTCTCTATGATGCGGCGGCTAAGACTGTCCAATTTCGCCTCATGAACACTAGTTTCATCTTGACCATGGACTTGTTTGCTACCCACCTTGGCCTTACCCGACCGGAGAAGGGAGCCCTTATGGATATCCCGACTGAGTGTGGAGCCAGTAGTTACATGCCTTACGTTACCGGTAAGCATGCCCCCACCTCTAGCAACATGTTGATAAATGATGTGCAACATATCACCTTGAAGATCATTCTTCATGCCTTGACTTGTCTACTCTACTCTATGACCGGAAGGATGTGAGTAAGTTGAACTTACATGAGGTGATGTTGTTAGTTGCTTATCTTAACCCCACCCGAGCTCCGAGAGTCTCTTACAGTGCCCTGGCCATAGTCTGTGCTAGCCTAGCTTAGATGGCCACCTCTGGGACCTGATACTTGTGTTGTGGTGCCATTTCCACACGGTTGGTGGAGCGTCTAACCACTTTTGAGGCCTCCTCGGCCCTTATACCTTTGGCCCAGTCTGTGCCTACCTTGGACCGTGAGTACTTTCTCGACCAGAAATGGTTGAGAACTTTGGAGGGTGGTGGGTTGGCGTGAAGAGTTTGGGGTACGAGCTGGATGAAGATACCTGAGCCCGAGCACCTTCCTACGACTGAGCCCTTGACGGCGGTGTTAGTGGCAGCGGACTCCGATGATGAGGAGAAGGCTCCTGTGCGGCAGTATTACCTCATTGATGATGATCTTTTGGAGGTTATGCAAGAGCCAACTAAGAAGGAGCAGGCTAGACCCGAGGATAGGCAGCCTAGAGTGGGGAGGGGACCGAGACGGGTGATGCGTGTCCTAAATATGATGTTTTACACCCCATTTTACATGCATTTCAGAGCTCATTTATATAGTTTATGCTACTATTTGCCCCATTTCGTCTACTTTCGTATTTTTATGTAATATTGCAGATTTATGCGGAAATGAGTAGAAATCAAGCTAAATCCGTCCCCAAGTACTTGGCATTTTATTTGACATGAAGTAGTGACTCGAGAAATGAACTTGGTCTGTGTGTTAAGGCCTGGAAGACAATTTTATGAAGAATTTAGAAGCGACTACCAGCTACAGTGGTCGATCGACTGATGCCTATGGTCGATCGACCAGAGCACGACTTCCAGTAGCTCCTGTACAGTGCAGTCCAGTCGATCGAACGGTTGCTTTGGTCGATCGACCAAACCGTTAATTCTGACGTGAATTAATAGAACGAGAATTCCGAAGCCCATTGTAATTAGGTTTAAGAATAAGAGTTACGTAATATTCCTATATAACGTAACCTTAGTTTTCAGAATAATCATCAAGCTTTAATCAAGTCTTTTCTTCATCATTTAGGGAAATAATTAGGGTTTGGCATTCAAGTTTAATCATTCAATACAATTTACTTTCGTTCGTGCTTTTGATCTTCTCTCTGCAATTCTTTACGGTATTCTTTTGTTCATTAATTTCAGGTTGTTTTTATCCATCCTTAGATTAGAATTGCTAGTTTAGAATTCCCGAAGCCGAAATTATCGATTCATTTTATTTGCTTATTTAGTTATTTCAATCATGCATTCAATAGCTTTACTTGTTAATCTTACTGTTGTTTTCGTAATAGTCATGAGTAGCTAAACCTTTCGTGCTAGGATGTAGGGAATCTGTAGCGTAGGCGGCATTAGAATAGTGTACCTGAAATCGCGCCATGGTCGATCGACTGGGTTACCTGGTCGATCGACTGACCTCGTGAGATTTGCTTCGTTTTAATTAATTTAATTTCTATATTTGACGAATCGAGTGCACGCGACTAGTTGAATGTTTAGGAATTGACCGACCCGGTAAGATCGAAAGCTAGGGGAGGGAAATAGACTACCTAATTGAGACGACTAAATTAATAAGATCGAGAGATAAGTTAATTTAGACTTTTAAATCACTTTTCAGGACGAAAGTTAGCATTAGTGATATTAGGGACCCGTAGCCAGATCGAAAGATGCTACCTGTTAAGAATGGACCGAGAGGACTTCTTATTTTCCCATCTCACGTGATTATCTTAGACTTGCCTAGGATACTGCCGCCGAAACTATAGTGAACCGACCATCTTAGCATCCTTTTATTATTTGATTTCATCTATTAGCTTAGTCTACTTTTCATTTGCTGCCTTTAGTTATAGAACAACTTAAAACAAACCCCCACTCATTTGTTACTTTAAGACTGAAATTAGACAACTATTAATTGCATCGCCACCCTGTGGTTCGACCCTGACTGCCACTATCTATAGTAGTAGTTTGGAATTATAAACTTATCTTTGGTACTTTACGACGGTATCAAATTTTGGCGCCGTTGCCGGGGAGGCAATTGTTTAAAATTTTTAGTTGTTTTATTTTTTGTCTTTCTTTTAGTTTAAGGGACATCTCTTCCTTAAACTATTCTCATATTCCACTTGTAGTTTCCTCTTATGCGCAGGTCACAGGGTGGTGAATTGCGACCATTAGATCCTGAGATCGAAAGGACTTTACGCGAGTTGAGACGATCATCTAGAGTAATACCGGCAGAGGAAGAGCTGAGTACTCTGTCTAGTTACTACGAGAACGAGCTGTTTGAGGAGGATCCACCTTCGTCACCTATTTCTACTTCCTTTGCTGAGACCGTCACATCTCCAGATATGGCTGAAGAAGCAAGTATAGTCAGTCACTCCGAGCCAACAGCTGAGAATCTCTATAAGGGATTCGCAGTACCAGGGACGGACAGAAAATTCGAGCCGAAACCGTCTTATATTAATTTGGTTGAGAGAAACCAATTTGGGGGAGCTGCAAATGAAGATGCAGCTAAACATATGGAGACATTCATTGACTCATCGCTCTCCATACCCCCACCAGCAGGTATGACCCAGGACCAGGTGAAGGAGACGATGTTCATATTCTCGCTTCGTGATGCTGCAAGGGAATGGTACCGAGATCTGGATCTAGCTGCTAACGGGATTACTGACTGGAATTCGCTGGCCCTAGCATTCTACAAGAAATATTTCTCTGCCTCGAAGACCAATGCCATTAGAGCTCAGATCACGAGCTTTAAACAGGGTCCTGATGAGAATTTTCATGAGGCGTGGGTCCGTTTCAAGAAGCTTGGGCGAACTTTTCCGCACCATGGGTTCGAGCAATGGAGCCTATGCAATCGGTTTTACAATGGGGTTTTATGACGATCAGAGGGCTATCCTGGATGCTGCAGCTAATGGCAGATTCCAGGAGAATGTTGGAGAAACTAAGGGGTGGAAAATCATTGATGATATGGCCACCCATAAAGCTGAGCATGGAAATTCCAGGGGAAATCAAAGGAGAGCTGCTGAATCCCCTTCTGTAGCTGCATTAGAGGCTCTTACGGCGTGATTTGATATGTACGAGTTGGTAGGAGCTTCAAAAGGAGGGATTTATCAAGTGAATGTTGTGTCAGACGGTCCTTTCGTCTGCAAGAGATGTGGAGGAGGACATGTTGCAGATTTTTGTCCTAGTCCCTATGAGTCTTGTGCTGCTTTTTAACATTATAGGCAGACAAACACTTATTTTGAGCCGAATGTCCATCCAAACTTAAGGTGAAGTAGCCAAAATGTCCAAAATCCGACTCCACCCCCACAGTAGCAGCAACAGCAAAGTTATGTGCCCCCTCATAAGCAACAACAGTTTCAAAAGCCTCCCTATATGCCTCAGCAGCAGCAATTTCAAGGTTCTGACATTTCTGAGTTGAAAAACATGGTTCAAAATCTGTCGGGTTTGCTGCAAAAGGAGTCTCAAGCTAGAGAGACTTCTACAAAAATGTTGGAGAGTAAAATTGCTCAACTGGCAAGCAAAAGTGCAACTCGAGCTCCAGGACAATTACCGTCGCAGCCGTATAAAAAAGAGACTCTCAATGCAATTACCTTGAGGAGTGGGTCTACCCTTGATGGGCCCGCTATGGTCGAGGTAACTACTGGAAAAGATGAGGTGGAACCAAGTAAGAAGAAGGCAGTAACGAACAGTGGCATGAAAAAGACGACTAGCAGGTATATCAGTTGATCGACTGATACACCTGGTCGATTGACTAGTCTGCGCAACAGTACAGGTTCTGCTTCTGTAGAAGCCAGTCGATCGACCGACCTACCTGTTCGATCGACTGAAAACGCTGCTGAAGTTGAACCTTTTCGTCCTCCAATGCCAGATAACTTGAGGGACCACTTGTTTCGGGGTACGACGACTCCGAAATTATTGAGGCAAGACCCAAATGCTGATGGGTCAGTTCCAGTTCCACAGTATGACCCGATGACGATTAATGGCTCATTTTTGAGACGGTCTGAAGAAGGTTCAAGCTACAACAAGGACAAAGTGGTGGATTTTCAGCCTAAATCCAGTGATGCCGGTATGAGAGACCTAGAGGAGAGGGCTAAGTTGCTACTTACAGCCCCGTACCCAGAGAGATTGGTGCCGACAAAGGAACATGTATCGTTTAACAAATTTGCAAATGTTATTCGTAGTTTAAATGTGCAAGTTCCTTTCCTTGAATTGGTTAATCAAGTACCTGCTTACATGAAATTTATGAAGCAACTTTTGTCTAAAAAGAAGTCACTTGTGTGGACAAGGCCCTCGGGAACTGCGTCCGCGGGATCCACACTAGGCATAATCGACTCGAGGTTCTTTCGAATCGAATTAAGACCAATTAGAGTCGCCACCAAGTTTTTTGGGAACTTGGAACCGTTCAAGTCAACTTTACACCTTTCATCGAAAAGCATAAAGCCAATCGACTACGAGTGATTAAAGATAAAGACTTGTACCCTATATCACTCGATTTGAATGACTCTCGTAATCCAATGGTATTTAGACGGATCCACAAACCATAGATCTTGAGTAAGGGGTGAGGGTACGTGTTGGGAAGCCCATAAGGACACCCAACCCCGCCCGTCAATAACGGCCTCTACTAAGTCAAGTGTCGGATTTCAAACAAGGTCATAGCTACTACGATATATGAAATGCAAACGTTGTTTTAACCCTATCATGTGACAACAATTTCTATGTCGTTTTAGATGCAACTAAACTAACTTTGTCAAAGTTGTAATTTAGCATGCGGGTTGATTGATCTAACAACATACAAACAAAACAAACAAGGCTTAAGGGGGAATGGGGGAGCCGTTGGGATCTACCTATTACAAACCAGGCATTTCATGCCGACACAACAACAAATTAAAGATACAACTCGATCTAAATACAATTGCTACATACGGAACCATAAACGACACAAAACACGGCCACTTGGCCTAGAAAACCGTGAACAAAGGGGGTGACTCACGGCCTACATGACACACGGCCTTGGGTCACTCCTCATAATGCGTGCTTTCACTTAATCTCATCGAATTAGACATAGGGCTATGCACCAAAGCATGCATTAGCATAAACCGGGCCATGTTGCTTTAGACAACATGCGGTTTACTACGCTTCTACAAGCATTGGGAACAACCGTCTAACCAAACAAGACTAAGGTTTTTGAAAAGGTTTTGACTCGATAAAAGAAAGCTAACTTGAAAGATTACAAACCAAAGAGCAAACGATAAATTACAAGCTATCAAACGACAAAGAACAAAAGATATAAAACAAACGAGACTAAGAGAGGCATGATCAACCCCACGGCCTAAAGCCACGGCCACAGACACGGCTACCCTAGTTTCTAGGTCGGGTTCATTAGTTAGATGGATTGGCAAAGCGATACGGGAGATACATTAGAAAACGATGATAAAAAAAAGGTCAGAAAGCTTCGCTTAAAGTCGAATATTCTACACGGTCCAAAGGGGGGGTTGAATTAGGTCAAGTTTGCAAATTAAGTTAACTCATCGAGTGCTAATAAGAAGGTGCTAATCACGCACTCTTATACTAGCGAGAAATTAGGTGAAAAAGAAAGATGCGTTCAATTATTTACAGAATTGTTAGTTGATTTTTAAAGCTATGTCGATGTACCCTAATATGTCTAATTAGGTTATTAAATTAATTTAATGTCATCTAAATACGTCATAGGTTAACAATCAGAGGTCATACTAACATACAACGGGTCCTAGGGTATGTCGATTTGGCCGAAACAATAAGGGGGTCAAAAGCGAAGATCGAAGTTAGAAACTTGTTTTATTTATGCCCTACCTTGAACACGAGGATATGTAAATGAGACGGGGGTGTACGACCGACAGAAGGAGCGGTTTCTTTTCCCATCTCAAGTCAACGCGGGTGTTCATGGTGGTACTTTAACTCATACTCGGACTAACTAGTTTCATAGTTAAATTTAAAACAATCGATAAACAAACAAAAAAACAAACAAAAAAAACAAACTATAAAAAGAGCATAAGAAAACGAAATAAAAAAGAGGAAAGAGAAGGGGATTTGATGCACCCTCAACCTACATGTATCGTTGACACCGTCTTGGGTCGTAATCGATGGTAGATTTTATCTCGAGAGGCCGTCGTCGACGAAGAATAAAGCAAACACGCGTTTTGGAAACTTTCTGGACAGCGATTTTCAAACAGTGATATCTCCCTCGTTTCACGACGAAAATTCGATTTAAAAGATGTTTTGAAAACTAGAAAGAGAGGAGAACAGGAATCTTAAAGCAACCCCTGCTCGTTTTGTGTTATTGGGCACGAAAAACGAGCACAAACAGAACTGGACAGACAAGAATAAACCGCGAAAACAGAGTGTTATTTCACTCTGTTTTTCGAGGGATTTCGTGTACTCTCAAGGGCAATTTGGCTCGTAAATCTTTGTCTAATGTGTAGATGGATGTTATGTGGTTAATTAGGAACAAGAAACTCGAATTTTTATGAAGGTTTGATGGAGGAACGAATGGGTTTTCGAAGAGGACACACAAACAGTTTCAGTTTGTGTGTCGGTTTTGTTTAGGGTTTTTGGAGGATGTTTAGGGTTTGTTTCTGAGGTTTAAAGCTTGTAGGTGATGGTAGGATGTATGGAGAACTTAGAGGAATGAATGTATGGTGAAGGGGTGGTATTTATAAGGAGTTAAAGTAGGTTAAAAGAGAGGGAGGGGCAATCGGGCTTCATCCCGTATGGCTGCTGTCCATCGGTTTTGGGAGGGTTTGAGAGGGGTTTTCTTGGTGATTAAGCTAGGATAATATGGGTAGGATACTAGGGTATGGGTTAGGGTTAATGGGTACGGGTTTTGGTGGTGTTTGGAGCGGGTTTTGGGCTCGGGATTGAGCTGCCAAAACAGGGGGCTGCTCGTTTGTTGCGGGCTGTTTGGGGCCTGTTTTGGGACGAGAATTTGGGCCGTGGATAGGGGGTTCGAACAAGGGTGGATGGGTATTGTCTTAGGTGGGTTAGCATACTCGAGATTCGTGCCAATTCGTAAAAGAAACGGGCTCAAAAATCGAGCTAAAATCGAGCTCAAAAACACATGGTAAAACGAGTTTTCTTCGCTTTTAAAATCGATTTTTCAAATCAAATAATCCATTAAAATAAATGACTTTTCAAATCAAATATACTCATAAAATGATTTTTCAAATCAATTATTTATTTTATTTTCAATAAAATAAACTTGGAAAAATGAAATTCAAAATAAAATAAAATAAATTGAATTTACCTAAAAAGCCATAATTTAAATATCATTTAAAAAACATTAATTTAAATATCATTTAAAATTAATAAATTACTTCATCGACGACGCCCATTCTCTCGTAAAACGAGCTCCAAATAATGACAATGACAACTAACGAATACATGTGTCCTATCATCATCGGGTGTTTGTCGGGTTCTCTATAAATTCCAATATCGACGGATACGGGTATCTACAGAGCCCCCACTTTGACTGAGGCTTGGACAAGGCGAAAGTCAAAGTACACCCCAGGTCCCTCTCGACCTGAGGATTCTTCGGGTCGTTTATAGTCCATTAGACTTGCGTATATAAGCTCGCCAGCCATAAGAAAAGATCATACCTGAAACTTCGTTGGGGTTGACTCTTGCTTCTGTTGCGTCGAAATATCATCGTTGGTCATCGACCCATAAATTGCATAAACGGTGGGTTGAGCCTTATCCTTAGGCGCCTACGTATCCGTTTCTGACGGAATCAAACCCGCGTCGTAGTTCGGCATCTGCTGACACATGCCCAAAGTTTATCATCTGCTGGCGTATGTCCAAAATTCATCATCTGCTGACATTGGCCCAAAATTTATCATCTGCTGGCGCTTGTCCGAATAGGACGGGACTTTCCAAGGAGGTTGCCGCCACTTTCATTATTTGCTTTCAGCTACGGAATTCTTCCATTTCATACTCTTGTATTGAATTGAATTCTGAGTGGATGTCATCCATTTCATCTTGATAATGGTCTCTGAAGCCAACGGCTTCAGAGCCCCAAGTTTGCAATGGATCTAAAGTCGAAGACTTTACAGCCCCCAGTTGAAGCATATCCTGCTACATTTGAAACACAAAAACGTACTTGCAATAATCATCACATAAGCACATTTGGATCATCGATCTTGAAATTTGATCATTTGAAATACTGGGTCATCGACCCGAAAATAGAATTTGAAGATTTTGAATGATTGGGTCATCGACCCGAATTTTTGAATTTGAAAATTTTGAATGATTGGGTCATCGACCCGAAAATTGAATTTGAAAATGTTGAATGATTGGGTCATCGACCCGAAAATTGAATTTGAAAAGGTTGAATGATTGGGTCATCGGCCCTTCAAAAATTGAATTTTGAATTTTTGAATTTCGAAGGATTGGATCATCGACCCACAAGGATTCCACTACTTGGATCATCTATCCACAATTCGCAAAAAGTTTTTGGAATTTTGAAATTTTGAAATTTTTTGAAATCGAACCTTGATGGGTGAGCAGGAAATACGACTCAGACACTCTGTATGACCCGTAAATAACGTGGGCGTAGCCCGCTACCGTAAAACAAAAAAGGAAAATAAAACCGTAAGTGTGCATGAGTTATAATTCAATTATTGACTTGTTGGGGGTAGAAATGTAAATTGGCCATTCTGGCGCCAAAAGATGGCAAACGGGAATCACAAGGTCGTCGAACTTGGGACGGAGATATCGTATGTCATGGGCATGCTCCCGAGGGCACATGGTAATCAAGATCACTTGGCATTGACAAGGAGGATTAAACTCACATAGCAACAGCGTTGGCTTCGCCCAGACACTAAACACAGACTGATTTTATGAGAACAGTTGGACATCACACATCACTCTTGTTGGGAACATTCTGCCACTCTTCTCCTCGCCTCCTTTCTTCTCAGCGAGTTTCATCATTTCTTGCCACCGCCTTCTTTCTTTTCAGCGGGCTTTTATTATTTTTTCTTCCACGCCTTCTTTCTTTTCAGCGGGTTTTTCATATTTTCTGTTCCCAACACAAACCCACATCTATGTGACTCAGCATCTTTGCCTACACCGTTAGATAAAGCTCATTCCGAGACTTGACACTACTTATCTGAACCTATATCCTGATCTTAGCCTACATCGAGTACTAAGACCAACTCAAACAAAGGTGGCTTCATTTGGACTTGGTTAAGACCCGTAATAAACCGACAAGATGACAACTTGGTTGATGAGTGGATTGAATCCTTTAATCTGAAGGACTGCCTACGTATTCGCGTGGAGCGAAATCAAATCCGGCGTAGTTCGATCATGGTGCATAAAAATGGCATTTTGATTGTGTGTACACACTCGAAGGTTTCACCTAAGGTATCATGTCATATCCCATTCTAGCCTGTAAAGTACCGTTAAATCCCGTGTTTGGGGTTAGGTGTAAAAGGCTTGGATCTTTTGGGATGTGGAGCTTGGTAATAACAAGTTGGAATGGTTAACCATCATTCTGAAGGTTTGTTTTGTGGTGCTAAGGCCAAGGGCTATGGCTGCTGATGTGGTTGGAATGGGTGTCTCGGGTTTGATGAACCACGAGTGCAAATGGGTTGAAAAATGATGTGGGTTGAAATTTCCATGTCTGGACCCTAAAGGCTGGGTGTAACAACACAAGCGAAATAATTCTCAAAATTTCCGACTATCCCTTTGTAACTGTCTCAGGAAGGACTTAGAGGGTAAAGAGGTTACTACTTAAGCTTTTGGGCTTCGCCCATTAAACTTCAACTACGGGTACTTGACTTGACTTCTGGCTTCCGTAACTTCGACATTCAACCAAAAGCATTCTGCAATAACTTCAACATCTTTTTTTCTTTTTCTTTCATCACTTTTCTTTTTTCATTTTTCATTTTTTTCATTTTTTTCATTTTTCTCTTTTTCTCATTTTTTCATTCTTTTTCATCTTTTTTCTCTCTTTGAAAATGATCTTCTATTCATTCTCTTAGTCACAAACGGATATACCTTAAAAACTGGGCTTCGCCAACTAAATTGGGTAGGAACTAACAATTCCTTGTTAGAACGGGTTGATATCTTCTCTCTTCGAGATGGGATGATTTTGTTGGGGAAAGGCTTGTCTTCCGTCATCGATAGGGGAAACAAGGAGCTAGTCCGGGTTCGTCATATAATCATCTAAAAGCTTGTCATAAACATTGGTTCAGATGGAGGTTTTCTACCACCAGACATGGAATAGGTAAAGGAATCAAACACGGGATCCTAGTGTACCTTACATTTTGAAACGGGATGTATTTCTACCCCAGGGATGCCTTTGAGTGTGTTGTGCATTTTATCATGTTTCCGGAATGATTGAGGATTGAAAACAAGACATATTGGGAAACGAAACTGCAACTTTTATTGGAATGACAAATGCTTAACAGACTCGAAGGAACGATTCCTAGGACACACCCTAGGTCATCGTGGAACAAACGACTCAAATTCAAAAAAACGAAAGTCCTAGACTCGACTCGACTAAGATAAGAAAACAGATCCCGACTTATAATTTTCAAATCTGGTCATGAGCTTTCTCTCGTTGAGCTGTCAGCTTAGATGCTCGGCTCTGATCCTTGATCCCTTTGATGGTCTGCCTCCATCCCGAGGTAGTCCTCTGAGGATCTACGCCAGTGATGACGGTTGGTGAATCGAATTGTCCTTTATTAACTTCGTCAACGAGAGGAGTACATTCTAGAGCGAGACTCCCGATTTGAATTTCATTCTTCGGGTTTGGCAAGAATTCAAAGCAATCCACAAATATTTTCCCGATAAACGCCCCTTTCAAGTGACATGGGCAGATAAGATGGGAATAATCGACATTGTCTTCGACAGAAACAAAATTGGCGTGATCGCCAAATGGATTGGTGATGTTATTGGGTTTAACAGTTGGGATCGGGAGTGTTCCATTCTCAATCATATCTTGAATTTCGTGCTTTAGTCTAAAGCACCTTTCAGTATCGTGTCCCTTCCCTTGATGAAAGGCACAGTAGGCATTCGGTTTGTACCATTTGCCTTGTTGTTCAGCAGGTGGATCCGGAGTTGGACCAATGGGCTTCAACTTTCCTTGGGCTATGAGCCTTTGGAGAGCATATGTATAAGTGCATCCGATATCGGTGAATGCCCTAGGTGTTTGGCGCTGCGACTTCTTCGATTGCCCTTCTAAGAGATTGATGGCTTCATCAATATGGGTCGTTGCTGGGGCTTTGCCCTTAGACGATGAGGCCCCTTGGTACCCTTTCGGCTTTTCAGCCTCTGCCCTTATGACATCATCTTCTACCTTTATCCCGATTCTTATCAATTCTTTGAAAGAGCCAAAATTCTGGTATTTCAGAGCATTGCGGTAAATAGGTCGTAGATTCTTTACGAACTTATCTACCATTTCAACTTCATCAGGCTTCTTGGCTAATTTCACGCTTTCAGCGCGCCATCTTGCGAGGAATTCAGTAAAGCCCTCTTTCTCCTTTTGTGTCATAACCTCCAAAGTTCTTATGTTGGTTTGAATCTCAACATTGTCGGATAGTGCTTACGTAACTCCACCGTAATATCTTCGAAAGTGGGGAAGTTCTTAAGGTCCAGTTATAGAACCACGCTTTCGGGTGTTCATCCGAGATTGAGCGAAAATTTCGAGAGCATGTCGCAGGTACTCCCTTCAATGCTAAGTACCCCTTATAGGCCTTAACATGGTGGACTGGATCTTCTGTGCCCTTAAACTTTGGGATGTCAGTGAGTACCATGTTCGTGGGCAACTTATCCTGAACTGGGGCATAGGCCCTAGCATTCTCATAGTGGATGTTCTTCCCCTGTGAGAG
Source organism: Silene latifolia (assembly GCF_048544455.1). Lineage (NCBI taxonomy): Eukaryota > Viridiplantae > Streptophyta > Magnoliopsida > Caryophyllales > Caryophyllaceae > Silene > Silene latifolia. Next base: position 145,582,386 of record NC_133526.1, read on the forward strand.
TTTCAAACGGTCTTCGATGAACTTGAACCGTTTCTCCAGATCAGTCAGTGGTGGAGGGGAATCTTCACCCAACTTAGATTCGATTGCATCCATTCGGGTCATCATGTGGTTCACGGCCTCAGTAAGCTTGTTAACAGCATCTTCCATTGCTTGACGTCGGGTTTTTGGCGGCCTTTCTACAAGAAAACCCCGTACTGAGTCAATATTTAAAGTAAGAGCCCCTGCACACTTAAGGACTCGACCCTAACTTGACTCAAACAAAGACTCGACTTGAGATTGAACAACCAGAGGTTCGACTCACGGTTTGATTTAGACATCGGTTCATTTTAGACTGGACAAAACGACATGACTCAAACTGTCATAACTCGATTCTAAACTGGACTTGGTGTGACTAAACCCGTGATTGGACCAACATAGTCCTTAGGTTCGAGTGAAACGTCCTAAAGGGCCTAGCTTGGACGTTTCTGTGGACTATCCTAGACCAAAAGTTCGACCAACATGACTCGAAGCCCAAGAGGTGAGCTTGGGTGACCCAACAAGGTCGTGTTCTAGACTCTTAGAACGAAACAAACCCGGCCTAACACGGCCACGACCCGGACACGACTCGACGCATTTCATGCTTGGTTGAGGTTCGAGAAACATTTGGATTGATTTTGGAAAATGAAGGATTGATTTGAAAATGAGATTTGAAATGGGCAAAGATGCCGCTATAAAAGCTCATTTTGGGCCGAAAATTCTAGTCCTATTTGGGCAGCATTCCGCGTTTTTAAAACCATGCTATTTCGAAAATATGTTGTTCAAAAGTTCGGTTTTGAAAAGGACATGGGAATTTTCGAAAATAAAGACTCGGGAAAACATATTGCACATTGTCATTCTCATGTTATAAGGATGTATGCTCCTAGACATCTCTAAGTCTCGGCAAGTCTTCTACAAGAAGGTCTATGCCCTCCATCCTTTTGCGGTCTTATAGAGCAAGGTGTCTTAAGGTAAAGTACCTAGAAGATCGTCCCCACTCCCAAGAACCACGCGAGGCGAAGTGGAAGCGAGCAATGTGCGCTTCCCTGGCATAGTGGGACGTCGCCCCCACGCATCACGAAGAAACGCTGGACGGCCCGGCAAGTCCTTAAGGGTTTATGCATGAATCGTAGCACTATGAGTAATGTTTTACTTTCCAACACTTTCTTTTCAAGTTTCACCTCGGAGGAAAAGACCCTAGAAACACAAAGTGTAACTAGTCCTCTTTTCCCCAGTGAGTCGCCAAATCAGGACAAGGCCCTCGGGATCTGCGTCCGCGGGATCCACACTAGGCATAATCGACTCGAGGTTCTTTCGAATCGAATTAAGACCAATTAGAGTCGCCACCAAGTTTTTTGGGAACTTGGAACCGTTCAAGTCAACTTTACACCTTTCATCGAAAAGCATAAAGCCAATCGACTACGAGTGATTAAAGATAAAGACTTGTACCCTATATCACTCGATTTGAATGACTCTCGTAATCCAATGGTATTTAGACGGATCCACAAACCATAGATCTTGAGTAAGGGGTGAGGGTACGTGTTGGGAAGCCCATAAGGACACCCAACCCCGCCCGTCAATAACGGCCTCTACTAAGTCAAGTGTCGGATTTCAAACAAGGTCATAGCTACTACGATATATGAAATGCAAACGTTGTTTTAACCCTATCATGTGACAACAATTTCTATGTCGTTTTAGATGCAACTAAACTAACTTTGTCAAAGTTGTAATTTAGCATGCGGGTTGATTGATCTAACAACATACAAACAAAACAAACAAGGCTTAAGGGGGAATGGGGGAGCCGTTGGGATCTACCTATTACAAACCAGGCATTTCATGCCGACACAACAACAAATTAAAGATACAACTCGATCTAAATACAATTGCTACATACAGAACCATAAACGACACAAAACACGGCCACTTGGCCTAGAAAACCGTGCACAAAGGGGGTGACTCACGGCCTACATGACACACGGCCTTGGGTCACTCCTCATAATGCGTGCTTTCACTTAATCTCATTGAATTAGACATAGGGCTATGCACCAAAGCATGCATTAGCATAAACCGGGCCATGTTGCTTTAGACAACATGCGGTTTACTACGCTTCTACAAGCATTGGGAACAACCGTCTAACCAAACAAGACTAAGGTTTTTGAAAAGGTTTTGACTCGATAAAAGAAAGCTAACTTGAAAGATTACAAACCAAAGAGCAAACGATAAATTACAAGCTATCAAACGACAAAGAACAAAAGATATAAAACAAACGAGACTAAGAGAGGCATGATCAACCCCACGGCCTAAAGCCACGGCCACAGACACGGCTACCCTAGTTCCTAGGTCGGGTTCATTAGTTAGATGGATTGGCAAAGCGATACGGGAGATACATTAGAAAACGATGATAAAAAAAAGGTCAGAAAGCTTCGCTTAAAGTCGAATATTCTACACGGTCCAAAGGGGGGGTTGAATTAGGTCAAGTTTGCAAATTAAGTTAACTCATCGAGTGCTAATAAGAAGGTGCTATTCACGCACTCTTATACTAGCGAGAAATTAGGTGAAAAAGAAAGATGCGTTCAATTATTTACAGAATTGTTAGTTGATTTTTAAAGCTATGTCGATGTACCCTAATATGTCTAATTAGGTTATTAAATTAATTTAATGTCATCTAAATACGTCATAGGTTAACAATCAGAGGTCATACTAACATACAACGGGTCCTAGGGTATGTCGATTTGGCCGAAACAATAAGGGGGTCAAAAGCGAAGATCGAAGTTAGAAACTTGTTTTATTTATGCCCTACCTTGAACACGAGGATATGTAAATGAGACGGGGGTGTACGACCGACAGAAGGAGCGGTTTCTTTTCCCATCTCAAGTCAACGCGGGTGTTCATGGTGGTACTTTAACTCATACTCGGACTAACTAGTTTCATAGTTAAATTTAAAACAATCGATAAACAAACAAAAAAACAAAAAAAAAAAACAAACTATAAAAAGAGCATAAGAAAACGAAATAAAAAAGAGGAAAGAGAAGGGGATTTGATGCACCCTCAACCTACATGTATCGTTGACACCGTCTTGGGTCGTAATCGATGGTAGATTTTATCTCGAGAGGCCGTCGTCGACGAAGAATAAAGCAAACACGCGTTTTGGAAACTTTCTGGACAGCGATTTTCAAACAGTGATATCTCCCTCGTTTCACGACGAAAATTCGATTTAAAAGATGTTTTGAAAACTAGAAAGAGAGGAGAACAGGAATCTTAAAGCAACCCCTGCTCGTTTTGTGTTATTGGGCACGAAAAACGAGCACAAACAGAATGGACGACAGACAAGAATAAACAAAAAACAGAGTGTTATTTCACTCTGTTTTTCGAGGGATTTCGTGTACTCTCAAGGGCAATTTGGCTCGTAAATCTTTATCTAATGTGTAGATGGATGTTATGTGGTTAATTAGGAACAAGAAACTCGAATTTTTATGAAGGTTTGATGGAGGAACGAATGGGTTTTTTTAAGAGGACACGCAAACAGTTTCAGTTTGTGTGTCGGTTTTGTTTAGGGTTTTTGGAGGATGTTTAGGGTTTGTTTCTGAGGTTTAAAGCTTGTAGGTGATGGTAGGATGTATGGAGAACTTAGAGGAATGAATGTATGGTGAAGGGGTGGTATTTATAAGGAGTTAAAGTAGGTTAAAAGAGAGGGAGGGGCAATCGGGCTTCATCCCGTATGGCTGCTGTCCATCGGTTTTGGGAGGGTTTGAGAGGGGTTTTCTTGGTGATTAAGCTAGGATAATATGGGTAGGATACTAGGGTATGGGTTAGGGTTAATGGGTACGGGTTTTGGTGGTGTTTGGAGCGGGTTTTGGGCTCGGGATTGAGCTGCCAAAACAGGGGGCTGCTCGTTTGTTGCGGGCTGTTTGGGGCCTGTTTTGGGACGAGAATTTGGGCCGTGGATAGGGGGTTCGAACAAGGGTGGATGGGTATTGGCTTAGGTGGGTTAGCATACTCGAGATTCGTGCCAATTCGTAAAAGAAACGGGCTTAAAAATCGAGCTAAAATCGAGCTCAAAAACACATGGTAAAACGAGTTTTCTTCGCTTTTAAAATCGATTTTTCAAATCAAATAATCCATTAAAATAAATGACTTTTCAAATCAAATATACTCATAAAATGATTTTTCAAATCAATTATTTATTTTATTTTCAATAAAATAAACTTGGAAAAATGAAATTCAAAATAAAATAAAATAAATTGAATTTACCTAAAAAGCCATAATTTAAATATCATTTAAAAAACATTAATTTAAATATCATTTAAAATTAATAAATTACTTCATCGACGACGTCCATTCTCTCGTAAAACGAGCTCCAAATAATGACAATGACAACTAACGAATACATGTGTCCTATCATCATCGGGTGTTTGTCGGGTTCTCTATAAATTCCAATATCGACGGATACGGGTATCTACAACTTGGTACTGTGCAATCTGTCGCACTAACTGAGGAGTCATGTTCCTATTTGACCTATACTGCACCTCACAAGCTAGAAGACCCAGGTAGCTTTTCAGTCCCATGTAATATTGGCACCTTTTCTATTGAGAAGGCATTATATGACCTAGGAGCCAGTATTAGTGTCATGCCTTTGAGTCTTGCTAGGAAGTTGAAATTGACTAGGTTTGCAGTTACCAACATGACAAGACTGGATGGGTGATCGATCTGCGGTCCAAATTTATATCGGAGTCTTAGAGGACATTCCTGTACAAATAGGAAAGTTCTTTTTCCCTGTTGACTTCGTTGTGTTAGATATGCCCGAGGATGCTCACATACCTATCATTCTGGGTAGACCATTTCTGCACAATGCTGGTGCAGTTATAGATGTTGGCTCAAGGACATTGACCTTTAAAGTAGGGAAATATTCCATCGTCTTTGCCCAGACAGCTAAGAAGAAAGATCCTATGTGGCCAGTCACTTGTAATGTGATTTCTGAAAAGAAATCTTATTTTATGCTTTCTGACATGCCTACCTCTATGCCTATTTCTGCTGTAACACCTCCGCCCCAGATTGGGAGCGAATTGGAGGAAGATTCTTCTGTTTTGGATATTGCAGGAACCGATTTGGGGAAGGAAAAGCCGCATGTTGCTCCAGCTGAGAAGGAGCCAATCGTTCAAAGAGGCGGCTTAGGATGTCTTAGCTATAGCACTGATGAGGAGCCAGTCAAGGTGACGGAGTCCGATTTGGATTTTGATAAGCCAGATGAGGTCATTGATTGGGAAGATGTCCGAGCTGTTAATCCGTTGAGTTCTACGGATGTTGAAGTTGATAGGAGTGCAGCTGAGGAGATGAGCACTGTAGAGGCTACCTCTTGTAGCCAGAAGCCGAGCAAGTGGGCCATTCCGTGGCCATTCTTGCTCAACTATTAGTTGATTAAGGCTTTTTAAACAAAACATTTTATTGCTTTCGTTAGACTCTTTTTATTGTTTTGGTTTGCGCGAGACTTCGCATTAATAATTTTGCGTAGGATTTAAATACTTTAGTCTATTACTTTGGGTTTTGCGCAATTTTGGGCGCGTTATTATGTGTATTTGCAGGTTTATAGACCAAATTAGCTCAATTTATTGAGCTAATTCGAAGAAAATCAAAAGTTACAGCAGGTATTTCAGTCGATCGACTGGCCTGTGTGGTCGATCGACTGAGCTGCGATTCCAGGAGCTTCTGTTCCTGTTCATCCTAGTCGATCGACTGGGTGATGTGGTCGATCGACCGCCCAACGCTGCTGTACCTGTTTTCGATCGTTCCCCTGCTGTGTTTGGTCGATTTGCGGAGTTGAGGGAGTCTTTTCTCCACTTTATTCTTCGACTCATTTCTGTTTTCTTCCGTTTTTTTTTTTTATTTTTGCACATAATTACCGCTTCAACATTGCTTTCTCAGAATTATGCGTGGTATTGTTTGTCTTTTCAGGTACCTATGGTAGCACTGCTGGCTACTGAAACCTCCTAGCTCACGCTGGTTTGGGGAGGTTTTCTTTTGCGCTTAAAGTCTTGTGAGTTTTCTGAGTCCTTATTTCATGTCTTATTTAGTTATTTATCGCAAAATCCCATTTCCTTTCATTACATGATTTTGCACAATGGGGACATTGTGTGATTTGGTTTGGGGAAGGGTTTTGCATAGCATTCATATGTTTTTGCATTCACATTTAATTATTCTGTTTGCATTGTTTTTTAGTTTCTCCATATATACAGAAAATTCAAAAAAAAAAAAAATTTGAAAAAATTTCAAAATTTCAAAAAAATTTCACGTTTATTTTAGCATATAGGTTGAGTCGGAACGGTAGTATTTCAATGATGACATTGCATTTTCAGCTGTTTATGCCTAAGCCTTGCTAATTGACATGTTATTAGTAGAATCAAATATGCATAGTCTACGAGTTTTCGTTAATTTATCACTGAATCTTGAGACTTGACTTAGATTTTTGGCAAACTACTTTATATTCTGAGATTTAGAGCCTATAACTGGTGACATTCATGACCATTTTATTTAGGATGTGAGTAGTACTCCTTATGAGACATGTTACATTAATTTGCATAAATATGAACTTAATCTGCTTAATACCTGTATGCATTCGGGTTCGTGGTTAGTTGACACATGTGGAAGAGGTCACCCCTTTATTCATTTCTCCCATAAGCTTCACACTGCCAGAAATAGCCTTTTTGTCCCGTTAACCACATTCTACACTTAGCCTGCCCTTGTCAAGCTAGTAGTTTATGTTTTTGGGATTGTTACTTTGTTTTTGGTAGCTAATGCTCATTTTGAGATGATGTTGGGAAGAAAAAGAAAAGGAAGGAAAAGAAAATAATAGAATTGGAAAAAGAATAAGAAAAATGGAAAAAAAAGAAAAAAAAAAGAGAAACAAGTTCGATTTATGGTCGGTTGACTGGACTCATTGGTCGATCGACTGAAGCCCGAGAAGAGAAAGAAATCAAATCGCATAATTCAAAGTCCTTATCTAATTGGCGATTTTTGCTCCCCATGTTGCATTCGTATCTTATGGGGAGTTGACTAATTATGGAGATTGTGAGATTTGTGCTTGCTATTGGCACCGTTCTATCGTTTAATCTTGAGCAAGAAGTTGGAAGTTGTTATTAATTTAGTTCCCTTAGTTACTAGCTTGGCTTTTAACTCTGTTTTTATCCAAATTTATTTTAGCCTCTTCTTACCCATTACCTCACATATCCATATTTACCTCGGCATGTGTCATGGTCATTCGTTTGGTTGGAATGCGTATGTACGGTTGTAGAGATTATTTTCATATTAGATTGCAAGCATGTTCTTATAGGTCGTAGTTAGGTGAGAGTCATTACATTTACTTCTTTCTATCTTTACATATACTCACCTGTGCTTATGTGTGATTTGAGCGACCCGTGAGAGTCCATAATGATAAGTCTCTATAGTTGACGGTTCAGCAGTTCTTAACGACTACATAACTCGTTTGCACGATTCACATTGCTAATTGACTGTTAGTTGTTGCATTAAATTGGTTTAGGTTTTACAGTTTGCATTTCGCTCTGAGATTGAAATCGTTCCATTAGGTTTTAGGATCGAGTCTAGTTCTTGCTTGGGGACAAGCAAGGGTTTGGTTTGGGGAAGTTTGATGCGTGTCCTAAATATGATGTTTTACACCCCATTTTACATGCATTTCAGAGCTCATTTATGTAGTTTATGCTACTATTTGCCCCATTTCGTCTACTTTCTTATTTTTATGTAATATTGCAGATTTATGCGGAAATGAGAAGAAATCAAGCTAAATCCGTCCCCAAGTACTTGGCATTTTATTTGACATGAAGTAGTGACTCGAGAAATGAACTTGGTGCGCGTGTTAAGGCCTGGAAGACAACTTTATGAAGAATTTAGAAGCGACTACCAGCTACAGTGGTCGATCGACTTATACCTATGGTCGATCGACCAGAGCACGACTTCCAGTAGCTCCTGTACAGTGCAGTCCAGTCGATCGACCGGCTGCTTTGGTCGATCGACCAAACCGTTTGATGTGACCATAATTAGAGCATATTTAGCCCCCGAATTAGCCTTGTTCCCATGCTTTTTAGTGCATATTTGGGTCATTTATTGTCTTTAGTTCCTTGTTTTGCATACTCTTTGAGGTTTTGTGTCCTTGGTAGGAAAGGAGTGCAAACCTTGCATTTTCATGGCAAAATGAGACTAAATTGATTGAATTCAATGACCAAGCATCAAGGAGAGACAAGATTAGAAGGCCTTTGTACATATTATAGTGGATGGGCAATGATAAGGAAAGATCCTTGCATCCCCAAGGAAATCCCCAAGGATTTTATGAAGAAAAGGGAAGAAAAGAAGAAGAAACAAGACTGAGGAGCAATCCGTGCGGATTGTCCTGAATCCGCCCGTCCCCAGCACCACAATCCATGCATCTTCCTTCAAAGACGCCCGGGCAGCAGCTACCAGAAGACGTGCGTCTTCTCCCAAAGACGCCCGGGCAGAGACTCACAAATCCGGCCGTCCCGTGCCTAAGACGCACGGATTCCAGTCCAGCACAAATCCGTTTCTTCAAGCTTCAAAGAAAGATGCCCTTCCTTCGAAAAATACCGGCGTTTCCCTGCTCAAATCTAAAAAGTGTAATTACTAATTTAGCCTTAGTTAACCCTAATGCATCCACCTAATTTCCACTATAAATACCCCATTAGTCTAATTAGAAGAGTATGTTCTTCTTAGCAATCTTTAGTGTAGTTAATATCAATCAAATCTCTCTTTAGTTTTGTAATCAACAATTAATCAAGTTTTAATACAAGTTTTATTTCCTTAATCTCTCTTTTGTTCATCCTTTATTTTAGGTAATTGAAGATTATTTGGGTTATTATTGGGAGATTGACAACCTCTTAATCAAGCATCAAGTACTTCTTTTATTCTTGCTTTATTATTGGAATCATTAGTAGGTATAATCCTCTTAATCCCTTTTTAATTATAATTAATTACTTTCATTTATTCATCATGTTTAACTTTGTTGGTATGATTGACAACCTTGCTAGCATGATCAACATGATAATGAGTGAGTAGTCACCTAGCTAGGGTTAATGGGTAATTAGGGGAAACCAACATGGGGAATGATTCATGCTTAAATTAATATGCTTTCATGGTTTATTTGCTTGCTTGTTTTGATCTCAACTCATGCACATGTTATGTTTGATGAAATGCGAGCCTATGAATCCTTGCATTTTTTACCCATCACCTATCTTTTCAATGAGACTTGTAAGACATAAACCAACTCGAGTCTCATCAGACCATGCATGTTGTTGAGTAGGGAAGATTAAGTCGACTTGTAGGTGTTGTACAATCTAATCGATTCGGCTTCGGGACCCAAACTTTCCTAGGATTGTAAGATATAACCCAACTCAATCCATCACAACAATAATTGCTTGCTTATAATTTGAGAACATGTTTGTATGATCAATTCCCATGATTCCCCTATGACCCCATGACACCCTAGTGCTTTTTATCAATTGTTTACAACCCTTTTAATTCATCTTGCTTGTTTACTTTCATTGCTATTTAGTTTAGTGACCTTCTACATCAACCTAAATTGTGACACCCCTAAGACACCACTAGTTGCAATAGAAATCTCATTTCAATTCACGTCCCTTGGGATCCGACCTTTACTTGCCTCTTTACTAATTGTAGAGTTGTTTGTGAAGTTATAAATTTTGTTTGATTGGATGTGTGACGACCAACTCTTGTCCATATCAAAATGGCGCCGTTGCCGGGGACGGTGTTAACTTGATTTAGATTTCCTTATATTGTTATTAGTTGTGTATTTCTTTGCCTTGGGGAAGTAAAACTCCTCAAGGTTTGTTCTAATTGTTTTCGAGTTGTTTGATATTTTGCAAGATGGACTTTATAGATTGTTTTGTAGAGGACCACTTAAGCATACCTTTCTTCAAAGATCCCATGCAAGCATTGGAAGCCTTGGAAGCAAGTGAGGCTAAAAATATGTATTGGGAATTGGAGGTAGATCTTTTTGAGGCCGCTCTAGCTAACAAGGAACTTACTCGTGCACAATCCGAACTGGTGCATAACATCCTTGTGGAATCATGTCAAACCATAGTGGATGAGCAATCCATCCTAGAAGATATTCTACAAGCTCAAGAGCAAGAGGAATCCATCATGGAATTTGAATGTGATGAGATTGATGAGAATGAAGAACAAGTTGAATATGCTATGAGAATGGAATGTCTAATGGAGATGGAGCAAATTCTCATTGAAACTCCAAAGGAGGAAAGTGAGGTACAAACTCCTACTTTAAAACCCCTTCCCCCAAATTTGAAATATGCTTACCTTGATGAATCAAAGACCAAACCCGTAATTGTTAATGATAGACTTGATGAGAACCAATTGGGAAAATTGCTTGATGTGTTGAAAAAACATGAGAAGGCTATAGGTTATAGTCTAGATGACCTTAAGGGGATAAGTCCCAACTTTTGCATGCATAGAATTCATCTAGAGGAAGACCATAGACCTACCATCCAACCTCAAAGAAGATTGAACCCCCACATTCAAGAAGTTGTCAAAGGAGAGGTTATGAAATTACTTGATGCGGGAATCATATATCCCATATCGGACTCTTTGTGGGTTAGCCCCGTTCAAGTGGTACCTAAAAAAGGAGGTACCACGGTGGTGACGAATGAAAAGAATGAGCTAATACCCACAAGGATGATCACCGGTTGGCGTATATGCATTGACTATCGAAAATTGAATTCCGCAACAAGAAAGGATCATTTCCCCCTACCATTCATTGACCAAATGCTTGAGAGGTTAGCCTCCAACAAATTCTTTTGTTACCTTGACGGGTATTCGGGATTCTTTCAAATCCCTATATACCCGGATGACCAACATAAGACCACTTTCACATGCCCTTATGGTACTTTTGCATATAGGAGGATGCCTTTTGGTTTATGTAATGCCCCCGCCACTTTCCAAAGATGCATGATGAGTGTCTTCTCCGATTACTTAGAGACCATAATGAAAGTTTTTATGGATTATTTTAGTGTTTATGGAAAGGACTTTGACTCATGTTTGCATAATCTTTCTCTTGTGTTGCAAAAATGTGAAGATGTTAGTCTTGTTTTAAATTGGGAAAAGTGTCACTTCATGGTCAATGAAGGAATTGTTTTGGGTCATTTAATCTCGGAAAAGGGCATCGAGGTCGATAAAGCTAAAGTTGAGGTGATAGAGAAACTCCCACCTCCCGTGAACGTTCGAGGGGTGAGAAGCTTTTTTGGTCACGCGAGTTTCTATCGCCGTTTCATAAAAGGTTTTTCAAAAATAGCGAAACCCCTCACTCAACTCTTACTTAAAGATGCCCAATTCCTTTTCACTGATGAGTGTGTTGAAGCCTTTAATAGAATCAAGGAAGCACTAATCTCGGCACCGATCATTCGACCTCCAAATTGGGAACTACCGTTCGAGATTATGTGTGATGCTAGCAACTACGCCGTTGGAGCGGTTCTTGGCCAACGGGTAGGAAGAGCTCTTCATGCCATATATTATATAAGCAAGACTCTTGATCCCTCCCAAGTAAATTATAATACCACCGAGAAAGAGCTTCTTGCCATTGTCTATGCTTTGGACAAGTTCCGTTCCTACTTACTTGGATCTAAAGTGATAGTCTTCTCGGATCACCGTGCTCTCCGACATCTCTTGATAAAGAAGGAGGCAAAACCAAGGTTGTTGAGATGGATTTTGCTCCTTCAAGAATTTGACTTGGAAATAAGAGACAAGATAGGAGCCAAAAATGTAGTGGCGGATCACTTGTCAAGAATCCGGTTTCATGATGAACATGGAGAAACCCCGATCAATGACTCATTTCCCGACGATATTTTGATGGCTATTCAAACACAACTTGAAAGGCACATCACCCCATGGTTTGCCGATTATGCTAACTATATTGTTGGAAACGTACTCCCTCCAAATTTGAACCACAATCAAAGAAAGAGGTTCCTATTCGAAGTAAAGAGGTACTTTTGGGATGACCCAAACCTCTACAAGGAGTGTAGTGATGGGCTCTACCGGAGATGCATCCCTCAATGGGAAATCCAAGGAATCTTGGAAGGATGTCACTCATCACCCTACGGTGAGCACCATGGAGCAACGAAATGCCACAAAGGAGCATTCTAGAGGTGGAGATCTTCGATGTTTGGGGAATCGACTACCAAGGTCCCTTTGTGACATCCAATGGGAATAAGTACATCCTTGTGGCCGTAGACTACGTCTCAAAATGGGTGGAGGCAATTGCCACTCCAAATCACTACAAGAAAATAAGACAAAGGCGACAGACATGCTACAGTCGCCAATTTGGCGACAGAAAAAAAACTCGGGCGACCAATACCCGTCGCCAATTTGGCGACTATACCTTTTTATCCAAAAATCCGTATGAAATCCAAGGCGACCGAATATTATCCAATTTGGCGACCGAAAACAGTCGCCAAATTTGGCGACCATTACCCGTCGCCAATTTAGCGACCAAAAACGGTCGCTAATCGCCTGTTTATTTTTTTTTTTTTTGCCAGATTCTTCACCCCGTCCCCTTCATTCATTCTATCATCAACCAAAAAAAAAAATCGCCAAGAAACCCGACGACCCGACGCCACCACCAACTACAACGACCATCGGACGCCACCACTCGCCGCCGCCATCCGCACACTACATCACCACATCACTACCGACCCTTTGTTTTTCTTTTTAATAAAGGTTTGTTTTCGACTCAAATCGATTTAATTACTTCAATCCTTCATATTTTGTTTAAGTTGTGATGCTTATTTAGTATCTAGTTGTAATTTATACATTAGTGATGCTTATTAATGTATGTAGTTGTAATTTAATTAGCATTTTTGTTAATTAATTTGAGTTAGGGTTAGAAATTAGGGTTTTTGTTAAATTAGTAATGTGATTTGATTAGGGGATGTAATTATAGGTTATCTTGATAATATTAGTATTATTGAAGGTAGTAACTTAGTTTTAGTAATATTGAAGTAGTATTGTTGAAGGTAGTATAGTTTTATGAAGGTAGTATAATGTTAGGATTGTATAAATTTGCCTTATAATTAACCAAATTAAGTTAGAATGAGCATGATGTATAAATTTGTTAAATTAGTAATGTCATTTGATTAGGGGATTGTATAAATTTGCCTTATAATTTTGACAACTTGTTTAATATATAATGACCTAGTACCCGTTCAAGAATTACTCATTAGGAGCAATTCTTGAATAGTCCCCATTTTGGGACTGTCTTTGTACGTTTCAAGTCACTTAGGTAGTAAACACATAGTTGTGATTTTATTAATGAGAAAAGAATTTGGTTGCAATTTTCTCCAATGTTCTCTGAATACTTATGTGGAATATGTATCTTTTCCACATTGTGTATTTGGAGAACTAAGGGGAATTGCTGCCGAATTTTTTTCTCATTAATAATTCACAAATGTGTGTTTGCTAGTGACTTGAAACGTACATTGATGGGTTTAGGTTAGAGTGATAAGGACCCAATTGAAATCTTGAAATTAGCATAAAATGGAGGATGAGATAACCATTGCTTTTTTTGTTGAAATTAAATATTATTATTTAAAATGGTTAGTTTGCTATATATTGCTTATAGATTAAAATGAAGAGATCTGAACGTAGCTGGATGTACGAAGAAAGAGTAGATAAGAAGAAACGTCCTATCGCTAGATTTGTAAAGGGGGTTCGTGGATTTATTGAATTTGCTAGATGTCAAGATTCATATGATTTGGAACAACATAAACTTAGGTGTCCTTGTACTAAATGTAAAAACTTAAAATATTTATTTGACATTGAAGTAGAAGAGCATCTTGTTACAAATGGTTTTTTTCCAAACTACTACAATTGGATCTCCCATGGAGAAAAATATTATCCCGAAGAGCCTCAAATCCAACAAAATGAGAACCCATATAGAGAAATGGTACTTGATGCCTTTCAGTCTAATGATTTCATTAATGACGACCGTGTACCAATGATTTATGAAGAACAACCAATCCCAAGAGCAAAAGCCTTTTTTGACATGCTAAGTGCTTCCGAAAAAACCTTATATGAGGGGAGTAGAATGACATTGTTACAAGTTGCATCCAGGATAGTTTCTTTAAAATGTGAGTATAATATGCCATTTAAAGCCGTTGATAGTATTGCTACGTTGGTTGAGGATGTTATACCCGATAATAATGTTATGACCCGAAATTTCTATAATACTAAGAAAGTGGTCAAAGGTCTTCAACTTCCACATGAAAAGATTGATGCATGTCCTAAAGGATGTATGCTTTTTTGGAAAGATGATGCTTTGCTTGACAAATGTAAGAAATGTCAAAGGGATAGATATGAGACAAGTGAAGGAAATATTGTTTTGAAGGGGAAGAAGGGTAATAAAAGGAGTGGAAAGAGAAAGAAACCAATATCAGAAAACACATTAATTTATTTTCCATTAGCTCCTAGACTTCAAAGAATGTATGCCACGAAAAATCTTGCCAACCAAATGAGATGGCAAAAAGAAAATCCTCGTACACCAGGAAAGATGTGTCATCCGAGTGACGGGGAGGAGTGGAAGCGTTTTGATAGGTTATATCCCGATTTTGCCAAGGAACCTCGCAATGTGAGACTTGGCTTGTGTACGGATGGGTTTGACCCTTTTGGTCGATTTGGTAGAAACTACTCGTGTTGGCCCGTAATGACCACGCCGTACAACTTACCTCCTTGGCTTTGTCTGAAAAGACAATTTATTTTCCTCTCTTTACTTATTCCCGGTCCTGATAACCCAAAAAACCATCTGGATGTTTATTTACAACCGTTGGTGGAGGAACTGAAGTATTTGTGGAAAGTTGGTGTAGAAACATTTGATGTGTCGAAGAAGCAAAATTTCCAACTAAGAGCTTCATTGTTATGGACTATAAATGATTTTCCCGCATATGGTATGCTATCGGGATGGGCAAATCGGGCGAAAGGCATGTCCTTATTGCATGGATAGGAGTAAAGCATTTTATCTTCCTAATTCCAAAAAAATTAGTTGGTTTGATTGTCATAGATGTTTCTTACCGGATGGACATATTCATAGAGAGAACAAGAAATCTTTCTTAAAAGGTAAGGAGGTGCGTGACAATGCTCCTGGTTCGACTCAAGGGGATGAGAAATGGGAGGTCAGTACGTGATTTGCCAACAACTCGTCGATGGGATCAAGAAGAATTTAAAGAGTTGAAAAAGAAAAAAAATGGTTGGTTTAAAAGAAGTATTTTTTGGGAGCTTCCCTACTGGAAAACAATGTTGATCAGACACAATTTGGATGTGATGCACATAGAGAAGAACTTCTTTGAGTTACTTATTCATACGATTATGGATGTAAAAGGAAAGACACGTGATGATATTAATTCAAGAATAGAATTGAAGAAATTTTGTGATCGTCCTAAACTTCATATTCGTAAGGATGGGGCTAAACCAAAAGCCATATTTACTCTTGACAAAGCTCAAAGAAAGGTATTGTGCGATTGGATAGGAAACTTGAAGTTTTCTGATGGATATGCATCCGATTTGAGCCGTTGTGTTGATTTGAAGGAACTGAAGTTGAAAGGGTTGAAAAGTCATGATTGTCATGTTTTCATGGAGCGCTTATTACCCGTGGCTTTTAAAAATTTACTCCCGACTACGATTTGGAATGCGATTCTGAGAAATAAGTCAATTTTTTAGAGATTTATGTTCCTCCACGATATCGGTTGAGGACATGAGTCGTTTAGAAGAGCAAATACCAGAAATTTTGTGTAAACTTGAGATGATATTTCCGCCTTCTTTTTCAATTCGATGGAGCATCTACCTATCCATTTGCCATATGAAGCTAAAGTTGGTGGACCCGTCCAATATAGGTGGATGTATCCTTTCAAAAGGTTTCTTAATCATTTGAAGAAAAAATTGGTAATAAAGCTCGTGTGGAAGGTTCTATATGCAATGCCTACCTAACGGAAGAGATTGCCAATTTTTGCTCTCTTTATTTTGAAAAACATATTGAGACCAAAGCAAAATACTTGAATATTGATGAAGCGGATGAACTAGACACAAGTATACCCAAGTGTTTCCAAATGCGGGATGAAATAGGGTGTTCATCAATTGGGGAACAAGATTTCTGGATGACAAGGAGTATAACCGTGCCCACCTTTATGTGCTATCTAATTGTGAGGTTTTGGAGCCATATGAAGCTCAATTTGTGACAGATTTCATTAAAGAACACCCTAATGTGAACAGAGAGGATGTTTGGCATAAGCATGAGGATCAATTTCCAGCCTGGTTTCGGAAGCATGTATGTAAGCTAAATATTCAAGATGATGTGATAAGAAGCTTGGCTTTGGGTCCTTCTCGAAAGGTTGTGACGTGGAATCGATATTCAATTAATGGGTTTAAGTTTCAAACATTTAACTATGGCAAAAGTAAGGCTAAATGCAACTACGGCGTTACTATTTCTTCTCTTGATGGCAATGAATATTATGGCATATTAGAGGATATCTTTGAGTTGTGCTACAATGGCCGGGATCGGAGTTATAAAACCGTCTTATTCAAGATTCAATGGAGGGATAATTCCGTAGGCTGGAACGAGTCCATGATCGTTACAAACTCGTGGAAGTGAATCATACTCGAACCTACTCTCAATATGACCCATTTATACTTGCACAACAAGCTCATCAAGTTTATTTTGCATCTCTTCCGAGCACAAGTAATGATAGACAACAAAAGCAATGGTGGGCCGTTTTTAAAACAAAGGCACGATCGAAGTTGATACATCTTTTTTCCAAGAAGAGGTTGTATCGAAATAGTTTTGTCCCAGTTGATCATGATGAAATTATTTATGCAAATGAGATAGAAGCGGAGGAGGAGTTAGAAGAGGAAGAAGAAGAGAATGATAAGGAGAGGGATGTGATAGAAGAGGGGGAAGAAGAAGAAGAGAAGAAGAAGAAGAAGAAGAAGAAGAAGAAGAAGAAGAAGAAGAAGAAGAAGAAGAAGAAGAAGAAGAAGAAGAAGAAGATGATGAGGATGATGATGATGATGAGTAAGAGAAGGTATTGAAAGTATACATATCAAAATTTGGAAACAATTATTAGCGTTTTATTTTTTCTTTTATACCTGTTTATTAGGTTTTATTTTTTTGTATCTTATAATAATTATCCTGTAATATTTGCCAACACTTTTTAATCAATTGTAGTACACATGGCTCGTGGAGGAGGTAGGCAGCGCGGATGCTATAGTGAGGGAGGTAGTAGCTCCCGAGAGCAGGAGGAGGACGTTGACCGTTCTACTACGGAGGTGAGTGAGGAGGAGGAGGAGGAGGTTGGTGTACCCCGACATACTGACGGCAGGATGATCCTTGATCCGAATGGTCTTTGGTAATTTTTTATTCATTCTATTTTGTAATTTTTTTATTTAGTAATAAATGACTTTTTTTAGACATATGTTAATTATACATTATTTTTTATTCCTATATAATTATGTTTTTAACATGTTTGATTTCAGGTTTAGAAGTCAAACAGTTGTTCGTGGTGTGACTAATAGCACCCAAGAGAACATGACACACGGCGTTACTTGTTGGAGTAACGCTAGTGATGAAGATAAGGAGATGTGGTTCAACAACTTCCGGGTATCTATTTATAAAATATATATTATTAAATATAATTTATTTATTCTTTTTACCTTATTATTAATTTGTTTCTCATCTATGTGTTTACTTTTTGTAGCGTGTGTTCTATTGGCCAACCGACCTTGAGCGCCTAGTTTGGCAAAGGTATAATGACATTGGCAAGAAGAGGCTAAGGGACAACATGTATAAGGTGTCTAAGAGGAAGAAGGCGCCATCTTTCATGAAAGGTATTTAGTTTCTTTTAATACCCGTAATTAGTTAAAATTCATTACATATTTTGAAAATATATTAATTAATAATTGTTATTTTATTGATTACGGTTCGTCATATGAGGAATATACCAAAATCCGGAACAACAGTCCCGAGTTCAAGGAAGCATCGGCCGGAACAAGATCAACAGAAAGGAGGAGATAAGGACGCCAAGAAGTTGAGCCTACTCATTATGGAGGGTCTCAATCTTTTCATGATCGTGTGGTGTTAGATGTAAGTTATTTGTCTTAGCTTTTAATTTAATAGTCTTCTAATTTAATTAGTCTCATTAATTATCATGTTTGAGTAACAATTTCCTTGTTTTTTTTCCGGAAGACCAAGAAGAATAAGGGCAAGGTACCCACGATTGTTGATCTCTTTGTTGACACTCACGCAAAGAAGACAAGCAAGGGCAAGTTGATCTTCGCGAAGGAAAAAGATCAACAGTTATATGTAAGTGTCAAAAAATAAAAATTTCTTAGCTTTTTAAAGTATATGTTTTATCAATTTTTAGATAAGTAACCTCTAACCATTAATGTTTTATCAATTTTTTAGGAACAATTCCTTGTCCGTAGGAAGAACAACCCGGAAATTGATGACAATGAGCTATGGTTTGATCTTGTTGAGGGGTTCCAAAGAGGAGATGTGTATGGAGCCGGGTCGGCAAAGGAGATTTTCTACCCTCCTACAAGAAGAAAAGGGTCAATTTCCTCCCAACAACAACCTTATACCCCAAGTATCGTAAGTGTGCTCCAAGCTCAATTAGCCGCCAGGGAGAGGCAGGATGCCGAGAGGGAGAGGCGGGATGCCGAGAGAGATGATGAAATTCGGAGGATGAAGGAGGAAATGGAACGGATGAACTCCTTCTTCGCCAATTGCAACACTGGGTGGCGCCCGCAACCAAAGGATCCTAGAGATCCTAATTATGGAGGTGGTAGTGGAGCGGGAGCAAGTTTTCCTGTTATGTAGTTTTTTAGAGAACATGTTATTCCCGGATAATGTTAGATGACCAAAACTCGTAGAACTCGTAGTTGTGTGTATGGAACATGATTTTCTTTATCAAGTTTGGTTGTGTTGGCTTCCCATCTGTTCTCTGCTGGAAGTGTTGGTTTATTTGCAGGTTTTTACGTATTTGGCTAGGTCAAAAACGATTTTTAGGCTAAAAAAAATGTAAATTTGGCGACGGATACTGGGCAATTGGCGACGGGAAACCGTCGTTAAGTTTCTGATCATGAATTAATTTTGCGGTCATTGGCGACGGGGAACAGTGCAATTGGCGACCAAAAACAGTCGCCAAAATGGCGACCAAAATCAGTCGCCAAAATGGCGACCAAAATCAGTCGCCAATTCTGAAGATATGGAGATGACGTGGATTGTAAAAAGGCGACTAATGCCAGTCGCTAAAAAGGCGACTAATGACAGTCGCCAATTTTGGCGACGAATTTCGGTCGCCCGCTTTAAAAAAATTCCGTCGCCAAAATTGGTGACGAAGGCCTGTCGCCAAAAGCGACTAAACCTAGCTACGAAGTGCGGGCGACGGGCCTTAGTCGCTTTATTCTTAATGGCGACTGTTCTTAGTCGCCTTATATGGTCGTCAATTACCTTATTTGTTGTAGTGAATGATGATGCAAAAATGGTCACCAAGCTCTTCAAGAAGATAATCTTCCCAAGATTTGGAGTTCCTAGAGCAATTATAAGTGATGGAGGAACGCATTTTCATGAGAAGAAACTTGCATCTCTTTTGACCAAATACGGTGTCCAACATAGAACCGGCTTGGGATATCACCCTCAAACAAGCGGTCAAGTTGAAGTTTCAAATAGAGAGATCAAGTAAATCCTTGAGAAAGTTGTGAACAAGACCCAAAAAGATTGGAGCACAAAGCTTGATGATGCTCTTTGGGCTTATAGGACGGCCTATAAGACTCCCATAGGAGCCTCCCCTTACAAGCTTGTCTATGAAAAAGCATGTCATTTGCCAATCGAATTGGAGTACAAAGCTTTTTGGGCAATCCGAGCACTTAATCTTGATCTCAAATTGAGTGGGCAAAAGAGGATGATTCAAATTCAAGAGTTGGAGGAATTCCGACTACAATCCTATGAGAATGCAAAAATTTACAAAGAAAGAACGAAATTGCTCCATGATAAGAGAATTTGACAAAAGGCCTTGCATAAAGGAGACAAAGTCCTTCTATTCAATTCCCGCTACCGAATTTTTCCAAGAAAGTTGAACTCTAGATGGATGGGTCCCTATGTGATAACCGAGGTTGGAAAATATGGAGATTTCGAACTCAAGGCGGAAGATGGAAGCAAGTTCAAGGTCAATGGTCAAAGATTAAAGCCATACTATGAGGGAGCGTTTATTGGAGAGGTCGAGGTCACCTACCTCGGGCCTCCTCATCCTTGAAAGAATCATCAAAAGGGAGAGTTTGGTGGAGTCCTCCCTAAACCACCACTTGTAAATATACTAACCCTTTAACTTGTATTTATTGTTTTATTGCATTTCTTTATTAATAAACATGAACTCTTTTCATGAGAGTAAGTGAGGGAGGGTTACTAACGAATTTTGAATGAAGGAAGGAACCAATTTTCAAGTGTGGGGAAGCATTTACAAGAAGAAAGGAAATCAAAGGAAGGATTCGCAGCTTGAACTCGAGCGACTTCAATGGAATCCGCCCGTCCTTCTGGAATCCGGGCATATTGGGAAGAATCCGTCCGTCCTGCTAAGCTGTAAAATTGAAAGATTTGGGGCTGTAGAAGAATCCGAGCGTCTCAGAAAGGAAGACGCTCCTCCCAGAGAATCCGGCCGTCTTTGCAGAAAGACGCCCGTATTTTTGCCTGTGCATTTCAAGAATTTTCCCTGTCCCAGAATCCGCCCGTCTTTGTGAAAAGGCGCCCGTCTCCTTTCAGAAGAATCCGAGCGTCTTAGGGTCGGGACGCCCGTCTTTGTGGTGTCATGTTTTTGGAAAGTTAGCTGTGACAGAATCCGGGCGTCTTACCTAGAATCCGCCCGTCCCGATAAGACAGAATCCGAGCGTCTTCTGCTAGAATCCACCCGTCTTCCTGCGGTGATTTGGCTCGCCCTTTCTTAATTAAATTACACCCCACCACACAATTAGTGACACATCACCCCTCCTTCCACTTGCATTATAAAAACCCACCTCCTTATGACTCCAAAGCATATCCCAATCACTCTTTTAACCCACAAAATCAAAAAGCCTCAATTTTCTAGGGTTTAAAAGGCAACACTCAATCCACAAGGAGCATCTTTATCCTTTCACAAATCAAAAGAATCCAGCTCAATAATCAAAGAATGGCACCAAGGAGATCCTCTTTTAGGAATGGGAGAAGACCAAGGATGAGGGGAAGTTCTTCTATCTCCCATGTCAACACATTAAGAAGGGAGCACGAAGAGATTGTAGATCTTACAAGGCTTGATGACTTCTCAAATGTGGAATTTGTCAATGATGTGCAAAGATTAGTCTTCCACCGGCTTCTAAGTAAGAATATTCTTCCCACTAAGTTTTTATGTCATGCTACCTTGAGGAAACTTGGGATTTATCACCAAGTGGAAGCTCTCTTTGAAGTATTTGGTCTCTCCACCCTTTTTCGCATGTATGAACAAACTTACCGATCTCTTGTGCTTGAATTTTTGAGCTTTTTGAAGATTACAACCTTGAACAAAACAATATGCATAGAATTTAGGTTGGAGAATGTTTCTAGGATGATGACCCTTGTAGAATTCGCAAATGTGCTCGGTCGCGATGTTTCGCCTACCCGGACATCGAAGCCAAAGAAGTATAGTGTTGAACCTTTGTGGAGGGCCATGACCGGCCGGGATTTCATACACACCAAGGAATGTCTCGCTTTTCATATCCATAATCCTATCTTGAGGCTTACTTATCGATTCCTTTCGGGCACTCTACTTGCTCGCCGAGATCCGGCCATAGTGAATCAACTTGACCTTGTGTTTATGGAATCCTACCTCAATATTCAAGGAAGGAATGTGTACCACTTCAATGCACCTCTTGTGCTACTCGAGAAATGGGCAAAGTTTAGGAATGGTGACGATGATGGGATGAAACACATTGTGAATGGAGGACTCATTACTAAACTTGCGAAGCATTTCAATCCGAGATTCAATGAGAATAATGAGTATGCTCCTCTTTTGGGAAACACAAGGATAAACGAAGATCTTCTTTTTATTCATCATCATTGGATAACCCTTGAGGGGGTCGATAAGCGGATCAAGTGGTTAACGAAAGGAAGCGATCCGATTTATCTTCCAATGACCGACCTACCACGTATCTCCCCAAGAAGAGGACCTTTAGCCCCAATCCCATCCTACCTCATCCCGAATCAAACAAGGCAAGCACCACCACCTCCGAATCCAAAACAACAACAACAACAAGAACAACAAACTCAAGATGAGATGATCAAAGTGCCTCCCTACCCATTTCCTTACCAATCGTACAACCATCCCAACCCCTTCATCCTTCCCCGTGATGACTTTGTCACGGGAATCTTACAAGATTTGCACTACCGACAATACAAAACCTCCGTGGACAATTACTATGCACTCTATCCTCAATACGACGAGATGGTTCGAAAGGGAAGGATTAGTGAGAAGGAGCATTTCCCTCATGGGCTCAATTGGATTTACTCTTCCCCAATTCAGAGAGGGCTAATGAAGGGGCAAACGGGAGACAAGAGGAGGGGAGCAACAATTCTTGCGGAGGAGACACGGTGGAACTTGAAAGTGAAGAGGACGAATTCATGGAACCGAGTATGAGTGATGCATCAAAAGAAGTATGGGATAGCAATCTAGAGGGAGATGACGACGATCTCTAGAGGATCACTTCATGGCTAGGTGGAGCGGGCGTGCGGCACCCATCTAAGTTAAAGTGAAGTTTCCTCATCTCCTCTCTTTAATTTTCAAGTTTCATGAAAAGAAGTTTATGTTTTGTTAACTTGTATTTTATTAATCTTGATCATTGTTGGAGTAGTCCTAGCACCATAGAGGACTAACACCTTGGCCCCATTGAGGTGTTCTCATTTTATTGTTCCCACCTTTCAAAATCCAAAATGACAAATTAGTCTCATGCATTGCATAGTGTGTGCATGAACTACACCCAACCTTAGGACATTAGAAATAATGTCTAACTCGGTTTGGGGAAGTCAATGCATACACAACGGGAGGTAATCTAAATTATCCTCTCCGTCATAAACAAAAAAACCATGCATCATGTAGTGTAGATTAGTGTAGCTTGCATTTAGTGTAGAAATCATGCATCATGTTTGCATAATTTCCCATCATTTTGGCCATTGAGGACAATGCCCATATTAGTGTGGGGATGGGGAATTCTAACTTAACTTCTTATTCAAAAATCCAAAAAAAAAAAAATGAATTGAAAAATTTCGAAAAACCATAAAAATTTGAAAATTGAAAAAGCCAAAAACAAGTTTATTTCTTTTGTAGTGTAGTCTTGTATATATTCTTGTATATATTGTGTTTGTTCTATCCTTGTTCACATTGATCGACTACGCCACATCCGAGACATGAGGATATTGAAGACCGCATGGTATGATCTTTCCAATCTCCTTTTTCCTCTTTATGTTAATGACTATGTGGCTTTATTTTGATTGATGCGGTATAACAATGTGAACTTAAGACTTACATTTAGTTTATATGTCATATTAGTTGGTAGAATCACTTGCATTAGGATGTATATAATAGTTGCATCATGGCATATAGTTGCATTTAGATGAAATGTTTTGAAAAGTGCCTAATTGGGAACTTTGACAAGAGCAACTAAGCCATTACAAATACTTTTTCAACTTAAGACTTCGCCTACTAGAATGGTTGTAAAACACCCTAGATTGTGTCATACTAGTGTCGTTTGACCCATGACCCAAAGCCTAGTCAATGGTTTGCATGTGAGTCACCTATCCAACCCCGTGATGCGATGTGGACTTGGTTAACTTGTCTAGGTGACCTTGATTGACCTTGTGGTAAGGCAACCCAAAAATACTTTCTATCAATAAAGTTTGAAGTGCTCATTTCGAAGATTTTGTTATGTGGAAACAATTTATTGCTAAGGAAACCTCAAATGTTATGAAATGTTGAAATATTAAGAAATTTAGTCGTTTTGATGGAGGCGTACCACTTCGATGTGCTTTGGAGAGGGATCTATTGAATTGGGCCCCCACACGGTTGTGAATTCAACCACCCAGAGACAGAGTGACTATCACCCCGAAAAGCTATTATCTAGAGGTTAACCGGTTGCCTAATAAGCGATTGGCGAAAGCAAAGGACATTAGCCCGGAAGGGACAAACCCCATCTTAAAATTTTTGAAATGTGAAAGTTGAATGAGGTCAATTTTTGAATACTAGTCATATCCACCCTTGTTTACAACGATTTGAGCATTTCATTCCCAAAAAGCCTTTTTGTCAAGCCACTTTGTCGAGCTTGGGACGATCCTTGACCTTTACTTTTGTAGAGAACTCGAGACTTGTCATGTCATATGCTACTAGCATCATAGGGATCATCATTCCATAACCATCCGATCGCTCTTGACGAAAGCATTTGGAAATTGAGGACGAAAGTAGTCTAGTTTAACACCATTTGGAGGTGATTTAGTGCCATCCTCTTAGCCTTAGTAATTTGTTGAACTAGTATTTGTGAAGGAATATATGCTCTTAAATTTGTTCCTTTTTAGTTGACTCCGCCACTTGATGAGGAAGTGGCTATTCTTTTTGTAGATGCATCCATTATTTGATTTTGTGTGCTTAATGTTTGGATGTGTCGCCATTTTGGCAAGACCCACCTTGCCTTGCAAGAAGGCTTCCTACCTCATGGTTGTCTTGTTGTGAGTTTAAGGGGCGGAGTGAGACCCGCTAATTGTCTCATATCGGCTATGTTATTAGGTTAGTTTAAATAATGGTCCTAGTCTTTGTCACCTCTTTACTCGGGACGAGCAAAGGTTCTGTTTGGGGATATTTGATGTGACCATAATTAGAGCATATTTAGCCCCTGAATTAGCCTTGTTCCCATGCTTTTTAGTGCATATTTGGGTCATTTATTGTCTTTAGTTCCTTGTTTTGCATACTCTTTGAGGTTTTGTGTCCTTGGTAGGAAAGGAGTGCAAACCTTGCATTTTCATGGCAAAATGAGACTAAATTGATTGAATTCAATGACCAAGCATCAAGGAGAGACAAGATTAGAAGGCCTTTGTACATATTATAGTAGATGGGCAATGATGAGGAAAGATCCTTGCATCCCCAAGGAAATCCCCAAGGATTTTATGAAGAAAAGGGAAGAAAAGAAGAAGAAACAAGACTGAGGAGCAATCCGTGCGGATTGTCCTGAATCCGCCCGTCCCCAGCACCACAATTCGTGCGTCTTCCTTCAAAGACGCCCGGGCAGCAGCTACCAGAAGACGTGCGTCTTCTCCCAAAGACGCCCGGGCAGAGACTCACAAATCCGGCCGTCCCGTGCCTAAGACGCACGGATTCCAGTCCAGCACAAATCCGTTTCATCAAGCTTCAAAGAAAGATGCCCTTCCTTCGAAAAATAACGGCGTTTCCCTGCTCAAATCTAAAAAGTGTAATTACTAATTTAGCCTTAGTTAACCCTAATGCATCCACCTAATTTCCACCATAAATACCCCATTAGTCTAATTAGAAGAGTATGTTCTTCTTAGCAATCTTTAGTGTAGTTAATATCAATCAAATCTCTCTTTAGTTTTGTAATCAACAATTAATCAATTTTTAATACAAGTTTTATTTCCTTAATCTCTCTTTTGTTCATCCTTTATTTTGGGTAATTGAAGATTATTTGGGTTATTATTGGGAGATTGACAACCTCTCAATCAAGCATCAAGTACTTCTTTTATTCTTGCTTTATTATTGGAATCATTAGTAGGTATAATCCTCTTAATCCCTTTTCAATTATAGTTAATTACTTTCATTTATTCATCATGTTTAACTTTGTTGGTATGATTGACAACCTTGCTAGCATGATCAACATGATAATGAGTGAGTAGTCACCTAGCTAGGGTTAATGGGTAATTAGGGGAAACCAACATGGGGAATGATTCATGCTTAAATTAATATGATTTCATGGTTTATTTGCTTGATTGTTTTGATCTCAACTCATGCACATGTTATGTTTGATGAAATGCGAGCCTATGAATCATTGCATTTTTTACCCATCACCTATCTTTTCAATGAGACTTGTAAGACATAAACCAACTCGAGTCTCATTAGACCATGCATGTTGTTGAGTAGGGAAGATTAAGTCGACTTGTAGGTGTTGCACAATCTAATCGATTCGGCTCCGGGACCCAAACTTTCCTAGGATTGTAAGATATAACCCAACTCAATCCATCACAACAATAATTGCTTGCTTATAATTTGAGAACATGTTTGTATGATCAATTCCCATGATTCCCCTATGACCCCATGACACCCTAGTGCTTTTTATCAATTGTTTACAACCCTTTTAATTTATCTTGCTTGTTTACTTTCATTGCTATTTAAATTAGTGACCTTCTACATCAACCCAAATTGTGACACCCCTAAGACACCACTAGTTGTAATAGAAATCTCATTTCAATTCCCGTCCCTTGGGATCCGACCTTTACTTGCCTCTTTACTAACTGTAGAGTTGTTTGTGAAGTTATAAATTGTGTTTGATTGGATGTGTGACGACCAACTCTTGTCCATATCACCGTTAATTCTGACGTGAATTAATAGAACGAGAATTCCGAAGCCCATTGTAATTAGGTTTAGGAATAAGAGTTACGTAATATTCCTATATAACGTAACCTTAGTTTTCAGAATAATCATCAAGCTTTAATCAAGTTTTTTCTTCATCATTTTGGGAAATAATTAGGGTTTGGCATTCAAGTTTAATCATTCAATACAATTTACTTTCGTTCGTGCTTTTGATCTTCTCTCTGCAATTCTTTACGGTATTCTTTTGTTCATTAATTTCAGGTTGTTTTTATCCATCCTTAGATTAGAATTGCTAGTTTAGAATTCCCGAAGCCGAAATTATCGATTCATGTTATTTGCTTATTTAGTTATTTCAATCATGCATTCAATAGCTTTACTTGTTAATCTTACTGTTGTTTTCGTAATAGTCATGAGTAGCTAAACCTTTTGTGCTAGGATGTAGGGAATCTACAGCGTAGGCGGCATTAGAATAGTGTACCTGAAATCGCGCCATGGTCGATCGACTGGGTTACCTGGTCGATCGACTGACCTCGTGAGATTTTATTCGTTTTAATTAATTTAATTTCTATATTTGACGAATCGAGTGCACGCGACTAGTTGAATGTTTAGGAATTGACCGACCCGGTAAGATCGAAAGATAGGGGAGGGAAATAGACTACCTAATTGAGACGACTAAATTAATAATATCGAGAGATAAGTTAATTTATACTTTTAAATCACTTTTCAGGACGAAAGTTAGCATTAGTGATATTAGGGACCCGTAGCTAGATCAAAAGATGCTACCTGTTAAGAATGGACCGAGAGTACTTCTTATTTTCCCGTCTCACGTGATTATCTCAGACTTTCCTAGGATACTGCCGCCGAAACTATAGTGAACCGACCATCTTAGCATCCTTTTATTATTTGATTTCATCTATTAGCTTAGTCTAATTTTCATTTGCTGCCTTTAGTTATAGAACAACTCAAAACAAACCCCCACTCATTTGTTACTTTAAGACTGAAATTAGACAACTATTGATTGCATCGCCTCCCTGTGGTTCGACCCTGACTGCCACTATCTATAGTAGTAGTTTGGAATTATAAATTTATCTTTGGTACTTTACGACGGTATCAACGGGTGAGGGAGAGAGTCGCTGAGACCCAGCCAGAGCAGCCAGTGCCCCCACAGCATCAGTTTCCCAGCTACCCTTCATTCTTTATTGCTGAGATGAGGGTGAGTGAGCTCATGGAGAGGGTATATGCCACTTTGATGCTCCGGAACCTACATGAGATGGCTTATGTTCAGGGCATTAGGACCGAGGTGGCCGAACCAGTGTGGTGGTGAGGTGTTGGAGATGACAGCGGGGTCTCCCATTCCTTCGGCGTGGATCGGACTACTAGGCGAGAGCCTCAGAGTTACCCCCACGGTTTCTTGGTACCATGGCGAGTGGGAGCAGATTATGACACTGGTGATATCGCGGGTGAGGCTACAGCTGGAGCGGGCACATCCGGAGGCGGTGGTGGCAATGAGGAGATGGAGGAGCCAGTCGTAGAATGATGCTTGTCTCTTTGGTCTTGTTTTATATATACTCGTTCCCGTGGATTTGTCAAAGTTAGTACTTTGGTTGTTGGATCGTTGGTTTGTTGGTACTTGGATTGTTATTACATTTCGGTTTGTATTTAGCCATAAGGCCGTATTTTGGGATGCTTTTAGAACTGTTATGCAGGTTACTAGTGTCGGAAATAAAGTTCCGACTCAATTATGCTCCTTTGTTGTTGCACGTAGCAACTTGGAAGAAACTGGACCTGTGGCTACTCGATCGAGTGCCCCTCACTCAATCGGGTAACTGCAGGAGGGAATTCAATATGCTCTCTAGACTCGAAGTACTCGATCGAGTAGCTGATGAACTTGATCGGTTAACATAAACTCTATCGAGTAACTCGTCAACTCGATCGAGTACCCCCGTGTGTTGGATATTTCGTTTTAAATTGAGTTTGGAACTTCATGCTTGTGTATGTTTTTTTTGCTAAACGGTAAGCTTTTCATTAGAATCAAGCATTACAAGACTGTTTTTAGGTAGAGACTTGTTGTACTAAGTAATGCACGTATTAAATTTGCACCCTAAACAACCATGCTCTATCCTTACAAGAGATATTACAAGGTTTATATACCATAAAACGATATCTAATAACCTTCTGAATTTCTGAAATAACCCCAGCAGGCCTCAGCAGACATTGATGCAAACGAGCCTGATTCCTTTGCATCTAGATGAAATACCAACAAGCCATCAATGCTTGTGTATGTTGTTAATAATATATTCCTTTCTTATTGTTGGTGATCGCGTGGTTGTGTTTTAAGTACGGTTTTACGTTATGAACATGGTTTTGTGATTTCACCCTTGTTGATCATACACTAAATTGCTTCAAGTAATATGTTAAATGGCGGCTATAATCCGTGTTGCAGGTTTGGTAATGTCACGTGGGGAATTATTTGATGTTATGTATGATAATGTATAACAGAATACGTAATTGTATTGTTCACTATTCCGATGGTTTTCATATAAATGAATCATATCTATGTAATGTCAAGAAAGTATCATGGTCGTCGTGAGTCTCAATGTATAATATGATTGTTCATAATGTCAATGTGGAATAAAACTTTATTGCCTTCTGTAATAGTTACAGTTGTTTCGATGGTGAACTTCGGGGACGAAGTTCCTTTTAAGAGGGGAAGAGTAATGTCGCATGGGAAAATGACAAATTATGACAATCTCATAGTATTTTGAGTAGTTGTGTGAGTAAATTAGTAGTGATTATTGTATAATTGTTGGCAATTGTTGACTAAATTATCATGTTGTTGTATGTTGTTTTCAAGTAATTGAAGTTGTTATATAGTTGAATGGTGGTTGTTAAATAATCGAATTGTGGTTGCATGGTGAAGTGATGGAAATGACTTAAAGGAATTAATGTAATTGAATGATATATTGTTTGTGGGTAAGTGATCGATAATCTACTGCTTTTGAGTGTTTGGTGACTGATGATTGTTGACAAGTAATTGATGGAGGAATAAACAGATAGTCGTGTTGATTTATATTTGAGGAATGACATGAGTTAAGTGGAAGTGATAGTAGAGTTGGTTGTTCTTGTGTATAATGTATGTTTGACGGTTTGATAGGAAGTCTTGTTGAGTGATGAGTGGTAAGGTAGATGATGATGATGGTCGAAGAACATTCATATCAGGGTGGTATTCAAGAAGGGTTGTGTTAGTCCTCGTCGGGTTGGATAGTGGTAGGTTTCCTTTGTTCATTTGAGCCTCGTGTCGTGGGGGAGGATGAGTTGAACTTCGGGGACGAAGTTCTTTTTAAGGAGGGAAGACTATAATACCCATCCTTTTAGAGACCCGTTGACCGATGTTGACTGACCTTAGATACTTATCTTAACCTTCGGAAACCTTACGAGTTAAATCTTGAGACGTTGTGAGTCTTTGAGTTTGTGTTGCTCGATCTAGCAGAGGCCACTCGATCGAGTAAGTGGGTTACTCGATCGAGTAACGTGAGTTCAGTGGGGAATTATAAATCGTAAAATCGTGAAACCAAAATCATTTCTCCACCTTTCTTCCAAAACCTAGATGCCGTCATTTCACTTCTCCTCCACCATGGGTCATCTCCTTGAAGATTTCGAGAGTGGCTACTGATGTATCACTTTTATATACACTTTTATAACGCCTTTCATAGCATTTTATATACCGTTTCCGTGCCTTTATGTCATTTATATGCCCTTTTATAATGAATTGTCGATACTGCCGCTATTTTATGTTTTAATGCAGAACGAGGTGAATCAAGCTAGGATGAGCATTGCGGATATGGCATAGTGGAATACACAAAGCATGACACGAGAAACGAGGGGACTTGAAGATAAGAAGTGAAGGAAAGACGAGAACGAGTTGTGAAACTGGTTCCTCGATCGAGTGCAATGAGGCTCGATTGAGTAATCGTCCTCGATCGAGTGACCTCAGGCTCGATCGAGGATCCTATTTTGACGGATTAATTTCCGTAATTTCCTAAAACACGTATTCTTGTAATATAAATTCTAAACTCCTAGAATTTATTAGGTTACGCTTTTTATCACTTTTAGACGGCTGGAAACTTGCTTTAGCTTTGATAGTTTGCTCTTAATCTTTCCTTGTTGATTACTACGGTACTAATCATTACTCGTTAGTTACTTCATTCAAGTTTTATGCTTTAAATTACTTGATGTTATTTCATATCTTTAATCATGTTTTCAATCATAGTTATTGTTATTGTTAGATCCAACATGAGTAGCTAAATTCTTCATCTAGGATGAAGGGGATCTAGGTAAAATAGAAAGGGGAATATTAATTGATTGCTAGTAATATCGCATGAATTATCGTTTGATTATTGTTCTTATTCTAATTAATTGATTTAGGCCTGAATTGATAATTAGTGTAGCGAATTAATACTTTCACCGACAGGGTTAGAATTAATATAGGCTGCGATAATCAAAATATATTGAGTCTAATAATAGCGATTGCATGTTAGATTTGATCTAAAGGACATAATAGAATTAATCAATCTTGTGACCTTAGATAATTCGATTGACCTAGCAATTGATTAAGAAACCCCATATAATTGACCTAGTGAACCGGAAATCCTAGACCTTTAATATTATTGTTATACACCTCTTATTTACTTGCTATTTAGTTGATAGATAACAAACAAACCAAAACCCCCAAGAAAATGATTACCTTCAGACGATCTAAATATTAGCAAATTGATTATTACCGCCTCCCTGTGGATTCGATACTTGTCTTACCACTAGCTATTTTGTTAGTACTGAGATAGGTTTATTTTGATATTGGTGATACGACTTTAGCCATATCAAATTTGGCGCCGTTGCCGGGGAGGCAACAATTGTCTTGTTTGTTTCTATTTATTTTGTCGTTTTTTCTCAGGGAACCTAGTTCCTTGAGACCGTTCTCACACTTTTCTTGTTAGTTTCGTGTATGCCCAGGTCAACTAGGTCCGAGATTCTTCCCTTAGATCCCGAACCAGAGAAGACTTTTCGCTATAGACGAAAGTTTCAGCAAAAAGTTGGTCAAGTAGAAGACTTGAGTATACTTGACGTTGAGACATAACACTCTATTATTTCAGAAAATCAGTCCTACGAAGAGGACACCCTTTCTGACCTTGAAATTCCGGTTGAAATTCACATTCCTGAGATTACCATCATGCCTACTTTAGCGAGTCACTCCGAGCCTACCTTGGATTCACAAACGGATTCAAGCTGCCTACTATTGATAATGGCACTTTTGAAATTCGTCCATCATACATCAATTTGGTGGAGCGGAATTTATTTGGAGGGGCAGCTGCTGAAGATCCAGTGACACATATGGAGAAATTTGTCACTTATTGCTGTTCTATCCCTTTAACAGCTGGAGTGACGCAAGATCAGGTAAAGGAGGTACTCTTCCCTTTTTCTCTGAAGGATGGAGCTGCAGAATGGTTGAGAGATTTAGATATGGCGGATGAAGGAATTACTGACTGGAATACTTTAGCTGATGAAGGTATTTCCCACCCCAAAAAACTAATGCGCTGAGAAGTCAAATTACTAGTTTCAAGCAAGGAGCTACTGAAGATTTGAATGAAGCATGGATTCGCTTCAAACGTTTAGTCCGATCAGTTCCCCATCATGGTTTCCAACAGTGGTTTCTTTACAACCAATTTTATAACGGGTTGTATGGTGATCATCGTGCTCTGTTAGATTCTTCAGCTAATGGGAGGTTTCAGGACAACACCAATGATAATACCGCATGGAAGTTAATTGATTAGATTGCCATCCATATTGCTAAGTATGGAAATCCTAGGGGAAGTACGCGAGGGAATGGTGGGGATAGTGCTCTTGCGGCACAATTAGATGCTGTTGTGCCCAAATTAATGAGATGAAGACTACCCAATCATTGGGTAATAGAGAGACTGTTCATGCTATGAGTCAACAACAAGAGGAGTCTTGTGCTAGATGTGGTTTAGACGGTCATAATGCAGCTGAGTGTTTGAGCACATCGGAGCAGGTTAATGCTTTTCAGTCTTACAGACAAGGTACACAAGGCACACCTTTCTCCAACTTTTACAATGAAAGAAGGAAGGAGCATCCTTTCCTTCAATGTTCTAGTCAAAATGTGCAAAATCCGCAGCAGCAACAACCACAAAAGAATACTTATATGCCTCCTAACAATCGTGGTAATCAACCACAAGAGGGATATCAAAGGCAGAACCAAGGAGGTCATCATTTTAACAATCAATATCAACACCCTCCTCAACAAACTCCTCAACAAGCTCCAAACAATGAGATGGCAGAGTTGCGCAGTCTTTTGCAACAAAATTTGTCGATGCAGCAAAAGCAGACGGCTCAAATTTTTGAGCTGATTGCCCATAGTAAGATGTTGGATACTCAGGTGGCTCAGATGGAAATTCAAAATCCCTCAAAACAGCCCGGAGGTCTTCCTCCTCAAGGTAAGAAAGCTCATGAGCAAGCTAATGTCGTCCAATTGAGGGGCGGTACTACTTATAAAAATTCGGAGTTGTCAAGCCATGATGAAGAATTGCCCACTAATGATAATGAGGTACCTTATATGCATCCTAAGGGATTGGGAAATTTGGAGCTGAGTGATGATGAAAAAGATGAAAAAGAAACTGACGAAGTTGAAACACGAGCTGAGAACAAAAGCGAAAAAAATAAAAAAGACGAATCTGCTAAGGTTCCTCGATCGAGTGGCCTCAGGCTCGATCTAGGAACTTTCGTGCTCGATCGAGTGATATCAGGACTCGATCGAGGATCCTCCCTAGCAGACGACGGTGTTTCAAAAAGTGATTCTAAAGCAAAGGAAGACGAGCCGATTGCTATTGCGCTACCTTTTCCTCATCGTCAACAAAAGTCTAAGCTGGATAAGCAGTTTGGTAAGTTTATGGAGGTAGTGAAGAACTTATAGGTAAGTTTTCCTTTTACTGAGTTAATCACTCAAGTCCCGGCTTATGCGAAGTTCATGAAGGAGATTTTGACAAGGAAACGATCCTTTGATGCAGCGGAAACCATTGATTATACTAAAAAATGCAGCGCCATGTTGCAAGTTAATTCACCACCTAACCTAAAGGATCCAGGAAGTTTTTCTACCCCTTGTTGGTCATCTTGCTATTAGTAAAGCTCTTTGTGATTTAGGAGCTATCGTTAGTGTCATGCCTTATTCTATTTGTAAGAAATTAAATATGGGTAAAATGACTGTTACTAATATGACTTTGCAGATGGCTGATCGATCTGTTAAACACCCATTGGGGGTGTTGGAGGATGTTCCCATTCGAATTTTGAAATTCTTCATTCTCGTAGATTTCGTTGTCTTAGACATGGCTGAGGACAACTAAATTTCTATCATCTTGGGTAGACCATTACTAGACACAGCGGGGGCGGTTATAGATGTTAGGTAAGGGAGACTGCCTTTAGCTGTGGGGGATGATACAATTGTTTTTAACTTATAAAAAGCGTTAAAACATCCTATGATAGAAGCAACTTGTCATAGTATTGATGTTGTTGATTTTACTATTGATGAGTGTCTTTCTATGTGTTTAAACATGGATCCTCTAGAGATTGCCTTGTTTTTTATTCAGCTGCTCAGACGAGTTCGTGGAGTCCAGAAGTTCATGAGATTGAGAAATTGCTAACTGGAGAGGAATGCCCCCATCAAAAGGTATACAGTATGGGTGTCTCACCTAAGGTAACTGAGGTAAAGAAACCTGAACTAAAACCCCTTCCATCTCATCTTAAGTATGAATTTCTTGATGACTGTGAAATGAACCCTGTAATTGTCAATGCTAGCCTAACTGAAGGTCAACTTTCTGCTTTGTTGACTGTTTTGAGAACTCATAAAAATGCCATTGGGTATAGCATTGATGATCTACAAGGCATTAGTCCTGACTTTTATATGCATCGTATTCACTTGGAAGAAGGCCACAAGCCTGGTGCACAGGGTCAGAGACAACTAAATCCTCCAATGCAGGAGGTGGTAAGGAAAGAGGTACAGAAATTACTAGATGCTGGCATTATTTTCGCTATATCTGATTCTAAATGGGTCAATCCTGTCCAAGTTGTACCTAAGAAGAAGGCACTACAGTAGTAAAGAACTATAAAAATGAATTAATTGCTACTAGACTTGTTACAGATTGGAGGATGTGTATTGATTATAGGAAGTTGAATACAGCTACTACGAAAGACCATTTTCCACTTCCTTATATTGACCAAATGATAGAAAGATTGGCATACCATAGTTATTTATATTACCTAGATGGCTACTCCGGTTTCTTTTAGATACCCATTCATCCTGATGATCAGGAGAAGACTACTTTCACATGTCCTTATGGTGTATTTGCTTATAGGAGGATGCCCTTTGGTTTATGTAATGCCCGAACTACCTTTCAAAGGTGTATGATGGCCATATTTTCTGATTACATAGAGTTTATTATGGAAGTCTTTATGGATGATTTCAGTGTCTATGGTACTGACTTTGATGTCTGCTTGACAAAATTGACTAAAGTTTTGCAGCGCTGTGAGGAGAGCAATCTTATGCTTAATTGGGAGAAGTGCCACTTCATGGTTACTGAAGGGGTGGTGCTCGGTCATTTGGTGTCAGGTAAAGGTATCCATGTGGATAAAGCTAAGGTTGAGGTAATTGAGCAACTCCCGTACCCGGTTAATGTTAAAAGTGTGCGTAGTTTTCTTGGTCATGCAGGGTTCTATCGCCGCTTTATTAAGGATTTTTCAAAAACTGCTCAGCCTCTAACTCAGCTGCTTCATAAAGATACACCTTTTCTGTTTACTGATGAGTGTGTTAAGTCTTTTGACAGGATTAAACAAGCTCTTATCTCAGCTCCCATAATCCGACCTCCGGATTGGAGCCTTCCTTTTAAGATTATGTGTGACGCCAGTGACTATGCAGTTGGAGCTGTTTTGGGGTAAAGAAAAGATAAGGTAATGCATGCTATTTAATATGCAAGTAAGACTCTTGACGATGCGCAGATCAACTATGCTACTACAGAGAAGGAGCTTCTTGCAGTTGTCTATTCTTTAGACAAATTTAAAGCGTATCTTGTTGGTTCTAAAGTTATTGTTCATACTGACCATGCAGCATTAAAGTATCTTTTTACTAAACAAGAAGCTAAACCACGACTTATTAGATGGATTTTATTATTGCAAGAATTTGATTTAGAAATTCGTGATAAGTCTGGCGCTGAGAATGTTGTTGCAGATCACTTGTCTAGATTGAGATTTACAGGAAGAGAGGTTTTGCCCATTGATGACTCTTTTCCAGATAACCATCTTCTAGCTGTTGCTGCGAACACTCCATGGTTTGAAGATTATGCCAATTACTTGGTAGGAGGTATTCTTCCTCTTGACTTGTCTTATCAGCAGAAGAATAGATTTATGCATGATGTGAAGCGTTATTTCTGGGATGATCCATACTTGTTTCGGGAGTGCACAGACGGTATTTACAGACGATGTATTCCAGAGGGTGAGGTACATGCCATCCTTTCTCATTGTCACTCTTCTTCTTATGGTGGTCATCATGGTCCTTCTAGGACATTTGCTAAGGTAATGCAATCGGGTTTCTTTTCGCCTACTATCTTGAAAGATGCTACTAATTTTGTCCATTCTTGTGATGCGTGTCAAAGAACAGGTAATATTTCGCAAAGGCATGAGATGCCTCAAACTGGAATCTCAGAGGTGGAGATTTTTGATGTTTGGGGCATTGATTACCAAGGGCCATTCCCTACTTCTCATGGGAATCAATATATATTGGTAGATGTAGATTATGTTTCTAAATGGGTGGAGGCAATTGCCACCCCCACTTGTGATGCTAAATCTGTTGTTAAGTTGTTTCAGAAAATCATCTTTCCACGGTTTGGAGTGCCTCGTGCTGTGATTAGTGATGGAGGAAAACATTTCTATGAGCGTCATCTTAATTCCTTATTGAAGATATATGGTGTTACGCACCGTAGAGGATTGGCATATTATCCTCAAACCAGTGGACAAGTGGAGATTTCCAACAGAGAGTTGAAATAAATATTGGAGAAGGTAGTGAGCAAGAATAGAAAAGATTGGAGTCGGAAGCTTGATGACACCTTGTGGCCTTACCGTACTGCATATAAGACGCCGATTGGGGCATCACCTTACCGTTTAGTCTATGGCAAATCTTGCCATTTACATATGGAGCTTGAGTACAAGGCTATATGGGCCATAAAATAGTTCAATATGGATCCCTCACTGGCGGGTGAGAAAAGATTGATGCAGTTGAATGAGCTTGATAAGTTTCGACTGCATGCCTATGATAGTGCTCAAGTATACAAAGAACGAACGAAGAAGTGGCATGACAAGCATAT
Organism: Silene latifolia; assembly: GCF_048544455.1. NCBI lineage: Eukaryota > Viridiplantae > Streptophyta > Magnoliopsida > Caryophyllales > Caryophyllaceae > Silene > Silene latifolia. The sequence continues at coordinate 145,619,494 of NC_133526.1, forward strand.
TTTGCAAAGGGAATTTCATGTTGGTGAAAAGGTATTGTTATTTAACTCTCGTTTGCGTTTGTTCCCAGGTAAGCTACGGAGTAGATGGTCTGGACCGTTCACTGTTGTTGAAGTGAACAAATTTGGGTCAGTTACACTGCAAACCGACAAAGGTGAGACTTTCAAAGTGAATGGGCAACGATTGAAAATATACTATGAAGGTGCTCATATTGGGGTAATAGAGGTCGTTGACCTCTTTGCCATTGATTCCTCTCACTGATGAGGTAATACGGTCGTGTGGGACCGCTTAAACCAGCGCTACCGAGAGGCAGCTTGGAATTTGTAATGAAATATTTTGTAATTTAGGATTTTAATTTAATTATCGTACTTTAATTATGCTTGTTCATGAGTATTGAGAGATATGAGGGTGGGTATTTAATGTGTTTCAAGTATTTTGCAGCGGATGATGGATTTTCAAGCTTTACATTATTATTTGACGAAGAAGGAGGCTGCCAACTAGTTCCTCGATCGAGGAACCAGCATGCTCTATAGAGTGTCGTCAAAACTCGATCGAGGAACCAAGGGAGTAACTAAAATTTTTAATGTCGAAAGTTGGCATGTTTTGATTTTGGTGCCTCGATCGAGCGTAAGTTGGCTCGATTGAGGAACCAACTGTGAACCGGGTTCCGCATTATTTTTTAGCCGGTTTTGGATGCCTTATTTCTTATTTTCTTCTTGCTCTATGCTTATTTCTGTCATTCCTCTGCGTCATATCATTCATTCTCTCCCTTTTCTCAACTCAAACACTCCATATTATCATAAAATCTTCATTTTAGTTTGTGTTAAGTTGCTTGCTAGTGATTTAAATCACTCCTTTGTGCTTATTTGTGAATTTCATTGCCTTTATTGCTCAAGTAAGTCCCGTTTTTCCCCAATATTGGTCCGAAAATTTCTGATTTTTCTTGCTCAAATCCTGTGTTTATTTCCTTGAATCTTCCATAGCTCATATACAATTGCTATTTCCTTGCTTAATAGCCCTTTATTTGATGAACTAAAAGCCTAATTTGCTAATTTAGGAATTAGGGTTCATGAATTCCGGGTTCAATTTTTGCATCAAATTGGTTAGAAATTGTATTCTTATGCTTGGAATCTTCACTTTTTGTTATATAATTGCAATTCCCTTGCCTTTTAGATGGTTTATGTGTGATTTTCGGCCTTAAAACCGAATTTTTCGACTCATGTGGTCTTAAAAACGTGGACTGTTTTGGGCAATTAAATTGGTTTGTGATTGTATACTTATCTTTTTGCAGGTATGTCAACTAGTGGACAAGGTAGTAAAAGGCCACGGGAGAGGCGCGCTCCCGTTCGTCAGCCGGAGGTAGTAGTGTCTTCCGAGGAGGAAGATGATGAATTACTACCGATAGACGAATTTCCTTTTATTGCGTTTCGGGACAAGGAGCAGCGGCCAGATTTGTGGTATTGATGTCTAAGGCTATGCATCCTACTCGGTGTGTTGATCGCAAAATCTTGCGAACTTTCAAAATTGATGAAATCAAGTTTGGCATGTTTGTTGAGATAGGGTTGCAGGGTCTCTTTCTTATGCACGAACTATCATATCGTGCCTTAACTCTTGAGTTTTTGAGTTCTTATGCCTATTTTCCGGTGGACCATTTAATCCGTTTCAGGTTGCTTAATGTTGAACGTTCTTTAACTTTTGACCGTCTTTCTGAGATTTTAGGCATAGATAAGCATACTGATGGTGACTTGTATAATGGCGCTGGGTTGTCTATTGTCCGATATTTTCCATTGTTTACGAGTTTTGCGGATGCAGATGTGAGTTGCATGTCTTTACTTGACGTCCAATATGTTTGTCTTAGGCTTTTCTTGCGGTATTTGAGTTATTTGTTGTATGGGAGACATGATAGGAGTAAGGCCTCGTCCTTAGAGGTTTTGATTTTGGCTAGCTACCTTAACCCTTTTCAGGAAGCTACTTTCCAGTTCTCCCCACCCGCACTCATTTGCTAGGCCCTTGACCGCATGACTGGGAGATATGCAAATTTGGATTGCGGTGCCATTGTTACTAGGATTGCTAGGGTTCTATGTGATTTTGGGGGAAATGATTCCTATGAGCCTATGGATGACCCTGAGCCTTTGGTAGATGATGATCATCTACGCTATGGTACTTCTTATATTGATGTTCTTGTTTGGACAAATCACTATAGGAAAGTGCGTGGTCAATTCTATATGCTTTTGCCTAATGATCACTTGCCAGCTATTGCACCTCTTGAGGAGAGTGTGGCTAGATTGAGACCTGCACCTGTCACCTATCTGATTCCAGATGAGCTTCTGGTTACTTTACCTGGTTCTAGTACTACTGCTACTACTGGTGGGCGTCGTAGGCAACGCCGTCAGGCTTCCACTCACTTGTCTGGTTCTTACCAGCCCCGTCCTCCTCCTCCTCCTCCTCCTCCTCCTCCTTCTCCTCCTACATTCTTTACCTCCTTTGGCTACCACTTTGACCCAGTCCTTGAGAGAGAGGTGAGGGCACATCAGGGTACCAACACCGCCTTGACACATCGGCGTTTGTGGGAGCAGATGGAGGCTGTTACTATTTCTTGGGGGGAGGGGTCAGTACACGGGTACTTCTCCGAGTTTCTACACCACACCGGGTGATGATAGTCGTGTTTTCCACCTTTACGGTGTGACCCTTGCGGAGTTTGGGCAGTTTAGTACGGATTATAGCGCTCTGGGTCGCCCCTTCTACACTCCTGTTCATCCTCACCAGCCTACCAGTGTTTTCCCAGAGGATGTTGGTGTTCCTATTTCACAGCGAGGGCCATTTGGCCAGTTTGCAGCTTCTACTTCGGCTGCAACAGCTTTTCCTGAAGGTGGTCGTGCTAGAGGCCGTGGTAGACGAGGTGGTCGTGCTAGAGGCCGTGGAGGCCGAGTTCAGGATCCTGAGTTGGTGGCCTTGTTTGAGAAGATTGATGGCTTTGATGAAGCCAACCTTGATGATGATGGAGCGTAGTAGTGACAGTTGGTCACTACATCCTTCATTTTCCAGCTGGTTTGAGGGGGCATTTGCTACACAGCTGGTATTATCCTTCCTTGTTTTAGTTTTTATTGTATTTCTTATTTTCCCTTTTTCCCTTTGTTACTAGTGTCCTATAGGTTGCTGGATTTTCTGTGTGATTGCTATGCTGTAAGCGTCACAATGAGAACACTGTGACATTTAGGTTTAGGGGAGAGTATTTATTTATGTTGTGTGTTAAAAAAACCCATAAAAATTGAAAAATTTATAAAATACAAAAACATGTTTTTATTTATTTTAGGTCGAGTCTTAGTGAATTATTTAGCAATGATGATAATTTGCTTTGTCTTTGCATTTGAATCCCATTCAGTTATCCATGTACATTGTTTTGACATGTTAGCTATGATAAACAAAGCTCTTAACTCAAGTCTTGACCGTCACAATATGCCTTATGCCGAGTAAATTTGACTATATTTTGTTGGTAAACCACTTAAATTTCTGAGGTCTTTAGAGCTTCCTAGGCCAGGAACATTAATAAATTGGTCTCATTTGTTATTTAGGCTAAAGAGCGTGGTCTCCTTGTTGAATGTGTAATATCAAACTGCATAAGTGTGACATTAGTTTCTTAGCTTTTTGCGCATTCATATGATTAAGTAAATGAGGAAAGGCGGTTCTTATTGTTCAAATATGACATACATTACCTTGTTTTGTTAGCCCGTTTGAACCTTGTAGCCATTTCATATCACATTTCATAGCTACATTCTAGAATTTGCCTACCTTTTTGGGACAGTCGCAGTTGCTTGAGTCTTATGTCATTTTAGCTACATTGGTTGGGATTGGGACACTTATGTCATGAGGGTTGTAGCTTTAATTTTTGTAGCAATTGTGTTGATCTCCTATGTTGAAGAGAAGAGTATTATGAAGAAAAAAAAAAAAAAAAAAAAAAAAGAGGAAAAAATTCGAAAATTCCGAAAAAAAGGAAAAGAAAGAAGAAAAAAAAGAATTGCTTCATCAGTTTTGTTAGGAGATCATAAGTGGTAAATACTAGAGTCTAATGCACTTTTGGAGAGTCTTTACATTCTCTCATATGTTGTCAAAGTTAAGATGATTTCTCTAGTTGGATAGTTGTAATATTTATTATTAGATTTGGTTCTTGGTTTAGCGCTGCGACTACCGTCTTAGCCTCACATGTCCATAACGTGCTTGTGCACAAACCACTTCTATACCCATGCCTATTTATCACCGCTTTGTCCTTGATACATGTACTTGGTCTATGTTGTGAATGTGTACTAGTTGGAGAAATTACTATCACATTAGATTGCATGCATGTTTCATAAGTTGAGTGAGTGTCTTTATTCTTTCTATCTTACATATATCCCACCCCTTATCAGAGCATGAGTGAAACCGCGAGAATCCAACTAAATTGTCTTGCAGGGTTGAAAAGTATTTGACTGAGTCTCGGTATCATGTCACATATTGAGTTTAGCTCCGTTAATCTTTTACTCGTGCCTTTGAATGTGTTTTATCGGCACAATTTTTAGTCATTACTTTGTTATAGATATGGATAGCTGGGATTTGTATATGCCTTGACATTTGCTCTGAGTTATTCATTCACCATTTGTATGTTAGTCTTTTGTATGGTTTGATTGCTTTTTTTGAGGACAAGCAAAGGTTTGATTTGGGGGATTTGATGTATCACTTTTATATACAGTTTTATAACTCCTTTCATAGCATTTTATATACCGTTTTCGTGCCTTTATGTCATTTATATGCCCTTTTATAGTGAATTGTCGATACTGCCACTATTTTATGTTTTAATGCAGAAATGACGCATTACGAAGTGAATCGAGCTAAGATGAGCATTGCGGATATGGCATAGTGGAACAAACGAAGCATGGCACGAGAAACGAGGGGACTTGAAGATAAGAAGTGAAGGAAAGACAAGAACGAGCTGTGAAGCTGGTTCCTCGATCGAGTGCAATGAGGCTCGATCGAGTGACCTCTGTCTCGATCGAGGATCCTATTTTGACGGATTAATTTCCGTAATTTCCTAAAACATGTATTTTTGTAATATAAATTCTAAACTCGTAGAATTTATTAGGTTACGCTTTTTATCACTTTTAGACGGCTGGAAACTTGCTTTAGCTTTGATACTTTGCTCTTAATCTTTCCTTTTTTATTACTGCGGTACTAATCATTCCTTGTTAATTAATTCATTCAAGTTTTATGCTTTCAATTACTTGTTGTTATTTCATATCTTTAATCATGTTTTCAATCATAGTTATTGTTCTTGTTAGATCCAACATGAGTAGCTAAATTCTTCATATAGAATGAAGGGGATCTAGGTAAATTAGAAAGGGGAATATTAATTGTTTGCTAGTAATATCGCATGAATTATCGTTTGATTATTGTTCTTATTCTAATTAATTGATTTAGGCCTAAATTGATAATTAGTGTAGCGAATTAATACTTTCACTGACAGGGTTAGAATTAATATAGGCTGCGATAATCAAATAGATTTTGTCTAATAATAGCGATTGCATGTTAGATTTGATCTAAAGGACATAATAGAATAAATCAATCTTGTGACCTTAGATAATTCGATTGACCTAGCAATTGATTAAGAAACCCCATATAATTGACCTAGTGAACCGGAAATCCTAGACCTTTTATATTATTGTTATACACCTCTTATTTACTTGCTATTTAGTTGATAGATAACAAACAAACCAAAACCCCCAAGAAAACGATTACCTTCAGACGATCTAAATATGAGCAAACTGATTATTACCGCCTCCATGTGGATTCGATACCTGTCTTACCACTAGCTATTTTATTAGTACTGAGATAGATTTATTTTAATATTGGTGATACGACTTTAGCCATATCAGTTACACCATAGGAGTGAGATGCTTGAGTCGGGTAGCGGTCTTGACGCCGGATTGCTTTGTATAGGTATGTTGTCATCATCATCATCATCGTCTCCCTTGATTTAAGTTGTGATATTGGTAGTAGTAATTGATGGTTGTGCTGGTTGTTATAGGTGGTGATGTAGAGCGAGTCATTGTTCGCTCCATCAAACACACTTATATTCTCAACAAACAACTAGTTAGTGGTTAAGTCGAGGTCGATCCACGAGACGGTGTGCTTTGGGTTCTAAGTCTATCTATCTAGGTTTATGCTAAACTTGAGATGATCCAAATAATAAAGCAAAGAATAAAAGACGAGAACTTGATTGATTGATGAAGAGTTGTCAATTCTCCAATAATAACCCAATAATCTTCAAATACCCAATAAATAACTTGAACAATAATTTAAGGAAAGATTAATGTGAAATGATTGAGATTAATATATTCTAATCTACTCCTAATCTAATCTAAGAGGATTTTTCTATTATGGGTGTAATACTACTGTTTTGTATGTCTATGGGTACTCTATCGAGTGGGGCTTACTCTGTCGAGTAAGTAGTTTTTGACGCAAAACAGTAGTCTGCCTGTAGGGTACTCGATCGAGCAAGTTGGGTACTCGATCGAGTAAGGGGCACTCGATCGAGTACGTTAGTTACTCGATCATGTAAGTGTGTTTTACGGGTTTGTTTCGACGGGTTTTGCTAATAACGCGAGATTAATATAAAAGGCTTCCGTCATTTTCTTTAATCACTTTTCACCTTTCTAAACCTTTCAAAAGAAAAGAAGTTACGTAGTTCTCTCTCGTCGCGTTGTTGGCAAATCCTAAGGGCTAGAGTCATCGGATCGTTGTGTTCTTTACGCCGTTGAGACCGTCATATTGTGGGTAAGGTTCTAATACAATTTTTATGTTGTTTCATTGATTTTAGTTGAAACCCTAATTGGGTAATTTGGGGGTTTTGGGAGTATTGTGTTTATTAGATGTTGATTGTATGATTGTATGTTTGATAGGAGGTGATTGTATTGAGGAACGATTTTGATTAGCTGCTAGACCGTCTGTGGTGGTTGCATTCCAAGTAGGGTTTCCCTACTCAATATTAGTTACATGATGTGTGTGGTGATTGTGCTGTAGTTAATGATTATTGATTGATTCAGACGGTTGTGATTTTATATTGTTGATTTATTCAGACGGTTGTTGATGTTGTATTGTGGTTGTTGTCTATCTGTCTGTGTCCTTCGGGGTGCGTCCCTGGCTGAGTGAAGTCACTTGCGGGAGTGGCTTCACGCCCTTGATTCGCTTTATGTGAAACCCGCCACAAAAGGGATGTGCACATTAATGAACATGGGTTTATCGCTCGATGGAGATGAGCGGTGCTTAGTGGGAACAGATGCGGTCCCCTACTGGCGACGAGGAGTATCTGTTGCGATGGGTACTCTGGCAGGGCTACACACTTTAGTGTGTAGTCAGTTTTAGGTGACTGGAGATGGAGACTGGGATTGTGTGTTAGCTGTTTGTATGATTGTTTCAGTGTGGCTTTGGTTGTGTAATTAGTACTATCCCCGTTTAAATGTTTTAAAAACTGTGGTGATCCATTTGGGGATGGTGATCAGTTATTGAGCAGGTATGATATGACGCGTAAGGGATAGCTGGGATGAGTCATCATGTGGCATTTAGAAGTCCTCCGCTGTGTCAGACGATATTTTATAGCTTTGATAGTTTTATCAGTAGACCGTCTGAGAACCTTGTATTTCAGTTTAACAGTTTTGGTGTTGAGCATGTAATCACTTTAAACTATATTGTTAATTAAATTATGTTTCTTCATTATCATTTGATTATCATTGCCTCGGGTAACCGAGATGGTGACGTTCTCATACCTTAAGTGGTCATGGTAAGGCACTTGGAGTATGGGGGTGTCACAAAGTGGTATCAGAGCGACGATCTTGAAACCTGTAACCAATGAATCTAATGAACATAGGGAGTCAAAATAAAATGAACCCAGGGTAGAAGTTGTAGAAGCTAATGCAAAGACTTGGGAGACGTCCTAAAGTCGCGAACTCGCCCTACAACTTTGAACCGGTCACTATGGGATGTCATGGAATCGCTATGTGTTTACTAATGTTCTATTGCGTATGTTGAGTGATGTGTTGTATGAATGTGTTGGATGGATGAGTGTTATATAGTTGAATGGATGTGTGGTGGAAAAGATGAAGGTAATTTTTCAGGATAACGTGAATTGTGGAGAGAATTGCTACTAGTTATTATTGTTTATATGCATATGATTGGATGAATAAATTGTATGAATACGGGTATGAATATGATCTATGAATTAGTTTGAAAAGATGAAGTAAGGAATTGCATGAGAATATGAAATTCATGTGGAGAACATGTTTATGTGATGGAAGTGGATTTACTACTTTTGCTCTGCTAGTAACATGTGAATAGGAGATTTTATGTCGTATAATATGTTATTGTTGTACGTAAAGGTATAGAATAAAAGCATGTGGGAAAAAAATCATGATTGACAAGTTTAATAATTTATGTGCATGATGAATGTTGTTGTTTGGCTTTTGGAGATAGTAACATGTAATTAGGAATACTGGTTTTATGAGTATTGAGTTGTTTTTGTTTAACTTGTTATCGTATAAGATGTTTGGAACTAAAAATCAAGTAGTTGTGTTTATCGATTATAGAGAAGTTGTCTTTAAACTATTATAACTTGAGATTCATAAATGATTTTAATGTGATTCTAATTGAAGGTGATAGCTTGTTCTGTTACGATTCTAACGATAGGTCACACGCCTATAACGACCAAGAAATGAGTGAGTTATGACCGTTTTACGAAAACTGGACAGTGCTGAGAAATGCGTAGGGTACTCGATCGAGTGGCCCTTACTCGATCGAGTGCACCTCTTGGTACTCGATCGAGTAGCCCTGGTAATTTGTTTTACGTGTCTCTGACCTTCACCTACTCGATCGAGTAAGTCTTTTACTCGATCGAGCGGCCTGTACTCGATCTAGTGAACCTTGTTTTGGGTCATATGCTTATCTTTTGATTTCGTTGCATATCATGTTTAATTCAAAGGTTTTATTTTGCTTATTTATGCATTGTTTTACATGTATGTTGGTCTTGATGCGTAAGTTACCCAATATTATGGTGTAGTGAGTGGCACCTTATGGTGGGTATGAATTCGGTGGGAGGACATGAGTTATATGCGGTTGTGATGGATAGTGGAAAAAGAAAAGAAGGATTGGTAGGGCTTATTAAGGCATGGAGCATATTTTGTGAGAAGAGGTGAGTGATATGATTTTGTGTTTAGTAATGTAAAAGTAAGTAAATATGGGCAAGGGATGATGTGAGTCTAAGGAGCGTGAGAATGAATAGATTGAAAGGAAGAATGTGATAGTAGTAACTTGAAATGTGTAAAGAATTATGGAGGGAGATGGTTAGGAATTGTGTTGGTTAAGAATATATATAATGAAAGGTCGTTTTAGAGGGATTGAGAAGAGTGGTGTATAGTGAACTTAATGGAGACTTGTCGCGACGAGGATTTGCAGATAGTAAGTGAGTTTGGGAATTTGTGTTATCAAGAGGTGAAACTAATGTGTGATTTCCTTGGGCAATTAACGGTATGAAATGAATTTTGATTTCTAGAGATGAAAAAAAAAGGAGATGCAATTGTTTGAACAAGTAAATGTTGATTCTATGGATGGATTAGTGTCAAGGCTGAGTGATAGCATAATAAGAGAATAGCTATGGTAAGAAAGAGTGAGATGATATCGATATGAAATAATGAGATGTGAGTTTTGGAGCAATGAGAATGTAATCGGAGCACTAAAGAGTTAGGTAGAAGTAATAAGGAGTTGAATGGTTAATTGCTTTTGTCGAGTGTAAAAAGAAAAGAATGAGGGGAGTAAAACTAGGAAAATGTTCACCGGAGTCATGTGATATAAACGTAAGGAATTGTCGAGATGTATGATGCTATCATGAGGATTGGAGTTAACAGTTATATAGGAGTTTTAGGACAACATGATAATCATGTGTTTCGAGGAATTAAGGAAAGTAAAAAGTTGAGGTAATTTTATTGATGGATTCTATATTAGTTATTTGGGATGCTAACCGAAGATAGGAAATGAACTGTTATATTTAGAAGTGAGTGTGAGAGATTGTTATACGAGCAGTTGTGGTATTGTGGTATTGCCAATAGCGGTTAAAGGAAATAATGGATAAGAAAGATAACAATTCTAAAGAGGTTGATTTTGTAGAGACCAGATTAATATATATGGTTGTGAGAGAGTATAAGATATGGTTATGTGAGGCGGTTGTTAGTAGTTGAGTATTAATGGTATGGTTACATCTGGCATATGGTGATGGATATGCGAATGGGAGAACATGTTATGAGGGGCATACGAGTTAAGCTCTGGTGAGAGGTAACCTTTGTCAGGTGGTAACTTACGTGATCAGGATTGACTAGTTGGATATGATTACGGGTCTATGATGTGTATTAATGTTTGTGTGAGGTTTTGATCTCACAAGAAGTGGTATTGTGTGATAATTATAAAGTTATCTGAATTTTCTATATGTTGAGTACGGTAACCTAATTGAATGATAAAAAAATGGTAATAGTTTGATTGATCTAGCATGGTTTGTAACACCCCCATACTCCAAGTGCCTTACCAGGACCACTCAGGTATGAAGACATTACCATCTCGGTTATCCGAGGCAATGATAATCAAACAACAATAAAGAAACAATGCTTAATATAATAATTTAGTGAATAGTTACAATCCTCAAACCAAACCAAAAGTACGATACATTATTTCAAACTGACTGTCTAACTGAAAAGTAAATAAACTAAAGGCTACAGCGGAAGACTCCTATCATCATGTCGTGGCATCCCAAATATCCCAAGACTCATCTCAATACCTGCTCAATATCTGCTCACCATCCCCGAATGGATCACCGCAGTTTACAAAACAACACCGGGTCGCAGACTAATCACACAATCAATATAGATAACAATAATAAGATAAACAGACAATTGAACTCACACACACACACACACCACCAACCAATTCCCATCATCTCAATACTGATCCCACTGGACCAGCTACGCGATGGGGACCGCAGCCGTTCCCACCTAAGCCCCGCTCGTCATACGGAGCGATAACCCTGTCCCATTAATGTGCACATCCCCTTCCATGGCGGGTTCCACGAAGGGCGAAACTAGGGCGTGAAGTCACTCCCGCAAGTGACCCCACTCAGCCGAGAACGCATCTCGAGAACCATCAACAAAGAATCACAACCACAAACACAAGACAATCATTATATCAAACAACTAGATACAAAGACATCACCAATATCCCATTATGGGACTAATACCGAGTAGGAAATCCTACCCGAAAGCACAACATCGACGGTATCAACAGATGAGTCAAAAAGCCTCTTCTACGAACCCTCCTCCTATCATATAACACATAGAGGCTACACATCACATACTACACACAAAACCCCCAATCTCTAAATTAGGGTTTAACCAAACTTAACAAAACACTATAAAAATTATATTAAAAGCTTACCCTCGACGCAAGGAACTCAACGACACGAATAACGACAAGAACCGACCGTCTGAACTCCGGGAATTGCTAAGAATGCGATTAGGAAGATGAACTGGTTGCTTTCTCTCTTAAACAGGGTTTTAGGTTTTGTAAAAGTGATTTAAAACAATGACGACTATGTTTAAATACCTTAATCGCATAATTAACAAAACCCGAGAAAACTCCCCGTAAACCGGACACTCGATCGAGTACCCAAGGTACTCGATCGAGTACCCCTTACTCGATCGAGTACCCCATCTACTCGATCGAGTACCCAACAGTCGAAACTATTTTATTTCGCAACTTACCCTTACTCGACAGAGTAAGGGCTACTCGATAGAGTACCCCAAGACTTATAAATACGGAGTATTACAGTCTTCCCTCCTTAAAAGGAACTTCGTCCCCGAAGTTCAAACCACTACTAAACAAAGGTACTCCCATAAGCTTCCCGACTCGAAGGTCAAACAAAATTCAATGTAAAACATGATACTAACCCAACTCATCCCGACAAACATACCGACACAACATATAAAAGGGGTATAAAACTCGTAAAGACTGCTCGCGATCATCTCCTACCCCCTAAAAGAAACAAGGTTACGTCCTCGTAACCATACATACCTGATCAAAAAGGAAAGGGTAACGCTCTTTCATGATATCCTCTGCCTCCCATGTAGCTTCCTCAGTCTCGTGGTTAGACCAAAGGATCTTAAGCAAAACTGTCTCACCACTCCTAGTCTTTCTAACCTTTCGGTCTAGAATCTGCTTAGGCACCTCCAGATATGATAAAGACTCATCTAGCTCTAAGCTCTCTGCCTCCAACACATGTGACGGGTCACTCACATATTTCCGCAGCTGCGATACGTGAAACACATTATGCACTCTCTCTAACGCAGCTGGTAAAGCCAGACGATAAGAAACTTCCCCAACTCGCTCTAAGATCTCATAAGGTCCTATAAACTTCTGACTTAACTTGCCTTTCTTCTCAAATCTCATAACTCCACGCATCGGAGACACTTTCAGAAGAACCTTGTCCCCAACTTGAAACTCTATGTCCCGACGATGTAGGTCTGCATAACTCTTTTGTCGATCCTGGGCTGCTCTCATCCGTTCCCTGATCATCTTAATCTGTTCCACCATCTCATGCACCATCTCTGGTCCTAAAACCACTTTGCCTCAAGACTCGTCGTCCCCAACAGATTGGACTCCTACATCTCCTCCCATACAAAGCCTCAAACGGTGCCCTACCAATACTGGTGTGATAGCTGTTGTTGTAAGAAAATTCTATCAAGTCCAACCTCTGCTCCCAGCTACCACCAAAATCCATCACACAAGCTCGCAACATATCCTCAAGAGTCTTGATTGTTCTCTCGATCCGCCTGCCTGTCGCAGGATGAAATGTCTTACTCATCTTCAAAGTTGTTCCCAACGATTCCTGCAACTCTTTCCAAAACCTCGATATAAACCTCGCATCTCTGTCCGACACTATGTCCTTAGGGACTCCATGTAACTTAAGCACGTTCTTTCGATAGGCCATAGCCAATTGTGCCTTAGTCCATGTATCTTTCATTGGAACAAAGTGAGATGACTTGGTCGACGATCCACTATCACCCAAATCATGTTGTTACCTTGTTGACTCTTAGGCAAACCCACAACGAAATCTATGGAAATGGATTCCCACTTCCACTCGTGCACCTCTAAAGACCGAATCTTACCTTGTGGTCTTCTCTGTTCCCCTTTAACTCTCTGGCATGTCAAACAACGGGACACAAACTCAGTTGTCTCTTTCTTCATCCCAGGCCACCAAAACGTTTTCTTCAAATCCTTGTATAGCTTGTCTCCACCCGGATGAACTGAATATGGTGTGCAATGCGCCTCTGTCATGATCGTCTTTTTCAACTCCTCATCATTAGAAACACACCACCTACCATCAAACCTCAAACTACCATCTCGTATGAATAGAAAACCGGACACTCGTGTCCTTTCTCTACTCCAGCTCTCCCACTCAACTATCTTAGGATCCAAAGCCTTTATCCCGAATATCATCATAAAACTCCGGATGTCTTGTCATATCACCCATGGCATCTCCTTTCCGCATCATATGTATCCCAAAGCTCGCTACCTCATCCCTCACCTCATCAAAGATAGAGCTGTACATAAGGAATGTACACTCTTCCTACTCAAAGCATCAACAACAACATTGGCCTTCCCTTCATGGTAGATGATTTCCATGTCGTAGTCGCCAATCAACTCCATCCACCTCCTCTGTCTCATGTTCAACTCCTTCTGCGTGAAGATGTACTTAAGACTCTTGTGATCAGAAAATACCTTAAAGATTGCTCCATAAAGGTAATGTCTCCAAATCTTGAGAGCAAACACCACTGCACCCAACTCCAGATCGTGGGTAGGGTAGTTCTCCTCATAAGGCTTCAATTGCCTAGAAGCATAGGCAATCACCTTGCCATTCTGCATCAACACACATCCCCACCCATTCTTCGAGGCATCTGTATAAACCTCGAAATTCTCGCTCCCCTTCAGTAATGCGAGGACAGGAGCCGTGGTCAAACGCTCCTTTAATGTTTGGAACGCCGTCTCACAACTCTCATCCCAACGAAACCTGTTCTCTTTCCTCATCAACGCCGTCATCGGTCTAGCTATCTTGGAGAAATCTCTCATGAACCGTCTCGTAGTATCCAAATAAACCCAAGAAACTCCTAACCTCAAAGAACATTCTTCTGCTTCCCACTTTGTCACCGCCTCAATCTTCGCCGGATCCACACTACCCCATCTTTAGAGATCACATGCCCTTAAAAGCAACTTTCTCTAACCAGAACTCACACTTGGACAGCTTAACATACAACTCATGATCCCTCAAAGTCTGCAACACGATCCTCAGATGCTCCTCATGCTCCTCCTTAGTCTTAGAGTAGACTAAGATATCATCGATAAACACCACTACAAACTGGTCCAAGAACTGTCTGAAGATTCTGCTCATCAAATCCATAAACACTGCCGGCGCATTAGACAAACCAAACGGCATCACCACATACTCATAATGGCCATACCTCGATGTGAAAGCTGTCTTTGGTATGTCCACCTCTCTAATCTTCTCCTGATGGTACCCCGACCTCAAATCAATCTTAGAAAAGACTGTTGCACCGCTCAACTGATCAAACAGGTCATCTATCCTTGGCAAAGGATACTTGTTCTTTATCGTCACACGGTTCAGCTCCCTGTAATCTATGCACAACCTCAAGCTCCCATCTTTCTTCTTCACGAAAAGAACTGGTGCTCCCCAAGGCGATACACTTGGTCTAATGTATCCCTTCTCTATCAAATCATCCAACTACTTCCTAAGCTCCTCCATCTCCTTAGGACCCATACGGTACGGTGCCTTAGAGATTGGCCCCGTCCCTGGCTTCAACTCAACGGTGAAGTCTATCTCCCTCTTCGGTGGCAACCCCTAATCTCCTCTGGAAAACATCTGCAAACTCTCCCACCACTGGTATCTCATCAACTGTCAGAATCTCTATCCGGTCATCTCTCACATGGCACAGGATCAAAGGACATCCCTTCCTCAGATAAGACTTCAAGGTAACAGCTGCAATCAACTTAACTTTGGGTTTGACTAGAAACCCACGGTAAGACACACTAACACCCTTTGGACCTCTTAAGGACACTTTCTTTTGATGACAGTCTATCTTAGCTTTATACTTTCCTAACCAATCCATCCCAACTATCATCTCAAAACCGTTAAAAGGAAACTCTAGCAAGTCTACAGGGAAATCAACTTGCCCAACTATCAAAGATACATCTCTAAACAACCTCCCACACGATACAGACTCACCCGAAGGTATAAAAACTTGCTCACTAACAGATTCATATACTCTCAAACCCAACTGTTTTACATGACTCGAAGACACAAACGACTGAGAAGCCCCCGAATCAAACAAAACAAAGGTAGGAACACCATTAACAAGAAATGTACCGGTTATAACATGCGCATCTTCCTCAGCTGCTTTCTTCTCCATCATGAATAACTTGCCACTGGTCTTCTGCCCACCTCCCTGGACAGTACTGGCTGATGCGGTCGGCTTAGCACCCGACCCTTGATTGTTGTTGTTGTTCGTCGGTGTTTTCTGATAAGAATTACCGTCGTTGCGGTTGCCTCCACTCTGGTAACTCGACTTCCCGGTTTGGCCATGATCCACCCGGCCTCGTTGCTCGCGAAGCTCTGTGCAGGTCTCTGAAAAGATCCCGGTGCACTCGTGCACTCATGTCTCTTGTGGCCTACACCACCACAACCAAACCAGGTCACTCCCCAACTATTACTCACACTCCCACGGCCACGCCCAAAGGAAGCCCCAACACTGAACCCTGACCCAGAAGAAAACCCCTTAGACTGATTGTGGTTGCCTTTCTTGTAATTAGATTGGCCACCACCCTCGCTCTCAGACATCCTCTTCTCACCACCAGACCTCTCCTGAGCCATCTCCACCAACCTCTCCGCTCTCCCAGCCCTCTCATAAGCTTCCTTAACATCAATAAGGATCCCCACGGGTAACTTATCCATAATCGTGGTAGTCAACCCTCTTTCAAACCTCAATGCCAGGTTCTCCTCACTCAAACCCATATCCTCAAAGATACCTGGACTTCTCATTGAATTGTCCGTAGTACTCGGCTCGACATCTCAAATGGTCATCTTAAACTTATCAAACTCTTCCCTCAACTTACTCCTTACATGCTCCGGTTTAACTCCTTCCTCACAACCCTACGAAACTCCTCCCAAGGTATAGCAGGTAAGCCTTGGTTGGTGTATATCTCCTTAGCACTCACCTTCACCGAATCCCACCACTTGCCTGCCGCCTCCCTCGGATAGAACGCAGCTGTTCCACCCTCATCTCATCGGACAATAAACCAGTGTCTAAGATGTTCTCCATCTCTCTCGACCAACTATCAAGCGATTAGGCTCCCCACTCCCTTGTACTCTTTCGGGTTAAACCTCGCAATATAGAGGCTGATTTTAGAATGATTAACCTCCTTTTCCTTACCCTTATCCTTATCCTCATTCACTCTCTTCAGGGTCTCAGTAAGAGCATCCTGGTGCTCTAACATCTTAACGATGTCATCCACGGTCATAAGCTCGGCTCTCGCATACAAAGCGTTTCTCTTGGGCGGCATCTTGAAGCTATATAAGAAAGGGTAAACATAAACACACGTACTAAACCTCAAAACACGAAAACACGATGCCCAGAACCCACTCGATCGAGTTCCCAAACACACTCGATCGAGTAACGGGCTACTCGATCGAGTGCCCCACGTACTCGATCGAGTACCCAAACTTCAGACCCAAACAGACCTTCTGATCTCTTACCTACTCGATCGAGTATCTAGGCTACTCGATCGAGTGACCCCTACTCGATCGAGTACCCCTAGTTACTCGATCGAGTGCCCCAAAACTCGATTCGGACTCAAAATCGCCAAAACCCACCCGATCGAGTCGGTCCCCACTCGATCGAGTAACACTAATTCGTAAGAGCTACCCGCATGATACGTCATATGCTAACATGTTAAACTTTATAAATCACATATTATATCATAACAATCATGCTACACATCTTTTCTATATCTACGGGATCATTTCATCATGCTATTAATTGCCACGTTGTAAAACATTCAACATGTTATCATTTCATCAACAGTTTCTATATATCATCACTTTTCTTTCACCTCTCAACTTCCAACTTCGAACATCCAACAATCAACACATTCCATCACATTTGTAAACAAGTTAACCAAACACACATACAACTCGACAAACACTTCCCCCATGTGACCGGTTCAAAGTTGTAGGGCGACCCCTGCGACTTTAGGACGTCTCCCAAGCCTTTGCACTAGCTCCTACAACTTTTACCCCGGGTTCATTTTAATTGACTCCCTATGTTCATTAAGTTCATTGGTTACAGGTTTCAGGATCGTCGCTCTGATACCATTTGTAACACCCCCATACTCCAAGTGCCTTACCAGGACCACTCAGGTATGAAGACATTACCATCTCGGTTATCCGAGGCAATGATAATCAAACAACAATAAAGAAACAATGCTTAATATAATAATTTAGTGAATAGTTACAATCCTCAAACCAAACCAAAAGTACGATACATTATTTCAAACTGATTGTCTAACTGAAAAGTAAATAAACTAAAGGCTACAATGGAAGACTCCTATCATCATGTCGTGGCATCCCAAATATCCCAAAGACTCATCTCAATACCTGCTCAATGTCTCGCTCACCATCCCCGAATGGATCACCGCAGGTTTACAAAACAACACCGGGGTCGGTACTAATCACACAATCAATATAGATAACAATAATAAGATAAACAGACAAATTTGAAATCACACACACACACACACACCACCAACCAATTCCCATCATCTCAATACGATCGTCCACTGGACCACCGCCAGGGGGGACCGCAGCCGTTCCCACCTAAGCCCCGCTCATCATACCGAGCGATAACCCTGTCCCATTAATGTGCACATCCCCTGCCGTGGCGGGTTCCACGAAGGGCAAAACTAGGGCGTGAAGTCACTCCCGCAAGTGACCCCACTCAGCCGAGAACGCATCTCGAGAACCATCAACAGCAATCACAACCACAAACACAAGACAATCATTATATCAAACAACTAGATACAAAGACATCACCAATATCCCATTATGGGACTAATACGAGTAGAAATCCTACCCGAAAGCTCAACGATCGACGGTATCAACAGCTGAGTCAAAAAGCCTCTTCTACGAACCCTCCTCCTATCATATAACACATAGAGGCTACACATCACATACTACACACAAAACCCCCAATCTCTAAATTAGGGTTTAACCAAACTTAACAAAACACTATAAAAATTATATTAAAAGCTTACCCTTGACGCAAGGAACTCAACGACACGAATAACGACAAGAACCGACTGTCTGAACTCCGGGAATTGCTAAGAATGCGATTAGGAAGATGAACTGGTTGCTTTCTCTCTTAAACAGGGTTTTAGGTTTTGTAAAAGTGATTTAAAACAATGACGACTATGTTTAAATACCTTAATCGCATAATTAACAAAACCCGAGAAAACTCCCCGTAAAAACCGGACACTCGATCGAGTACCCAAGGTACTCGATCGAGTACCCCTTACTCGATCGAGTACCCCACTACTCGATCGAGTACCCAACAGGTCAGAAACTATTTTATTTCGCAACTTACCCTTACTCGACAGAGTAAGGGCTACTCGATAGAGTACACCAAGACTTATAAATACGGAGTATTACATGGTTAGTTAAAATTGTATGTGTATTTACAATACATGTGTATTCCGTGAAATGGTAGGGATGATGTTCATGAGGTGCTTGTCCGTTTATTCATATAATATGTTGCGCTGTGATTTAGTAAAGTGGATTTGAGTAAGTTTTCTTGTCCGAGAAGTTATTTCTGAGTCAGTGTTTATGGGATTGTGTATGTTGCGATGTCTATCGGTGTGGTTGTGGTGCCTCAGGTGGTGATCCGGGCACGGTACTTAGTGTTGTGATGCGGGTATTTTCGCACTGCGGTGTGGCTGTTGGTGGCGGTGTTGCGATGCCGTCACCGGTTGTGGTGGAGTAGGCAGGATGATTATGATTCGAGTTTCGAAGGTACATACCAGTTATACATAAATTGTTGTTTTGTTTGATGTTGCTTCCTGTGAGTTTCAGTTTGTACACATAGACAGTTGTTTTGTTTATTGATGTTTCTTACCAGTTAAGTTTGGGAATGAGGGTAGAGTATGATATGAAAGAGAGTTGTATATGTTTTCGTTGTTGTCATGGTATAGTGATATTCTGTTGATGGGACACATTGTCGAAATTGTTACAAAGACATTTGATCTTGTTGTAGATGAGGCACCAGTGCACATAGTCATGGCAAGTGATTCGTAGAACATGTGTGGTAATGATCTGAAAGCTGCAGGCGGTTCATAATCTTTCGTTGCGATAGTGAGTATATAGGGTGTTGGGAATTGGTGTAATGTTGAGTTATGAATGAGTTTTGCGGTAATGAAAGAAAGGAACTTGAGGATCTAGTGTGAGTGTACGTAACAAGTGTGGATCGTGAGTTATGCTTTTGGTGATAGGAGTTTTATATAGTTTATATAGAGAGGTATGTCTGTTGCGGTAATGTGGTAGAGTTAGAGTGTCTCTTATGATCAGGATTTTGTGGTATTGGTTAGATGGATTGCAGAATAAGTTGAGGTATGAGAACTGTTTAAGTAAGAGAGCCTTGGAAATAGAAATGGTTATAGGTGTGAGGGTATAGGCGGTTATCTTTGACATGTGGTGGTGATGAAGATAATGAGAGGATATAGCTAAAGATCTAGTATTAGTGAGTTACGAGGACCTAACATGCGTCTTAAGAGGAGTAGGATGCGGCAAAGAGCGTTTGAGGGTTGTGTATGTCGTAGTATAATTGGAAGTAGAGTGTTGGTGTAGCATAAAGAATGGATTTGTATATATTGTGGTTGATAGTGTTAAAAGACCATGGCTGGGCTTGTAGTAGTTCGATGTTTAGGAGTGGGAGAATATTTCGATAGTGTTGACAGTTGGATGATGATGTTATGAGTGTGAGTAAACTTCGAGGACGAAGTTCCTTTTAAGGGTGGTAGAATGTAACATTCCGTTTGATGTCTATGAGTGTCTTGATATTGGATTTGCTAGTGGATGATATATTACGGAGCTAGCGGCGTTGGTGGACGGTAGTTAGTAGCGTATGGGGTTAGTGTCAAGAGAGATATAATGGAGTTGGTACGATATCGTGAGCCATGTTGTGGAGGTAGGAATAGTTGGTGGATTTGGTGTTACGAGTTCATGTTTGGTCGGTTGGGGTTTTGTTTTGAGTTCTTAGTTGGTTGTTGTGTCTTGATCGAGTTAGTATGTTTGTTTTTGGGTATGGGTTAAACTTCGAGGACGGAGTTCTTTTTAAGGAGGGAAGACTGTAATACTACGATTTTCTATGTCTATGGGTACTCTATCGAGTGGGGCTTACTCTGTTGAGTATGTAGTTTTTGACGCAAAACAGTAGTCTGCCTGTAGGGTACTCGATCGAGTAAGTTGGGTACTCGATCGAGTAAGGGGCACTCGATCGAGTACGTTAGTTACTCGATCGAGTAAGTGTGTTTTACGGGTTTGTTTTGACGGGTTTTGCTAATAACGCGAGATTAATATAAAAGGCTTCCGTCATTTTCTTTAATCACTTTTCACCTTTCTAAACCTTTTAAAAGAAAAAGAAGTTACGTAGTTCTTTCTCGTCGCGTTGTTGGCAAATCCTAAGGGCTAGAGTCATCGGATCGTTGTGTTCTTTACGCCGTTGAGACCGTCATATTGTGGGTAAGGTCCTAATACAATTTTTATGTTGTTTCATTGATTTTAGTTGAAACCCTAATTGGATAATTTGGGGGTTTTGAGAGTATTGTGTTTATTAGATGTTGATTGTATGATTGTATGTTTGATAGGAGGTGATTGTATTGAAGAACGATTTTGATTAGCTGCTAGACCGTCTGTGGTGGTTGCATTCCAGGTAGGGTTTCCCTACTCAGTATTAGTTACATGATGTGTGTGGTGATTGTGCTGTAGTTAATGATTGTTGATTGATTCAGACGGTTGTGATTTCATATTGTTGATTGATTCAGACGGTTGTTGATGTTGTATTGTGGTTGTTGTCTATCTGTCTGTGTTCTTCGGGGTGCGTCCCTGGCTGAGTGAAGTCACTTGCGGGAGTGGCTTCACGCCCTTGATTCGCCTTCTGTGGAACCCGTCACAGAAGGGATATGCACATTAATGAACATGGGTTTATCGCTCGATGGAGATGAGCGGGGCTTAGGTGGGAACGGCTGCGGTCCCCCACTGGCGGCGAGGAGTATTTGTTGCGATGGGTACTCTGGCAGGGCTACACACTTTAGTGTGTAGTCAGTTATGAGGTGACTGGAGATGGAGACTGGGATTGTGTGTGAGCTGTTTGTATGATTGTTTCAGTATGGCTTTGGTTGTGTAATTAGTACTGACCCCGTTTAAATGTTTTAAAAATTGTGGTGATCCATTCGGGGATGGTGAGCAGTTATTGAGCAGGTATGATATGACGTGTAAGGGATAGCTGGGATGAGTCATCACGTGGCATTTAGAAGTCTTCCGCTGTGTCAGACGATGTTTTATAGCTTTGATAGTTTTATCAGTAGACCGTCTGAGAACCTTGTATTTCAGTTTAACAGTTTTGGTGTTGAGCATGTAATCACTTTAAACTATGTTGTTATTTAAATTATGTTTCTTCATTGTCATTTGGTTATCATTGCCTCGGGTAACCGAGATGGTGACGTTCTCATACCTTAAGTGGTCCTGGTAAGGCACTTGGAGTATGGGGGTGTCACAATGGGAACCTCCTCTCTCCTTCTTGATTATTAAAAATGGAGTATATATAGTAGTACATCATTAGGTTAAGTAAGGATAGATTAGTAAATAACAATGCCAAGTTTTAAAGTGGAGAAATGCAAGTCGTGCGAGGAGATGAGCATATCACGTCGCTAGTGCTACCACGATCCGCACGGACCAAGAGAGGAGACGCTCGGATCAGGAGAGGAGAATCCGCTCGTCTCTTGTACGGGATGCTCGGATCATGCTATGCCAGTCCGCTCGTCTTGTGTCCAATTCGCTCGGATTGTTGCACAGTGTGATCCTTTTGCTTCACGTCCTTTAATCTTTACATACTCCTTATTCTTGCTTTGTCGGTCGTCGTTCTTGCCTCCTCTTCATACTAGTCCATCTAAGGTCGTCATCAACCTTCCAAATGTGCACGGGAGACGGGAATTCCACCTCATTATCCTCTTTCCTACAAGTCATACAAAATGCACTAGGAAAGCAAAGTAGAAAGGATTTGACGGATATAATTGCCATGAAATGTTATGATAGTATGCGAAATAGGTTCAATTAAGGGACTAAATGTGCGCAATTAAGAGTCACATCAGCTGGTTATGGTGATTACTTGTTGTCTTACGGTCGTGCGCGGAATCGTTGTGGTTTGCTAAAGGTAGGTTTTCCTACTAAGTACTGTTGATTGTCTAGAGTGTCGATTGTTGTTGTGTGATTAGTTTAGTGTCGCTATTGGTAGTGTAGATTGATTATTGCAGATTGTTGTTGTTGAATAATATGGTTGGTTGTGGTTGTTTGTCTGTGGTTTGCGAGGTGCGTCCTCGGCTGAGTGGAGTCACTTGTAGGAATGGCTTCACGCCCTTGATTCATCCTCGGATTAGATGAGCGGGGCTTAGTTGGGAACGGCTGCGGTCCCCCACTGGCAGGACAAAACCTTCGGGTAGTCAGAGATGTGTGGATGGTTGGAGGAGGCTGTGTTTGTGTTTTACTGTGTTCGTTGTGTCTGTTCTTGTATTTGTTACCTCAGTTACTGACCTTGTGTGGTGTTGTTGTGTTGTCTTCTTGTGTTGTGTCTGCCGTGATCCACTATGGTGAGCAGTTAGTCTTAGCAGGTTGATGTATGGATCATAGTTGGGTGCTTGGAGGGACGAGTCTACCACGAGTCATGGCAGGAGTAGTTTCACATGGTTGATAGTAGTCATGAGTTGTACCCTTTGTTTTATTTATATCACTTGTAAAATAATATAATCGTTCTATTATCGACATTTGATTATTAGTGTCCTCGGACAACCGAGATGGTAACGCCCTTATTTGTTATGGAAGGTCTTGTTAAGGCTCCTTGGTAGAGAGGGGTGTTACATGTACGGGTTATTTTGGTTGTGTGTATTGTTGTTGTTGTTGTTGTTGTTGTTGTTGTTGTTGTTGTTGTTGTTGTTGTTGTTGTTGTTGTTGTTGTTGTTGTTGTTGTTGTGTTGTCGGCTGCCCGTGGTGGTTGTCGTGGTTTTGGTCACGGGTTGTTAGGTCCACCGTGGTCATGGGAGGCCACGGTGGTGGTTAGTGTCGGTCGTGGTGGTCGGTGGTTGCTAAGGGTGATGAGTAGGGCTGAGCAAAAATTTCTGAAACGGTTTTTAAATACGGATATGATACGGTATACGGTTCTCATTATACGGTTTTCCGTATATACGATTTTTTTTCCGTATACCCGATACGGTTTTTTAGAAACCGTATCGTATCCGGGTCAGCGTAATTGGAAAAGCGGATACCCGGTTTGACTCGGTTTTAAGATTTATTAAAAAAAAACGCATTTAAGTCATAACCTTAAGACCATCCGTCGCCTCATTCAACACATACACAAACACAACAGTACAACATCATCTTTCCCATTTTCCCCTAATTTTAAACCCTAATTTAAAATTTAGATCCCCAATTCAAACAAATTATTTCCCAAAATTCAGATCTGCCTCTCAAATCATCTCTTTATCAAGGTTTGTTGTCTAATTTTAATTTTCATTTTGTACTTCACCTATTTTAATGTATTTCGATTGATTTTTTTTTTTGTACTTTTGTTCTGATTTTGTTTTTTTTTTTCGTGTTTTTTTTGTTTTTTATTTTGTATTTCGATTAGATGTTGGAATGTTGTCAAAACCGTTTGATTATATGTTGTATGTTGTTCTGATTATCGTATTTTTGTTTCTGTTTTTTGTTTTTTTTTCTACTTTTATGATTTGTTCTAATTTATGCTTAATTTCATCATAAATTCTTGCATTCTCCTCTTGTCATAGTCGAAGATGCTTGAATGAAATGGAAAAACTACAAGAAGGTTTTATTTTATTCAAACCTTGTGTTTATATTTGAATTTTTATTTTTTTTGTATCTCACCTAATCACCTTAAATTTTAATGTATTGTTTTTGTTGATTTGTAATTGTAGATATAAAGGACTTGATCATAGAGCATCATGACATCATGATCGATGAGAAAACAGTGTCTTGAAGATTTGAAGCCTTACTACTTAGCCAAATCATTGCTTCGTTTTATTTCGCGTATTAGATACTTTGATGATTGTATTATTGAATATTTGGTAGATGATGTTTTGTAAGACTTGTAATATTTACCATTTGGGTATTGGAAGTGAGTTTTTGTGAGATTTGAACTTTTAACTTGGACATTGGCAGGCCTTTATTTGGCCTTAAAGAAGCAGGTTTGGCATTTTACACTTTACAGTGCAGTGAGTACTGAGTACTGACCGTGTTTTCCTTTTTTTTATTGCATTTAATGGAAATTTAGGAAATCGTATTCGGGTATCCGGATTTCGTTATACGGTTTAACCGTATACCCGAAAACCGTATACCCGGTTAAACCGTATCGTATCTGGAACAAAAAATTTGGTGTTTTAAAAACCGCATACCCGATACGGTTTTGAAAACCGTATCGGGTACCCGGTTTTGCTCACCCCTAGTGGTGAGTGCGTGTGTGTGTGTGTTTGTGTTGTGTCGGTGTTGGTGTTGTCGTGCTTGGTTGTTGTTGTTGCTGCGGCTAGGTGCTGGTCCACGGTGGCAGCGGAGGTGGTGGTTGTCGGGGCTAGGAGGGAGTTCGGGTGTGAGTACGAGTCGGGATTTGAATAGCTTAAGACGAGTTTTTATTTAATTAATTAGTTTCGTATTTAATTTAATTAGATTAGTTAGTAATTATATTTAATTATCGTAATTAGGTGCCGACTTTATGGAGGAGGATATTTGTATACGGTTGCTTTATTGTTTAGCGGGATTTGATAAAAGCTAGGTTAATCCTACTCAGTTTTAATATACATTTGAATGGTCATGTGAGTCGTATTTTAGTTGTCATTG
This sequence comes from Silene latifolia, assembly GCF_048544455.1. NCBI lineage: Eukaryota > Viridiplantae > Streptophyta > Magnoliopsida > Caryophyllales > Caryophyllaceae > Silene > Silene latifolia. The sequence goes on from NC_133526.1 coordinate 145,644,789, forward strand.
CATTATAACATGATATTGGTTAAGATGACTTGATGACGGTAATTGGCATATTGTGTGGTATTTTGCATTTATTGTATTTGTCATGTATATTGGAGAATATGACGGTTGCGATTATTTGGTTGTTGTTGAGGAGACGGAAGGCGGTTGGGAGACCATCTTCCACTTGAATCGCCTCTTGGAGCTTCCCAGTGTAAGAGGGATGTGCATATTAATGACTTGAGTTTGGGGGACTCGTGTAGTTGAGACACGACGTCTGGCAGGGGACCCAGTTGGCTTCCGGGGCCGGTACGTCTGGGCGTGTCCCGGTACCAGCGTGGTGGTTGTTTGATAGCGTTTCATTCATGTCATAGCCATGTTGCATATTCACACATTTGTGTCATGTCTCACCTTATTTATTGAAACTGACGTGTGTAGATACCTCATTTCTGCACCTCTCGCAAACCACCCGGTGATGATTGGGCCGCATGTTTGGTACGCGGAACGATTTGTGACAGTTCATAAGTTTATCGTCAAGTGATTGCTCAAATATTAATGTCTACCTCTTAGTTGTCATCTACGTGCCGATACGGTCGTTTTGACAATAATTAAAATACATTTGGAGTCCGAGTCTAAAACCGTCTCCATTTTCTGATAATCGTTCAACCCCGAGTCGGGATGTTCTGGAACGTTCCGGATATTTCTATTCCATATTTTATAAATATTTCACAATCTTTATCTTTTGGCAAACAATTTCCCGTAATATTCATATAAAGTATTAAGGAAAATCAAATTATTCCGTCCTACCATAACTCAAACACGGTAATCTTTCTTCCGCAGGAGGAAACCACTTGGGAACAGACGCAGCAGGTGCTGCGCCTCTTCCAAGAGACGCAGTGCTTGCTGCGCCTCTTCCCAGGTCCTATTCTGCGTAGTTTTCGTATCTTTTTCATATCTTTCCGAGATTCACTTCCAAAGAGTCTCCGAAACCCTATTTCCTCCACGTGATTAGTATAAATAGGAGCCTTCGCTCCTCCTATTTCTCACGCGAGTGTCCGCCCTTCTCTTCTCCCTTTGCATTCTAGACTTTTGTTCTTACTTTTTGGCGTCTACGTGCTTGATCTTTCGACCACGTAAGCTCGGATCCTTCTGAGTACCAGCCGCGTTTCAATGACCGACCAATTTGACCAACTACACAATCAATCAACTTAATTAATCTAATCGTTTTCCTCTTACGAGGGCACTTTCTTTGCATTCGCGTCGAGCATCACTAATCGATATCTTAGTCCTTCTCGTTTCGTCAACATGTAAGTCTGAGGGTGTAAATCTCTCTTTTATTTATTGTATTTTAATTATTGTATCACAATTGTAAGGTTTATGTCGAAAATACCTCTTAAAACCGATTTTTAAACCATGCTTTAAAAACCTCTTTTTACGGATTTCCAGAAGATTAACCGTCGAGAAAGGACGCAGCAACTGCTGCGCCTCTTCGAAGGAGCGCAGTACCTGCTGCGCCTCTTCGTGAGGCTGCCGCAGTTCCTGCTTCCTTTCTTCTTCCTTCGTCCTCTGTAATTCGTCAAAGTGTATTTGTTTCGTTTGTTTTCTTTAATTCTTCGTCATAATAGCATATATTTCACATGTATATTATTCATTATCATTAACATATTTAATTCGTCATTAAATTCGACTTAAATCCCTTATAACCAATATTTGCGGGTTTTCGTCATTAAATTCAATCCGGGTTGTAGAAGTTCGATTTGTTCATATTGAGTTTCTGGAATTCTTCTTTGATATATTTTAATCTGTCTTTTGTCATATTCATCGCATGTTCATCATTAATTCGTTATTAATTTGTCATATTTAACCTATTTAGTTCACCTATGTCACTAATCAATCATTCATTCATGTAGTTAATCCATCTTATCTCCGTCTCATCCATGTTTATTGTTTTATGACCCTTAATCACATGTAAATAACCTACTAATCACTTCCATCCGAGTAAATAAATTAATCCATCGTTAAATTCATCAATGAGTATTAACAACACGCAATTCCGGCTTCACAGCCAGAATTCAGGTCAGGAACAGACGCAGCGTCTGCTGCGCCTATTCCAAAGGACGCAGCTCTACTGCGCCTGTTCCGGGTTGAATTCTGTCCCTGAACTCCGTTTTCTTCTTGACTTAGTTTAATTAACTTACATTTAACTAACTATTATTCGTATTATCACCTACTGATCGGTTCGTAATTCTTTCTTTTATTCTTTTTCTCAAATTTTCCGTTTTAAAGGTATTTTCGACATAAATCGCCTAATCCGTTGTAATTATTGTAATTTTCATTATTGTAATTTATAATTATTGTGTTTCTTTTATTGCTTGAATGTTTTCACATGTAATTGAGCATTAAATCCCTAATTCGACCTAATTGTTTGCTAAATTAATTGTCCACCGACTTAGTATTAATTCTCACATGCTAGGATTAAAACTTGGATGTTGCATTGCATGCATACAATCGACGATATATCGAGTATAGACAATCTTCCCTAATCATTAGTAGAGGCCGCTATCGAGGCGGGCAGGATTAGGTGTTCGATCAAAAGAGCTTCCTAATACGTACCCTTACCCCTTACTCCAGATCTCTGTGAACATCCGTGTTCATTGGCATCCACGAGAGTCATTCTAGACATAGAATGCTAAGGGTAACGATTGCTTAGTGTTCATGTCTCTACTTTGTGTCTTGACATGACACGAGGTATTCGAACGGTTCCAATTTCCCATAAAAATTGGTGGCGACTCCAACAAAAATGCAAACGCTTGTTTCTCTTCTCTCCCAAGCGCCCCCGTGGGCCCCCCGCTGTCCACAGTTTGGCGACTCCGCTGGAGATAATACACTTACGTGTAGCTAAGGGTGAAACTTGAACAAGGTTAGGGAATAGTTTGTACAAGACAATTGTCGGTTTTCATAACTCGGTCTTCCTAGACCGTTTTATTCGGCCTTCCTAGGCCCAACCCAACCTATTCGACCAATTGTCCCGTCTAAACGGTCCTAATTATTATTTGGGCCTAAGGATGGATACCGATTGACGTCATCCATACCATGATGCTTACTCTTGTTTGTGTCAAGGGCCTTCACTACATGAGGAAATGGACTAGGAATCGGCCTTACTCTTGTTTGGTACGAGCCTCTCCACAGACTTCGGGTTTGATGGTTCGGTATGGCAACCCACCCTTTAAACCAAAACCCTTTTAAATGCACTCAGCATCTCGTTATAATGCTTGTATAAATGCTTGTACATTACATGATCACCATTTTCTAAACAAAACCATGACGATTTTTCAAAAATCAAAACCCCTTTTCTTAATCAAAATTTCGAAATAGGCCATTTGATTAGCACAAAATCCAGTCGAAACTCTGTCCGTTTGTCAAGTCAAAATTCGGGCCACAAGCCCATTTCAAAACCTCACTTCGAGTCCACTCCTACAACTACACTATAGTTGACTAGGATACACATTTTCAAAATCTTTGTCTTTCTTCAAAACTCACTCAACACAGGTGGCACACACCCACTTCACGAGTCAAAACATTTCTTCTTTTAGCAAGTGTGTTAGAATGGTCGATCGTGTTTTGATTCGTCATCGATCTCTTATCCAGTTTTCAAGATGCCTGGATCCAGCGAAACAAACCTCAACCAACTTCAAGATGGTAATGATCGAATCCTAGCCGAGCTAGCCCGTATCCAAGATACCCAAGACCAAGTTCATGATCGCCTTGAGACCATCGAGGGTCAGATCTATGCCGTAGAGGGAAGGTTGCCTCCCCATGAAAGTGAAGTAATAGGTGACTCCGAGAATGAATCCAGGGATGAAAATCCTCTCATGGGGATGACTGTAGCTGAGAAAAGACTCCAATACTTAGAGGAGCAATTGATGTACCTTAAGGGGGATGACATTTATAGAGAGAATAATCGCAAGTACGAGGCCGTCGATGCCAAATTACCAACCAACTTCAATATGACGGATATCCCTAAATTCAAGGGTCATGAGAACCCTTTGAACCACATCCGTGCTTTCAAGGATTACATGTCTATCAAAGGCATCAAACCCGAGATGTTCTTAAGGATCTTTCCTTCATCTCTTGACACTATCCCAAAGCAATGGTTCTACTCTCTAGATCATAAGAAGGTCGCTACTTGGGAAGATGCCGCAATCGAGTTTTCTAAACAATATGCGGATAATGCCAAGATCCAAGTTAACATGCGCACTCTAGAGGTTCTTACCCAAAATGACAAAGAAGGATTCACCGACTTCCTAAGTAGGTGGAGGAAGACTAGTACCCAACTAGTTGAACGCCTGGATGAGGCTACCCATGTGGAGAAGTTCGTGGATAATCTCAAACCCATTTATGCCAACCATTTGAGATACCAAAACATCAAAAGTTTCAAGGACTTAACCGTACTAGGGACAAGGATTGAAGATGACATCCGTAAAGGACTCTTGTCCAAAACGGTAGGTCGAAGATATCAAGGCTCAACAAGCCGTTCATACGGCTCTACTAGCAAGACAGATGAAGTTAACCTTCTCGATCCATCCAAGAAAACTATCCCACCAAGGAAATTCACAAATCTTGGGGACACTTACGCCAACGCTCTAAAAAGGCTAATGAAGTAAGGCAAACTCCAACCCATTGGACCTACTCCCGAACCCGAAAGGAAATCCAAGTTCTGGGACGAGAACTCATACTGTGAATACCATAGGGGCAAGGGACATGACACAGAAAAGTGCTACAAGTTGAAAAATGTGCTTCAAGACACGATTGAAGATGGTCGATTGCCAATACCGCCGGGAGGTAAACCCAACAACACTCAAAATCCTCTTGGAGTTCTAGTGATCACAAGTGATGAATCTACCTTAGATTGTTCACACCTCATTTCTCCAATCGAAAATGAAATCTATGCAATCGAAAATGAAGGTTTCTACTATACCATCTCCCCTACTATTTCCAACTTCATCACATGGGCAAGGAGTGTGGATAGGCAAGTTTGGGAATTAGAAAATGTGGTAATAACTGCTCGTGATCCCAACGCAACACCTAAAGAGCATGTGCCACTAGTCTTCTCTCAAAATACTACTATGCAAGAAATAGTCATTGTGGTAGATAAATTAGTTGACCAAATCATACGACTAGAAGATGAAATCATGAGAATGAGAAAACTAGCTACAATCAATGGAGTTTGGGCCGACGATGATGAGGACGAGTATCTCATTGAAAACTCCCTAGTCAAAGAAATAGTCCAAAATGGCGAAGATCAAGATGTGGACCACCTAACTCGTTCGGGTCGTCCATATCAAAGCACTACTCAAAATGGTCCAACCAACGTTGTCACACCAAATGATAATGAAGATGACTCCACTGATCATTTGCTCAAGAAATTACAGAAGACAAATGCTGATCTTTCAGTCTGGCAATTAGTAGCAAGCTCGTTCCCACATCGCCAAGCTTTACTGCATGCCTTGGCCAAGCTAAATGTAGCACATAACTCGACACCCGAAGATGTAGTCAACTTGGTCTTCCAAGAATCACCGAAGCTAAGTAATCCTATTACTTTCTCAGACGAAGATTTACCGCCTTTCGGCGCTAGTCACAACTTGGCTCTCTACATCACTGTCATTTGTCTAAAGAAAAAAGTGCCAATGACCTTGGTAGATGATGGCTCTGCGGTCAACGTCATACCCCTCAAAACGGCATACAAGTTAGGCATGAAAGAGTCGGATTGGACCCTTACCAATCAAGGTGTGCGTGCATATGATGGTACACGACGAAAGGTGGTAGGACTTGTTAACCTAACCATAGCCACAGGGCCAATTGAGCGAAAGGTTAACTTCCAAATAGTGGACATCGAAGCTTCCTTTAACATACTTCTGGGAAGACCTTGGATTCACGCTTCCAAAGCAGTAACATCCACTCTTCATCAAAAGATCAAAATCCCACTAAATGGCAAAGTAGTGACGATCACTTCGTCACCCATCAAGGCAATAATCGAAAAACAGTCGAACAATCAAGTCCTTGCAGATCCCGTATACGAACTTGAGGGCTTCCAAAGCATAAGTGTCATAGAAAGTGAGTTGGCACCCTTATACTATGATCCCTACTCCAACTTGGTGGTCAACCACATGCACAAATCCCAGGGATACTTCCCTGGAATGCCTTTAAACCCTATTCGGAAAAACACCTTCGCACCATACAAGGAAGGCAACTCAAAAAGAATACCACTTGGACTAGGGTACAAACCCACTAAAGAGGAGGTTCTCAAGATGCTTGCTCAAATTCAGAACCGTAAGTACACAGGAGTCCAAATGCGACCCTATCTCCCCACCTTAAATGGGTACTTTGTTAAGGAAGGAAGCCTGGAACTCTTTCACGGATTTCCCGAGCCTTGGCATTATCTCGAGAGGAAGCTAGCCGGAATCGAGATCCTTCACGATTGCTACTTCATTCCTCCAGAAACGGTTCCTACCGTCAAAACCCGTCAAGCACCTTGCTTAGAGGAACAAGCTGTTAGCTTGTTGTTCGGAGAAGATCGATTTGTTAGAGCCGCGCAGGATGAGATCATTACCATGATACTTCAAGATGACCACTTCAACCCTACCGCGTTAATCACAGAAACAAACGCAAATTAGCAGAAAGGATGGAGAAAATCGATCAAGTGGACCAACAATCAAGGACGACTCTTCAAGCTCACCACTGGAGAAGGAGAGATGTTCAAAGGAGAACCAGAAGACGATGAGTTCGAGTCGGAGTCGGAGTCAGAGTCGGAGTCTAGAGAAGTCACTAGGAAATCTCCTCCCGTCGTTATCCCCATTCCCTTTGTTTCTCCTAGCTTAGCCTTGAGTAGTCACAGTAGTTCGGGAAATGTCCCAACCACTGTCCCTTTGCCGCCACTGACCATGGATCAGATGGCTTCTTTGTTTCAACTTTACTCAAATTTTAATATAAATAAATCAGGTTCTGCTTACTCTTTGTGTTATCTTGAGTGCAATTCTGTTTACGATGATACTGAGGATGACCAAGACCCAGACTCGATCGAGATACCTCCCTACGTAGCCAAAGAAATACTACAGGAAGGGGAAGGGGGACCAGTAATAGTGGACACCGAACCCATCAATGTAGGAACCGAACTAGAACCCCAAGAACTTAGGATAGGGACTACCTTGAGCTCTACCGAAAGGGCCGATTTCATAGACCTCCTAAACGAGTTCAAAGACGTTTTTGCTTTGTCCTACAAAGATATGCCAGGAATCGACAGGGATATCGCCGAGCATAGGATTCCGATAAAGCCAGGTTTCAAACCTGTGAAACAGAAGCTTCGACGAATGAGAACGGAATGGGCTCTCAAGATTAAGGAAGAAGTTGATAAGCAATTCAAAGCCGGGTTCATCAAAGTTTTCGAGTATTCTGACTGGGTGGCCAACATAGTACCTGTACCCAAAAAGGATGGGAGAATCCGCGTTTGTGTTGACTTTAGGGACTTAAACAAAACAAGTCCTAAAGATGACTTCCCTCTACCACACATCGACATATTAGTGGACAATACCGCAGACCACGCATTACTATCCTTCATGGATGGATACGCGGGTTATAATCAAATCAAAATGGCCATGGAAGATATGCATAAGACCGGCTTTGTCACTCAATGGGGAACCTACTGCTATACAGTGATGCCGTTTGGATTAATCAACGCCGGAGCTACATATCAACGTACCGCAACTACACTCTTACATGACATGATGCACAAAGAATTTTAGGTATACGTAGACGACATGATCGTCAAGTCCAAGGATAGAGAGGGGCATATTGCGAACCTTCGCAAATTTTTCGCAAGACTACGAAAGTACAACATGAGGCTCAATCCTCAGAAGTGCACATTCGGGGTAACGTCTGGCAAACTCCTGGGATACGTCGTTAGTCAAAGAGGTATAGAAATAGACCCTTCCAAGATCAAGGCTCTGATCGAAATGCCACAACCACAAACAGAAAAAGAAGTCAGAGGATTCCTGGGAAAAGTGCAATATATAAGTCGATTCATATCGAAACTTACAATGATTTGTGAGCCTATCTTCAAGAAGCTCAAGAAGACAGACCACACCATGTGGGATGATGATTGTCAAAAGGCATTTGACAAAATAAAGGAGATATTGGCCAAACCGCCAGTGCTCATGCCACCTCAACGAGATCAACCTCTTGGTTTATATCTCACAGTAACCGAAACCGCTATGGGTGCCATGCTAGCTCAAACTGTAGGAAATGAAGAAAGGGCTATCTACTACCTTAATAAGAAGTTCTTGGAGTACGAGTGTAAATATTCACAACTCGAAAAGACATGCCTCGCTCTTGTGTGGGCAACGAAGAAGCTACGCCATTACATGCTTAGCTACTCCGTGAAAATATACTCCAAAATGGATCTAGTCAAATACCTCTTCGAAAAACCCGTCCTCAACGGACGCCTAGCAAGATGGACTTTGATGCTCTCAGAATTCGATCTCAAATACGTGCCTCTGAAAGTAATAAAAGGTCGCGCCGTTGCCGAATTCTTTGCAGAGAATCCCATCAACGATGCACAAACAATAGATACTTGGTCATTTTCGGACGAGGATATACTCCTAACTAATGTAGACTCCTGGGACCTTTACTTTGATGGAGCGTCAAACTTAAGAGGATTTGGAATAGGAGTGTTGCTCATTTCTCCTGAAGGCGAGCATACACCAATCTCTGTCAAACTCGACTTCGAGGTGACAAATAACGCCGCAGAATACGAAGCTTGTCTCATTGGACTACAAGCGGCAATAAGCTTAGGCATTAAAAATCTTCGCATGCATGGGGATTCATCCCTAATCATCAACCAAATTACAGGATCTTGGAAAATCCGAAGCGAAAGCCTCGCACCTTATCAGGCTAGAATAGACCAAGTTGCTCAATTCTTTGATCACGTAACCTATCTACACCTACCTCGAGAGGAAAATCAATTTGCAGATGCTCTTGCAAAACTCGCATCTTTGATTAATATGCCAGACAACATGATGGAAATGCCTTTATGCATCGCACGACGGTCGGAGCCGGCTTATGTGCATCAAATCACCGATGAAGAGGAGATCGCGCAGGAACCCTGGTTCCAAGCAATCCTGAATTTCAAGCTCAATGGTACCTATCCACCGGATATGGACAAGAGGGGACAACGTGCTATACGCCTACTCGCTTCCCAATACGTTTTCATGCAAGGATAGTTATACAAAAGAACACCTCTTGGTGTAATCCTACGTTGCCTTGATCATTCACGTGCACGAAAGGTGATGGAAGAAGTCCACGATGGAGAATGCGGTCCTCACATGAGTGGGCCCATGATGGCAAAGAAAATCACACGTTTGGGATATTATTGGACCACAATGGAATCCAATTGCATCAAATACGTAAGACATTGCCACAATTGCCAAATCTTCGGGAATGACAACATATCCCTCCTTCATTGCTCTATACGATGACCTCCCCTTGGCCATTTTCTGCTTGGGGAATTGACATAATCGGGAAGATAACCCCAGCCGGAACAGGAGGTCACTGTTTCATCTTAGTGGCAATTGACTATTTTACCAAGTGGGTAGAAACGGCTTCCTACACCAGTCTCACGGCCAAAAATGTGGCAAAGTTCATACAATACAACATCATCTGTCGATACGGTTGCCCGCATGAGATCATTAGTGATAATGGATCCTATTTCCAAGCTGAGACTGAGCAATTGCTAGCCAAGTACAAAATTAGGCATCACCACTCTTCGCCCTATAGACCACAGACTAATGGTGCGGTAGAGGCAGCAAATAAGAACGTTGTCACAATTCTCAAGAAAATGATTGACAACTATCGAGATTGGCCAAACAAGATACCCTTTGCTCTGTGGGGATATCGTACATCTGTTAGGACGCCCACTGGGGCTACTCCTTTCTATTTGACCTACGGCATGGAGGCTGTACAACCAGTTGAGCTAGAGATACCATCCTTGCGTATCTTACTCGAGAGTCAAATCCCAGAAGCTGATTGGAAGAGGGATAGATATGAAGAACTTATCCTCCTGGATGAACGCAGGCTACACGCCTTGCATAATGTCCAAATATACCAAGCCCGTATCAAACGAGCTTTCAACAAAAGGGTTAAGCCCAGAAACATCAAGGAAGGAGACTTAGTGCTCAAATCGGTTAGAGCTCTTTTACCTGTCGATCCACGGGGAAAATTCAAACCTAATTGGGCCGGACCTTTTTTAGTCAAGTCCATACTTCCGGAGGGTGCAGTTAGAATCACAGACCTAGATGGGAATGGATTCTCCAACCCGACGAACCTTGACCAATTGAAACGGTACTATGCCTAGAATAGGACCAAAAACGCGCCTCGCGTAACCCCACGTGTCGCTCTTGTGGCACTAAATAAACCGGCCCCTGGCCAAGCTGAAATAAGCTAATGTCACTGTGCTCTTGCATTTTAACAAATTTGTCATCCTCATGTCATCAAATAAACTAAATTTGCACCTTCAGAGTAAGCACAAGCTCATGCTAATTTTCTAAGTTCATTACAGGCTCTTGCTTAGAACAATTATTCTTTTACATTTACTTGAACTACGCACAAGGGTTTGATTTCATTTTCTAAGTGAATACGTAGGCAATCCTTCACAGGATACAACCCATGATTTTCAAAAATGTAAATAGAAGGACATTTGCATTGCATTTGGAATTCGACAAGAATAATAAATAGAAAATCACAACGGTTTCATAACCATTTAACCTTTTTTATTTCATTCATTTTCTAATAATAATAGTACGCTACATAATAAAAATAGAAGAGGCTAGGATTCTAAAAACCCCACCTTTTTTATTACAACAATAATAATAATAAATAATAATAAAAGGACTTGGGCTATTCTTCCATCTTCCCTTTGCCCTTGTCATTTTGTCATACTTCTTGTCACGACCTCGACCCGGACGCTCTTGCGCCACTTCAGACCTAATCACCAATGGTCTTTCTCGAGGCCTCGACTTCCCATTATTGCCAACCACCATTTCCACGACAGGAGAGATCTTCGGTTTCTTCCAAGGATGAATAACTCGAAGCCCGGCTTCTTCTTCTCCTTCTGTCAAATGCTTCTCTTTCTCTACCTCGTGCACCTTGTAATCCACAAGCTCGCGCTTCCTCAATATCTCGCGTTCTTCAGGAGTAGTAGCTCTCCTCCATCGCAGATAAGAATCCGACACCCATAAGGCATTAGCGGAGAAATTCAAGAACCACATGTTTCTTTGGGCCCATTTAATGGCCATTCCCTCCGGCTATCAGTAGTAAGTGCCACAGCGGTCTGCGCAATGGTATCCAGCTTCGAGATCATCTACTTCATCCCGATTTGTCTCATCAGTCTTTCCGGGAAGATACACACCATGAATTCCAAGCCAGGAATGCGCACGGACCTAGTAGGATCCAAAGAAGACACTCCAGTGACGGATTTGAGGTGCCACCAAGGTACGACCCACCTAATCAAAGGACCATCCTCACTCTTCAGTTTATTCTTCCAGTAATCACAGACCCGAGTGAAGTCCACCATGCACAACCTCGTCCTCATCGCAATCGGGCGGTCATGGTAAGAAGGAACATGAACTGGGGGCTCGATCAATCGAAGCCGTTCCATAAGCCAAACCTACCAAAAGCAGGTATTAGACATCAAACACGAAAAGAAAAAAAAAGTGTTGTTTTACCTGCAAGATGACGGGACTTCCCAAATACGGTAGGTCGCGGTTGGATTTCCTATTATCCAAGCCCAACAAGATCTCTCCTAAGCATAAACAAGCTGAGCTCCTGCGCAGCTCCATTTGCTCAACAAGGACTAGAAAACGGGGATCACCTCTCAAGTCTTCATTAACATGCCCTTGGAAGACATACGCATGCAAAAGGCAAAACCCAAATGCCCTCCGCCTAGCAACATAAGAAACGGTGGGGTCGGCCCTATTTATGAATCGGTCTATGAAGTCCAGCATTCTCACTCCTTTCGAGGTAACTAGACGGTCTACCTCAAGTCTAGTCAACCCAAGCAAATCTCTAAATTTACTCTTGTACCCTTGCAAAGTAGAAGGAATGGAAGGCAAGTGTTCGGGATCCCACTCACCAACCGCAGCAATTTCTTCAGGAAATGGGCAAATGTCGCCTCCAGGGAACGCAAAAACGTGATAATTCGGGTCCCAATAATCAAGACAAGCATCCAAGAACGGTCTAACAACCTTGATTAGCCTCAAACTCAACAATAATCCAAGGTTATAGGCACCCATATCATATTTTTCCATGTTCGAAAATTCGTTGGTCCATTCCTTCAAGCGAATCTCCAAAGTATTCATGATGAAGAGTTTATTTTGAGAATAAGACGAAGAAGAGACGGAAGAATTATGTGAATAAAAGCTCCATCAACGTTTCTATTTATACTAATTTCTGTTTCCAAAAATCTGCCAGAGCAGAACACCTTGGGAACAGGCGCAGCACCTGCTGCGCCTCTTCAAAGGGACGCAGCTCATGCTGCGCCTCTTCCTCGGCTTCACTTATGTGATTTTCGCGTTGGATCTTTCCTAATTCCATGACGAATAATCCTATTCCTACGGGTTATTATTTTGTTAAATATGTGAAAATTACCATGTTTCAGGTTTCCTAATTTCGCGGGCACGAATTTCGAAGTGACATCGACATTTTCGCCATTTTACCACACGTGCACATTTTCATTTTAGGAAATAGTTTTCATTTTCATTTTAGGAAATAATTTTCGTTTTAATTCATTTTAATTCACTTACATTTCTCATTTAATTCATTTATTTTAGAAAATAATTTTCAATTTACCGAATTTCAACATTTATATATTAATTTCAATTTCTTAATTCCATTTCTACACTTCTAACTTATAGATTTCTATTTTTCTTTTTTTTTAGGGGTAACCCTCCCTACCGTCCGGTCATTTCCAGCAAATTTTTTGCATTTTTTGCATTTCTTTTGAGTCTTTCGTTTCGCGCTAATTAAGGCCATATATATATACAAATGAATGTTTTGCGTGATTTCTATGTAAATTTCGGCAGCATGACGGCGTAAACCGTCATCTACCAAACCTGTTCAAAGCTAACCTGCAGATACAAGCAACACAACCCAGCATCAAAGGCTCTCAGGCCATCTTATATACACCAAACAAGGAAATGTACAGCAAACTGGGGGCTCTCGCCCCAAACAAAAGTCCAAAAAAATGTCCAAAATCAAGGTCCAAAATGTACAAATATGCAAGTCTACAAAAACAAAGCAAAACTATTGCTGGTCGCCCTCCAGCTCCGCAACTCTTGCCGCAAGAGCGGCAATCTCGGCGTCCCGAACCTCGAGCTCCCTCAACAAGCGAGCTGTCTCCTCCCGAGATCAATCAACTCTCGCTCCAGCTCGCGGTCCCCCTGTAAACAACAACAAAATTGGCTCATGTCAATCGTGTCAAATCAGTCCAGGCAATTACAAGGGAATTAAAAATCAAAAATGAAATAGGCATAAGGTTCATACATGACGACCTCGACCGCCGACAAGTACCTCGACGGCAGTAGCTCGCAGCCGGTTGGCCACCCTCCATAGCGCCACGAACCGAGACGGCGCAACCTGCATTTTCAAAAGGAAGTTCTCAATAAATTTAATAAAGTTCAATCAAACGTGTTCTTATACAAAAATTATACAAGTCAGAGGCTCACCCTCCGAATCGATGCTTGCCGATCGTCCGTGGCAACATCCGTCACAGCCACGTCAAAGTCACGCAGCTCGGAGATCGTCGTCCTCCCGGTCGCGTCAGTGTACTCGAGGGTCTCGGGGTACTCTGGGGGCTCGATGCTCGCCGCCTCAACCTCCTGTGAAGCCAAATATTTCTCATTAATCGATGATCTTTCATCATAAGTTCTCAAAAAATCAAGTAAAGAAGAAGAGTAAAGATGCTCACCACTACCGGCCAGTACGCCAACCTCCCGTAGAGGAACGCCGAGTAGTCCTCGCGAGGAAGAAGGAGGGCGTCACCACCGACGCCAGCCAAGTCAGCCTCCCTCTCTGCCTCAGAAGGCTCCCTGAACATCGTCCTAGGAGGATCGATGGGAACCGTCAACACGTCCCGAGAGCACTGACGAGCCAAGCGCTCGCCCAAGTACCACACAGACCCATTGACGTCCTCGGCGGCAGCAGCTGCTCGAGCTCCCGGGTCGAAGGACCTCAGCCACAAAAGGAGGCGCTCCGGCGTACTCCGCCCAAGGTCTGGGCACCCACTGTGATAAGACAAACAAGGATCATTCCTATGATCGATTAAAAACAATGAAGAAGCAAATGAATATAAGTGAGAAGCTTACGCTGTCCGGTGAAAGAGCGTTCACGTCCCGCCGAAAACGCCATGAGAGGAACGCTTGCTCCTCGTCCTACACATCACCCAATCCCTCACAACGGGATAGGCCTTCTCCAGCGGCTCCGTCCTCTTGGGCGCGAGGCCCGGGAAGTAGGAGTACACCCACGCCTGTGAAACAAGATAGTCAATAACGATCATTCGTGATTTGATAAATAAAGGAATTGATTTCAAGTCTCAATGAAGGTTCATACCTCCGGCGAGAGTCCGGTCCGACAAAGACCAGGAGAAGTCCCCTTCTCCATCAACTCCGGACGAACCATGGCCCTCATGAAGCGAATGAGGACCGCAAAGCCAAGCAGTGACCCGGTCCCCAACGCCCTAGGGAGCTCGGTCGAAAAGAGGAAGGGAAGAAGCTTCGTCGACAACCTCTCTCCCTTGTCTCCGAGGTAAATCGAAGACAAAACCACCGAGCCACAAACGAGCCCTCTGCTCAGCTGTACAGGGAGGAGGAGCCGTCTCCCTCCCATCAATCGTCACCAGCGCCAGGATCTTTCCCGCAAAGTAGTCTCGAACGTAGGAGCTGGGCACCAAGCCCGGCACTGTGACGGCCTTCGGCGACAAGTTCCAGCCGATAAATCTCCTCGCCTCGGCCGAGTCTACCCTCATGGCAGTCTCCGGCCACTCCACCTCCTCGGTCCCACACGGCAGACCAGAAACCATGCAGTAGTCCTCCAGAGTGATTCCCACCTCACCAAAAGGCATGTGAAACGTGGAAGTCGTATCCCAGAATCGGTCCAAGAAAGCGCGGACCAGGCTAAGGTTAGCCCGCAGCTTCCTCTTCGCGATATCCCTCCAAGCCTGCACTAAAGAACCGAACGCTCCGCGCTCGATCATGGCGCGCTCCTCTGCCGACAGCCGCTCATAGCCCGAGAACGACCTGATGTTCCCGGCCTCGTATTGTGATTTGAAACAAAAGCTATCTTTAGTTTTGAATGAAAATTGGAAAAGATATGAGCAAATGAAACGAAAGAAGATGAGTGATGAGTAGTGAATTACTATTTACCAAACTCTTCACCGTCCTGTAGGACAGGTGACCCTCTGCAGCCCACAGCAGGTGCCTACTCTCCCAAGTCTCAGCCCACGCAGGAGCTCCTCTCAGCTGACGACCTCCTCGTCCAACGTTGGCCCGTCTCGGGGCCTCCTCCCCCTCAGCAGCCTCCTCCTCGTGCACCTCGTCTCCAGCAGCCATCACCGCGGCGGTGAAGGCCTGCTCTAGAGCCTCCTCGACAGTAGCAGTGTCTATCCCCATGGGAGCTCTCCCAGAAGTAGAAGCCACATCACCTGTGACATTAAAGCAAATTTAGGCCGCGTCACATGACGACAAGCCTTGGTTAAGGAATTTTCGAGCCTTTGGAAGCTCTGAAACCGCTCTTTTCTCGCCGTCGTTGGCCATATTCTCACCAATCCGATCACTCATGTGGTAATTTGGGTCAAGTCAAGCCTAATTTGAAGCCTAGTTCCGGGTTCGAGTCGAAATTTCGGCAGCATTTCGTTATAATGGCGATTATGCCTTAGAAAGTGTCCTGAAAAAGCCGTCACAAACCAAAATTCCGAGATGATAAAAAGTTTACCCATCATCCAAGGGTCCCAAATATCAAGTTTCATCGCAAATGGGCAATCCTAAGGCTATTTTCGAAGCAATTTACGGTTTAGCTGTGAAATCGTCTCAAATTTCACTCAAAGGCTCAAAAACTCAACGAAAATTCGAAATAAATACATGGTTATGTTCCTTATACTACCAATTATCCATTTCTAATGTCAATTTGACAGAGCAAATGCATTTGGGGGAAAAGCCCCAAATTTTCGATCAATTGGGTCATGAACCCTAATTTTTCGATCCAAAATTCGACAAATACAGAAGATTAATGCAAGAATGAGACACATACCTCGATTAGTCATGATTAATGCAAGCTTTTGGATCAAACCTTGGCGAAAATGATTGAATTTTGAGAGAGAAATTGAAGGATTTGTATTTCGAAATAATGAAATGAACCTTCTAATTATCGCGTTTTTACGCAGAAAATACACTTTGGGGAACAGACGCAGCAGGCGCTGCACCTCTTCCAAGAGACGCAGCTCTTGCTGCGCCTCTTCCTTGTGTTCCCTCCACACGAATTTTCAAAAATTCGTTATGAGTTCGTTATTTGTGGGCCCATCTTTGGTGCGCCTCTTCGCCGATGCTATTTTATCCTTTTGGTCCGTTTGACGATTATCTTTCGTTCCGGCCCGCATTTACCAAGCCAGCAACAGACTGTTACATGTCATTTATTGCTTCCAAGACCTTTTCTCGTCGCAACGAGCATTTATTCCTTCACATGTGTTTCGACACACCTTCATGAGAGTAAGCGGATATACTTTCCCTCTCACGATATGGAGATTAACGTCTACCCAAACAGATTTCTCCTCAGCAGTTCCCGCCTGTGTCCTGCTCTTTGCCCTTTATCTCAAAGACTACCCAAGCAGTCTTCTTTCAGCAGTTCCCGTCTGTGTCCTGCTACTCACTTTATTTTAGCCCTCACGCTTACCCTTAGCTCCTACGCTTACCCTTAACTCCCATACACCTCCGGAAGCATTTCGAGAAGAAGTCTCAGGTATGGTCTCTTCTCATGGCTGGCGAGCCTCCTTACGTAGTCTAAATGACTTTAAACGACCCTCCCCGATAGTCGACAGACTCTAAAATGTTCCCGACGACAGTCCTTGGCTCGACTCCCCTTGAGCCGCCTCGCGTCGCCATAGTCGTCAGGTTGTAATCTTCGATTGACCTGATGGCTATACTTTGACTTTCGCCTTGTCCAAGCCTCAGTCAAAGTGGGGGCTCTATAGATACCTCATTTATGCACCTCTCGCAAACCACCTGGTGATGATTGGGCCGCATGTTTGGTACGCGGAACGATTTGTGACAGTTCATAATTTTATCGTCAAGTGATTGCTCAAATATTAATGTCTACCTCTTTGTTGTCATCTACAAGCCGATACGGTCGCTTTGACAGTAATTAGAGTACATTTGGAGTCCGAGTCTAAAACCGTCTCCATTTTCTGATAATCGTTCAATCCCGAGTCGGAATGTTCTGGAACGTTCCGGATATTTCTATTCCATATTTTATAAATATTTCACAATCTTTATCTTTTGGCAAACAATTTCCCGTAATATTCATATAAAGTATTAAGGAAAACCAAATTATTCCGTTCTACCATAACTCAAACACGGTAATCTTTCTTCCGCAGGAGGAAACCACTTGGGAACAGACGCAGCAGGTCCTGCGCCTCTTCCAAGAGACGCAGTGCTTGCTGCGCCTCTTCCCAGGTCCTATTCTGCGTAATTTTCGTATCTTTTTCATATCTTTCCGAGATTCACTTCCAAAGAGTCTCTGAAACCCTATTTCCTCCACGTGATTAGTATAAATAGGAGCCTTCGCTCCTCATATTTCTCACGCGAGTGTCTGCCCTTCTCTTCTCCCTTTGCATTCTAGACTTTTGTTCTTACTTTTTGGCGTCTACGTGCTTGATCTTTCGACCACGTAAGCTCGGATCCTTCTGAGTACCAGCCTCGTTTGCATGACCGACCAATTTGACTAACTCCACAATCAATCAACTTAATTAATCTAATCGTTTTCCTCTTACGAGGGCACTTTCTTTGCATTCGCGTCGAGCATCACTAATCGATATCTTAGTCTTCTCGTTTCGTCAACATGTAAGTCTGAGGGTGTAAATCTCTCTTTTATTTATTGTATTTTAATTATTGTATCACAATTGTAAGGTTTATGTCGAAAATACTTCTTAAAACCGATTTTTAAACCATGCTTTAAAAACCTCTTTTTACGGATTTCCAGAAGATTAACCGTCGAGAAAGGACGCAGCAACTGCTGTGCCTCTTCGAAGGAGCGCAGTACCTGCTGCGCCTCTTCGTGAGGCTGCCGCAGTTCCTGCTTCCTTTCTTCTTCCTTCGTCCTCTGTAATTCGTCAAAGTGTATTTGTTTCGTTTGTTTTCTTTAATTCTTCGTCATAATTGCATATATTTCACATGTATATTATTTATTATCATTAACATATTTAATTCGTCATTAAATTCGACTTAAATCCCTTATAACCAATATTTGCGGGTTTTCGTCATTAAATTCAATCCGGGTTGTAGAAGTTCGATTTGTTCATATTGAGTTTCTGGAATTCTTCTTTGATATATTTTAATCTGTCTTTTGTCATATTCATCGCATGTTCATCATTAATTCGTTATTAATTTGTCATATTTAACCTATTTAGTTCACCTATGTCACTAATCAATCATTCATTCAGGTAGTTAATCCATCTTATCTCCGTCTCATCCATGTTTATTGTTTTATGACCCTTAATCACATGTAAATAACCTACTAATCACATCCATCCGAGTAAATAAATTAATCCATCGTTAAATTCATCAATGAGTATTAACAACACGCAATTCCGGCTTCACAGCCAGAATTCAGGTCAGGAACAGACGCAGCGTCTGCTGCGCCTATTCCAAAGGACGCAGCTCTGTTGCGCCTGTTCCGGGTTGAATTCTGTCCCTGAATTCCGTTTTCTGCCTTGACTTAGTTTAATTAACTTACATTTAACTAACTATTATTCGTATTATCACCTACTGATTGGTTCGTAATTCTTTCTTTTATTCTTTTTCTCAAATTTTCCGTTTTAAAGGTATTTTCGACATAAATCGCTTAATCCGTTGTAATTATTGTAATTTTCATTATTGTAATTTATAATTATTGTGTTTCTTTTATTGCTTGAATGTTTTCACATGTAATTGAGCATTAAATCCCTAATTCGACCTAATTGTCTGGTAAATTAATTGTCCACCGACTTAGTATTAATTCTCACATGCTAGGATTAAAACTTGGATGTTGCATTGCATGCATACAATCGACGATATATCGAGTATAGACAATCTTCCCTAATCATTAGTAGAGACCGCTATCGAGGCGGGCGGGATTAGGTGTTCGATCAAAAGAGCTTCCTAATACGTACCCTCACCCCTTACTCCAGATCTCTGTGAACATCCGTGTTCATTGGCATCCACGAGAGTCATTCTAGACATAGAATGCTAAGGGTAACGATTGCTTAGTGTTCATGTCTCTACTTTGTGTCTTGACATGACACGAGGTATTCGAACGGTTCCAATTTCCCATAAAAATTGGTGGCGACTCCAACAAAAATGCAAACGCTTGTTTCTCTTCTCTCCCAAGCGCCCCCGTGGGCCCCCCGCTGTCCACAACGTGTTGTGTGTCCGTGTAATTGTCATTTATTTTCGAGGTGGCATGTGTCGATCCATATGATATTTCTGAACATATGGGGAGCATGTTGAGTACAGGTTTGCTTGTTGACATGATCAGGATTTGGGCCGCGCCTTAGACTCGGAGTCGAGTAGCGTAGCATAGATGACATAGATGTTAGTCGACTTGTAATTTATATAGTTCACATTTATTCATTGGTTTACATTTATGTAATCACTAAACTTGTTATTTACGTAAAGAGTTACGAGACTGTAACATTTCCTAATTACCTTGACCGGGTAAGAAGGGGGTGTTACAGATGACCCCTCCTCTACTACATCAATTGGTCTCAAAATCATGTCGTTAGGAGGGAAGAAAACAATATCATATCACAAGAGAACCAAGTCATTGAAACCCTCCTTTAAAATCACCATTCAGTTCAAGATCGAATGAGTGGATTACCTAAATTGATTAAACACTTTAACTTAAGTGACTTATATCGTCTGTTTTTGCAATTATTCCAATTGAGTCTTAGGGTAATATTATTGGTAATCTTGAGACAAGACTTTGGTAAGTTTTAATACAATACTCACTCAAGTCTACCAAATCTACTCAAGTCTTGACAAAGTTTTAAATTGAGTTTGAAAATCCAAGACTCAACTTAATACTCTACAAGAGTCTTGACCCCACTTTTTATAATTACGACCAATAAATGGCTACCATGTGTTAAAGTATTATTGTTTTCTTTCTTATTTAAAATCCCATAAGAAAAGTGTAAAGTGGAGTCTGGGAGATAATGTATAAAGTCTTAGGTGATTCTGAGATGACTATGAACAATAAAATAATAATAAAAGTTAGTGTAAAGCTGATGTGACAAAGTTTTTAAAACATGAGAGAGTTTGACTCAGGGGCGAGGCCAAGTTTTTATTATTGGTGTAGCGAAATAGTACATAGACATGGTAAAGTTGCCGAATATTTTAATTACAAAAAACGTTGATTATAGTGCTAAACTACACAATTTGACGAGTTCTCATATTCATAAACTTGTGCACTATTTATTCTAGCGTAACTTTCAAAATACACCACGTCCACAAAAATAATTAAAATATCATTCAACCATTCATCCCCATGTTACTACGCAACTTATTTTTAATGAACGTCATAGCCGAAAACGCTCTTTCCACGTTTGTCGTCACCACGGGAAGAACCAACACAAGCTTCAAAAGCAAGTATACTTTGAGATGTGTCAAAGAGCCACAAGCTTCCTGTATAATTGAGAACTAGTTTAGCTCCCGTGCAATGTATGTACGGTATATATAGAGTTTTACTTTTTTTTAGTGTATTATATTAATGAAATTTAAATTAATAAATTTTTTTTTACGTTTCTCATCGTTATATTTTGATTTGAAAAATCAAAGTCAAAATCGTATTAATCATGAAATGAGTATTTCAATGAAAATTTTTCCTATTATCAAGAGAGTAATGGTGTTATTTTATAAAATTTTATTGATAATATATTTTTAGCCGCAACTTTTTATCATAGAAAATTAATAAATTTTTTTGGTATGATTCTTTAAACAAAAAAAAAGAATTTCTTTTTATATCGTAAAAAGATTGGAGATAATTTTGTGTAGAATGTAAAATACTAAATGACATCTTAAATATATATATATATATATATATATATATATATATATATATATATATATATATATATATATATATATTAGAGCTGATCATATGGCCCAAGCCCGCTAGCCCGACCCGGCCCACCCGATTTTTTCCGGGCTTGGGCCTCGATTTTAGGCCCGAAAAGCTCACGGCCCGAAGCCCATGGCCCGATTCAATATAATAGGGCCGGGTTTGGGCCACCTTTACTGACCCGAATTTTGCCCGGCCCGCCCGAACATATGCAAAATTTATAAATATGTATAATTTAAGAATGTTAATAAGCATTAAGTAAAATAATTAACCAATCAATTGTTGTATTGTAAATAAGCCGTAATAACTTGTTTACATGTATTAGTTTGATAAGGCTTAGTATTTTCCTTCACCAGTATTTATATGATAAAAAATGAGCTAATGATTTTGTATCATATTAGTACCGATAAATTATTTACCATTATCGGCGTGCTAAGTCAATGTTTTTGAGCCTAAAGAAAAACAAATATCAAATCAATTACAAAATTACAACAACATACAGTGAGCACCGCACTAAAATATATTATTACACTACTAAAAATTGTGCATTTAGTTTGTATAAGTCACCTCAAGCAATATCATAAAAGCTACATTAGGTTACTACTTCTTAATTGCAATACTCGAAAAAAATCAGACAATTCTATACGAAATTTTTGATAACAAATACACAAAGTATTATAACTTTAAAAGGGGATTTCTAAACTTATTTTAAGAGAAAAAATATTTAGCCCGAATTGGCCCGAAAGCCCGCTTAAGCCCGCATGGGCCGGGTTTGGGCCGACAAAATAGGCCCGTACTTGTAGCCCAACCCGGCCCGACCCGTACACTTGGGCTTAATTTAATGCTTGGGCCCGGCCCAAACCCGGCCCGGCCCGCCCATGATCACCTCTAATATATATATATATATATATATATATATATATATATATATATATATATATATATATATATATATATATATATATATATATATATATATATATATATATATATATATATATATATATATATATATATAATTAGGATCACATGAGTCCACCCTATCTTTTTGAGTCCGTGAGTCCATGATATAATATCACACGTTATATTAAATAATATCACAAACTTACGATATCACACGTTATACTAAACAATATCACAAATTGGAAAAAAACTTTTAAAAAAAAAAAAATTGAAAAAAAAAATCGTGATATTGTTTTGTAATACAATATCACACGTTATCCTAAACAATATCACACGTTATACTAAACAATATCACAGCTTTCACGAAAAAAAAATTGTTAAAAAAATTTTCGAAAAAAAAAATTTGAAAAAAAAAATTCGTGATATTGTTTTGTAATACAATATCACAAGTTATGCTAAACAATATCACACATTATACTAAACAATATCACAGCTTACACGAAAAAAAAATTGTTAAAAAATATTTTTGAAAAAAAAAATTTCGAAAAAGAAAATTCCGAAAAAAAATAAGTCGAAAAAAAATTTGAAAAAAAAATTTTCGAAAAAAAAAAATTTCGGAAAAAAAAATTTTCGAAGAAATTTTTTATTTTGAAAAAAAAAAATTCGTGATATTGTTTTGTATAGTGCGTGATATTGTTTTATGGACTCATGGACTCAAATATTTAGGTAGACTCACCTGGATTCCACCTCTATAACTATATATATATATATATATATATATATATATATATATATATATATATATATATATATATATATATATATATATATATATATATAGAGAGAGAGAGAGAGAGAGAGAGAGAGAGAGAGAGAGAGAGAAGGGTTCTTATAAGGCCTTCATACCTTATAAGGCCCTAAGTCTTTATAAGAGCCCTTGGATGAAGGGATTGAAGGGATGAGATGAGGAGAGAGGGCGTGTTTTTTAGAGCAAAAAAAAAAAAAAAAGAAAATGCTTGATTGTGTGAGAGAGGGACCACTTTCACTTTAATGTCTCGCCTCCATATCAAATCCCGCGGACAATAGCAATAAACAAAGCCTCCTATATCATTTTGCATGCTTCCCTCCTCTTTTCACCATTCAAAACCTCTCAACAAGTAAAAACCCATAAAAATCCCCACAAAAACGATCCTAAATCCTGTAAAATACAATATAAATCATCAAAAAAATAAGAGAAATTTCAGCCGAATGGAAAACTACTTCAGTGATCATCAGATAAATAAATTGTTATGAGATAAAGTACGTTATCGTTCATCCGTTTAAAATCATTAGCTTTGTTGAATACAAAATAAATTGTCATTCTTCATCGAGAAACAAGCAGAAATGACAATCGATATTTGTGAAGTGGATCATATGCAGATTGAAGTTGTCGTCGAAGGTGAGTTGTTTACTTTCTTATTTGTGTCTAGGTTATTATTGTAGCTTGATGTTCAAATATAAAGTGCTATATGTAATTTTGGATTAATGTTCATTATTGTAGGTTGTAGTTATTTAATTTCTGTTCATTATTCTTAATACTGTTGTACTTTCATGGTGTTCATCAGATTTGTTCTTTCATTTTGGTAGCTTGTTGTTGATGGCAAAAAATGATGGAAATTTAAAAGCTTGATCAAATACGAATTATAACTTCAGTGGGTTTTAGTAAAACTCTGACCCAAATATGTATAACTTCAATAATACAGTGTACACATGTAGTTCTTATAGTCATTGTGTTATAACTCCAGAGGTTTTTTGTAAAACTCTTTGACAGTTTCCTGCAGCTTCAGGTAACAGAGTAATTCAAACCCTAAATTGTGCGTAAAAATCTTACTAAAGAACCAATTTTGATATAGTTATTCATGTTATAGTTGGAGTTATACATTCATTAAGTAAAGTTATAGGATGTGGAGGGTTGTACATTATATGCCTAGAGTTATACAGGCTGTGTCTAGAGTTATACATTGTATGATTAGAGTTATTCAGACTGTGTATAGAGTTATACATTGTATGATTACAGTTATACACGTTTTGTACAGGAGTTATACAACACATCACTGCAGTTATCCATATATAGGTAAGAGTTATACAAGTTGTACAACACATCACATTCGGATCTACAAGATAATACACTCTACAATGTATAACTCTAGGCATATAATGTATAACTCGTAGAATATAATGTATAACTCGTAGCATATACAGATTGTGTTTGGAGTTATACATTATATGCTAAGAGTTATACATTGTGTAGCTAGAGTTATACATCGTATGACTAGAGTTATACAGACTGTGCCTAGAGTTATACATTAAATACATAGAGTTATACAGGCTGTGTCTAGAGTTATACATTGTATGATTAGAGTTATACAGACTGTGTATAGAGTTATACATTGTATGATTACAGTTATACACGTTTTGTACAGGAGTTATACAACACATCACTGCAGTTATGAAACAAGGCAAAGTTTATTAGACTGCTATGAGTTATACAAAAAATATCAAGAGTTATACAAATTGTGTACAACAGTTACAAAACACATGACTGCAGTTATAAGATAGACAAAATTTATTACAGTTATGAGTTTTACAAAAAATAACAAGAGTGATACAAATTGGGTACAAGAGTTATACATTCTGTGAAGTACAGTTATCCATATATAGGTAAGAGTTATACAAATTGTGTGACTAGAGTTATACATTCTTGATCTACAGTAATACACTCTACAATGTATAACTCTAGGCATATAATGTATAACTCTTAGAATATAATGTATAACTCTTAGCATATACAGACTGTGTTTGGAGTTATACATTATATGCCTAGAGTTATACATTATATGCTAAAAGTTATACAGACTGTGCCTAGAGTTATACATTAAATGTCTGCAGTTATACATTCTGTGCCCAGAGTTATACATGTTATTTGCATGTGTTTTTCTCCGTCATTGTTTTTTCTGTAATTATTATTCGCTTAGTTTTTCTGCGTTTGTTAGTAAAACAAATTAAATAAAATAAAACAAAGAAGAGGATAGTAAAACAAATCCACATTTAACATACATGAATTTAATTAATAGATATAGATACATATACTTAATGCATTTCTAAAAATACAATTCTTAGATGTTCATATAGGGATGCATTCTCTTCTATGATATTCATCCTCTCCTCCTTTGCTATTTGGAGGTTTCGTTCCGCAGATGCAATATCTTCTAATAGCTGCATTATTTGCGGCTCTAACAAGCCATTTTTTTGGCGTCCTTGAGTGCGATCCGAGCATCCTCAAGGAAGAGTCTGTACTTCCTCTCGATTTCCTGCAAGCGGCGTATGAAACTTTTGTTGTACTCGGTCATAATGCATGTTAAACGAATGGTATCATTCATTATTGAAGGAAGTTTGGAGTTTATTAGGTTTTAAAGATTTAGGGTTTGGTGTTTAGGGTGGAGATAGGGATATAATGGACTGGTTATTGAGATAGTGAGATGAATTTATAATTAGTAATGTGTCCTTTGAGTTGTTTTTTAATTAATATGTTTGGGGTTTGATGCTTAAATTAATACGAATTTTGTTTAGGAAGTTGTGTCATATCCCTGTTTCAAATCTTATAACCCTTTGCATTCCATATATTGTGTCGTTTCATTAAATGTATAACTCTTAGAATATAAAGTATGCCTAGAGTTATGCATTATATACCTAGAGTTATACATTATATGCTAAGAGTTATACATTGTGTAGAATGAGTTATACATCTTACAGTCTCTGCCTAGAGTTATACATTGTGTAGCTAGAGTTATACATCGTATGACTAGAGTTATACAGACTGTGCCTAGAGTAATGCAGTGTGACTAGAGTTATACATCAAATGCCTAGAGTTATACATTGTATGCCTAGAGTGATACAGATTGTGACTAGAGTTATACATTGTATGACTAGAATTATAAATACTGTGACTAGAGTTATACATTATCTGCCTACAGTTATACATTCTGTGCCCAGAGTTATACAGTGTGACTAGAGTTATACATGAAATGACTAGAGTTATACATTGAATGACTAGAGTTATACATTGTATGACTAGAGTTATACAGACTGTGACTAGAGTTATACATTGTATGACTAGAGTTATACAAACTGTGACTAGAGTTGTATAGAGTGTGACTATAGTTATACAGTATCTACCTAGAGTTATACAGAGTGTGACTATAGTTATACATGATATGGTAAGAGTTATACATTATATACCCAAAGTTATACAGTATTTGCCCAGAGTTATACAGTCTGTACATAGAGTTATACAATATATGCGTAGAGTTATGTATTTCTTAATCATTTCATGGATGTTTGATTCTGCTCAGATGGCCGTAAGGCAGCGGGAACTGAGTATTGTAAGCATTTGGCAGCGGAGTTTACACCTTGTGTAGGGCAACAATTTTTTGAAATCGACGAGGCAGTGACATTCTATAAAGTTTATGCATTGGCGTCCGGGTTTGATGTTCGGAAGTACTCGACGAAAAAATGGCGCGACGGTGAAATCAAGTCAAAGTTACTGGTTTGCAACAGAGAGGGATTCACATATGTCCCATAAGGAGAGGCAGTAATAAAAAAAATGAGACCGGGATTAGAGAAGAAGAAATGCAATGGGGAAAAAGAACTGCGAACCAGAGGAAATATACAGTCAAGAGGGTAGGGTGTAAAGCACATGTCAGGCTATTTATGAAGAATGGCGTACTAGTAATTGACCGATTCCACATGGGGCATAATCACGAGCTTGTATCGAGTGAGGATCGTCAGTTTCAAAAGATGTCGCGGAACATAGAAGATTTTCACAAGTACTTGATAATGTACAACTCAAGGGTTAGTTTACTATTAAACAAACATCCACTAATTGAATGGCAAACTTCTAAAGTTATTCACCGAGATGATAGAGTTATGTAAACCTAAGAGTTAAAAATAATAAGAAGTTGCACAATCAATCAATGGAGTTATGCATATGTTTCAAGAAGTTATAAGAATAGCTGAAAGAGTTATAGTTGAGGAACTCTTGGTTATTAATCAAAGATCGATAAGGATTTGTTGTCCACTGCAGTTGAGGATAGGAGCAACTAGGACGTACAACATGTGTAAGGAACTCGTAAACGGGTTCGAGAACATTGGTGCATCCTTAACTGATTTTAAGAACTTCCACCGAGATGTGAAGTGCTTCATCCATAAACGGGACGGTCAATTGTTCATTGACCGGTTCAAGAATATGGCACAAAATAGGCAGGGGTTTTATTTTGATTATGAAGTTGACAAGGATAACACCTTGAAGCGCAATATGGGGTGACAGAACCGCTAGAAGGAACTACTCCGTTTTTGGAGATGCAGTGTCGTACGACCCAACATACTCAACAAACAAGTACGATATGATTTTCACGCCATTCACTGGCATAGATCACCATAAGCGATCAGTGACATTCTGTGGGGCATTGATTGCCCATGAAGACCATGAATCCTTCCAAAGGGTTTTCAACGGGTTTTGAATACTATGGGAGGAAAGGAACCCAAGTACATTATCACGATCGGGACCCGGGCATTATTAAGGCCGTACCCCTTGCCTTCAAGACTGCACGCCACCGATTTTGCATGTGGCATATAATGAACAAGGTGCCATCAAAGGTCGGGGTGACAAGGGAGGATTATAAGGAGTTCGTTCAGAAATTGAACAACATTATATGGGACGACAACATAGAAGCGCATTTACTTTGACGGTAGGTGGGCGAAAATAATGGAAGCGCATGGTCTTGTGAACGAAGAGTGGTTTACAGAAGCGTATGATAAAAGGAGCCAATGGGTGATGGCGCATTGCGGGGACTTGAACATGGGTGGTGTAATGAGGACAACCCAGAGATCGAGAGAGCGAAATAGTTTTTTTAAGAAGTTCGAGCAGAAGTCAGGTACGTTAGTGGAGTTTTGGATGCGTTTTGAAAGCGCTATGGACCATCAACGTCATACGCAGAAGAGACTTGACCATGAAAACCGACACTCAACACCGGCAATGGGGATGCATTTACCCATAGAGGAATATGCGTCGGATGTTTATACCCGTGAGGTTTTCAAGGAATTCCAACTAGAGCTCATTTGCTCAATCGATACATGTAAGAACGGGGGCTATGCTGAAGTCGATGGAGTTGAAGTGACTGTTGTAAAGGATTCAATCAGACAAAAAAGTTTCAACGTAGAGTACAACCCAGGTAACAACATTTTGGCATCAACTTTATGTGGTAGTTGACTGAAGTTGCTAGATATAGTGCCAAAGTTACATTGTCTGAACATAGAAGTTATACAATTGTTCAGTGAACTGCAGTTATCTGCTGTATAAATCTGACAACATTTTGAATAACTTAAGTTTTCTGAATGTATAACTTTTCTTATTATATGCATAACTCTACTTGCAGAATGTATAACTCTTGTTGCCATATGTATAACTCTACTTTCAGAATAACATTAGAAGTTATTCAATTTTTCACTGAACTGTTGTCATTTGTAGTATAACTCTGATTATATTTTGAATAACTTTAGCTTTCAGAATGTATAACTCTTGTTGCCATATGTATAACTCTATTTTCAGAATAACATTAGAACTTATTCAATTTTTCACCGAATCTAGACTATTTGTAGTATAACTCGATTAGAGTTTGAATAATCGTAGCTTTAATGTATAACTCTTGTTGCCATATGTATAACTCTACGTGATAATGTTTAACTCTTATTATTATATGTATAAGACTACTAACGGCATAATTTAATTGGATTACAGGGACACAGGCTACACAGTGCAGTTGTATGATGTTTGAAAGGATGGGATTTCTGTGCCGACATATAGTATGGATTTTGTCGGCTAACAGCATGAAGACAATTCCAGTTGATTAAGTTTCTACAAGATGGAGAAAGGATGCATTGCAATTCAGATTATCAGAATGTGATGGTGAACAAATGGAAACAAATAGTAGCGCTGATGCAAAAGAAGTTACGATGGTGAAGTTGTGGTCAGAAGTTCATGCAACCATTGGTTTACTTCGTGGCACGAGTGAGACTGAAGTTGTGAACTTAAGCTCGTTAATTAGAGAGTTCAAGGAGAAACTTTTACCGTACAAGAAGGATTTAACAAAGCAACAGGAATTTGAGCAAATCCTTGGTTGCCCCGCCAGTGACGAGGTAACAATACTTCCACCAAAACAATCGAAAAACAAAGGCAGCGGTAAAATAATGGTGTCAGCTAAGGCTATAGCCATTGCCTTGGCTTCTAAGCTAAAGCGCATGTGTAATAACTGTAAACAAATGGCATACCATGATAAACGGAACAGCCCTAACCCATTCTCTGAGCATCCACCGTCTTCACCAGCATCTGAAGGAGTAGATGAAGAAGAAGAGGAAGAGGAAGAAGAAGAAGAAGAAGAAGAAGAAGAAGAAGAAGAAGAAGACGAAGACGACGAAGAAGAAGGATAGAGAAACTTAACATGCTGTAGTAGTAGGCAGTAGAAAAATACCTCCATCTCAACAAATTATTTACAATCTTTTTTTCTTTAAAAGGTAAAAAATCTGGTGAGACGGAAGGGGTATTTAATAGCTAGCTTTTGTCTATTTTGAAGGGAGATTGCACCTTCCAGATTGTATAACTTCAGTAATATGGTGTGTGAAATTTCAAGCTAATGTTGTATAACTCTTTTACATTATTTTGATGACTTCTGTTCATGGCAACATATCCAATATTTAAAAGTGGCTTTAAGAAGGAATTATAATTTCAGTGGCTTTAAGTACAACTCTTACCCATATATGGATAAATGTACTTCACAGAGTGTATAACTCTTGTTCACAATTTGTATAACTCTTGTTATTTTTTGTAAAACTCATAACTGTCTAATAAAATTTGCCTTTAAATAACTGCAGTCATATGTTGTATAACTCTTGTACACAGTTTGTATAACTCTTGATGTTTTTTGTATAACTCTTAGCTGTCTAATAAATTTTGCCTTTTTTCATAACTGCAGTCATGTGTTGTATAACTCCTGCACATAATTTGTATAACTTTACTTCACAGAGTGTATAACTCTAATACTTATCTGTAAAACTTGGATTTTAATTATGACTGACCAAGATGATATAGTAACAATCTATTCCAAAAAGTTGTCTAAGTTGTTAAGGAGTTTCTTGACAACATACTAGAGTTGCAAAAAAAAGAGAATACTGATTCAAAGGAAATACATTCTATTTTTTCGCAGGTTTTTTTATCTCCTCTCCGCGCTGCTTTCCGTCTGGCTTCTACTTGCTTCAGGATCTGTAATTTCTCGCCAATGAAACCATTGACCTTGGACAGAACTCCTTCCCTGATGATGTTACTGGATCACCAAATATCGACGGTTCACCTTCCTCTCGAGATCAACGTGACCAAAACTATCACCCTCGTACATTAACATGTGCATCATGGTGAACAAGCCAGACTCGGTGTCGTTTATCGTTTGCGATGCCAGGCAAACCGGATCTCGACGGAACTGGAACGCCGGTATGTCTTTCCCTCTGTTCTTCTCGTTGTCCCTAGACTCCACGTAGTCGCTCATGAGGCTCGCCTGGCAGAGAAAAGAACGTCAAAAAGTGAGATTGTAAAAGCGGTGAGAACACTTTTTAGTTGAACATAATTACAATTTAATTCCACTTACAATAACGTGACATGCTTTGCATATCTCCGATTGCCGCGGACTTGAATAGTACTTATTGTCCAGAAGATCAATCGTCCTAGAATTAAATTTGATACACACACATGCATAATGGGCTTCAATCTTAATGGGTACGAAGATTAAATCACCTTCAAGCTGAAATCATCCCCACAATCGGTTCGGAAGACGTCCCACGTATTGTACAACCTATCGGTGTCCGGTGTTTGTTGGACAGGGTTTCGTACAAGGCTCAAGATTAATTCTGTTCAAGTAGCAAAGATATGTGTGAGGATACCAAAGTTGGAGTTATAGGGGTTGTGCATTGGAGTTTCACAAAGAACTCTTTATAGCATAATGAAGAATGCGTAAGTATATACTGGTTGTTAATAACTTCTCAAAACAAAATGTTTAACTCCAGGGAGGGTATGTATAACTTTAGACTTACTTTCCACTGTGAAAGTTTTAAAGAGGGTATGTGCAACTCTTATAACATATTAAAGGATTGATTAAGACCATACCATATGACGGATACCGAAGAAAGACGAACGAAAAATCGCGCAATCCTCTGCCTCCAATCGATTAAGCAACAAGGACCAACACTCAAATCACTTTTTCATCCATTGACGTCTCAGGGAGCATAGACAACATTTGCAACCTATTAATTTTTCCGTGCCGGCCATAACTCACAAGTGGTTCACTGTAGTTCGATGACAGTGTTAATCGTGCTATAACGTATACTAAATGGGAAGGTAATCGCTATTAAAATGACTGCATAACTTCACCGATGAAACGTATAATCTGCAGTTTAGGAATGTGTAACTCCATTAACGATATATAAAACTTCAGTGATGAAACATATAACTCCATGTATTACTCTAGGTATAACTCCAGGCCTCTAATGTATAACTCCAAAGTATATATTGTACAACTCTGAGCATATACTGTAATACTTTACGCAAAATACGGTAGAATTCCAGTATGGAAATGTGTCTATATTGATAAAGCTTAATATGATAAAACATTAGGATTTTAGACAAATTTACTCATTTGGAAATTTGTAGTCATCAAGGAAAACGTAATCAGCCACTTGTTTGCGATACACCGGGATATCCCTAGTTAATGCCTTGTTCATCTTCAGCATCTTGGCGACCACGGTAAGGTCGGCGTCTGGTTCCCCGCAATATTTGGTGCAACCAAGGCCATCGCCCTTACCCCGGGAGCGGCTATTAACACCGAGAGGGCCCGACTAGACGACGTCCGCCCAGGGCTACTTTGGAAGGTGGAGTCGATAGGTTGAACTGACCTTAGAGCAAGGTCGTTTAGCGAATCTTTCTCTCCGGCGATTCCAACACCTCTCTTCCTTCCACTTGTGTTCTGGCTATCCTCTTTTATCACGCACCTCCTCCATTTCACGGTCTTTAAGCTCCTTAAAAGCTGTTACCCTGGATAACACTTCTTCCCTGTCCAAGTTAATGTCACTGAGGACAAGGGTTGCAGCAATTTCCGCTCGCATGAGGTCATTGCTTTCCTTAGTCCCTAGGGTACGGTCGAATGGCTCTCCACGGTACAAAGAACATATGAACTATGACGTAAAGACCACGCTCATTGGCGGTATGTCCCGATCCCTGCCATTGAATTTAATGTTGACAAAAGGAAACCCTTCAACTTTCTTGCCTTTGTCGAGCCCTTTGTAGGCCATATACTTTCCCATTGCATCAGCCTGGCGGAAGTTAAGCAAGGCGTTTAAAAGGGGAAGACCAATTAACAAAACAAATGGAGCTGATAATTAATCTAGTCACCAGTTTTATAAGACTTACAATAATACGCGCAATCCCTCCGTATGGTAATTTCAAAAGATCGTCCTCGTAAGAACGATTATCAAGATACTCGATCTGCTCGGAGAGGAAATTTATGCAAATGCAAGAGTAATGATCTTCATCGCCGATGCTTACCGGACGAAAACCTACAAACATGCACCAAAAATCTAAGAGTTATAAAACATAATTAGCAGATTAGAGGCATACATATTGTGCGCATTGGAATTATACATTCTATGGTTAGAGTTATACATTATATGTGTAGAGTTGTACATTCAATTTCTAGAGTTATTCAAGATATATTCTTGCGATTTTGTACATTATGTGCGATGAAGCGGATGCCTGGAGTTATACATTATACTGTATATGCTTACAGTTGTACTTTATGTGCAGTGAGTTATACATTCTATGGTTAAAGTTATACATTATATGCCTAGAGTTATGGAGTGAAGTTAGCCACTCATCAAAACTCTAAGCATATACTGTATAACTCTAAGACAAATATTGTATACCTTCATCCTAGAACGTATAACTCTAGTCATTCTGAAAGCTAGAGTTATATAATGTATAACTCTTGCCATAGGATGTATAACTCTAGCCATAAAATCTATAACTGTAAGCATATACAGTGTAGTGTATAGCTCCAGGTATTACTCTAGGTATAACTCCAGGGCTAACTCCAAAGCATATATTGTACAACTCTAAGCATACACTGTTAAACTCTAGGAAAATAATGTATAATTCCAGTATGTAAATGTCTCTATATTGATATCTGAGCTCACCATATCGGAGTCCAGTTGGAATGGACTATAACACGACTCTTGCCACATGTCCCACGAGGCACAAAAGCCTTCAGAATTATCAACAACCAAGTTTTTCTTCCTGCCTTGCCAAATTGCAATTGCTAGGTCCTATAAAAATGATAGACAGGGGTTGGCGACTTGTATCACAAGTTACGTACGATTTGTCACAAAATAACTTGTGGAGTTCGAGCACACTTACAGCGTGACCTAGGCCAAAGAAACAACAGCGAACTTGAAACAAACACGGTGTTCGCGTGCGTAAGCGATTGAGTAGAAACAGACCAAAGATCGATGATATTGGTCGTGTCCGAGCCCCGGGCATCAACGACTGGAGATCAATACGCGTTATGCAGTTTGGACAGGGATATGTGACCAATTGTTCCCTACAAAGGATCGGCAAAATTGAGACACACAACAAGGGAAAAGATTCATGGCCTGTTTGACTGTCGTATTGAAATATAGGTAAAACTTTTCTTTTACTTACTCTTTCTTATGGACGTGGAATTGATCAAAGACATAATCCATTACATCCTTCCTCACCCCGAACACCGTCCCCGAAACGTTCCTTGTTAAATCGCAACCACTTTGTGAGCATACGTGCTTTGGTCGGGTTGGTGCCCCGCAATCCTGAGAACAACCTAGGTTCTCAGGTACAATGTCCATACACGGAAGGGGGGCAGTTGAATGCAGTAAGAAAGGATGGTGGATCATGTCACATCGCGGCACATAAACAGGGGGTGGGAGTGGTGCAACCGGCTCAACCCTAGCACCAGCAATTTCAACTACCAAAACTTCTTTGGTAGCACCAATCATTCGCTCCTCAACCCCGGCAAATGCCTCATTCACATCTGCCGTGCTCATGAAAGTCAGAGGGATTTGATTTCCACTCCATTCCGTTGAAGGATTCCCCAGGGTGATCTCCGCACCCTTCACAACATCTACGTTTACACCCCCATTGTTAGAATGTTGTTCAACATTCTCAATTACATCCTTTTTAACAGTGGCCTGAATGAAAAATCATAAAATTAAACACCATGCTTTTGTATATAAAAAATTACAAGTAAAACTCTAAAAGTGAGACAATTGGGTCACAGAGTTACAGATCCAATGAATTACAGTTATACAAAGAAGGGCAAGAGCTATACACGTGTGAAGTGTTAAAAATATGCTATCAGAATTATTCGCCCAGAGTAAGAGTTATACACATATGGTTAGGAATTGTACCAAACGTATAACTCTGGCCATAAAATGTATAACTGTAAGCATAGAATGTATAATTCTGGCCATAAAATGTATAACTGTAAGCATATACACTATAATGTATAACTCCAGGAATAACTCCAGGTATAACTCTTGATATACCTTCAGCTATCTAATGTATAACTCCAAAGCATATATTGTATAACTCTAGTCATATACTGTATAACTGTAGTCATATACTGGTTAAGAGTTGTACCAACCGGCCGTTGCAGTGGCACTACAGTTACAAGGCCTCAACATAAGTTTCAACAAAGTTATACTTTATCAACTTAGAGTTATACACGACCAATAAAAAAAACGATTGTATAAAAAGTATTTAGCGCAAATTAACAAACTTACCTCGCCACCAGGACCACTCCCGTCGCTGGAAGTCCACATAAAGCTTCCTTCATTTCAAAGAGAGAAAACATACACTCCATCAATTCTTGTGTATCCAAACCCACCCTGGGACTCAAGATTTTTCCATCTCTTTATCTGACGGTTGATTGTCTGACAATCTTTGCACATTTTCTTTCAATCCCTCCCCATGAACTTGCTCGCGCACCTCATCACTCTCCGCCCGAGCCGATATTCGGCATCCTCGACCGTCCGTCGCTTGGTGTACAATGTCTGATAATCTTTCATGGTCAATGTCTGACAATCTTTCAACATTTTCTTTCAGTCCCTCCCCATGAACGTGCTCATGCACCTCATCACCTACCCCGGGCAGAATCTCAGCGTCGTATCCCCGTCCGTAAGCTTGGTCAATTTCATCGGTGTAATTCGCCTCCAACAACAGCTCTCTCGACCGTTTGGACGGGGTGCACACGACTTGATCCTCTAACCCCAGGCTAGCATCCGATTTCGATTAGAAATTACTGTATCACCTCCCACTTCCTCCATAATCTTTGACCATGAAACTGCCACTGATTTCGTTGGCGCGTCGGCCTTGTC
Source organism: Silene latifolia (assembly GCF_048544455.1). NCBI lineage: Eukaryota > Viridiplantae > Streptophyta > Magnoliopsida > Caryophyllales > Caryophyllaceae > Silene > Silene latifolia. The sequence goes on from NC_133526.1 coordinate 145,680,618, forward strand.
CGACTCTCCACGCGGCTCAGCATGAGGGTTACCACCCCTCCCACCCCCATCATTGGCGAGACTAGAAAGAACTTCACTTATTTGACGCGTAGATGCATCAATTCCGTCACATTTTTGGGCGACTCACTAACTACCTCTCCAAATGCGGGAGCGTTACCAACGAAACCTTCACCTTTCGCAACTGCTCTTCGCTTCGACGTACTTTTGAATATTTTCACCCTCAAAGAATTCTTGAGAGGCCCGACTAGGATTTAGGCCCGTCGGATTACTAGTTACTGACTTTGATCCTTGCGGTTGCATCTGCGTACCATGAATAGAACACAATAGCGTTCCTTTGCATTTGTAGATAAAGCTCGTGAGTACACTTTGCATTCAAGAAGTACAAAGTAAGTTAGTTATATTATAATAGATGGGTACGTTCAAATGAAAAGAATCCATCTCAAAATATATAATAGTTTGAACTTACATCGACAAATTTCCCTAGCTTTCAATTCCTGGTCATCCTCGACACCGTAGTTCTATCTCGAATGAACTTCTTCTCGAAGTTGAGCGGGAGAGAGGGGTGGGGGGCCTGATAGCAACAGTAGTTTGGGTTCACGCGGTCGCCGAGGTCACTCACGTCCAAACTCCTTCTATAAGAGGGGTCTTGAAGGCACCTCGGATACCTGGTCTTAGACAAGGTTAAAGTACCCAATCCCCCTTGAGCCACCTCAAATTTTACCCTCTCTACAAGCGAAGTTTCATCCCAATGCTTAATCAAAGGTAGATCGTGGAGGCACGGCTTACCCTTGTAATCATATCGCTGAAAGTAGCTTATCATGAGGAAGGGGATACAACCACCCAACATCGTTACCCCCTTTTTACAGTCTGTCCCGCTTTCACCATCATGTCCAAAATATAAGAGCACCGGTCAAAATGCGGGATGGCTTTAGGATCTTCTACACCCTTAACAGACTTCCAATCTATCCCGTTGTTTGGGGTGGGTGCGAGGAATAAAGACATACGAACAAAACAAAAAGCGGCAAAAATGATCGTCCGCCTCCTCGTACTCCATAAGTTGCTTGTAAACTTTCCCTAAACTTATTGCACTATTCCCTTTGCCCACCCCGTACGCTTGCCGCCATTTGTCCTTCAGCTCCTTATTCTCGGGATCGTTGGACCCCTTCTGCGAGCTCACAGGCACCAAAGGGAGAGGGTTGGGTCCAAAAGGTATCAAGAAACAGTCATGCACATCATGCTTACTGATCATAAACTCCTTCTTCCGAGAAGCCCTGAACACATATGACCCATCCGTGAAGGACTCCAAGAATAGGCGAACGTGTGCAAGTGGGAAGCTGCTAATCTTAAGCTCCAAAACGCCACCAAACCCAATTTTCTTAACAAATGACACCGATCCTCATTAAGCTTTTCAATGAGAGAGACAAGCCTTTGAGGTCGACACGAAACCGTGATTTCATGCACCCTCTTCACCATTGGCTTGGCCTCGACCATCTGGGGAAAAACAAGGACAACACACAAAATTAGACATACTGTCGTTGCAATTAGAGATATTTGCAACAAAGAAATAGACATACTTGTGAAATAAAGTTATACAATAGATAGTCGAGTTATACAAAATATAAGTAAAGTTATGCATTCGATAATAGAGTTAATCGAAAAATATCAAGAGTTATACATTCTGACAAAGAAAAAGTTATTCAAAATGTAATCGAGTTATACAACAAATGACAACAGATTATAAAAAGGTCAATGTTTGAACCTGGGAATCGCTCTCCTTCTCGCACTTGGTGCATCATCCATCTCAGGTGACAAACAAAAAGGGATTCGATTAACGATGCAGTTATACATACACATATAATCAGAGGTGACAAACAAAAGAAGAGATAATCGGGAGAGTTATACGGAATAACAATGACATTATACATATAATAACAAAAGTGGACAATCTGAAACTAAAATTATCTAATGTGTAACTCTAGGCATATACTTTATAACTCTAGGCATATATTGTATAACTCCATGAATAAAATGTACAACTCTAAGCAAATATTGTATAACTCCGATTATACATTATGAAAGCGGTTTATTCAACATGTAATCGGAGATACAACAAATGACCGAATAGAATGTATAACTCTAGCAATAGAAAGTATAACTCTGGCCATGTAATGTATAACTCTAGCCATAGAATGTATAACTCGGCCATATATTGTATAACTCTGTTATACATTATGACAAAGAGTTATTCAACATGTAATCGTAGTTATACAACAAATGACTGCAAATAAAATGTATAACTCTAGCAATAGAAAGTATAACTCGGCCATGTAATGTATAACTCTAGCCATAGAATGTATAATCGTGGCCATACAATGTATAACTGTAAGCATATACAAGATAATGAATAACTCCAGGAATAACTCTAGGTATAACTCCAGGCATCTAATGTATAACTCCAAAGTATAAATTGTATAACTCTAGCTATATATTGTATAAATCCGGTATAAATTGTATAATCGTAGGCATATATTGTATAACTCTATGTAGGGAAACTAATTAGAAGTATAGTTATACATATAACAATTAGAGTTTGACATTATGAAAAAGGAGTTGGTCACGAGAATCGGAAGAGCTATACATCTAGAACCCAGAGTTATACATCTAGAAACCAGAGTTATACATATTGCGTACTAAAGTTATACATCTAGTAACCAGAGTTTTACATTAAGTAACCAGAGTTATACATATTGAGTACTAAAGTTATACATCTAGTAAGCAGAGTTAGACATCTAGTAACGTATAAATCAAAATCAAAACTTTTAACCTGGATATCAACTCCCGTGTCAATACTTTCTACAACATCCATCTGTAGATGACAAACAATTGGGATTAGAGTTATACAGATATTTAATTGAAGTTACACATCATTTTATAAGAGTTATACCAACAAGACGAGATTTTTTACCTTCGATTCAGATTTCTTGGAAGATTTCTTGGCATTTTTCTTGGCAAAAACCATTGTTAATTATCAAATGATCTCGAATTTGATCTGCACAACCATAATTAACAATTGAACAAATCAACATCAGCAAACCCATAATTGAAGATTGAAAAATCAAATGAACTCTTTTTATGATAGTTTAACAAAGGCAATAATTAACAAAAAACAAACTACAAATCACTAAATAAGGAATGGAAAAAATACCTTATAAAAAAATGGAGACAAAGTAGTTTGCGGGCGAGTTGGAATTAATTTGTAGTGATGAAAATGGCGTTTGTTAGGATGGAGTTAATTGGTAGTGATGAAAATGGAGTTATCAGCAATGTGAAGAAAGAAAAGGAAGACGAAATGACAGGAAATAGAGGGAAAAATACCCGCAAGTTGTTTTGAATTGTCTAGAAAATGAGGAGGGAAATGATCATGGACTCGATGGACAAACAAAGTGTAGCACGCATGGGTTAGTGGGTAAGAGGAGAGAGGTAAATCAAAAATATTAGATTAGTGGGGTTTGACTGCGAAATCTTGGCCATTGGTTTGATTGATCCAACCGCCCACATTAGGACTTATGGACTTAATATATCTAAGGGCCTTAGTTGATCTCTTCTCTCTCTCTCTCTCTCTCTCTCTCTCTCTATATATATATATATATATATATATATATATATATATATATATATATATATATATATATATATATATATATATATATATATATATAATAAGCTGGTTGAAGCGTTGTGGATGCGACATGTGTCAACCCAACATTAAATATAAGTATTAATTACAGCTGAACATTAAATATAAACATAATAAATGTTACATAAATCTCAGCAATGTATTAATTATAGTTTAATAAATGTATTATAAAATTACACATAACAATTACGGTAATTTGATTTTAAATTTATATAAAAAAAATTGATAAAAATTCTAAAATGTAAATCATTACCTTTATTGCGAAAAATGCTTTAAATTGAGTATACTTCTCATTATATTTATTGAAATATTTTGATATGTATAGATGATTAAAGTGAGTGTCTCACAATGCGTTACATTTACTTCAAGAAAAACATTTTGAGAAATTTATAATACTTAGACCATTAGATCCATCAAGAAAAATATATTTAGAAGAATCATTATGTTTATTAAAAACAAAACTTAAAGATAACTACAAAGAGATAAGTTTTTATGATGTGATAATGTAAAAAATTATATTGGACAAATTAAATACATATAAGATTTAAGAGGTTTTAAATAATGTGATAATGAGTGGAGATTTGTATATGAATGATGGCTTTTTGGACTTTTTCGAGTAGGTTAAGATGGGATTTTCAGGCGACTTGATCCCTATCGTAGAAAAAAGTTAATATTTTGCTACTGCTTAGTGATTACTATTTATTGTTTATGTTGGTACTGATTATGAAAAAGGGTCCTTATATTGGTTTGTTTATCAATTAACCCTATTTTATACTCCCTCCGATCCAGACCAAAGGTAACATTGACTTTTTGGCACTATTCATGGTCGTAGGGAATCTTCGATATTATTCTTAATCTATAAGACAAAATATATTCATGTGAGATCTTGTTTGATTCATCGTCATGAATGCTATAAGAATATCAAATTTTTATAATTTTTAATAATGTGTAACTTCAGATATTTACGTTGCAAAACGTGCCTCGACAAGTGTGAAAAAGTCAATGTTACCTTTGGTCTGGATCGGAGGGAGTATATAGTTGTTTCAAAAAAATAAAAGGTTCAAATTTCTTATAAATATGTTGTTTGACACATAGCATATGCAAGACATATACAACCAAAACATTCGAATAAGTTGAGCTTTGACCCTATATGTTTGATACATAAATATCACACGTTATGCATTAAAATTTGAAAAATGCATCAAATTATATTTACATCGTTTTGAACCAATATTAACTGATTTGGAACATAGCTTATCGTGAAATCATCTAACTTAAGAACCTAATGTTGATTGTTGCATTATTCGAATACATTATTTTAATTAATATGATATTTGTTAAGTCACAAAATTATTTATATAATAACGTTTATCATGAATAGAACTATCACTTACTCCCTCCTATATTCATTATATGTCGTTTTAGGAAAAAGTACAACTATTAAGAAAATGGATTAAGTGTAATAATGACATTAATTAAGCATTTCAATAGAGGTTTGGAATGAGCAAAATGGTTGGAATTTTACAACTCATAGTAAATTTCATTATTGTAAACCAATGAAAAAAAAAAAGGTTTGCATGTGATATAATTAAGAACCCATGATTAATTTACAATTCCAATAAGAGAGAAAGTCCATAGGAAATGTGAAACGACATATAAAAATGTAAAACTTTTAATCACCTAAAACGAAATATAAAGAATAATGGAGGGAGTATTAGTTATAATTAAAACTGTATGTATTTATTTTAAAACATTGAAGTTAAACCTAGGAAATTAAGAGTTGAGAAAGTTAATTTATTTTTATTTATAAGTAAATATATTAAATGTCATATATAAATTATATTATTTTTCTTCAATTATAATAATAAAATTTACAAACAGGCCGCGCGAAACGCGGGATACTACCTAGTAAATATATAAATCCGAAAGATTATGTGTATTATAGCCCACCATATTTATAAAATATGCTAAAAATAACAAACTTTATTTTAGAAAATATGTTTAGGCGGAAAATTTTGGAATTTCGACCATTCTTTTAGTAAATAGGAGATTTTGGGTGGAAAAAACTATTTATATATGCAAATAATTAAGAAGATGATTGTGGAAGACATTAATTAAGAATTGATCGAGTTTTTTTTGGTAAATAAAGTATACACTATACAAGAATTTACAGGAATTAAGATTTAAGGGGAAGAGAGAGTCATTGATTAAAGAAGGAATATTAATTGGGGGATGTATTTATGGAAAATAGTTGATGACAGTGTAAAAAAGTTAAGAAAAACATTTATTGAATGTAAATCATATAAATTTTGGTGTAGCAAGATAAAAATTTTCCAACGGAAATATTTTTCTTTGGTGTAGCATCTACTACACCACAGCCAAAGGTGGCCTCGGTCTTAATTTGACTGATAATCTTACCCTTAAGCCAATTTATACTTAACTGTTAACTCGGTAGGCAGATGGAGAGGGAGGTCAACGAGAGAAAGTCAAAATACAATTTAAGAGAGTAATTTTAAAGATAAAATTTCAAATGACACATTCTTTTTTTTTTGAAAACAGACCCGAGCAGTGGACTATAGAATGTAGGCATAGAGAAAGGTTATCCAATAATAATAATAATAGTTCCAAGAACAACATCCATTTGTGTTAGCTATAGAAGAAGAAGGAAGATGAGTAGTATGCGGGTAGTAGTAGCAGCAACATCACCTCGCCCAGGCTGCTCACTCCATCATGGTAACTCTGTTAAATCTTCTTCTCAATTCTTCCCTTATAATAATAATAATAATAATAATAAACCCAGCTCCCTAAACATAGCCTCTCCCCAAAATTCAATCCCTAAAAAATTGCTATGTAAACCCCTCTTTGCCAAGCATGTCCGTGAAGATTATCTTGTGGTATAATCCCTCCCTCCCTTATTATTTTATTCTATTGCTGTGTTTTTGAATTTGTTTGTTTCTTTCATCTATGTATAAGATTGATTGATTGTGTGAATTCCAGAAAAAACTATCAGCCAAGGAGATCCAAGATCTTGTAAAAGGAGACAGAAATGTGCCACTCATTATCGACTTTTATGCGACTTGGTGCGGCCCTTGTATCTTAATGGCTCAGGACCTTGAAATGGTTTCTAACCAACCGCCTTCATTCCTTTCATTCTCTACCCTCCATTTCCACTCCATTTCACTTTTCATAACCAAATCTTTGTTTTCAGTTGGCTGTCGAATACGAGAACAATGCATTAATTGTCAAGGTTGATACAGACGATGAGTATGAATTTGCTCGCGACATGCAGGTACTTCAATTCATCTTACTCACACCACATTCAACCCTGTTAACTTTTCATTATGAATTAAAATGTAATTACAATACAAAACCGTAAACAGGATTGCAGCCCGTCGTTTGATTCTGCTGTTGAACATAATTTTATTTAGCTCCAAACTGTTGAGAGTAATGGCAGTGAAAGCCCGGTTTTTGTCCCTCTTGTTTCCCTTGTTTACTCCTTTACAAGGAGTTGTCACGACTTTCTTGTACACGCAAAACTCAAGTCTTTTTCCTCTTACAAATTTCTCTCTGCCTCGTATATAATTTCGGTAACTGTTTCTGCTTCATTCCGAAGCTCTCGACCACTTGTGTAACCTTGGGATACTAACAGCGTGAGACGATTTCCACCTTGGTCATGCACAACAGTTTCCAAGTTAGTGGCTTGTCAAGACACAACATTCAACCCTTTCAAAACATGGCTGTGTCCGACATTTCCAACCCAGTCAAAGACTCAGAGTATTATAGTATAGTATACATGAATGTGGAAAAAAGACAGAATAATTACCTTCATCTTATCCCATGTCACATTCTGGGATGTTTGGTCAGTTGTATAACTTATGGGACTTTGGAGGTCAAATAGAAAAAAATTAAACCGTATATATTCGTGCAGGTTCGAGGGCTTCCAACAGTGTATTTCCTAAGCCCAGATCCAAGTAAAGATGCAATCAGAACAGAAGGGTTGATTCCAATACAGATGATGAGAGATATTATTGACAGCCAAATGTGAGAAGCCAACTCCAGAAGCTCTCTTCCTTGTTAAACATCCATGGCGTAGTTTTGTTAGAGATGTTATGTTCTTTTTTGGTGTAAGCGAGGCTCTAGGATAATTTTGATGCTTATGAGATTTGTACTCAGGTTATGTGTACGGTGTGTACCACCCCATGCTTTAGCCAACTAAACTAGCGACATTTTGTGAATTTTGTAACCTAAATGGGTTTCGACTTGTGATAAGTATTGTTGATTACAAAACACAAGTACGTTTTTTTGAGATGTCAAATAATTTTGGCTGCTAATGTATTGATGTGTGTTATTCAAGCTCCCATTAGAGAGATACACCATCATCTTGATTCAATGGGATGTCAGTGAACCATTCAGGATTTGTAAAATTGCTAAAAGGCGGTACGATTGAATGGATAAGTGTAGTTTATTTCTCCTTAGAGCCCTCTTAGAAAGCATCCGTGATAGTTAAAACTTGAACTTGGTCTGGACATTGCGCCAATGAAGCTCGTCTAAACTCTGTAGATACGATGTCCCTATCTCTTTGGCCATACATCGAAGTCCAGTGCAGGTGTCTTAGCTCCAAGCCGCATCAACAAAGATATCTAAAATCAAGTTTGATTCCATTCCTAATGTCATCAGTCAATCTACCTTATCCTATGTCCCAACTCTTTTTTATCTTCTATTTCGAAAAAAAAAAAAAAACACTTTTTTATCTTCACAAAATAAAGAACTTTTAGTTTCCATTTCAGCATTGTAGCAATAGCTGGGGCATTATTAATTCCACTTTAATCTATTACACAGAGAGAAGGATGAGAGAGAAATTAGAGAGAGAAAATTCTCCTAAAATCTAGGGTTTCTTTATTCTGTAGCAATGGCACGAACAAAGAGATTCAATAATAATCCTTCACGTTCATCATCACAAAAATCACAAAATAGTAACTCTACTAATACAGGAAAGGATAAATCGATCGCTAGGCATATTAAATTCTCTTCACTTGATTTTGAGAACGATTTGGAATTAATTATTGAAGATGAAGAACAAGATATGGAGGTTCCAGATGAGGGTTTACAGACGAAGGAGTCTTTCAACCGATTCCTCGCATTCTCCAGGAGAACGTTGCTGGTGAGATTTCCTTTTGGTCAACTTCTGTTTTTTGCTATATTCTTGGAGCAAATCCGCCTAGTAATGTGATAAGTGGGTTTGTAAAGAGGATTTGGCCTTCAAATGGGGTAGACTGTAATTCCCGCCCTTTTAGAGACCCTTTGACCAACGTTGACTGACCTTGGGAGCGGTAATAGTCCTTAGAAGTGCGTGCCAAGTTACCTTGGGTTGTGAGTTATGTGTGGTACTCGATAGATTAGAGGCTACTCGATCGACTAGTTTGGATACTCGATCGAGTAGGGGACACTCGATCGAGTATGTGGGATACTCGATCGAGTAACGGGTTTTCAGCGAGGGTTTATAATCGCGTTTTGTTAAATCCGCAAATCATTTCCGCCTCATTTCTTCAGATCCTTAGGTTGCCTCTGTCCCTTCCCTTCACCATATAACCTCCATGGAAGCCTTTGAAGGTTCTTGTGCCTTAGGAGAGGATGGCTTGAGTCGGGTAGCGGTCTTTTTCCAGGTTTCTTCTTGTAGGTATGTCGTCATCATCACCCGTATCCTTGTCTTTGCAGTTAGGGTTTGCTTGGTAGTGATAGATGATTGTATTGTGGATATAGGTGTTGCTTGATTGCTGGATATTTCGTATGTTGGCATGGAGTGGTTGCAGTTGCTTAAAGGTAGGTTCGCCTACTTAGTTTCTGTGGATAGTCTAGTGTGTCGGTTGTCGTGTCATTGTTGTTGTATCGTGGTTGTGTTTGTGTGGCAGCGTATATGCGGTAGTCGGTTGGTATATACAGTTCGTTGGTTGTCGTTGTGTTGCAGCTGTCTGTGATTGTTTGTCTCTGGTTCTCGAGGTGCGTCCTCGGCTGAGTGGAGTCACTTGCGGGAGTGGCTTCACGCCCTAGTTTCGCCCTCCGTGGAACCCGCCACGGGAGGGGATGTGAACATTAATGGGACAGGGTTATCGCTCGGTATGATGATGAGCGGGGATTTGGTGGGTACTACCTGGTCCCCCACTAGCGGGTGGTCCAAAGGACGATCGGTGACGGAGATTGATTGGAGTGGGTGTGATTGTGTGTGTGACTGATGGTGTTGTGTTATGTTGATAGATGTTGTTGGTATTGTCATGTCTTATCTCAGTACTGACCTTGTGTGGTTGTCTTGTTGTTTCTATGTGTCTGCCGTGATCCCTTATGGTGAGCAGTCGGTCTTAGCAGGTGTTGATGTTGTTGATAGGCGGAGTCCCAAGGGAGGAGTTCTCACGAGTTTCAATGTAGATAGTGTGTAGCTCACGAGTTGTATCTTTATTTTGGTTAAGTTGGCTGTAACGTTTGTAATATAACTATAAATGTTCTTTTATCGACTTTTGATGATTACTTACCTCGGGCAACCGAGATGGTAACGCCCTTATATGCTAAGGAAGGCCTAGTTAAGGCTTCTCTGAATATGGGGGTGTTACAAAGTGGTACCAGAGCGACGATTTTGGAACCTGTAACCAATGAAAATAATGAACGTAGTGAGTCTAATAAAATGAACCTGGTGTATGCATGATGAGAGCCCCAGCTGATGCTAGGTTTTGGGTGAGTAGGCGCCCTCATTTCAAAATCTTGGCCTCATTGTACTTAAGCCAGTCACAGGGTATGGGAATGTGGAGTCCGTGTGTATGTATGTAATGTGTATGATGATTTCGTCGGAACTATTTGTGGTCGAGTCTTTACCAAAGTAGATATGGGCATGGTAGTTGCGTTTGGATTGTGTGCGGTGAAGTTTTGGTTGAATTAGTGAGCTTATACGATGATTATGAGAAACGTAAAAAGAGTTTTATTTAATAGAAATGCGTGAAAGTGCGGAAGTATATGCTGTAATGTGAAAGGTGGACGTGTTGGTGTTTACTTTAAGTTGTTAGTAATAGCGAATCTATATGAGTTTATAAATTCTACCGTAGCTATAATGATGATAGTTAAGGAAGTGTTGAGATATAGTACGAGAATTGGTAATTAGTGATGCGTATATACGATGCTGGATGATTGAAACTTTCCGCTTGCGTGGTGTTTAATTGTGTGGAATAATTTGTTTATATTGGAACTGGAACATGCTAAGCTTTAATTTGTTTATGTGGAATGTACTTGGATGACATGGGAATAATTATCGTTAAATATATGTTTTGCATTAACGTGAGAATAAGCCGATAACAATGTGGTAAGACGAGTTTAAATATGGTATGATGACGTGATTATGCATATGAATGACTCGGTAGCAGGTAAACCGAGTTGGGTAAATTGTTGTAGCGTAATATGACATGAATCCTGTCTGATGAGACGGTATGATATGCTTGAGTAGTAATGGTAATACATAGGTGAGTATGATAACTAGTGATGAATTCCGAACATAGTTTGGAATCGACACGCAATATTGTTTTGCAGGAATCTTCAATTTATTTCGTATTTCTGACGGAGTACTCAACCTTACTTGACCGAGTGCTAGTGCTTACTAGACCGGGTAGACCTCACTCGATCTAGTTATGAAGCTATGACGTCGGGATGTGGAAATTTTCTGCAGATACTCGACGAAATAGCACCTACTCGATCGAGTAGAGGACACTCGATCGAGTACCCTAGGCACTCGATCGAGTAGGCTACAGTACCGAGCTTCTTACGGGTTTCTTAAAACCCTTATTTCTTCTTATTCCTCTCATTCTTTCTCCTTCTATTCGAACCCTAAGCCCTAAATCTCTCTCAAAACTCTCCTCTTCTTGTGTTGGTGGTGATTAGTTGGGTTGTTTGCTTTGTTTAATTTCGTTCTTTTACTTTTCTATCTAATCAAGGTATGAACGTCTTCCTTATTTACATGTTTTATTACTTTGAACTTGTTAGAATGGTAGAATTAACTGAAATTTCGATTCAAATGGACGAATTATTACTTTTAATTGTTGTAATGTGATTCATATGCTTCCCTTTCATGATTATTAATGATTAACTGCTCCAAAAATAGCATAGAAATTGCCAAATTTGGGGGCGAATTTTCTAGGGTTTACAAAATCAAAATTGATTTTTGCTTGTTTTCTCCATGTTGGATGATGTAATTGAGTACTATATGTTACACATACTATGCTAGGAGTTGAATTTTGGTGATTTTCATCTTAAAACTTGCCTTAAAACTCCGTCTTAAAAGTGCCCCAAATTGAATTTCGTTTTCTATAATTGGGATTTTGTGTTAGATATGAATGCATATGCAAGAATTAAGCTTTTAATATGTTAATGGTGATGTTAATTGTTGATGAATATGTCAATTTGTTACAGTCGTAGAGACCGTCTGACTAGCCTAGTTGAGTTAATTGCTTCTAATGTTGAAGGTGGATGATGACATGCTTTAAGTTGCCTTTCTATGAACGTATATGAATATCTTACATGATATCAAGCAAATACATGAAATAGCATAATGAGTCGTGCCATAATATCCGAATTGGTTGAGTAGATTGTGTTTATCATGCTAAACTTTTCACAACTATAGAGATCGTCTGAGTTACTATAAACTGAATTTATACATATCAAATTGGAAATTTGTTGGTGAAAGTGTGTACCTAGCTTCGTATTCAAGGTTCAATTGTGTGAATTATGTGCTTTACATGCCTATGCAAGTTTGTTTAAATTGTATGCTGAAACAGATGCCGAGACTGAACATAGGGACCCGTCAGAGCAAGAGGGGGAGGGCTTCACAGCCTGAGCCTAGGGAAGGTAGTGGACCCGTAGTACCCGCGATACCGGAGTACCCTACGGTGGTGTTTGTAGATTTTAAACAGAGAGAGCGTTTTGTGGCGTTGCAGAAATGCAAAATGAGGCCTACCCGTTGTGTGGATACCACACTTCTTACTGATTTGGGAATTGAGACGGATGTCCGTCACATATTTGAGACTTTGGGGTTTACGCGGTTGTATCGGCTGAGGAAGAATTCTTACCCTTTTCTTAGCTTGGAGTTTATGAGCTCGTTTAAATACGAGCCAGCTGCCCAAACTGTTGAGTTTCGTTTGATGAACACAAGTTTCTTGTTGACCATGGACCTTGTTGCGTCTCACCTTGGGTTGGCCAAGCCTCCCAAGGATTCCATCAATGAGATCCCTTCTGAGTTCGGTGTCTGCCGCCTAATGCCTTGTCTTACCGAAAAGCCAGCTCCCACCTCAAGCAACATGTTGATTAATGATGTTCAACAAGTTACCTGTAGGATCTTTCTTCGTTCCATTTCGAACCTCCTTTATGATAGACCGGATATTAGTAAACTGAACAATCATGAGATATTGCTTCTGATGTATTACCTCAACCCGGAGCGGACCGAGAGGGTGGTCTTTAATGCTCCTGCCATGGTCTGTGCTGGCGTTGCCTTGATGGCCAGTTCCACTACCCGGTACCTGAGTTGTGGTGCTATCGCCACTCGGCTAGCTGAAAAGCTAGCCTCCTTTAAGGCTTCTTCTGAGTATGTTCCTCCTTTACACCGGTGCCTATTATGGACCGAGACTACTACCTCGACCTGAAATGGTTGAGAACTTTAGCTGATGGCAGGCTAGCTTGGAGGGTGTGGGGCATGAGCTGGATGAAGATTCCGGCTCCTGAGCACCTCCCACCGACAGATCCGTTAGACCCGGTGGTTGTAGCTGTGGACTCCGATGAGGAGGAGGAGGATGATGATGGACCTCGACAGTTGCGGACGTACCTCATTGATGACACGATCCTCCAGGTGATTCCCGAGTCGAAGAAGGGGGAGAATGCGGCCGTAGTGGAGGAGAGACCCAGGTTGGGGAGAGGACCCCGTCGAGTGAGGGAGAGGACCGCTGAGACTAGACCACGGCCGGCAGCACCACCGGAGCAGCACCCTTTTCTGTGTTACCCCTACCTCGACACCTCGGAGACGCGTTCGAGCTACTTGGCAAAGAGAGTGTCATCTACCTTGACACTCTGGAATATGCATGAGATGGCGTACACTCAGGGGATTGGGACCGAGGGACCGCATCCAGTGTGGTGGAGTGGAATCGGGGACTACAGTGGGGTTTTCCACTCTTACGGGGTGGATCAGTCAGCTTGGGGTACACTTCAGTCCTTTGCTTTTGGTGGCTTGACCCCATGGTATGTGAGTCCTGGAGCTGGAGCGGGGGTTGATGCGGGTATTGAGTCATCGGGAGCGGGCACCTCGGGAGGAGATGGTGGTGGAGATGAGATGAAGGAGGAGCAGCAGCAGCAGCAGGAGTGATACTCCTATTCTTTATCTTTGTGTATGGTTGATGGTGTTGGATGATGGTAGTTGTTGTTAGTTAGAACTTTTATTTTGGTTTGTACAGATGGCCATAAGGCCGGATTTGCTGGTTTGACCTTGTTGCAGGATTGATTTTGGGGGTCGGGAAGTCATCCCGACTCGCGTTATGCGACGATTATATATATATGTGGTGTTATGACAGGTTTTTTCCAAGATTTTGACCTGTAGGTACTCGACAGAGTACCCCATACTCGGTCGAGTAGCTGCAGGTGTGACAGAAATGAAGCATTATGATCTCAGGGCTACTCGATCGAGTAGCCAAGAGACTCGATCGAGTAGCGGGCACTCGATCGAGTACCCTATATACTCGATCGAGTAGCACTGTTACAAGAACTTTTCGAAAAATTAAAATTGTTTAATGGTTATATAATTACATGTTTTTTGTTTAACATGGTTATTAATGATTAGTAACATGTTTGAACCGTTCATTTCATATGTTGGAAGTCGTGCTTAGTTTTAAAGGCGTATTTGCAACGAATAGTGAAGTTGTAATTATTCTTATTGCATTCATTTTACACCCGTATTGTCTACTATTTATATTTCACCGGAAGTGCGTCCTTCTACATATACAAATGCAAATGATATACACATGCCTGCTTGACGGTGACAAGTTATTCGAATATGGTTGCATACATCTTTATGGTTTACTGGTTGTACGAGTAATATGAGTAATGTCAATAATGAATAATATGGTTTGGATATATGTCAAGATGTAAGTAGTAAGTAACATATGTAGTAATTTGGTGGTGAACTTCGGGGACGAAGTTTCTTTTTAGAGGGGAAGAGTAATGTCGCAAAACAAAAAGGCCGATTTTGAAATTATGTTGTTGTTTGTTTATAACGTTTTCTACGACTTTAGTCACATCTCTTGTATGGAAGTACAACTATTTGCACTTGTTTGTTGAAGTAAAGTTGAATAGTATACTTAAAAGGCGGTCATAGAGAGATAGTCATGAGGTCGTGTGTTGGAATAGAATTATAGTGTTTAGTAACATAGTGGTGCTAAAGTGACATGTTTCGTGTTGTTGGTTGTTGCTAGTGAAAGGGTAACCTCGTAGCGTGTTGAGTAATCGTTAGTTGAGCCGGTTCGTGTGGTGAAGGTGGTATTTCAAGTAATATTTTGTAGGAGTCGGTCTATATGGAGTGTTAGACAGTTGATGATGATGACATGGGGGAGGGTATGTCCGGGGAATAGTGATCTATGTCGGAGGAATAGTGTTTTTGTCTTGTTTCCGTACCTTGTGCTTTGAGATAGGTGAGTTGAACTTCGGGGACGAAGTTCTTTTTAAGGGGGGAAGACTGTAATTCCCGCCCTTTTAGAGACCCTTTGACCAACGTTGACTGACCTTGGGAGCGGTAATAGTCCTTAGAAGTGCGTGCCAAGTTACCTTGGGTTGTTAGTTATGTGTGGTACTCGATAGATTAGAGGCTACTCGATCGACTAGTTTGGATACTCGATCGAGTAGGGGACACTCGATCGAGTATGTGGGATACTCGATCGAGTAACGGGTTTTCAGCGAGGGTTTATAATCGTGTTTTGTTAAATCCGCAAATCATTTCCGCCTCAATTCTTCAGATCCTTAGGTTGCCTCTGTCCCTTCCCTTCACCATATAACCTCCATGGAAGCCTTTGAAGGTTCTTGTGCCTTAGGAGAGGATGGCTTGAGTCGGGTAGCGGTCTTTTTCCAGGTTTCTTCTTGTAGGTATGTCGTCATCATCACCCGTATCCTTGTCTTTGCAGTTAGGGTTTGCTTGGTAGTGATAGATGATTGTATTGTGGATATAGGTGTTGCTTGATTGCTGGATATTTCGTATGTTGGCATGGAGTGGTTGCAGTTGCTTAAAGGTAGGTTCGCCTACTCAGTTTCTGTGGATAGTCTAGTGTGTCGGTTGTCGTGTCATTGTTGTTGTATCGTGGTTGTGTTTGTGTGGCAGCGTATATGCGGTAGTCGGTTGGTATATACAGTTCGTTGGTTGTCGTTGTGTTGCAGCTGTCTGTGATTGTTTGTCTCTGGTTCTCGAGGTGCGTCCTCGGCTGAGTGGAGTCACTTGCGGGAGTGGCTTCACGCCCTAGTTTCGCCCTCTATGGAACCCGCCATGGGAGGGGATGTGCACATTAATGGGACAGGGTTATCGCTCGGTATGATGAGCGGGGATTTAGTGGGTACGGCTGCGGTCCCCCACGGGCAGGGCTGGTCCAGTGGACAGTTGGTGACGGAGATTGATTGGAGTGGGTGTGAGTGTGTGTGACTGATGGTGTTGTGTTATGTTGATAGATGTTTTTGGTATTGTCATGTCTTATCTCAGTACTGACCTTGTGTGGTTGTCTTGTTGTTTCTATGTGTCTGCCGTGATCCCTTATGGTGAGCAGTCGGTCTTAGCAGGTGTTGATGTTGTTTATAGCTGGAGTCCTGGCGGGAGGAGTTATCACGAGTTTCAATGTAGATAGTGTGTAGCTCACGAGTTGTATCTTTATTTTGGTTAAGTTGGCTGTAACGTTTGTAATATAACTATAAATGTTCTTTTACCGACTTTTGATGATTACTTATCTCGGGCAACCGAGATGGTAACGCACTTATATGCTAAGGAAGGCCTAGTTAAGGCTCCTCTGAATATGGGGGTGTTACATAGACAAAGTCTCTTTTCTTCCAAATGGAATTTTCCTTATTTGTTTTAAGACTAAGGATCAACAACAAGTTGTACTGCGTAATGGACACCTGACTTTTGATAATAAACCGGTTATCATCAAAGAATGGACACCAGATTCTGAATTGATCAAACATGATGTTAAGCGGGTTCCTCTTTGGATGAAATTTTATGGGTTAAATATCAAATTTTGGGGTGTCAATTGCTTGAAAAAGATTTGTGGGACTGTGGGGCAATATATCAAATGTGATGATGCCACAACTCACAGGGATTTTATGGGATATGCTAGGATAATGGTTGAAGTGCAAATAGGCCAACATTTCCCTACTGAATTACAGTTTATTGATGAACTTGGTAAGACTCATGGGATTAGGGTCGTCTATGATTGGCTGCCTACTTTGTGTACTGCTTGCAAAGGGGTGGGACACTCTGTTGATGTCTGTAGGAAAGGGGTTGCTGCTCAACCCAAGAAGGTATGGAAGCCAAAAGTTCCTGCTCTTGTGGGGACTCAGCAACCCAATCCAGTACAACCACAGAGAGATCCACCAGCTGCTAAGAGAAGACCAAGGGTACAGAAAAAGACTGTGCAGCAGCATCAGATTACTAGTCCAGTTGAGGAATGCTCAAAAACTATCCTTCAGACACCTGCAGTTCAGAATACTCCTGCTGTAGGGGCTAGACTGCCTGAAGTGGAACACTCACTGCCAAGAAGGTTTTTCACACGTTTGATGAAGGGAGGAAATGGAGATAGGAGGTTGTTCACCCCTAGGGGACTTTCTTTTATGGAATCCTTAACTCTCTCTTTACAGAAATCTAAAGCCGATTTGGTTGAAAGAGTGTTGTATGAGAAATGAGAGTCTAGTAAGCAATCTGATAATGGGTAGTTGTGGATTTTGAAACATTAGGGGTATGAATAATAATAATAAGCAGTCTGAAAGTGGTTTCTGCAACACAATAAAGTGGGTCTTTATGGCTTACTAGAAACTAAAATCAGGAATAGGAATTTGAATAAGGTGAGAATAAATCTATGTGAAGATTGGGCTGTTTGTACTAATACCAGTCTTCATATAGGGGGTAGGATATGGGTCATCTGGAATCCTGCTAGCTATTCTGTCAATGTGTTGGATGTCACTGCTCAGTGTATACATACTGAGCTTACTGATATTGTAAGGAAGACTAGATTCTGGTACACTATGGTTTATGGTTTTAACCAGAATGCTGATAGGGAGACTTTGTGGTGTAGTCTTAAGGAGTACCATAGTAGGGTAAGAGGACCTTGGCTTGTTGGGGGTGACTTTAACTCTGTTATGGCACCTGATGAGAGAATAGGGGGTGTCCCTGTTACTAGTGCTGAGACTATTAGTATGAAAACAGCAATTCTGGAATGTGAGCTTTTTGCTATGAAGGGATATGGTTCTTTTTATACGTGGAATAATAAGCATGAGTTTGAAGGGAGAGTTTATAGTAGGATTGATAGGGTTTTTATCAATGAGGATTGGCTTCAAGAGTTTCCTTATAATAATTCCCACTTCCTTCCAGAAGGTATGTTTGACCATTGTCCCTGCTTGGTGAACTTTACTGAGCATCTGCCTAGAAGTAAGCCACTTTTCAAATATTTTAACATGTGGTCAAAGGTTCCAGACTTTGAGAATATTGTTCTTAGGGGATGGGCTTTGGAGATAAAAGGGACTGCTATGTTTAGGGTTGTTACAAAACTTAAGTGCTTGAAGAAAGAGTTAAAGGGCCTGAATAGTTCTCAATTTAGTGATATTGAGAACCTTGTAAAGGTGACTGAACTATCACTTATCCATTTCCAAACTTTGTTGAGAAATGACCCTCTGAATTCAAGCTTATGTGATGCTGAAAGGCTTGTGCTAGGGAGATGGAATTCTTATCCAAGGCAAGAATTGATTTCCTGAAACAAAAGTCTAAGATTAATTGGATGAGGGAAGGTGATGAAAACACTGCCTTTTTCCATACAAGTATTAAAAGAAGGAGAATGCAGAATAGAGTTTACCAAATCAAAGACATGAGGGGTATGCTGTGCAGTACTACAGAGGAGATTAAATATGCCTTTGAAGACTATTATAAGTCTCTCCTTGGCTCTTCCAAAAAGGTGTTACATGTCAAACTCAAGGTGGTTAGGTCTGGTAGATGCCTCACTGATCTTCATGCTGCAGTGTTGATGGCTCCTGTTATGCCTAATCAGGTGAAGGAGGCTATGTTCTCTATTCCAGGGACCAAAGCACCAGGTCCAGATGGCTATAGCAGCCTGTTTTTCAAAGACTGCTGGGGGATTGTGGGGAGTGAGGTCATTGCAGCCATCCAAAGTGTGTTCCAATCTGGACAATTGTTGAAACAAAGTAATAACACCATTATTACTTTGATACCAAAGATTGCTGTCCCTGAAACTGTGTTACATTTCAGGCCCATAGCCTGTTGTAACACAATATACAAGTGTCTATCAAAGGTGCTTTGCAACAGATTGAGTAAAATTCTCCCAGATATTATCTGTTCTTCTCAGGGGGCTTTTATTAAAGGAAGGGATATTGTGGCAATGTTTTAATTTGTCAGGATCTGATTCGCCTTTACAATAGAAAGTCTTGTTCACCACGTTTATTGATGAAGCTTGATATGCAAAAAACATATGACTCTGTTGAATGGATTTTTATTGAGGAAATGTTGAGAGCTATGGGGT
Source organism: Silene latifolia (assembly GCF_048544455.1). Classification (NCBI taxonomy): domain Eukaryota; kingdom Viridiplantae; phylum Streptophyta; class Magnoliopsida; order Caryophyllales; family Caryophyllaceae; genus Silene; species Silene latifolia. The sequence continues at coordinate 145,700,103 of NC_133526.1, forward strand.
TTTCTGAGAAGATGGTGGGGATTATTATGTAATGTGTGACTACTCCATCATATTCTATTGCTCTTAATGGGGATGTTTTTGGTTTTTTTAAGGGTAAGAGGGGCTTGCGTCAGGGAGATCCTCTTTCTCCCCTTCTTTTTACCCTGGGTTTGGAGTATCTGAGTAGGTTGTTACTGCTTATACAGAAGCATAGCCCAATTCAAATTCCACCCTTTATGTAAGAGGATTGGTCTATCACATCTATGCTTTGTTGGTGACCTAATCCTCTTCTGTAAAGGAGATAGAAAGTCTGTTCAACTTATGCTTAATGCTTTCCATTTTTTTTCTAAAACCTCTGGACTCATCATGAACAAGGAGAAGTCAAATTTCTTTTGCAATGGCATGTCTGAAGGTTTGGTTAGTGAAGTGGAAAGGGCCACTAGTATGAAGAGAGGTGCAGTTCCCTTCAAATACTTGGGAGTGACTGTCTCTCCCAAAAGGCTCTCTGTGATGGACTGTAACTGTCTGGTGGACCAAGTAGTGGACATGATCAGAGTAATGTGGGCTAGGCATTTATCTTATGCTGGTCGAGCTGTACTGATTAAGGCTGTCTTTAGTACTCTGCACAACCATTGGGCACGTATCTTTATTCTTCCAAAGACAGTGTTGAGGAAAATAAAAAGTATTTGTAGAGAGTTCCTTTGGTATGGACGTGAAGCTAAAACCAACCCTCCCTTGGTGGCTTGGGAGAGGATTTGTCAGCCTAAGCGGAAGGGAGGTCTTGGGTTCAAGAATCTAATCTTATGGAACATCGCTGCTATAGCTAAATATGTATGGTGGATTGAACAAAAAGAGGATCATCTGTGGGTAAAATGGGTTCATGCTGTTTATATAAAAGATCACTGTTGGAAAACCTATGTACCTACTGCCTCTTCTAGTTGGGCATGACGTAAGATATGTCAAACTAAGGAGAGGATGAAAGATTTGCTCTTTGATGCAGGATGGAGGTAACAGAATCACCAGTACAAGATACAGGTGGGTTATTAGTGGCTTATTTCCCCTTCTGATAATGTCAGTTGGTTTCCTTGGGTCTCAAGCAGTTGGATTGTGCCCAAACATGGCTTCATTGGGTGTCTTATGGTATAACAAAGGCTTCTTACCCAGGATAGGATGATGAGGATGCAAATTATCCAATCTAACCTATGTTTTCTGTGTGGAATGGAGTCTGAAAATCATAGGCACTTATTTTTTCAATGTGCTTTTTCTACGAGATGTTGTGCACTGGTGTCTGCTTGGTGTAAGATCAGTATTCCTACTATGGACTGTGTGCAATGGTGGATTCATTTGAGATTGAGGTCACTCTGCCAGAAGAAAATGATTGGTGTCATCTTGGCCGCATTGATCTATCACATTTGGATATGCAGGAACAAGAGTCGTATTGATTACATTGTGTTCAGGCCTGAATTTATAGTAGCACAGGTGCAACGCGATGTAAAGCTTAGAATGTCTCATTGTAATCTTAAGAGTAAGAGTGAAAGAGTTCGAAATTGGATGGAGAGCATATGTTGTAACTAAGGATGTTAGTCATTACTATGCCTTAATATTGTAATGTTTGGACTTTAATGGAAAGCTTACGTCCCTCCCCCAAAAAAAAAAAAAACAAGCAATAGCTGGGGCGTCTTAAACAATTTGGAGGCCCAATGCAACAATCAAATAGAGGTCTTTAAATTACTAAGAGGCAATTTTCCAATATGTGCTAATAGCTAAAATAAAAGATCAAAATACATCAGAGTTCTTAACCTTGTAACAAATATAAAGGTCAAATGCATGAATAATAGGGGTCTTACACTCTGTTAGTGTGCGGGGGAGTATAGGAAGAAGTTGAGTGGAAATTAGCTGTTAGTTTGTTTAGTTGATTAGTTAGAAGTTTAGTTGAGGGAATTTATTCGTTTATTGATTTGTTTGTGAATTTGTTTGGTTACTTTTGGTTAGATCAAAATGGGAGGGGAGGTCCTCTATTTATAGAGTTCCTCCTCCTTCTCCTACATTCCAAGAATTCTCTAGAATAGAGCCTTCTAGAGTGGTCCAGACTTCTAAGTTAAAGACGTCGAAATAACTCTAATTAGTGAAAATAGCATGCGAAACGAGGCTAGTTAAGGGGTTAAAAGTATGTAAATTAGAACTGCATCATTCATGTTTCTGGAAATATCTTCTAAGTCTACCTCTTTTTCTTGTACAATTCTTCACCAGGTTTCTGTTTTTTTCCCTTCGTTTTTAAAGCTCTACTTGTATAGATCCAGCATTTTTAATGCTCTACTAGTATAGATCCCGCGCAATGCATACACGGTATATAGAGTTTTTATTTTTTTAGGGTGTTATTTATAGTTTTAAAATTTGCATCTCATTAATATTTAATATTTCAGTCCATCGTATTTTGATGTATGAAAAAAAATTAATATGGAAAACTAATCAAAGAGAATTAAGTTAAGTCGTGATTTTTTTTAATGAATTTGTTTTTTTGTCACGAAGTTAATAATAAGTATGTGTCAAGTTATTCTTTACAGTAATAATTATTGCATTACTGAAAAATTTAAAAACTTATAGTTTATAGTTTAATACCTATTTTATTTTATTTTAATGAAAAATTCATAATTATCAATTTAATTTTTTTGGTTCTATTTATCATTTAATTATAAGATCAGAGTTTAGTTATAAGAATATACTAGTGTTGGTGTCCGGCTACGCCCGGACTACCTCTATTTACCATTAAAATTTATTTTCAATTAAATAAAACTATTATAAAGTTGCATAACTCATAAATTTATCTTTAATATATTTTTCTATGCTATATCTTAAAATTACGATGAAATAAATTATGAGACAAATTCACTACTCCCGCTATTAATATTTACTTAAATCGATTAGTTAGCTAATTGTTCATATATGCTTTCTTTTGTTGTTAATATTGTTACTTTTATTACATTCGTTATTATTACGGTTACTTTCACTACTCCCGCCGTAATTATTGCTACTTTCACTACTGTCGCATGAATATTGATAATTTCACTATTCCCATTGGTGCTTATATTACTTTCACTACCCCCCTTGCTAATATAGTTAATTTGACTATTCAAATGAGTGATTACTAACATATTATTATATCCAATGTTAGTACGATAATTTTTACTAGTAACATAATTACTTTTACTATTTAGCCTTACAATTTTAAGAGGTTATATATTTATATAAATATATTACATATATGCATTAAATCAAATTGAAATAATTATAAAATAATATATCTTTTGGAAATCTAGCTTGATTTATTTATCTTTTAATAATTTCCAAAATAAAACCTACTTATATTATATTTGTGGATCGGGATTCTACTTTGGATCGATAAGGAGGGTAGGATCGAATCGGTAGAATCGCAAGATTCTAAAAACTCACTATATATAATTTTTTATTTGGTAAAAACATATAATTGAAAATAAAAACACTTATTTATTAATATTTATTCATAAAATATTGGTAATTAATGATTTTAGTATCATTGTATGAACAACTTACACGAAATTTGGGTTTTACGGTGTCATGATCCTATTAATTTTTTCTATTATGGAATCAGATCGAAGGATCGTAAAATCGTAGGATCGTATTATGATCCCATCTCTAGAAATTTTCAAATTAATAGGATCGTAAGATTCTACAACTATGATAGAATCGTAGGATCCAGGATCGGTAAGACATTTTTGGATCGTAAAATCGTAGAATCGTTGGATCGAATCGCGATTCTGACAACAATGATAACTATATGATGATACTAATTAATAATATAAGTGGGGCATGTTTATTTTAAGGAAAATCACCATATTTTGATACTGTCTAACTTTATACTTCAACCAAAACTATAGAACTATATGATATTTATATTGAAGTCCCTTGGTCGGGTCCATCACACAGTGCTATCGATTAAAAACTATATAGTATAATTAAGTTGTGTAGATTTATTTAATTACACTGAAGTTCCTTGGTTTCTGGAATATATATATATATATATATATATATATATATATATATATATATATATATATATATATATATATATATATATATATATATATATATATATATATATATATAGAGCGGGATCTCGTGAGTTTGGTTCTTACGGTGAGTTTGAAAAATCTCAACCACTAGATCAAAAGAAACCAAGGGCTGAGATTGAATCTAATATTAATAAAAACACAAAATTGACGACATAAAAAAGCCGGTATTGGGGTTCTTCTTATTTTGCTCTCATTTTGACCATATACTTCTTTAAATTCAATCACACGTATACATCTCTACAGTTTATCACATATTTTATGTGATTCATTGAAATCGAAAACTACTAATATTGTTTCCTTTAATCACTACTCATGGGAATTAGCTTTTGCAGATAACTAGGGATGTAGATCTGCATGATTGGAGTTGGGGAGAGGCGGACCCTCAGCATTACTCTGTCGATTGAATTTTTTTCTTTTAGTTTTCATCAGCGAAACATCTTGGAGGTCCGTAATTATAGGCTTCGAATTAATCGTGAGCTCGGATAGAACATCTTCATAAATCCGAACGAATTCCTCGGTAGTAATCGCAACATCGTCGATCTCAGCTAATTCGACCACCGATGGTGACGGTAATGTCGATCTCAGTTCAAGAAGCGGATGACCAACATTACCTAATCGCAATCGTTATGATTAAGCAGATTAATCTCAATCGTTATGATTAAGCAGATTATTGGGCGTTAGGGATTGTTTTCGTTGCGGTCGTAAATGATTTGTTAGGCAGGTATAGTTCTTTTACCAGGACTGTTTGGAACGGGTCGAATTTGGGGATTAAGAGGTTATCTGGGTTTATTTTGATGAGATGGGCGGTCAGGGATGCAGTCACGCAGGTTTTATGGATGTGGTATTTCGGCGAAATTCGTGATCAGTACTCGTTTTTTAAGCTCTTTTTGAGGTTGAAGTTAATGCTTTTTTTCTGTGGCGTCCCCTTGGGTTCCTGGCTATGATAAGGAGATTTCTGGGTTTTTGTTTGCGTGGCTTTTGATTGATTCACTTGTTTCTTTTGTTCTTGCGGTGAATTCGTGGGTTACGATTGTGAGCACGAGGCGGGGTGGGAGGGAAATTATTAAAGAAGGGTGGCTGGGTGGTACTTGCTGGCAATAATGATTCACGTGTCTATACAGTTGAAGTGTTTGGAGTTGATATTTTGTGGGGAGTTTATAAGGTCCGTTCTGGCAAGAGTACTTGGTGATTCGATTGCATTTATATTGTAGTCATTGATCGAAGTCTATTTTATGGTGGATTGGTTGGTATATTACTTGGCTGCAAGGTGTAAAGATGCTAGTTTGAGTGGAAGAGAGTTCGGCAGGACAGAGCTGGAGGGCGTAATTGAGGGGCTTAGATTACATGAAGTTGTAGTCAGGTAAAAAGTCACCTGCTTAACTTCGGTTTATGTTTGCAGGCACTGATTTTTACAGGAGATCGCTGTGTCAAGAGTGATCTTATTGCCACGGATGTGCTTCAAGTAGTAAAAAAATCAAAGGGACACCGGAATAACATCACAATAACACCAGAATAACAGCACAATAACATTGCGGTAAAAAAAAAGAGAAAAAAGAATCAATGTAGTAAAAAAATCAAAGTGACACCGGAATAACATAACAATACCACCAGAATAACAGCACAATAACATTGCGGTAAAAAAAAGAGTGAAAAAAATCAAAGTAGTTAAAAAAATCAAAGTGACACCGGAATAACATCACAATAACAAAGAGAATAACGAGAAATAACAAAGACAATAACACGTGGTAAAAAAAATTAAAGTCGTAAAAAAAATCAAAGTGACAGCAGAATAACATCACAATAACAGCGGAGTAACAATAACAGCACAATAACACGTGGTAAAGGAAAAAAAAAAGGAAAAAAAATCAAAGTCGTCAAAAAAATCAAAGTGATAGCAGAATAACATCACAATAACATCGGAGTAACAATAACATGCGGTAAAAAAAAAAAAAAAATCAAAGTAGTAAGAAAAATCAAAAGTGAAACCGGAATAACATCACAACAATAGCAGAATAACAGTAGAATAAAAGCACAATAACAAGTGGTAAAAAAAAATTAAAGTCGTAAAAAAAATCAAAGTCGTAAAAAAAATTAAAGTGACAGCAGAATAACATCACAATAACAGCGGAGTAACAATAACAGCACAATAACAAGGGGAAGAAAAAAAGAAAAAAAAAATCAAAGTCGCAAAAAAAAGTCAAAGTGACAGCAGAATAACAGCACAATAACACGTGGTAAAAAAAAATCGAAAAAAAAAAATCAAAGTAAAAAAAAAAAAACACAATAACAGCATAATGACACGAGGTAAAAAAATAAGAGTAAAAAAAATTTCAAGTAAAAAAAAATCTGGTACAAAAAGAAAAAGAAAAAAAAGGTAACATAATGAGAAAATTAAAGAAAAACATAAGAGAAAAAAAAATAAAGTGGTAAAAAAAAGCACAATAATAGCATAATAACACGAGGTAAAAAAACAGAAAAAAAAGAAAAAGTAAATAACAGTGTTTTTATATGACATGTAAGATTAGATCTTGACCATTCATCTCTAATGTAATCTAATGGTTGAGATTTCTCCAACTCACAACTCACCATAAGAACCAACTCACCAAATTCAATCTCTCTCTCTCTCTCTATATATATATATATATATATATATATATATATATATATATAGTGTAAAGATCATCTAAGTCCATGTCTTACATTTGAGTCCATGAGTTCTCTTTAGAGCCATTGGATGAGGGGGTTGGAGGACTAAGATTGAAAGCAAAAAAAAAGGGATTAATGCATACTTAAACACTTCCCCTCTCTACTTTACTAATCCACTTTAATTAAATATTAATTCACTATATAACATTTTTTTCACACACACTTCTCACTCATCCCTCACAATATCATCCTCTCCCCTCTCTAAAATCCCAAATAAACCAAAATTCTCAAAACAAAAAAAACAAAAACACTCTTCCCACTTTCAAAAAAAACAAAGAAATCAAACCCTAAAAAAATCCTCCGCCACCACCGTGCCACCCACCACGACCTACCCATCACCGTTCACCAGTTCCACACAGCCACCACACCACAACCCGACACACCACCACCCACTTTTTCCGCCTCTTCTCTCACCACCAACATCACCACCACTCCCGTCACCACACACAACCACCACCTCTCCTGTCACCACGCAGCCACCACCCACGACACCATCCCCTCGCAACCACCGTCCACCACCCACGACCCTCAATAACACCCACACCACGACTACCACCCACAACGCCACCACGCACATCCCCATCCACGACCCACCATCTAATACACTGCCACCACGACCATCGACAACAAACATAACTGCCACCACCCGCGTTTTTCCAGATCTGCGTTTTTGTTTTTTATTTTTTTTTTCTGCTGATGCGTTTTGCAGTTTCTAATATAAATCGATTGTGTGGTGTTCCATTTTATGTTTGTTGTCGATTTTTTTTCCAATATAAAACAGTTATCCTAAATGTTTGTTCCCTCTCTAAAACAGTTTCTAAATATAAAAAAAAAACGATTTTGTTTTTGTTTCGAGTTCCATTTTAAAGATCTACATTTTAAAGATCTACCTTTTCATCTCTGTTGTGTGGTGTTCTTATTTTTTTTTTCAATTATCCTAGTCATACTATTATTTTGTTTCTTTTTTTGTTTTGTTTTTGTTGATGGTATCGCTAATAACACACCCGTGTCAGATCTACTTTTCATCATTTTTATTTTAGTTTTGGCTCGTTTTTTTGTCGGTAATGTTGGTGTTGTTGTTGGATGTCGGTGGTGGTACGGGTGTTGTGGGTGAACTCCTTTTTTCAGATCTCGTTTCATTTTTTTTTTTGTATTTTTTTTTGTTTTTCAGTTTTGGTGGTGTTATTATAAATTATATTTTGATTTTAATATTAAATCTACTAAATATGAAATATTTTCTTTATATTTTTTTTCTTAGTTCTTATTTTTATTTTGTGAGATATTTTTATTTTAGTTTTAGATGTACAAAATAAATCTAAGATTATTTGTTGATTTTAATCTTAGATATATTTAAAATATAATCTTATTTTTAAGGTATTACACTTTTTCCATTAAAATTACACTTTTTTTTTTATTAAAATAACACTTTTTTCGGCTAGAATAACACTTTTTTTATGCTAGAATAACACTTTTTTCGACTAAAATTACACTTTTTCTGCTAAAATTACATTTTTTGTTGTTGTTAGAATTACACCCTTTTCTGTTAAAATCACACTTTTCTCCATTAAAATTACACTTTTTTCTGTTAAAATTATACATTTTTTTGCTAGAATAACACTTTTTTCGGCAAAAATTACACTTTTTGTTGTTAGAATTACACTTTTTTCTGTTAAAATTATACTTTTTTTTTGCTAGAATAACACTTTGTTCGGCTAAAATTACACTTTTTTGTTGTTAGAATTACACTTTTTTCTGTTAAAATTACACTTTTTTTTGCTAGAATAACACTTTTTTCGGCTAAAATTACACTTTTTGTTGTTAGAATTACACTTTTTGTTGTTAGAATTACACTTTTTTCGGTTAGAATTACACTTACCTCTATTGGACTAATGTTACACTCTCCATGGACTTGGACATATTCTCATATTCTCATTGGACTAATGTTACACTCTCAATGGACTAAAATTATATTCTCAGTGGACTAAAATTATATTTTTCTGGACTAAAATTACACTTTTCTGGACTAAAATTACATTCTCCTTGACTAAAAATAACAATCTCATTGGACTGAAATTACACTTACCTGGACTAAAATAACACTTTTTGTCATTAAAATAACACTCGTAAAATGCTAAATTACAATAACTTGTGATAAAATGACAAAAATTCAAAATATTATTCGTTAAAATCACTCGGAAAAGATTGAAGTTAAACTTGTAAAACGCTAAATTCTCGAAAATATTCCTTAAAATTACACTTTTTGCTGTTAGAATTACACTCGTAAAATCCTAAAATGTCGAAAACTTGTGTCGAAAAAAAAAAAAACGAAAAAAAAAAAAACAAAAACTTGTCTCGAAAAAAAAAAAAAAAAACAGAAAAATGTTAACAAATTTTTCATAAACTTTGAAGTATAAGACAAAATATGGTGTTAATTATGTATGATAATAAATTAGTGAATGTATTATTAAAACTAGAGAGAGAAGTGAATTAATTAGTGTTAAGTGTGTTTTTTGCTTTCAATCTCAACCTTCCACCATGCATGATCCAAGGGTTGTGGGAGGGACTTATGGACTAAAAAAAAAAAGGGACTTAGAAGAACTTTGCTCTCTCTCTCTCTCTCTCTCTCTCTATATATATATATATATATATATATATATATATATATATATATATATATATATATATATATATATATATATATATATATATATATATATATATATATATATATATATGTAGTAATCTTGGGTTTGGTGATTAGCTAAATTTGGTTAACACATACATTTATAATTTATATCTTGATATTATGATTAGATGTAAAATTAATCAACAAATTATGAGACACGTTCACCACTCCCGCTGTTAATATTATTACTTTCGCTACATCCTCTATTAATACTATTACGTTCACTACTTCTTCGGTTACGGTTGTTTCTTTAACTACTCCTGCTATTTTTACGGAACCCGTTAGTTTTGTCAAACTCTAAATAGTTAAATAAATTAATATTTTCTTAAAATCGAATTATTAGTTAATTTTTCATAATCTCTCCATTGTTCCAACGGTTACTTTCATTACAGTGTTCTGACTATTATTACTTTCACTTCTCCCGCCGTCATTATTTTTTCTTTCACTACTCCCGCATTTATTATTGTTAATTTCATTACCTCGTTACTACTAGTATGACATTCACTACTCTCGTTGCTGTTATTGTTGCTTTTAGTACTAAAATGGGTGGTTACTATTATTATATTATCTAGTTGTATTAGAGTTATATATCTAAATAAATCTGAAATATTAGATTAGAATAATATTTAAGAGTAATCATTATTATTTAGTAATTAAATTACAAATATAATGAATTATGCAATATTATATTTTTTTGGAATTCTAGATTAATTTATTCAACTTTTAATAGGTTTCAAAGGTGGTGTTTGACCAAGTTTTATAAGTGCTTCTACAATTGAAAAAACAGAAGTCAGGTCAAACGCTATAATTTAGAAGAGTTTAAACTGTTTAAAAAAAAGTTAAAAACTGAAAATTGGCCCCCAAAAACAAAAGTAGCTATTTACTACTTCTACTTCTACTTATATTAATTCCATCATTTTTTTTTTATTTTGGAGAATTTAAATGGTTCATCAACAAATTTTCATCACATGACAATTAATAATATAAATTGTGTAATTAATAAAAAATAAACAAACCAAAAAAGTTAGATAAAAGTAGTTAGGCCAAACACATCAAAATTGTAAGAAACCGTTTTTATAAAAGTTTGGCCAAACGCTCCGAATGTTTTCAAGAAGTAACTTGTAAAGAAACTCCTTCTAAAAAGTAAAAGTCATTTTAAATAAGCAAGGTCAAACACCACCAAAATATAACATACTTATATTATATTTGTGTAAGTTAAATAATTAACATCTTTATACTAATTAATATCATAAGTGGGGCCTGTTTATATTAAAGAAACTCATCATATTCCGGTGTTCTCTAAATTTATACTTGAACCATAACTATATAATATTTACATTGAAGTCCCTTGTTCAGGTCCATCACACAGCATTATCAATTAAAAACTATAAAGTATAATTAATTTGTATAAATTTATTTAATTACATAGAAGTCTCTTGGTTTTTGAAATATATATATAGTATTGATTGATTCATTGAAAATATAATGATTTAGTGAAAGAAAGTTTTACTTATTTCCTTATTTAGGTAGATGTCTTTTGGAGAAAAAAATAATAGAGTTTTTATTCTCTAGTAGTAATAATAAGGGGGATTTTGTGTAAGAAAAAAAATTATAGCTTAAGCTTGGTGGTAATTCTTCTTAATGGGACCAGATTATGTCTTCAATCAAGACTGTATTAATAAACCGGCGTGTAGTGATTAGCCGTGAATATCGCCCATACTTAAATGTGGTGGTCAAGTACATTGCCGGAGTTCGAATAGGTATGTTAAGCGAGATTCACGAGGATTGCAGATGACCATTGTGAACATCATTTCTCCCGGCAAATTTGGTGTGTCCGTTGACCTCGTCACCGTAACTTAGATAGCAGCAAACGACGACAGGTGGTGGCGGCTCAGGATCGTGGAGGATTCAGACAAGGGTAGTGGTCAGTAACTGAGTGACGGGGTGGACTGGTGGTAATGGATGGAATGTCTATTGCTCTATTAGTGTTCATTGAATAACATGTATTGGGTCAAGGGATTGGGTCCAATGTTATTAGAATTGGGATTCTACTTTGAATCGATAGGGTGAGTAAAATCGAATCGGTAGAATCGGATATTAGTATTGTAAGATCCTACAAACTAACTTAATACAATGTTTTTATTGGGTAAAATCGTATGATTGAAGATAAAAACACGTATTTATTACGGAGTAATATTTATGCATAAAACATTGATAACTAATGATTCTAATATCATTGTATGAGCATTTTTCTATAACTTACACGAAATTTAGGTTTACAATGTCAATATCTAAAAATATATATTTATTGTAATACTACGGTTTAATATGTTGATGGGTACTCTTTTTACTTTTACGCTATTCTAAATATTCCACACAAGAGAACAAGTTACGTAGCATCTCCTTCTCATATTGTTATCAAATCCCAAGGCTTGTGTCGTCGAAATCCAGAGTTCTTTACACCGTTGAGACCGTCGTTTGTGGGTAAGATCCTAGTACAGTTTTATTATTTTTTCGTTGATTTTAGTTTAAGCCCTAACTGGGTAATTTGGAGGTTTTGAGAGTATTTTGATATTAGATGGTGATTATATGATTGATAGGAGGTGATTTCGTAGAGGAACATTTCTGATTCGCTGTTGTGACGATCGTGGTAATTGCATTTCCAGGTAGGGTTTCCTACTCAGTTGTTGTTTACATGATATGAGATGGCTGATTAGTTGTTGATTAATGGCATTTGTCTATATCGTATTTGAATTGGTAATTGTTGGTGTTGTAGTTGGTTGTTGTGTTTGTCTGTGGCTCGCGAGGTGTGCCCTCGGCTGATTGAAGTCAGTTGCGGGAGTGGCTTCACGCCCTTGATTCTCCCTTTGTGGAACTTGCCACAAGAGGGGATGTGCACATTAAGGAATATGGGTTTGCGCTTGGTATAGATGAGTGGGGCTTATGTGGGAACGCCTGGGTCCCCCACTGGCGGTGTGGATTACTGGTTGCGGCTGTAATCTGGCAGGACTAGACCTTCAGGCCAGTCAGGTGATTGGTGATGTGAGGGTGTTGGAGAACTGTGTGTATTGTTGTTGTTGTTGTTGTTGTTGTTGTTGTTGTTGTTGTTGTTGTTGTTGTTGTTGTTGTTGTTGTTGTTGTTGTTGTTGTTGTTGTTGTTGTTGTTGTTGTTGTTGTTGTTGTTGTTGTTGTTGTTGTTGTTGTTGTTGTTGTTGTTGTTGTTGTTGTTGTTGTTGTTGTTGTTGTTGTTGTTGTTGTTGTTGTTGTTGTTGTTGTTGTTGTTGTTGTTGTTGTTGTTGTTGTTGTTGTTGTTGTTGTTGTTGTTGTTGTTGTTGTTGTTGTTGTTGTTGTATTGTCTTATATTGTGTAATCAGTAACTGACCCCGTTTAATTGTTTTAAAACTGTGGTGATCCATTCAGGGATGGTGAGCAGTTATTAAGCAGGAATGATATGGATGCGCGAGGGATAGCTGGGCTTGAGTCATCACGAATCGTTTAAAAGTCTTCCGCCGTGTTATCAAACTTCACATTTACTTTAGTTTGTTTTTGGACTTGGAACAGTTGTATCTTATTTCACAGTTTATGATTTTGTTATGTAATCACTTTAAACTTATCTATTTAAAGTATGTTCTGTTATGGTCCATTTGATATTTATTGTCTCAGGTAACCGAGATGGTAACACTCTCATGCATTAGGTGGTCCTGGTAAGGCACCTTGGTGTATGAGGGTGTTACAAAGTGGTATCTGAACGAAGATTTTGGAACCTGTCACTAATGAATCTAATGAACTTAGAGAGTCAAACTAAAATAAACCCGGGTAGGAGTTGTTAGGAGCTAATGCAAAGACTTGGGAGACGTCCTAAAGGCGCGAACTCGCCCTACAAATTTGAACCGGTCACTATGGGGTGTCATGGGATCGTTATGTGTTAACTAATGTTATATGAATATTTTGAATAATGATATATGGATGAATAGAGGATGTGGTGGAAAAAGGTGTAGGTAGTTGTATGTGATAATGCGTCTGTGGTTAAGCATGTTGCATGATGGATGATTTATAATGTGGCGATAATAGTAACATGTGAATAGAAATGATTGTGTTGTACATGTATATCTTTTGTTGCGTAAGTTATTAAGTTAAAGCATGCGGGTAATTAGAAACGTCAGCATGACTCGATCGAGTGGGGCTAACTCGATCGAGTAGGGTGGACTCGATCGAGTGGGCTGAGCTCGATCGAGTTGGTATATGACAACGTTGGGCAGTAGCTGCTGTTTTGTGTGACTCGATCGAGTAAGGGGAGTACTCGATTGAGTGGGGGCTACTCGATCGAGTAGGTATGGGGCTCGGTCGAGTGCGTTTTTGTGTCAGTTCTGCTCAGGTTCAGGAGTTGGGGAACTCGATCGAGTAAGTGGGCAACTCGATCAAGTGACCTCTACTCAATCGAGTGGGTGTGGTTACTCGATCGAGTAGGTGTTGTGCAGGTCATATATGCTTTGAGCCATATGATATGTGCTTACGTTTATCTCTCCTCTTAATAACTCAAAGATATTCCGCCAAAGAGATCCGCCATGTATGCTAGGGCTCAGGAGATGAGTGATGATAAGATTACCAAGATGCTTGAGCATCAAGATGTGCTTACCGAGGCCCTTAAGAGGTTTGGGAAAGACAAAGATGCTGGGGTAGACTTTGCTAAGATGAGCACTACGATATCCCGCTCCAACCCAAAGAAATATATGGGTACTGGTGCGCCAATTTTTCTCGACAATTGGCATAGGGAGATGGAAACATCTTGGGAGTGGTTCATTGTCCCGAGGATTTTAAGGTGGAACAAGCTGCGTTCTACTTGAGAGATGCTGCGGGGGAATGGTGGGACAAGGTGAGGGAGAGTGCCCTAGATCTTTCTCTGAAGCAGGGTAAGTCAGCTATACCATGGGTTGAGTTCAAGATAGCTATGCGCAGGGAGTTTGTTCCAGAACATGTTCGTAGTAAGTTGAGGGAGGAGTTTGATTCTTTCAAGATGACTTCGGATATGACTGTGGCTGAGAATTACCACAAGTTTAATTAGAAATCGAGATATCCTGAGGACATAGGGCTGAGTTAGGAGAACTCGGCACTTCAGTTTGAGAAAAGGTTGACCTATCAGATCATGGAGAAGTTACCGGTTGGTGTCCTTACTGATGTTAAGGAAGTGTATGAGAGAGCAGGGAGAGGTGAGCGGTTGGTCTTGATGGACAAAGAGAACAAAGAGAGGGGTCCGGAAAAGAGAAAGGCTGAGAGTGAGGCTGGTGGTCAGTCTAGCTACAAGAGGGGTAATAATAACCAGACAAGGGCTTACTCATCGGTATCGGGTTTCAGTGGTGGAGGTTCTTATAGGCGTGGTCGTGGTAGTAGCAGCAGCTGGAGCATCTCTTGTTTCAACTGTGGCGGTATGGGCTACAAGAGGCATGAGTGTACGTGTAACACCCCCATATACCAAGGAGCCTTAACAAGACCTTCCCTAGCATATAAAGGCATTACCATCTCGATTGCCCGAGGAAAGTAATTATCAAAAGTCGATAAATGAACATTTATAAATTATTACAAGTGATTAAACCAAAACTACTGATACAAAGATACAACTCGACATCCTTTGGTGAACTATCTTTTGACGTAACTTGTGAAAGACCCATCCCTGCCAAGACTCCAGGCAACTTCCAAGACATCACCTGAAAGACCGACTGCTCACCATAAGGGATCACGGCAGACACAACAGAAGAAAACAAAAAACAACCACACAAGGTCAGTAACTGAGGCAAGACACAATATCAACGACCAACATAATACAAACACAACCAAGCACACACGCAAGTCACAACCACTTTAGCCAATCACCATCACCAACTGTCCATTGGACCAGCCCTGCCAGTGGGGGACCGCAGCAGTACCCACCAAATCCACGCTCATCATACCGAGCGATAACCCTGTCCCATTAATGTGCACATCCCCTCCCGTGGCGGGTTCCACGGAGGGCGAAACTAGGGCGTGAAGCCACTCCCGCAAGTGACTCCACTCAGCCAGGGACGTGCCCCGAAGTACACAGACAGCTGCACAATAATCACAAACATGCCAATCGAGACAACACAACACCAACCAACAACACAATCAATCCAATCATACCGACACTACAATCAACACAACAACTGACATACTAGACAACCAACAGAAACTGAGTAGGAGAACTTACCTTTAGCCAACCGCAGCGATTCCTTGTTCAATCACATGACATCAACCAACCAAGCAAAACCCCAATACAAACAGTACAAACACCTATTACTATTACCACAACCCTACAAGAAACAACAACGACAAAGATGATGATGATGACATACCTACGCATAGCTATCCGGCGTCAAGACTGTTGGAATATGTGTCCTCCGACAATAATGCGATCACAACTGTCGATCATGATGATCACATGTTTAAATCTCGTTTCAAGAATACATGTGGGATGTAATATTTTACAGTCAAATGGTCCACACATATCGGTAATGATTGGCTGACTAGAGTTTGACATTACTGTCGTGCGACGGTGGTGATCAGTTGATCCCCTTAGGTCATACCTAAAGGGTGACACTCTTAATTGATTATTTAATTGATCGTATGTCGATACGGTTTAATTAAATTGCTTAAAATTGACGGACGATTTTGTGAGTATTATTGACGTGTCTTATTATAATTCGATTAAATAAGATACGGTCTAAGTAATCAAATTATTTTATTACTTAGATAAAATTATTGTTTACGAAACAATTGAAACTGAATGAATAATTTATTATAAATACAAGACGTTGTGATTTATAATTGATAAACCATTTTTGGTACAAGTAATTATGAATTACTAAGTCGATTTTTGTACATGACGTATTTTTATTAATACGTTGGTTTTTAATATGTTAAAAATACATTACAATTTCACATGACTAGTAACATGTGACAATTGACAAATGACAAAAATAAAATGGACCTCCCATTTTATGTAAGTGCCGAAAAATGGAGGGAGTATTAGGTTTAGATTGTGTTAATTATTTTTAAGTGGAAAACATGATGATTGCAACCTAAGATAGCCATGCATACCTATGATTTCTTGGGTAGAAAAACTTGCCCATGCATTGGCTCTCCTCCACCCTCCCCACCGGTTTTCAAAGGGCAATTATAGAGGGTTTTTTTCTCTCTAATTATTCATTCACAACTTTAACTATTTTCTAGTGTAAGAAAATAGAAATTCTCTCTATAATTTGTGAAAGCTTAGAGAAATAAAAATCTCTCATATTCATCCTCTCTTGGCCGAAATTACAAGAGAACAAACAAATATTTTGGGTCAATTTTAGAAAGATTAATATCATTCTAGTTCAAATAATATTAATCTTTTAAGAGGTTATCTTGGGTATAAACTTTTGGGAGGGATTCTATTTTGGATCCTTGTTCATCCATTGTAAGGAAGCTCAAGAACAACTGAGAAGGAGATCTCATTTGTGCCCATAATATCCGAAATCCCATTGTAAGAAAGACGATTTCTTCTCTACTTTTGTTCAAGTTTGAATGCATAAGATCTAGTTTTAATTTTATGACTAAATTAATATGTCACATATATGAATATGTAAATTAATGAGATTAATATTTTTTCCAACAAAGACCGCTACCCGACTCAAGCAATATACCCCCAAGGCATAAGCATCATCCAAGGCTCCAAAGGAAGGGATTATGGTGAAGGGAATGAGGAAAGACGACATCTAGGTTTAGAGAAGAGAGGCGGAAATGATTTGCGATTCTATCAAAACACGATTATAAACCCTCGCTGTAAAGACGTTACTCGATCGAGTAACCAACTTACTCGATCGAGTGACCCCTACTCGATCGAGTACTCAAGATACTCGATCGAGTAGCCTCAACTAGATCGAGTACCACTCACTCAAAGCCTATCCTGACACCAGACATCTCTTTTACGAATTCCCAAAGGCTACAACATGCCCCTAAGGTCGGTCAACGTCAGTCAACGGGTCCCTAAAAGGACGGGTATTACAGTCTTCCCGCCTTAAAAGAACTTCGTCCCCGAAGTTCGACTCATCCTCTCCCCGAACCACGCGACAAGAAACCAAGGTCGATACCACCGTTTACCCGACACAGGTCACTAAAACTATTTAGAAATACTATCCCCACTACGTATGTCCATCAAACATCATCATCGTCAATTGCCTAACACACACCACACACTCAAGCCTCAACGAACCACTACTTGAGTTACTGAACACATAACATGCACCAACACGACCAACTTAACTATCGCTTATACGACTACATCGAATTATTCAGACATGCATTAACACAGCTTCGCGACTATACTTTCATTCAACATCGGCCAACAATTACCAATACAATCATGCAGAACAACGGTGTAGCCATAGATTCACAACAATACACAGTTCATCTCACCCTATCACCTTAACCGCACAACAATATTACTAAAGACGACTCTCCAATTTCCAATGCTATTTCATTCTCAAGCCAATAACAAATAATTACTGAGAATTGAGTGTACAACATGCTATTTCATTCGACAATTGTTATAAATCCCCTACTCAAATGCATTACAACCACCAAGAAGTTACCAACATACATATGAAATTATAAAACACACATATGAAACTATTCGAACAATTGTTCACATACTTTAAAATACTATAAAATACTTTAAAACACCACAAAGTATCTCGTTTTTCTTTTGCGACATTACTCTTCCCCTCTAAAAAGGAACTTCGTCCACGAAGTTCACCATGTAACAACTTCCATACCCCTCAACCGACACAGACCACATTACTTTGACATTACTCATACACCATCAAATAACATTGATTTACGTTCACAAGACCTACTCCTTGACATTACTTACGTACCATTCATACGACATAAACCACCGATATCATGTAACATAGCGCGGACATATTGTTACAATTAATAGTAAATTCAACAATTACTGTTTAAACTACCTTTCTGAACCAATGAGGATATTATAATTATAGTATTCGATTAAACCACAACAGATGGTACCCGCATGAATATTTCAAGGTAAAACAAATACCGCTAAAACTGCGTGAAGTGATCAAAATCCATAACCGACTCATGACAGAAACAACACTCTCTTGACGTTACTTAACTATTACTCGCAAAGCATAAATATATATACATATATACAAACATGAACTTAAAAAACATCGCTTGCATGCCAAGTTCCCGCAACAATATGTCTTATTGTTTTGACACACCTATATTGCATAAAACTTTACTCATGACCCGACCACAAGCTAAAATAGGACCAATGGTGGAGCCAAAACATGTTACGAAACACCAACGACTATGAATAATACAAAGATAACCAAAAACATAAGGATTCGAACAAATTAAATCTAGAAATGTGCCTGTAACAGTGACACTCGATCGAGTTGGTCAGGCACTCGATCGAGCTGGACCTACTCGATCGAGTCTCTTAGCTACTCGATCGAGTAGCCGGAGATTAGAATACCCCTCCAAAAGAAACACCTGCAGCTACTCGATTGAGTGAGGGGCACTCGATCGAGTTGCCACAAGTCAAAAACTGCCCATAACTCCAAACACAAGATATATAATCACCTAAATACGAGTCGGGATGCTAACTCGACCCACAAATCCTGTGAAACAAATCCAGAAATGTGCAAGTACGGCCTTATGGCCATCGATACAAACCAAGTTCAAAAAAGTATCAACCAAAACAAAGTAATATCCATCATAAACTACGAATATAAAAAGAACGAAATGGAGTATCATCACTCCTGCTGCTGCTGCTCATCCATCACTGCATCCTCATCACCACCGCCACCTAAAGTGCCTGCTCCTGACGCACCATGTCCCGCATCACCACCGGCTCCAGCATCTGGTCTCACGTACCAAGGGGTCAAACCACCGTAAGGGTACGTCTGAGGCTCTCCCCAAGTAGACATGTCCACCCCATAAGAGTGGAAAACCCCGCTGCTGTCCCGAACTCCCCTCCACCAAACCGGATGATGTCCCGAGGTCCCAATACCCTGAACATACGCCATTTCATGTAAGTTCCGGATCGTCAAGGTAGAGGACACTCTCTCGGCCAAGTAGCTCTCACGCATCTCCGGGCAGTAAAAGGGAGGGTAACTAGGGAACTGATACTGTGGTGGTGCTGGCTGCTTTGGCTGAGTCTCAGCCACTCTCTTCCTCACTCTATGTGGTCCCCTTCCCAACCTAGGCTGGTCCTCCTCAGCTCTCTCGTTCTCCCCCTTCCTCGGCTCGGGCATAACCTCTTGGATGTCCGGGTAAATGAGGTACGTCTGCCTCGTAGGACGCCCCTCCTCCTCCTCATCCTCGTCAGAGTCAGTAGACACCACTGCCGTGGGTAAAGGCTCTGTCACTAGAAGATGCTCCGGGGCTGGTATCCGGATCCAACTCATACCCCACACCCTCCATGCTAAACTCCCATCCACCAAAGATCTCAACCATTTCTAGTCGAGAAAGTACTGACAGTCTAAGGTAGGTACTGTGGTGGTCGAGGGAGTATAGGCCGAGGAAGCCACGAAGGATGTCAACCTCTCTGCTAAACGTGTGGCAATGGCACCACAACTCAGGAATCTAGTGTCAGACGAGGCCATCAAGGCTAGACTGGCACACACCATGGCAGGGGCACTAAAGATCACTCTCTGAGACCGCTCGGGGTTAAGGTACGCCATCAACATCAACTCATGTGAGTTCAACTTACTCACATCCTTTCTCTCGTAAAGAAGACATGTCAAAGCACGAAGGAAAATCTTCAAAGTGACATGTTGAACATCATTAATCAACATGTTACTTGAAGTAGGAGCCGGTTTCCCAGTAAGACAAGGCATAAGACTACTAACCCCACACTCCGATGGTATGTCCCGAAGAGCTCCCTTGGCGGGTTTAGCAAGGCCAAGGTGAGAAGCAAACAAGTCCATGGTCAAGACAAAGCTGGCGTTCATGAGGCGGAACTCCACAGTTTGTTCCACCGCCTCGTATTTAAACGAGCTCATGAACTCAAGAGTCAAAAAGGCATAGGAGTGCTTATAGAGGTGATATAACCCAGTCATCCCCAAGGTCTCAAAAATATGCCTAACGTCGGTCTCAATGCCCAGGTCATCCAAAAGGGTCGTGTCGATACAGCGAGTTGGTCTCATCTTACGTCCCTGCAAAGCGACAAACCTTTTCCTCTGTGTGAAATCCACGAAAACTACATACGGGTATTCCGGCACAGCCGGGACTATCGGTCAACTCCCTTCCCCCACTTCGGGCTCAGAAGCCCTACCCGTCTTGCTCTGTCGGGTTCCTACTGTCGGTCTCGGCATCTGTTTCAGCATACAATTTAAATGCCCACCACATATACACGAAAAATATACAAAGCATTCATGTTTGTTCATAAAAAAAGAATCAACTAGATACACACTATCACCAACAATTCCAAATTACAAGTAAAATTCCCAATTTCAGTTATCAGACGGTCTCTACAGCTGTAAAAATTTTGACATATTTGGCATGAATTAACATTATTACTACTACCTTTAGAACTCAAACCTTCAAAACATCTTCACATACAAACCAATTTCACAACAACATGAGACGAATTTCAGTTTGGGGCACTTTTAAGACGGAGTTTCAAGACAAATTTTTGAGTGAAAAGCACAAAATCAATCCTAAACATGATATATATGACATATATTACCCAATTTTCATCCTTTTTACACACAAAAGACAATCAAAAATCAATCCAAATTACCAAACCCTAGAAAATTCGAGTCACCTAAAGCCCCAATTCGAGTCAATTTTTTTTTGGCATAGCTAACAACAATAATCATCAAAGGAAAGCATCTAGATCATATTGCAGCAATTAGAGGCAAGATTTAACACATATAAACCGATTTTCCCACAATTTCCAACATCCTATATAGTTCTAAGTAATTAAAACATCAAAATAGAGTGAACATTCATACCTTGATCGATTAGCAAGTAAAAAGAACGAATTCAAGCAAGAAAATCACTAAGTTTAAGCACCACAATCAACAAGAATCAAGAAGTTTTGAGAGAGATGGGAGATTAGGGTTTGCGAAATAGAGAAAGAATGAGAAGAAAGAATTAGGAAAAGGGTTTTTTAACCCGTGTTTTCGCAGCACTGTAGCAGCTTACTCGATCGAGTAAGTATGTTACTCGATCAGTGGCCTCCACTCAATCGAGTTGAAGCTACTCGGTCGAGTTTTCGTAGTAAGTTTCAACTTTCTCGACGTAATAGCTTCCAAACTAGATCCAATGAGGTCTACTCGGTCTAGTAGGCACTCGTACTCGGTCAAGTAATTCTTGATACATGGTCGAAAATACAAGATTAATTAAAGATCCCTGCAAAACAGCAACGCGTGTCGATTCCAAAAATGAATTCGGATATCGGCACAGATTAATGTACTCATTCACCTCGTATTACTACTACACAAATACAACGTATTATCTCACAATTACATTGATACCGTCTTAGAGTACCAAAGATAAATTCATAATCCAAACTACTACTATAGCTAGTGGCAGTCAGGGTCGAACCACAGAGAGGCGATGCAATTAATAGTTGTCCGATTTTAGTCTTAAAGTAACAAATGTGTGGGGGTTTGTTTTGAGTTGTTCTATAACTAAGGTAAACAAATGAATGATAAAAGAACTTGATGAAATCAAACATTAAAAGGGTGCTAAGATGGTCGGTTCACTGTAGTTTCGGCGGCAGTATCCTAGGTAAGTCTGAGGTAATCACATGAGACGGGAAAATAAGAAGTCCTCTCGGTCCATCCTTAACAAGTAGCATCTTTCGATCTAGCTACGGGTCCCTAATATCACTAGTACTGACTCTCGTCCTGAAAAGTGATTTAAAAGTCTAAATTAACTTATCTCTCGATCTTATTAATTTAGTCACCTTAATTAAGTAGTCTATTTCCCTCCCCTATCTTTCGATCTTATCGGGTCGGTCAATTCCTAAGCATTCAACTAGTCGCGTGCACTCGATTCGTCAAATATAGCAATTAAATTAATTAAAACGAAGTAAATCTCACGTGAGCCAGTCGATCGACCAGGGTAGGCGGTCGATCGACCATGGCGCGACTCAAACCTACGAATTTCTACGCCGCCTACACTACAGGTCCCCTACATCCTAGCACGAATGATTTAGCTACTCATGATATTGATGATAACAACAATAAAATTAACTAATAAAACAAAAAGATTCATAATCGAAATAACTAAATAATTAACTAACATGAATAAATAATTCGGCTTTTGGGAAACCTAAACTAGCAATTCTAACTATGAACGAATTAAAGCAGCGAAACTGAACAAAAGAACAAAAGATTACCGTAAAGAATTGAAGTGGAAAGATCAGAACCGAATGCGGAAAGTAAACTTTATTGACGGAAAATATTCTAAACTAATGAATGAAGCAAAAATACAACTTTTGTGATGAACCCTAATAAATTCTATGATAAAGACTTGATGATATTCTGAAAACATCAGGTTACGTTATATAAGAATGTTACGTAACTTTATTCCTAAAACCTAATTACAATGGGCTTCGGAATTCTCGTTCTTTTAACTCACGCCAAAAATCACGGTCTGGTCGATCGACCATACAGCTCAGTCGACCGACCAAGACTTGCTGAACAGTAGCTTCTGATCTCACTTAGAAATCGCGCTCTGGTCGATCGACCATGTATGTCAGTCGATCGACCACTGTAGCTGGTACTTTGCTCCAAAAGCTTCGTGAATTCGTCTTTCGGGCCTCGATACGCGCTCCAAGTTTGCTTCCCGAGTCTTTACTCCATGTCAAATGCAATGTTAGGTACTCGGGGACGAATTTGGCTTGATTTCCGCTAAATTCTTCACATTTCTGCAATATTATATAAAAACACGAAAGTAGATAGAAATATGGAAAATAGTAGCATAAACTACACAAATGAGCTCTGAAATGCGTGTAAAATAGGGTGTAAAATAACATATTTAGGACACGCATCAAACTTCCCCAAACCAAACCCTTGCTTGTCCCCAAGCAAGAACTAGACTCGATCCTAAAACCTAATGTAACGAGTTCAGTCTCAGAGCGAAATGCAAACCGAATAGCCTAAACCAGTTTAATGCAACAACTAACAATCAATTAGCAATATGAATCATGCAACCGAGTTATGTAGTCATTAAAAACTGCTGAACCGTCAACTATAGAGACTTATCATTATGGACTCTCACGGGTCGCTCATTTCACACATAAGCACAGGTGAATATATGTAAAAGATAGAAAGAATTCATTTTGTAGTGACACTCACCTAACTACGACCTATAAGAACATGCCTGCAATCTAATATAAAAATAATCTCTACAACCGTACATATGCATTCCAACCATAAAATGACCATGACACATGCCGAGGCAAATATGGATATGTGAGGTATGGGCAGGAAGGGGCTAAGATAAATTTGGATAAAAACAGAGTTAAGAGCGAAGCTAATAACTAAGGGAACCAAATTAATAACAACATCCAACTTCTTGCTCAAGATTTCAACACAAAACGGTGCTAATGAGAAGCACAAATCTCACATTCTCCACAAAATTGTCAACTCCCCAATAAATACAAATACAACATGGGAGCAAAAATCGTCATTTAACAAGACCGTGAATTATGCGATTTTGATTTTTTTTCTTTCTCTACTGCAGCAACCAGTCGATCGACCAAGTGGGACGGTCGACCGGCTGAGTCTTCTTTTTTTGTTATCGAATCATTTTTTTTCTTTTTTTTTTTCTCTCTTGTCCTTTTCATCTTCCCAACATCATCTCAAAATGAGCATTAGCCACCAAAAAACGAAATAACAATCCCGAGAACATAAACTACTAGCTTGACAAGGGCAGGCTAAATGTAGGATGTAGTTAACGGGACAAAAAGGCTATTTTTGGCAGTGTGGAGCTTATGGGCAAAATGAATAAGGGGCGACCTCTTCCACATGTGTCAACTAACCACGAACCCGAATGCATACAGGTATTAAGCAGATTAAGTTCATATTTATGCATATTGATGTAACATGTCTTATAAGGAGTACTACTCACAATCCTAGATAAACTGGTCATGAATGACACCAGTTATAAGCTCTAAACCTCAGAAAATGATGTAGTTTGCCATAAATCTAAGTCAAGTCTAAAGTCCAGCAAGAAATTTAACGAAAACTCGTAGACTATGCATATATGATTCTACTAATAACATGTCAATTAGCAAGGCTTAGGCATAAACAGATGCAAATGCAATGTCACCATTGAAATACTACCGTTCCGACTCGACCTATATGCTAAAATAAACGTGAAAATTTGTTTTGAATTTTTTAATTTTTCCAATTTTTTTGAAATTTGTATATATATATATATATATAGGAAATGAAATAACAAATGCAAACTGAAGTGCAATAAATGTGAAACAAAAATGCAATGAAACATGAGAATGCAACGCAAAACCCTTCCCCAAACCAAATCACACAATGTCCCCATTGTGCAAAATCATGTAATGAAATAAAAGGGAAATGGGAATTTGCGATAAATTAAATAAATAAGACATGAAAAGGACTCGGAAGCTCACAAGACTTTAAGCGCAGCAAAAGGAAACCTCCCCAAACCAGCGTGAGCTAGGAGGTTTCAGTAGCCAACAGTGCTACCATAAGTACCTGAAAAGAGAAAAGTACCGCGCGTAATTCCGAGAAAACAATTTATGAAACGCAAAATTATGTGCAGAATAAGGAAACGGAAGAAAACAGAAATGAGTCGGAGAATAAAGTGGAGAAAAGACTCCCTCAACTCTGCAAATCGACCAAACACAGCAGGGGAATAGTCGTGAGCAGGTACAGCAGCGGGGCACGGTCGATCGACCATACAGGCCAGTCGATCGACCAGGTTGACAGGAACAGAAGCTCCTGGTGTCGCGGCTCAGTCGATCGACCAAGATGGCCAGTCGATCGACTGGAAAACCTGCTGTAAGTTTCTGATTTCGTCTAATTAACTCAATAAATTGGGCTAATGCGGTCTATGAACCTGTAAATGCACATACTAACGAGCCCAAAATTGCGCAAAACCCAAAGTAATAGTCTAAAGTCCTTAAAAATCCTAAGCAAACTTATTAAAGCGAAGTCTCGCACAAACCAAAGCAATAAAAAGTCTAACAAAAACAATAAAATGTCTTCAAAAAGTCTTAATCAACTAATAGTTGATCCAGAATGGCCACGGAATGGCCCACTTGCTCGGCTTCTGGCTACAAGAAGTAGCCTCTACAGTGCTCATCTCCTCAGCTGCACTCCTATCAATTCCAATATCCGCAGAACTCAATGGATCAGCATCTCTAACATCTTCCCAATCAATGACCTCTTATGGCTCGTCAAAATCCAAATCAGAGTCCGTCACCTTAACTGGCTCCTCATCAGGCTCCTTATATGTGCCATAGCTAAGACATCCTAAACCGCCTCTTTGAACGATTGACTCCTTCACAGCTGGAGCAATGAACGGCTCTTCCTTCCCCAAACCAGCTCCTGCACTATGGAAAACAGAAGAATCTTCCCCCAATTTGCTCCCAATCAGGGGCGGAGGTGTTATAGCAGAAACAGGCATAGGGGGCAGGCATATCAGAAAGCACAAAATAAGATTTCTTCTCAGTTACAAGTGACTGGCCACATAGGATCTTTCTTCTTAGCGGCCTGGGCAAAAATAATGGACTGTTTCCCTACTTTAAAGGTCAATGTCCCTGAGCCAACATCTATAACTGCACCAGTAGTGTGCAGAAATGGTCTACCCAAAATGATAGGAATGTGAGCATCCTCGGGTATATCTAGTACAACGAAGTCAACTTGGAAAAATAACTTTCCTATTTGCACAGGAATGTCCTCTAAGACTCCTATAGGCTGGACCGCAGAACTATCAACCATCTGTACTGTCATGCTAGTAACTGCAATCCTAGTCAATTTTAATTTCTTAGCAAGACTCAAAGGCATAACGCTAATACTGGCCCCTAGGTCACATAATGCCTTCTCAATAGAAAGGATGCCAATATTACATGGGACTGAAAAACTGCTTGGGTCTTCTAGCTTATGAGGTGCAGTATGAGTCAAATAAGAACATGACTCCTCAGTTAGTGCGACGGATTGCCCAATATCATGTGACTTCTTTTTAGACAAAAGCTGCTTCATAAATTTCGTGTAAGCAGGCACTTGATTAACCAATTCAAGGAAAGGAACTTGCACATTTAAACTACGAATAACATTCTCAAATTTGTTAAACGATACCTGTTCCTTTGTCGGCACCAATCTCTCTGGATAAGGGGCTGTAAGAAGCAACTTAGCCCTCTCCTCTAGGTCTCTCATACCGGCATCAGTGGACTTAGGCTGAAAATCCACTACCTTGTCCTTGTTGTAGCTCAAACCTTCTTCGGACCGTCTCAGGAATGAACCATTAATCGTCATTGGGTCATACTTTGGAACCGGAACAGACCCATCAGCGTTTGGGTCTTGCCTCAATAATTTCGGAGTCGTCGTACCCCGAAATAAGTGGTCCCTCAAGTTATCTGGCATTGGAGGACAAAAAGGTTCAATATCAGCAGTGTTTTCAGTCGATCGACCATGTAGGTCAGTCGATCGACTGACTTCCTCAGAACCAGAAGCTGTACTGTTTCGGGGACTGGTCGATCGACCAGGTATGTCAGTCGATTGACTGACATACCTGCTGATCGTCTTTTTCTTGCTACTGTTCGTCCCGGTCTTCTTCTTACTTGGTTCCGCCTCATCTTTTTCAGTAACATCTTCGACCATAGCGGGCCCATCAAGGGTAGACCCACTCCTCAAAGTGATAGCATTTAGGGTCTTTTTTTTTTGATCCTTGCGACGTAATTGCCGGAGCTCTTGTTGCACTCTTGCTTGCCAGTTGGGCAATTTGACTCAACATTTTTTAGAAGTCTCTCTAGCTAGAGACTCCTTTTGCAAAGAAACCCGACAAGTTCTCAACCATGTTTTTCAACTCGAAATATCGAACTTTGAAATTCTTTCTTCTTTCTTCGGCACATAGGGAGGCTTTTGAAACTGCTGCTGCTTATGAGGGGGCACATAGCTTTGTTGCTGCTGGTGCTGTGGACTGGGATTAAGGACATTCTGTTTAGTCCACCTCAAATTGGGGTGGACATTGGAGGGATCGGGGTAAGTACCCGTCTGCCTATATTGTTGAAAGGCAGCACACACTTCATTCGAACTGGTACAAAATTCCGAAACATGTCCCTCTCCTCCACATCTTTTGCATGAAAAGGGACCGTCTGAAACTGCGTTAACCTTATATATCCCACCTTTTGAGGATCCCCCAAAATCGAACTTGTCAAATCTTGCAGTAAGGGCCTCTATTGCAGCTACGGCAGGAGATTCAGCTGATCTTCTCTGATTTCCTCTAGAATTCCCATGCTCAGCTTTATGGATGGCCATATCTTCAATAAGCTTCCATTCCTTTGTCTCTCCAACATTCTCCTGGAATCTGCCATTAGCTGCAGCATCCAGGATAGCTCTTTGATCGTCATAAAGCCCATTGTAGAACTGATTGCATAGGGACCATTGTTCGAACCCATGGTGCGGAATAGATCGCACCAGCTTCTTAAAACGGACCCATGCTTCATGAAAGTTTTCATCAGGACCCTGTTTAAAGCTTGTAATCTGAGCTCTAATCGCATTGGTCTTCGAGGCAGAGAAATATTTCTTTTAGAATGCTAGGGCCAGCGAATTCCAATCAGTAATCCCATTGGCAGCTCGATCCAGATCTCGGTACCACTCCCTAGCAGCATCACAGAGTGATAATATGAACATTGTCTCTTTGATATGGTCCTGGGTCACACCTGCTGGTGGGGGTATGGAACATCAATAGTCAATGAATATTTCCATATGCTTGGCTGCATCTTCATTTGCAGCTCCCCCAAATTGGTTTCTCTCAACCAAGTTGATATAGGACGGCTTTGCTTCAAATTTTCTCTCCGTCTCGGCTGGCAATGCAAATCCCTTATAGAGATTCTCAGCTTTCGGCTCGGAGTGACTGGCTATACTCGCCTCTTCAGCCATGTCTGGAGACGTGACGGTCTCAGCTGAAGAAGTAGAAATAGGAGACAAAGGTGGATCCTCCTCAAATAGCTCGTTCTCGTAGTAACTGGACAGATTACTCAGCTCTTCCTCTGTTGGCAATACTCTAGATGATCGTCTCAACACACGCAAAGTCCTTTCGATCTCAGGATCTAATGGTCCCCGGCAACGGCGCCAAAATTTGATACCGTCGTAGAGTACCAAAGATAAATTTATAATCCAAACTACTACTATAGCTAGTGGCAGCCAGGGTCGCAATTCACCACCCTGTGACCTGCGCATAAGAGGAAAATACAAGTAGAATATGAGAATAGTTTAAGGAACAGATGTCCCTTAAACTAAGAAAAAGACTAAAATAAGAACAACTAAAAATTTAAACAATTGCCTCCCCGGCAACGGCGCCAAAATTTGATACCGTCGTAGAGTACCAAAGATAAATTTATAATCCAAACTACTACTATAACTAGTGGCAGTCAGGGTCGAACCATAGAAAGGCGATACAATTAATAGTTGTCCGATTTTAGTCTTAAAGTAACAAATGTGTGGGGGTTTGTTTTGAGTTGTTCTATAACTAAGGTAAACAAATGAATGATAAAAGAACTGGATGAAATCAAATATTAAAAGGGTGCTAAGATGGTCGGTTCACTGTAGTTTCGGCGGCAGTATCCTAGGTAAGTCTGAGGTAATCACATGAGACGGGAAAATAAGAAGTCCTCTCGGTCCATCCTTAACAGGTAGCATCTTTCGATCTAGCTACGGGTCCCTTATATCACTAGTACTGACTCTCGTCCTGAAAAGTGATTTAAAAGTCTAAATTAACTTATCTCTCGATCTTATTAATTTAGTCGTCTTAATTAAGTAGTCTATTTCCCTCCCCTTTTAATATTTGATTTCATCCAGTTCTTTTATCATTCATTTGTTTACCTTAGTTATAGAACAACTCAAAACAAACCCCCACACATTTGTTACTTTAAGACTAAAATCGGACAACTATTAATTACATCGCCTCTCTGTGGTTCGACCCTGACTGCCACTAGCTATAGTAGTAGTTTGGATTATAAATTTATCTTTGGTATTCTACGACGGTATCAAATTTTGGCGCCGTTGCCGGGGAGGCAATTAATTAAATTTTTAGTTGTTCATATTTTAGTCTTTTTCTTAGTTTAAGGGACATCTGTTCCTTAAACTATTCTCATATTCTGCTTGTAGTTTCCTCTTATGCGCAGGTCACAGGGGGGTGAATTGCGACCATTAGATCCTGAGATCGAAAGGACTTTGCGTGAGTTGAGATGATCATCTAGAGTATTGTCGACAGAGGAAGAGCTGAGTACTCTGTCCAGTTGCTACGAGAACGAGCTATTTGAGGAGGATCCACCTTCGTCTCCTATTTCTACTTCTTCAGCTGAGACCGTCACATCTCCAGACATGGCTGAAGAGGCGAGTATAGACAGTCACTCCGAGCCGAAAGCTGAGAATATCTATAAGGGATTTGCATTGCCAGCCGGGACGGAGAGAAAATTTGAAGCAAAGCCGTCCTATATCAACTTGGTTGAGAGAAACCAATTTGGGGGAGCTGCAAATGAAGATGCAGCCAAGCATATGGAAATATTCATTGACTATTATTGTTCCATACCCCCACCAGCATGTGTGACCCAGGACCAGATCAAAGAGACAATGTTCACATTATCACTCTGTGATGCTGCTAGGGAGTGGTACCGAGATCTGGATTGAGCTGCCAATGGGATTACTGATTGGAATTCGCTGGCCCTAGCATTCTATAAGAAATATTTCTCTGCCTCGAAGACCAATGAGATTAGAGCTCAGATTACAAGATTTAAACAGGGTCCTGATGAAAACTTTCATGAAGCATGGGTCCGTTTTAAGAAGCTGGTGCGATCTATTCCGCACCATGGGTTCGAACAATGGTCCCTATGCAATCAGTTCTACAATGGGCTTTATGACGATCAGAGAGCTATCCTGGATGCTGCAGCTAATGGCAGATTCCAGGAGAATGTTGGAGAGACAAAGGGATGGAAGATTATTGAAGATATGGCCATCCATAAAGCTGAGCATGGGAATTCTAGAGGAAATCAGAGAAGATCAGCTGAATCTCCTGCCGTAGCTGCAATAGAGGCCCTTACTGCAAGATTTGACAAGTTCGATTTTGGGGGATCCACAAAAGGTGGGATATATAAGGTTAACGCAGTTTCAGACGGTCCCTTTTCATGCAAAATATGTGGAGGAGAGGGACATGTTTCGGAATTTTGTACTAGTTCGAATGAAGTGTGTGCTGCCTTTCAACATTATAGGCAGACGGGTACTTACCCCGATCCCTCCAATGTCCACCCCAATTTGAGGTGGACTAACCAGAATGTCCTTAATCCCGGTCCACAGCAGTAGCAGCAGCAAACCTATGTGCCCCCTCATAAGCAGCAGCAGTTTCAAAAGCCTCCCTATGTGCCGCAGCAGCAGCAATTTCAAAGTTCCGATATTTCTGAGTTGAAAAACATGGTTCAGAACTTGTCAGGTTTGCTGCAAAAGGAGTCTCTAGCTAGAGAGACTTCTACAAAAATGTTGGAGAGTCGAATTGCCCAATTGACAAGCAAGAGTACAACAAGAGCTCTGGGGCAATTACCGTCGCAGCCGGATCAAAAAGAGACCCTAAATGCTATCACTTTGAGGAGTGGGTCTACCCTTGATGGGCCCGCTATGGTCGAAGATGTTACTGAAAAAGATGAGGCGGAACCAAGTAAGAAGAAGACCGGGACGAACAGTAGCAAGAAAAAGAAGATCAACAGGTATGTCAATCGATCGACTGACATACCTGGTCGATCGACCAGTCCCCGAAACAGTACAGCTTCTGGTTCTGAGGAAGTCAGTCGATCGACTGAAAACGCTGTTGATATTGAACCTTTTCGTCCTCTAATGCCAGATAACTTGAGGGACCCCTTATTTCGGGGTACGACTACTCCGAAATTATTGAGGCAAGACCCAAACGCTGATGGGTCTGTTCCGGTTCCAAAGTATGACCCAATGACGATTAAAGGTTCATTCCTGAGACGGTCCGAAGAAGGTTTGAGCTACAACAAGGACAAGGTAGTGGATTTTCAGCCTAAGTCCACTGATGCCGGTATGAGAGACCTAGATAAGAGGGCTAAGTTGCTTCTTACAGCCCCTTATCCAGAGAGATTGGTGCCGACAAAGGAACAGGTATCGTTTAACAAATTTGAGAATGTTATTCGTAGTTTAAATGTGCAAGTTCCTTTCCTTGAATTGGTTAATCAAGTGCCTGCTTACACGAAATTTATGAAGCAGCTTTTGTCTAAAAAGATGTCACTTGATACTGTGCAATCTGTCGCACTAACTGAGGAGTCATGTTCTTATTTGACTCATACTGCACCTCATAAGCTAGAAGACCCAGGCAGTTTTTCAGTCCCATGTAATATTGGCATCTTTTCTATTGAGAAGGCATTATGTGATCTAGGGGCCAGTATTAGCGTTATGCCTTTGAGTCTTGCTAAGAAATTGAAATTGACTAGGTTTGCAGTTACTAGCATGACAAAGACAGATGGTCGATCGTTCATGGTCCACCTATAGGAGTCTTAGAGGACATTCATGTGCAAATAGGAAAGTTCTTTTTCCCAGTTGACTTCGTTGTACTAGATATACTCGAGGATGCTCACATTCCTATAATTTTGGGTAGACCATTTCTGCACACTGCTGGTACAGTTATAGATGTTGGCTCAGGGACATTGACCTTTAAAGTAGGAAAACAGTCCATTATTTTTGCCCAGATCGCTAAGAAGAAAGATCCTATGTGGCCAGTCACTTGTAATATGATTTCTGAGAAGAAATCTTATTTTGTGCTTTCTGATATGCCTGCCCCTATGCCTATTTCTGCTATAACACCCCCGCCCCTGATTGGGAGCAAATTGGAGGAAGATTCTTCTGTTTTCGATAGTGCAGGAGCTGGTTTGGGGAATTAAGAGCCGTTCATTGCTCCAGCTGTGAAGGAGTCAATCGTTCAAAAAGGTGGTTTAGGATGTCTTAGCTATGGCACAGATGAGGAGCCTGATGAGGAGCCAGTCAAGGTGACGGACTACGATTTGGATTTTGACGAGCCAGATGAGGTCATTGATTGGGAAGATGTTAGAGATGCTTATCCGTTGAGTTCTGCGGATATTGGGATTGATAGAAGTGCAGCTGAGGAGATGAGCACTGTAGAGGCTACTTCTTGTAGCCAGAAGCCGAGCAAGTGGACCATTCCGTGGCCATTCTTGATCAACTATTAGTTGATTAAGACTTTTAGAAGACATTTTATTGTTTTTGTTAGACTTTTTATTGCTTTGGTTTGCGCGAGACTTCGCTTTAATAAGTTTGCTTAGGATTGTTAAGGACTTTAGACTGTTACTTTGGGTTTTGCGCAATTTGGGGCGCGTTATTATGTGCATTTGCAGGTTCATAGACCGCATTAGCCCAATTTATTGAGCTAATTAGACGAAATCAGAAACTTACAGCAGGTTTTCCAGTCGATCGACTGGCCATCTTGGTCGATCGACTGAGCCGCGACACCAGGAGCTTCTGTTCCTGTCAACCTGGTCGATCGACTGGCCTGTATGGTCCATCGACCGTGCCCCGCTGCTGTACCTGCTCACGACTATTCCCCTGCTGTGTTTGGTCGATTTGCGGAGTTGAAGTAGTCTTTTCTCCACTTTATTCTCCTACTCATTTCTGTTTTCTTCCGTTTCCTTATTTTGCACATAATTTTGCGTTTCATAAATTGTTTTCTCGGAATTACGCGCGGTACTTTTGTCTCTTTTTAGGTACTTATGGTAGCACTGCTGGCTACTGAAACCTCCTAGCTCATGCTGGTTTGGGGAGGTTTCCTTTTGCTGCGCTTAAAGTCTTGTGAGCTTCCGAGTCCTTTTCATGTCTTATTTATTTAATTTATCGCAAATTCCCATTTCCCTTTTATTTCATTACATGATTTTGCACAATGAGGACATTGTGTGATTTGGTTTAGGGAAGGGTTTTGCGTTGCATTCTCATGTTTCATTGCATTTCTGTTTCACGTTTATTGCACTTCAGTTTGCATTTGTTATTTCATTTCCTATATATATACAAATTTCAAAAAAAATTGGAAAAATTCAAAAATTCAAAACAAATTTTCACGTTTATTTTAGCATATAGGTTGATTCGGAACGGTAGTATTTCAATGATGACATTACATTTGCATCTGTTTATGCCTAAGCCTTGCTAATTGACATGTTATTAGTAGAATCATATATGCATAGTCTACGAGTTTTCGTTAAATTTCTTGCTGGACTTTAGACTTGACTTAGATTTATGGCAAACTACATCATTTTCTGAGGTTTAGAGCTTATAACTGGTGTCATTCATGACCAGTTTATCTAGGATTGTGAGTAGTACTCCTTATGAGACATGTTACATCAATATGCATAAATATGAACTTAATCTGCTTAATACCTATATGCATTCGGGTTCGTGGTTAGTTGACACATGTGGAAGAGGTCGCCCCTTATTCATTTTGCCCATAAGCTCCACACTGCCAAAAATAGCCTTTTTGTCCCGTTAACTACATCCTACATTTAGCTTTCCCTTGTCAAGCTAGTAGTTTATGTTCTCGGGATTGTTATTTCGTTTTTGGAGGATAATGCTCATTTTGAGATGATGTTGGGAAGATGAAAAGGACAAGAGAGAAAAAAAAAGAAAAAAAAAATTATTTGAAAACAAAAAAAGAAGACTCAGCCGGTCGACCGTCCCACTTGGTCGATCGACTGCTTGCTGCAGTAGAGAAAGAAAAAAAAAATCAAAATCGCATAATTCACGGTCTTGTTAAATGGCGATTTTTGCTCCCATGTTGTATTTGTATTTATTTGGGAGTTGACAATTTTGTGGATAATGTGAGATTCGTGCTTCTCATTAGCATCGTTTTGTGTTGAAATCTTGAGCAAGAAGTTGGATGTAGTTATTAATTTGGTTCCCTTAGTTACTAGATTGGCTCTTAACTCTGTTTTTATCCAAATTTATCTTAGCCCCTTCCTGCCGATACTTCACATATCCAAATTCGCCTCGGCATGTGTCATGGTCATTTTATGGTTGGAATGCATATGTACGGTTGTAGAGATTATTTTTATATTAGATTGCAGGCATGTTCTTATAGGTCGTAGTTAGGTGAGTGTCACTACAAAATGAATTCTTTCTATATTTTACATATATTCACCTGTGCTTATGTGTGATATGAGCGACCCGTGAGAGTCCATAATGATAAGTCTCTATAGTTGACGGTTCAGCAGTTTTTAACAACTACATAACTCGGTTGCATGATTCATATTGCTAATTGATTGTTAATTGTTGCATTAAACTGGTTTAGGCTATTCGGTTTGCATTTCTTTCTGAGATTGAACTCGTTCCATTAGGTTTTAGGATCGAGTCTAGTTCTTGCTTGCGGACAAGCAAGGGTTTGGTTTGGGGAAGTTTGATGCGTGTCCTAAATATGTTGTTTTACACCCTATTTTACACGCATTTCAGAGCTCATTTGTGTAGTTTATGCTACTATTTTCCATATTTCCGTCTACTTTCGTGTTTTTGTATAATATTGCAGAAATGTGAAGAATTTAGCGGAAATCAAGGCAAATTCGTCCCCGAGTACCTAACATTGCATTTGACATGAAGTAAAGACTCGGGAAGCAAACTTGGAGCGCGTATCGAGGCCCGAAAGACGAATTCACGAAGCTTTTGGAGCAAAGTACCAGCTACAGTGGTCGATCGACCAGAGCGCGATTTCTAAGTGAGATCAGAAGCTAGTGTTCAGCAAATCTTGGTCGGTCGACTGAGCTGTATGGTCGATCGACCAGACCGTGATTTTAGCGTGAGTTAAAAGAACGAGAATTCCGAAGCCCATTGTAATTAGGTTTTAGGAATAAAGTTACGTAACATTCTTATATAACGTAACCTGATGTTTTCAGAATATCATCTAGTCTTTATCATAGAATTTATTAGGGTTCATCACAAAAGTTGTATTTTTGATTCATTCATTAGTTTAGAATATTTTCCGTCAATAAAGTTTACTTTCCGCATTCGGTTCTGATCTTTCCTCTTCAATTCTTTACGGTAATCTTCTGTTCTTTTGTTCAGTTTCGCTGCTTTAATTCGTTCATAGTTAGAATTATTAGTTTAGGTTTCCCAAAAGCCGAATTATTTATTCATGTTAGTTAATTATTTAGTTATTTCGATTATAAATCCTTTTGTTTTATTAGTTAATTTTATTGTTGTTATCATCAATATCATGATTAGCTAAATCATTCGTGCTAGAATGTAGGGGATCTGTAGTGTAGGGGGCGTAGAAATTCGTAGGTTTGAGTCGCGCCATGGTCGATCGACCGCCTACCCTGGTCGATCGACTGGCTCACGTGAGATTTACTTCGTTTTAATTAATTTAATTGCTATATTTGACGAATCGAGTGAACGCGGCTTGTTGAATGCTTAGGAATTGACCGACCCGATAAGATCGAAAGATAGGGGAGGGAAATAGACTACTTAATTAAGACGACTAAATTAATAAAATCGAGAGATAAGTTAATTTAGACTTTTAAATCACTTTTCAGGACGAGAGTCAGTACTAGTGATATTAGGGACCCGTAGCTAGATCGAAAGATGCTACCTGTTAAGGATGAACCGAGATGACTTCTTATTTTCCCGTCTCATGTGATTACCTCAGACTTACCTAGGATACTGCCGCCGAAACTACAGTGAACCGACCATCTTAGCACGAATGATTTAGCTACTCATGATATTGATGATAACAACAATAAAATTAACTAATAAAACAAAAGGATTCATAATCGAAATAACTAATTAATTAACTAACATGAATAAATAATTCGGCTTTTGGGAAACCTAAACTAGCAATTATAACTATGAACGAATTAAAGCAGCGAAACTGAACAAAAGAACAGAAGATTACCGTAAAGAATTGAAGAGGAAAGATCAGAACCGAATGCGGAAAGTAAACTTTATTGACGGAAAATATTCTAAACTAATGAATGAATCAAAAATACAACTTTTGTGATGAACCCTAATAAATTCTATGATAAAGACTTGATGATATTCTGAAAACATCAGGTTACGTTATATAAGAATGTTACGTAACTTTATTCCTAAAACCTAATTACAATGGGCTTCGGAATTCTCGTTCTTTTAACTCACGCTAAAATCACGGTCTGGTCGATCGACTATACAGCTCAGTCGACCGACCAAGACTTGCTGAACAGTAGCTTCTGATCTCACTTAGAAATCGCGCTCTGGTCGATCGACCATGTATGTCAGTCGATCGACCACTGTAGCTGGTACTTTGCTCCAAAAGCTTCGTGAATTCGTCTTCCGGGCCTCGATACGCGCTCCAAGTTTGCTTCTCGAGTCTTTACTCCATGTCAAATGCAATGTTAGGTAATCGGGAACGGATTTGGCTTGATTTCCGCTAAATTCTTCACATTTCTGCAATATTATACAAAAACACGAAAGTAGACGGAAATATGGAAAATAGTAGCATAAACTACACAAATGAGCTCTGAAATGCGTGTAAAATAGGGTGTAAAACAACATATTTAGGACACGCAACATACATTACCTAATTCAACTTTTCATTTTCATTCTATAACCATAATTACGCAATCAAGTGACCAAATTTTTAATTTTCTAATGTACACCCTTAACATTTTTCCTTTACTCATAAGCATACAATCGTCATTTCAGCAACGTAACTTCTAATCGTATTGGTTTAACCATACATTTAACAATTACCACACACTAGTTTGATTACTCAACTGAACTACACTACATGTGGAAGCATTCAATCATTCATCTACTACATATATTCTACTACTATCCTGATGACCATCATAAAAACTGTACAACTCACTAATCATCACTATTATTACCACATACAAGGCTCATAAGCTTTTATACCAATCATTATTATCAACTATTCGGAACAAGCATTATCAACGCCACACTATACACACTTTCCCATATTGCAAACAAATCACCACTTCCGTTACTACTCAACTATAAGCTTTCACAGTTCTATTCACAACCATACACACCTGACATCCACAAAGACTCCGCTATAAACATCTCTACATCACTATTGTACACACTAGGCATATAGTTCCCGACTCAATGCCCCTTAACCAGTGACTGGCTTAAGCATAATGGGGCCATAATTTTCAAATGAGGGCGCCTACTCACCCAAAATCTACCATCAGCAGGGGCTCCCACGATACATACACCAAGTTCATTTTATTAGACTCATTACATTCATTAGGCTCATTTGTTACAGGTTCCAAAATCGTCGCTCTGATACCACTTTGTGACACTCCCATATACCAAGGAGCCTTAACAAGACCTTCCCTAGCATATAAAGGGATTATCAAAAGTCGATAAAAGATAAAAGTCTATAAAAGAACATTTATAAATTATTACAAGTGATTAAACCAAAACTACAGATACAAAGATACAACTCGACATCCTTAGGTGAACTATCTTTTGACGTAACTTGTGAAAGACCCATCCCTGCCAAGACTCCAGCCAACTTCCAAGACATCACCTGAAAGATCAACTGCTCACCATAAGGGATCACGACAGACACAACAGATGCAAACAATAAACAACCACACAAGGTCAGTAACTGAGGCAAGACATAACATCAACGACCAACATACTACAAACACAACCAAGCACACACGCAAGTCACAACCACTCCAGCCAATCACCATCACCGACTGTCCACTGGACCAGCCCTGCTAGTGGGGGACCGCAGCCGTACCCACCAAATCCCCGCTCATCATACCGAGCGATAACCCTGTCCCATTGGTCGGTCCGCTTTGAGCTTAGATTTTGGTTATTTGTCGTTAGGAGCACCTAGACCAAAACAATATTTATTACTTCACAAACAACTCTACTATTAGTAAAGAGGTAAGTAAAGGTCGGATCCTAAGGGATGGGTATTGATGTAGGATTTTTCATTGCAAGTAGCGATGTCTAGCGGTGTCACAATTTGGGTTGAGATAAGAAAATCACTAAACTAAATAGCAATTAAAGTAAACAAGCAAGATGACTAAAATGAGATGTAAACAATTGATTAAAAGCACTAGGGTATCATGGGGTCATAGGGGATTCATGGGAATTGATCATACAAACATATTCTCAAATTATAAGCAAGCAATTATTGTTGTGATAGGATCGAGTTGGTTTATATCTTACAATCCTAGGAAGGTTTGGGTCCCGGAGCCGAATGGATTAGATTGTACAACACCTACAAGTCGACTTAATCCTCCCTACTAAAGTATATGCATGGTCTAGTGAGACTCGAGTTGGTTTATGTCTTACAAGTCTCATTGAAAAGGTAAGTGATGGGTAAAAAATGCAAGGATTCATAGGCTCGCATTTCATCAAACATAACATGTGCATAAGTTGAGATCACAACAAACAAGCAAATAAATTATGAAAACATATTAAATTAAGCATGAATCATCCCCCATGTTGGTTTCCCCTAATTACCCATTAACCCTAGTTAAGGAAACTACTCACTCATTATCAAGTTTAACATGTTAACAAGGTTGTCAATCATATTAACAAAGCAAAACATGATGAATAAATGAAGATGATTAACAATAATTAAAAAGGGATTAAGAGAGTTATACCTAATGATGATTCCAAAATAATAATGCAAATAATAAAAGAAGTATTTGATGATTGATGGAAGGTTGTCAATCTCCCAATAAACCCAAATAATCTTCAATTACCCAAAATAAAAGATGAACAAAAGAGAAATTAAGGAAATGAGATTTGTATTAATATTTGATTAGAAGTTGATTACAAGATTAAGAAGAGATTAGAATAATATAAACTACACTAAAGATTGATAAGAAGAACATGATAACCTAATTAGACTAATGGGGTATTTATAGTGGAGATCAGGTGCACAAATTAGGGTTACTAAGGGCTTAAATGACGATTAAGTCCTTGAGGAATCGCTCCTCTCAAGAAAAGATGCGGGTCTCCTTTTTGCTAGTCTTCCAAAAATATGTGCATCTTCAATGGAGGGAAGAAGAGGACTTGTTGCCCTGTAACAGAATCCGGGCATCCGAGGATCGGGACGAGCGGATTCTCAGGTGGCTGGACGAGCGGCCTTCAAGTTTGGACGCTCGGATTCTGGCAGTTTTGGACGGGCGTCCCGGCTGTTAAGACACTCGGATCTTGTCCTAGCCTTCCTATTTCTTCTTTTCTTCTTTCTTCTTCCAACAATCCTCCGGGATCTTGTCGGAGATGCAAGGATTTCTTCATCATTGCCCATCTACTGTAATATGTACAAAGTCCTTCTAGTCTTGTCTTCTCTTTGATGCTTGATCATTAGATTCGATCAATTTAGCTCTATTTTGCCATGAAAATGCAAGGTTTGCACTTCTCTCCTACCAAGGAAACAAAGGACTAAAGATAGTAAATGACCCAAATATACACTAAAAAGCATAGGAACGAGATTAATTCGGGGACTAAATATGCTCAAATATTGATCACATCAAATATCCCCAAATCGAACCTTTGCTCGTCCCGAGTAAAGAGGTGACAAAACTAGGACCCTTATTTAAACTATCCTACTAATATTGCCGACATGAGACAATTAGCGAGTCTCACTCCGCCCCTTCAACTCACAACAAGACAACCATGAGGTAGGATGCCTTCTTGCAAGGCAAGGTGGGTCTTGCCAAAATGGCGACACATCTAAGCATTAAAGCACATAAAATCAAGTAATGGATGCATCTACAAAAGAATAGCCACTTTCCTCATCTAAGTGGCGGAAATTATCTAAAGGGGAAGCAATTCAAGGGTACACACTCCTTCATAGATATGGTTTCTTCAAACTACTAGGCCTAGAAGGATACCAATAAATCACCTCCAAGTTGTGTCCAGCTAGGGTACCTTTGTCCTCAATCGTTAAATGCTTTTGTCAAGAATAGACTCCCTATGGTGTTAGAAACACTGGAGGATCGCGGAATTCCCCCTCTTACCTAGATAAGAAGAAGGGTCGTCCCCTCTCTACCATGCACAAAAGTGGATACGATGGATAAAGGGATCAATAGTATTTGAGTTTCATTTGGGAGTTTGCTTTTGTTGTTGTTTTTCCCCCCAATTTCTTGTGGCATTTGACATTTGAGAACATTTTATTTTTGCCATTTCTTTTGATGTTTGGCATTTTAAATACTTGACAACTTTTCAACTTTTGCATTTTCTTTTGAACATTTTTAAAGTAACCCCAATTAGTAACGAGGGTGCCTTATATTTGAAGCATAGGAGGTTTCATTTTTGTTACTCCTCTTTTCTTTTTGATGCATTTGCAAACTTTTTGACTTTTCATTTCTTGAACTCAAATTTTGAACAATTTTTGTGCCCATTCCCTTTTTGATGACAAAATGTGGTAGAATATGGATGAATGATGGTTGCATGGTTTCAAGGGTCACCTTGGAATAAACGGTAGCTAAGGAGTTATCACACCACAAGGTACTTGATGCGTGTCATTTATATGATGTTTTACACCCCATTTTACACGCATTTTAGAGCTCAATTGAGTAGTTTATGCTACTATTTCCCTTGTTTCGTGTATTTCTTCCTTTTCTTGTGATTTTGTAGGAACATGAAGATTTCAGCGGAAAATAAGCCGAATCCGTCCCTAAGTACCTAGCATTGCATTTGACATGGAGTATTGACTCGATGAATGAGCTTGGTGCGTGTTTCAAGGCCTAAAGATAGCAAAAGCAAGGGTGCGTACGAGTTTAACAAGCAAAGAAGCACTTCACGACATTGCAGGCTGCTTCAGATGGCTATATCTCGAGTTCTAGAGCAGATAATCGAGTGATTCCAATTGGAGGTGAAAGCTTATCCTCTTAGCTTTCCAACACCGTGTAGAACGCCTGATTTGACCAAGTAACGAAGAAATGGCAGCTGATGCGCAAATTAAAAGATCGAGAATTAGAAAGCCCAATGTATTCTTAGGTTTAGGAATAAGAGTGCGTGATATTCCTATATAACTAACCGATGTTTTCAGAATAATTATCAGTTTTTTGAGAGGAGAGACATTAGGTCTCGAGTTTAGCATAGTTTACATTCAAATACTTTAGTTTCTCAATAAAGTTCGCTATTTTGCATCTGGATTTCCTTTCGGCCTTCAGTTTTGGTATTTCTCAATCATAATTTCAGTCTTTAAGTTTATTATCTTCGTAGTTAGAATTGCTAGGTTAGTTCCCT
Source organism: Silene latifolia (assembly GCF_048544455.1). Classification (NCBI taxonomy): domain Eukaryota; kingdom Viridiplantae; phylum Streptophyta; class Magnoliopsida; order Caryophyllales; family Caryophyllaceae; genus Silene; species Silene latifolia. The sequence continues at coordinate 145,742,105 of NC_133526.1, forward strand.
AAAGCCGTAATTTTCTTTATTGCGAATTTACTATTAAATCGTTTTAATCATGCTTTCGTTTACTGTTTTAATTGCTTTCGTAGCTGTAGTTAGAATTATCATGAGTAGCTAAATACCCCGTGCTAAGATGCGAGGGGATCTGTAGCGAAGACGACGTAGATTAGTAAACCTGATGTCGGCCTTTGGTCGATCGATTGGATTAGTCAGTCGATCGACTGGCCTTGTTGGTCGATCGACTGGCTTAGCTGGTCGATCGACTGACGCGCGATAGATTAGCACCGTTTCAATGTTTTAATTGCAATTTTTGACAACGAGACCGAGAGGAGACTTGTTAAATGCTTAGTATTTGACCGACCCACAAGATCGAGAGATAGGGGAGGGAAAATAGATTAATAATTTGTGACGACTAAATTGCTAAGATCGAAAGATAAGTAATTTAGGCATTAGGAATCACTTTTCAGGGCGAGAGCTAGTATTAGTGAGACCTAGGGACCAGTAGCATAGGCTAAGAGGTGCTACTAGTTAAGAATAGACTGAGAGGACTTCTTATTTGCCCACCTATCGTGATTTATCAGACTTACTTAGATACCGTCGTCGCAGCTGCAGTGAACAAATCGTCTTAGCTTCCCTTTTATTATTTTCTACACCTTTTTATTTAATTGCTTTAGTTATAGTTTTTATTTTGTTTTCGCATTTAGATTCAGTTATAATCCAATCCAAAACCCCCCACAACTGTTACCCTTTAACTAAAATTGAAAGCAACTATAAACTCCCCCGCCTCTCTGTGGTTCGACCCTGTTACCACTAACTTCTGTTAGTTTTAATAGGTATTATAAATATTATTTTTGGTGCACACAACGACAGGCATCAGTACTCTTGACTACGCCTTAATCCATGGGTCAAAAGATACTAGCATGACACATCCTAGGGTGTTTTAAAAGTATTCTAACAAGCAAAGTCTTAAGAAGAAAAAGCATCTACTAGGGCCTATATACACTTGTCAAGCTTCCCAAATAGGTTTCACAAAATTTTTCTAACATGCAAACTACATGCCATGATGCAACTAACATATATACATCCTAATGCATATGCTTCTACCAACTAATATGCCAGATAATCTAAATGCAAGTCCTAAGTTCACATTGTTTTTACCGCATCAATCAAAATAAAGCCACATAGTCATTAACATAAAGAGGAAAAAAGAGATTGGACAGATCATACCATGCGGTCTTCAATATCCTCATGTCTCGGATGTGGCGTAGTCGATCAGTGTGAACAAGGATGAACAAACATAATATATACAAAACAATATATACAAGTCTACACTAAAAAGGAATGAACACGTTTTTGATTTTTTTCAATTTTTCAATTTTTTTGGATTTTTCGAAATTTTTGATTTTTTTGGATTTTGAATAAAAGTCAAGTTAGAGTTTCCCATCCCCACACGGGTATGGTCATTGTCCTCAATGGCCAATACGATAGGAAATTATGCAATGAATATGCATGATTTCTAAGCTAAATGCAAACTATACTAAGCTACACTACATGATGCATGTGTTTTTGTTATGGCGGAGAGCATAATTTAAATTAGCTCCCAATGCATATGCATGGACTTCCCCAAACCAAAATAGACATTATTTCTAATGTCAAGAAATTCGGGGTAGTTCATGCACATGGAATGCAATGCATGAAACTACAAATTGTCATTTTGGATTTTACAAGTTGGGAACAAAGATAAAAAAACACCATAATGAAGCCAAGGTGTTGGTCCTCCATGTTGTTAGGACTCCTCAAACGTAAGACAAAAATGGTACAAATTATCAAAACATCAAATTCTTTTCATGAAAATTAAAAAGAGAGAGAATAAGGAAACTTCACTTAAGCTTTGATGGGTGCCTCATGCCCGCTCCATCTAGCTATGAAGATATCTCTAGAGATCGCCATTATCCCCCACTAAGTCACTATCCTAAGCCTCTTTGGATGCATCACTTGCATTGAAGTCCATGAACTCATCTTCCTCACTATTGAACTCCACCGTATCTCCACCACAAGATTTATCGCTCCCTTCACCTTCTTGCCCATTTGCTCCTTCATTTGCTCTTTCCGAGTTTGGGAAGAGAATGTCCATTTGGGCCCAAGAGGGAAACATTCCCTCCTCGCTAACCTTCCCTTGTTGAACCAAATGGTGGAATTGTGGGTATAGAGCATAGTAGCTATCCACGACGGCTTCATATTGACGGAAATGCATGTCTTGGAGAATTCCCGTCATAAAATCGTCTCGGGGGAGGATGAAGGGGTTAGGGTGATTGTATGGTTGGATTGAAAAGGGTAGGGAGGTATCTTAATCTTTTCATTTTGTTGTTGTGGCTCGTTTTGTTGTTGGTGGGTTTGTGGTGGTGCTTGATTTGCTTGGTTTGGGTTTGTGGAGATGAGGTATGACGGGATTGGGGATAGAGGACCCTACCTTGGTGAAATTCTCGGTAAACCGTTCATTGGCAAGTAGATAGGATTGCTCCCTTTTGTTATCCATTTGATTTTCTTTTCAAAACCCTCGTCGTGTATCCAATGATGTTGCACAAGGATTAGCTCCTCATTTATCCTTGTATTTCCCGAAAGGGGAGTGTACTCATTGTTCTCATTAAACCTTGGATTGAAGTGTTTTGCGAGTCTTGTAATGAGTCCTCCATTGACGATATGCTTCATCCCATCGTCATCTCCATTTCGAAACTTAGCCCATTTCTCGAGGAGTACAAGTGGTGCATTAAAATGATAACCACTATTTCCTCTCAAGATATGATTCCATAAATACGAGATCAAGCTCATTCACAATTGCTGGGTCTCGGCGTGCAAGAATAGTTCCAGATAAGAACCGGTAAGTGAGCCTTAGAATAGGGTTTTGGATGTGAAATGCCAAACATTCCTTGATATACAAAAAGTCTCGACCGGTCATGGCTCTCCACAATGGTGCCACACTATACTTCTTAGGTCTTGATGTTCGGGCAGGCGAAACATCCAAACCGAGTACATTTGCAAACTCAACAAGAGTCATCATCCTTTTCACATTCTCCAATCTAAACTCTAAGAAAATTGTTTTGTTCAAAGTTGTGATCTTTAAGAAACTTAAGAACTCAAGAACTCAAGAACAAGAGGTCGGTAGGTTTGCTCATGTAAGTGGAACAAGGTAGAAAGACCAAACAACTCAAAAAGGGCTTCCGTTTGATGGTATATTTCAAGCTTTCTTATTGTTTTATGGCATAGAAATTTGGTAGGAAGAATATTCTTACCAAGTAGTCGGTGAAAGACAAGGCTTTGAACATCGTTCACAAATTCAATGTTTGAAAAATCGTCAAGCTTGGTGAGATTCACAATCTCTTCATGTTCCCTCCTTAGAGTGTTGATGTGAGAAGTAGATGAGCTTCCTCTCACTCTTGGTCTTCTTCTTTCCCTAAATGAAGATCCTCTTGGTCCCATTCTTTGATTGTAGATTGGGAATTTGATTTGTTGAAATATGGAGATGCTCTTGTGGATTAGATCTTTGCTTTTGAATCTTTTTGAAACCCTAGAAATTGGGGGGTTTTGTTTTTGTGGAGTGAATGAGTGCTTGGGACATGTTTTGGAGTCATAAGAGAGGGAGTTTTTATATTATAAGTGGAAGGAAGGATGAAGTGTCACAAATTGTATGGTGGGGGAGAAATCAAATCGCGAAAATCTGAAATAAAGGACGCAGGGAGACGAGCGGATTCGACATCGGGACGCTCGGATTTCTGCGTTTTGGGACGAGCGGATTCTTGGGAAGACGCTCAGATTCTTTTACAGCGAGAAATTCTAAATTTTGCAACAGCCAGGACGAGCGGATCGAAGTCGGGACTAGCGTCTTTGCAGAAATTGGATGAGCGGATTTCAATAAGGACGCTCGGATTCTCTTACAGTGAGAAATCCCAGAAATCGTTGCAAATGAGACGGGCGGATTTTTGCTGCGACGGGCGTCTAAAGGAAGACGAGCGGATTGGCTCAAGAGACGCTCGGATTCTGGATCAGAACAAAATAGCTGCTTGTCAGCTTTCTTTAGACGAGTGGATTCTCTGTCGGCCGCTCGGATCACTAGTACAAAAATGACATTAGGCAAGTACAAAAGGCTACGGTCGTTAAAAATAACCGTAGCCTTTTATAAATGGCTACGGTTATACACCAATAACCGTAGCTAAAAATACAAATTAGAGAAAAATACTACAGCTACAGCATTGAACCGAAGCCAAATGACAAGAAAATGCTACGGTTGACTCTAACCGAAGCCATTAGTGCCCCTTCACTTGTAATATAACCCTAACTTTCCCTGCACAGCCCCCTTTTTTTAATGTGATTCCAATCTCCCTTAACACCCAACTTCCCCATTATTGCTCCTCACCTCGACGCATAACACCGGTAGCCACATCGTCACCCACAACACCTCGTCATTTCCGACACCAAGTTCGCCACCCACCTTGTTACTTCCGGCAGCACCTAAATGAAGCTGATTTGTCAAGCTTCTCCATCTTCCTCTGACGACAAATCCAGTTTCCTAATCGATGGCGCTCCTATTACTAAGGTATGACTTGCTTATTTATTTCTTTGCTATTAGCCCTAGAAAATGGGTCTAAGTCATTTTGGATCTTGTTTTATTCGGATCAAATTTGGTATTGTAGGTTCGTATCGAGTTCTGGTGTGTTTTGGATGTGTTGATTTTTGAGTAATTTACGGGTAAGGGTTAGTTTAGCAAAGAATACATTCAGGATGGATTGGTTCAATCTGGATTTCTTGTTAGATTTGGGTTAATTTGTTCGGGAGCGTTTAATCGGTGATTAGTTTGGCCAGTTCTGGTTTTGTCTTTCTTCCCTTGGATGTATTTCATATTTTCCTTCTGTTTACCTTCTAGTTCGAATCACAAGCTTTATTCTTTCCACGCATCCTTATTTTGATCAATTTAGCCGACTCCATATATTGTAGTTTGTTGAAATCAAGCTTACCGTTGCATAAAAAGTGCAAAACTAAACAGCTAATTTTCTGCATTTTGATCATTGGGCCGACCAAACAATACGGAGTATGTTTAATTGAATCACAAAATTTGGTTTCTTCTAAGTTGGTAGTCATTCTTTTACTAAAACATGTGGTACTAAAAGCCAAATACCACCAATTTCAGCCTTAACACTTTTTTTACGGAGACATTCAGGATGGATTGGTTCAATCTGGATTTCTTGTTAGGTTTCTCTTTTGGATTTTGATGGGGTATATGCAATCGATCTTTAGTGTTATTCTTTTGGATTTAGGGTAAGCATATTTCTATATGTATTATCAGTATATTCCGGTGTTATACTGAAAATAATTCTAATTTATTATTGGATTCTGTTTCCCTTAGGTTTTAAATCATGTTAGGGCTTACGAATTTAGTTTTTTTTTTAAATCGTGTTAAGGATCAGAGTTGGGGTTTTTTAACCATATTTGGATACTTGTTGTCGAATTCGGTGTCGTGTTTTTTATTTGATTTCGCTCAGACAATGTCTTCATTATATATGGAGCTTAGTATAGTATTGGTTCAGTTTGATTGTGAATTTCTGAGCAATTGTTTGTTCACTTTGTTGCCACCACTGTTATGCGCATTGAGATATCGATTAAATTGCTGCGGAGTTTGTACTAGTAGTGTAAGGCTGCATCAAGTGATAGGAAATATCATGCATAAGTCAGATTGTGCATTTGTGTATAATGTTGGATGGACAATTACTCGCTGTTGAGCATGGCATATATATGCTAGAAAAAGTTGCAGTTTGGTTTTGTGTATAAGCTTATTGCTAGCATTATTCACTTCTTAATTTTGTAAATGTCACGTTTCATATAAACTGGTTAAGCTAATATACTAATTAGTCGAGTCTCAAATGGGTTCATTTTAAATTTTTAATTATTGTATGTCAATTCGTTTCTTAAGGTCTGTCATACACTCAAATGCTAACTTCAGACATCTCACAACCTCTTTTCATTTTCACTTATTATAATTCATTATAAAAGTCGTTGAAAATAAAATCGTCTTAAAAAGAATGGTTGGTAGTTATGTATATCATTGTGAATTACTTGTAAGACTAAACCAACTCTTTGAATGATACAACGTGTGGGTTTGAAAAGTGTTGGATCATATAGCTTATATGTTTATGTTTTGATGATGTCAAGGTGCTTTACATATTATATACTTGTTGCGTGTAATCGTTTGTTAAGTGTTTTAGCATTAACCTATTACGAGCAACAAAGAGGATTGTGACGATTACATGAGAAGTTCAAGTCCTTGTTCAAGATTACAACATTCAAAGATTCATTCAAGTATTATGTGAAGACGAAGTTCGTCTAGAAGATTAATCAAGCTTGGATGATGATGTAGCCTATACTCGAAGATCTCTTTGAAGATTGGAATAGTATAGGTGATTATCTCGTAGTGGTAATCAAAGAATGAGTTTCTTAATTAGTAAAGTTATAGCTTTTCAGCTATAATATTACTAGTAAAAGAGCTCAATGTTATAGCTCTTCTACTATAACATTGAAATGCTGAGTTTTTATACACGACTTTTAAGTGGTTCGAAAATTGTTTTGCAATTTCTTAAAGTTTATTTTATATGTTTTAATGAAAGTATTTATTTTATAAAGCCCGGTTTAGTGAGGAGTCCGGTTATATTGTTAGCGTTAATTGATGGTTATTGGATCGACTTATGAGTTGGACTTTACTATCAATTAGGGTTTCCATCTAGCCTCTCCTAAAACCTAAATTCTAATTATATACTAAGATTAGGGTTTGCATGGTTCACGAGCCTATGAGCCGTGTTCTGCCGTGTTGCCTATGAGATATTAGGTAAAGATTTTATTCTATAATAATATCTTTACATATCTTATATCTTAGTTAATATATTTGTTTATGGTAAAAGATATTCTTGTTTTAGGAAATCTTATCATAATCTTAGAATTTATAGTAAAGATAATATTTGGAAAGATTATATTCTATCTTTTAGAATATTCTTTATTATCTTTTATGGCTTTTAGGTAAGAGATAATAAGAAGATATAATTGGTAATTATATCTTATTAATTCGGCTATTAGGGTTTCTATGAAACCGTGTAGCTTTCCTCTTCCTTGCCTATAAATACTTTGTTATTTACAACATCTAAAATAGAGACCTTAAGCATAAAAATTATTTTCATATTTTAAAGAGCAAACCGTGTGTTTTTAACGAAAACCGATTTGCATATTTTGAAAGGTCGTGTTTTACAAAACTCGCATACTTGTTCTTCATTTATCGTTATAAGATAATAGTGCTTAGTTGATTTCTTAACTTGTTCATTGACGTGAACCTTTGTTAGAATCATTAGTGCTTTGTTATTAGCGTAAGTTAGTCACTCGAGTATTTAACGGTACTCATTGAGTTACAGCTAGAGTTAGTTGTACGAGTTGGGTTAGTAAATTTGTAATCCGTAGAAAGGTACTAAATTTATTAATCGAGAATAGTGGACGTAGGTTTCGACTTGTGAAACTGAACCACTTCAAAAATCCGTGTGTCTCTTCTTGTTTCGTTCTTTCGCTTACTTTGCTTTCAATCGTTAGTTGATTAGTTAAAGTTTAATCAATAAACTTTAAATAATCAATTGCATACACACAATCGAAAAAGTTTTAAAAAGTTTTAAATCCTCAATTCATCCCCCCCCTCTTGAGTATTTTGGATCAATAGACTCTTCAATTGGCATCAGAGCCTCGTGCTCTTGATTGCCTAACCGCAAAGAGGCTGATCTATCTTGTTTTTCATTAATCTTATTGTTTTATATTCCGCTGCCTATCACGTGATAAATGGATTCCAAATATCTCAAGTGTCCCGTCTTTGATGGGAAGAATTATGGATTATGGAAAAACATGATGACTCACTATGTGAAAGGACACGATTGGGAGTGCTGGAGGATCATTCAAAACGGACCACACAAAATTCTTGTGGCATCCGAGGAAGGCACTACCTATGAAAAGAAAGAAGAGGACTATGTCGAGGCCGACTACAAGAAGGCCGAAAAGAACTCCAAAGCAATAAGTCTTCTGCAAAACGGAATGACTTCTACTGAGTTTGATCGGTTTTCCTCATGCTCTACGGCCAAGGAGATATGGGATGGACTCGAATTAGCTTATGAAGGTACTTCCATTGTTAGGAAGCACCGAATTGATTTGCTTATGCAAAAATATGAGCTATTCATCATGGAGCCTAATGAGTCTCTAGATAGTATGTCCGCAAGGTTCTCAAGTATAATAAATGAATTAAAAAACCTAGGTAGGAAATTTTGTACCGAGGACATTGCTAGAAAGGTTCTTAGGAGCTTTACTAAGAAGTGGCGTGCTAAGGTCACTGCAATGGAGGAATCACGAGATCTTGAAACCCTATCCTATCAAGAACTCATTGGTGCTCTCATGGCCCATGAAATTACTCTTAACAAAGACGACGCCAACCAAGTCGCAATAAGAGTATGGCTTTAAAGAGCGAAGAAGTGGACTCTGACCTAGAGGATGAAACTGTCTTGTTTGCACGACGTTTTAAAAATAAAATTTTTCGAAATAAACAAACAAAATCATCCTATAACAACAGTAACAACAAGTCATTCAACAAAAAGGTTAATGACTCAAAGTCGTCCTTCGCAAATAGAGGTTGCTTCAAGTGTGGAGAATCTGGTCACATGATCAAAGATTGTCCAACATGGGAGAAGATTAAGGACAAGACAAAACGTGAGAAGACAAAGAGTGAATTCAAGCAAGTTATGATGGCTTCGTGTTGGGGAGACCTTGACTCGAAAGATGACGAGGAATCAAGACGACGAAGTAGCAAACCTTTGTCTTAGCAAGTGTTAGTCTTGACCTAATCTCCGACAAAGGACGATGAAAGCACAAATTCTCACTCAAACTATTGCTTTCTTGGAGAATCAGACGAAGACGACGATGAAGAGGTAAGTTATCTTGAGCTTAAGAAACGTGTTAGGAAATTGTCTAAAAGTTCTTTAATTGAATTCTTTGAACAATCTCTTGATAAGTGTCACGAACAGGATTTGGAATTAAAAGATCTAAAGGAACAGATTCTTGAAATTGCAGAAGAGAATCATACTCTCAAGGCTAAAGCTAAGAAGTTGAAATCTAAAGTTATAGCTGAGAAAGCTACAACATTAGATTCTACTATGGCTGAAAAGAAGGAACTAGAGTCCAAAGTTATAGCTAATGAAGCTATAACTTCAGATCTAAAGCTTGACATCAAGCACCTTCAAGCCAAAGTTATAGCTAATGAAGCTATAACTTTAGAACTTAGAAAAGTCAAAGAACTCTTGGAAACTAAGGTCACATCTAATGAAGAAGTGATCTTGGATCAAAAGAAAGAGATAGATTCTCTTTCAAAGCAATTGAAAGTATCTAAGACCGATATGATCAATGTTAAGAAACACCACACCAATGTTGTGTTCATTCTTAACAAACGATTCCAAGACTTTCGTGACAACTTTAAAAAGGACAATGATGTAGATCACACGAAATGTCAAGAGGAAATTAAAACCCTAAAAGACCTACTTCTACACGCTAGAAAGGTCCATGACAAGTGGGAAGGTAGTACAAAAGTCCTAAACTTCCTAACCGAACAATCTGACAATAATATGAAGATGGGGTTAGGACATGAGTGCTACAGCCGTAGAGATCACTCTAAATGCAAATCAACACCTTCGGATTTTGATTTTAGAAAAAGGAAGTATGCTGATCTTCCTGAGTACTTGATTTGCAATTACTGTGGTCATACGGGTCATATCCAAATCAATTGTGTCAAAAAGGCTCAAGACTTACGAAAGAATGCCGAACATGCTAAAACTGTTGACACAGTTGTCGAGGAGAAGGAAACCCCCACTAACGAACCTAACGAAGAAAGAAATAATAAATTTCGTTGGTTCTATGACATGGCCTTTGACTACTCTAAGAAACCTAGCACCTCACAAAGCCCTTGTAGATCTCAACCCAGTAAACCTATTCGCAAGACAACTAGTCCAGATAGACCTAAAGAAATTCCGAGACCTAGAGAAGTTCCGAGACCTAGAGAAGTTCCGAGACCTAGAGAAAACCCTAACCCTAGAACTTCTCCCAAGCCAAACAAACCTAAGGTTAGAAAAACGGTCATTAGACGTGTTTGGGTTCGAAAGGACTTAGTATTTAGAGTAACTAATTATAAGGGACCCAACTTAGCTTGGGTACCTAAAAACTGTATCTAATCCTTTCTGCAGGAAGAAGTGAGAGAAAACAATCAATGGTATCTTGACAGTGGATGTTCAAGACACATGACCGGAGATAAGAATCTATTTCTTTTACTCAAGCCTTTCAACGGAGGAAAAGTGACGTTCGGGGACAATAAAAAGGGAAAAGTAATCGGCGTTGGCAAAATCGGAATCTCTAAGTCTCACGCAATAAGTGACGTTTATCTCGTAGATGGTCTAAAACACAACTTGCTAAGCATATCTCAACTATGTGACAAAGGTAACAAAGTAGTTTTTCATACTGATAGTTGTCGCATTATTATTGAAGGAACTAGCAACGTTATTCTTGAAGGCCACCGAAAAAGGAATGTTTATATGGTAGATTTAAATGCTGTGCCTACTAACTCTTTTTCATGTATGAAAGTTACACTTGATGATCCTTGTTTATGGCATAAACAATTCGGTCACATTAGCTCGCTAACCTTGAATAAACTCAAGAAGTGGGACTTGGTTGAAGGGTTGCCTAAGATTAAGTTCGACCAAGAAAAGATGTGTGACACATGTGCTAGGTGTAAACAAGTAAGATCATCGTTCAAACCTAAAAGAGTAGTGAGCACAAATGAAGCCTTGGAACTAGTACACATGGATTTATGTGGACCTATGAAGGTACGGAGTAGAGGAGGATCAAGGTACGTCTTTGTTCTTGTAGATGACTACTCAAGGTATGTATGGCCTATCTTTCTTCATTCAAAAGACGAAACTTTTGATGAATTTGATTGTCTTATGAAACGTGTTCAAAATAAATATAAGACTAATCTAGTATCTATTCGTACGGATCATGGCACCGAATTTGATAATCAAACCTTTATAGAATATTGTAGAGTTAATGGTGTAGGGCATAACTTTTCTGCACCAAGAACTCCGCAACAAAACGGTGTCGTTGAACGTATGAATAGAACCTTAGAAGATATGGCACGTACAATGCTCTTGTGTAGTGGCTTACCTCGTAACTTTTGGGCTGAAGCCATTAGTACTTCTTGCTACATCCATAATCGCGCTATGATCCGACCTATCCTTAAGAAAACCCCCTATGAACTCCTTAGAGGACGAAAACCTAATATCTCCCATCTTCGTTGTTTTGGGAGTAAATGTTTTGTACATAATAACGGTAAAAACCGTTTGAGTAAATTCGATCCTAGGAGTGATGAGGCGATTTTTATAGGATACTCAGAACATAGCAAGGCTTACAAAGTATTCAATAAGAGAACTCTCTGTATTGAAGAAAGTGTCCACGTTATCTTTGATGAAGATAACATGTTCGATAAGCCTTTATAGGATGAGGAAGAAGACTTGGATGAACCCGACTTTCGTCTTTCAAGAGACGATCCCCCGGATTTGGAGTTAGAGGATAATGAAATTGAGGGAATAAACGATGAACTCGATCGTTCCTCAAAAGACAAAAAGGAGAAGGACAAAGTTATAGTTGATGATACTATAACATCGACTCAAAATAAGAACTCCCAAACCAATGTTATAGATGATGTTACTGTAACATTGAATCCAAATCAAAGTGGAGAGCCCGAGGTTATAATCGGCTCAAATACAACACCCGGATTAGATTCAGGGGGAACTTCCTCTAATTCCGAGCCAAATGAAGTCGGGTCAAGCTCAAATAACGAGGAAGAACCAAGTACTTCGACAAAGTGGAAATACAAGAACTCACACCCCATGGACAATATTCCTGGGAATATTAAGAAGGGTGTTCAAACAAGACGTTCCTTAAACAACTTCTGCTCTTTCTACTCTTTCCTATCCATGATCGAACCAAAGAACATCAATGAAGCTCTTGCTGAATCAGATTGGATTATAGCTATGCAAGAAGAGCTTCAACAGTTCGAAAGAAACAAGGTTTGGCATTTAGTTCCTAGACCAAAAGATTGGACAGTCATTGGAACTCGGTGGGTCTTCAGGAACAAATTAGATGATGCCGGAGTCATTGTCAGAAACAAAGCAAGATTGGTGGTCCAAGGATATAATCAACAAGAAGGAATAGATTATGACGAGACTTTCTCACCTGTTGCACGTCTTGAAGCTATTAGACTTCTGATTGCATTCGCCGCACACAAAGGAATGAAGCTCTTCCAGATGGATGTCAAGACGGCATTCTTGAACGGTTATCTACAAGAAGAAGTCTTTGTTGAACAACCCCTGGTTTTAAGAATATCAAATTTGAGGATCACGTGTTCAAATTGGATAAAGCCCTATACGGATTGAAGCAAGCACCTAGGGCTTGGTACGACAGATTATCTAAGTTTCTACTTGACAGTGGATTTAGAAGAGGATCCGTCGACAAAACCCTATTTCTAAAAACTGAGGGCTCTGACCTTTTGATTGTCCAAATATACGTCGATGATATCATTTTTGGATCGACCAACCGAAGCCTATGCAAATACTTTTCTGAGTTGATGACTTCTGAATTCGAGATGAGTATGATGGGAAAATTGAAATTCTTCCTAGGTCTGCAGATACAACAAACAGATGAAGGCATTAAGATCCATCAACAGAAATACATCAAAGAGTTGATTCGGAAATTCGGGATGGAAAATTCACACGCTATGCCTACTCCAATGGTCGAGAACAAGAAATTGACATTGGATGAAAACGGTAAATCAGTTGATGAAACTACTTACCGTGGGATGATTGGGTCATTGTTATATTTGACCGCAAGTAGACCTGATATCATGTTTAGCGTATGCGTTTGTGCGAGATATCAATCGTCTCCCAAAGAATCGCATATGACGGCCGTAAAACGGATCTTACGTTATTTGATTGGAACGGCTAATTTATACCTATGGTATCCTATGGAATGCAATTTTGACCTAGTCGGTTATTCAGATGCCGACTACGCAGGATGTTCTCTAGACAGGAAAAGTACGTCGGGTGTCGCCACCTTTATCGGACCGTGTATCATCACGTGGGGTTCGAAGAAACAAAATTCGGTTGCTCTCTCAACTGCCGAAGGCGAATATATTGCCGCAGGACTGGTATATACTCAACTTTTATGGCTTAAGCAACAATTACGTGATTATGGTGTTGACGTAGGATGTATTCCTATTCTATGTGATAATACTAGTGCGATAATAATCTCTAAAAATCCCGCACAACTTTCACGTACCAAACATATTGAAATTAGACACCATTTTATTAGATACCATGTTGAGAAGGGGAATATAAAACTTGAATTTTGTAGTACTGAAAAACAATGGGCAGACATTTTGACAAAATCATTAGCTAGAGAACGATTTGAGACTTTACGGTTGGAAATTGGTTTAATCAGTGGTACCTAAGCTTCTATATTTGTTTAATCTTTTTATGACTGACTAGTTAAGTTAAGATTGTATGACTGTGTCCGTATATTGCGTTGCATGAATAATTTCGTTTATAGAAATAATATATTCATAAGATTCTATTTGCTTTTTAGAATTTAATTGATATACAAACTTATTTTTATCACAATAAATAAACACACCATATTTTGTTTATCTTTCCAAATTAAAAAATCTCACAAACAAGCTCACAATACACGGCTCATATCTTTCCTATATCAAATCAACTTCCTAATTCATGTCATATCATCATAAATTTCCATACTTATCACTTTCCTATTCCTAATTAATAACACTTACCATATTACACCTACACTTGTTAACCCTAATACCTAGACCTATATCTACCCTTGCTTGACCGTCCACGCATACCCACTTGCTCACTTTTCTTCTTCCAAATATTTACCATCATTGCATATCCTCTCCTTTACTCCAACAATCATTATCATCTACTTTTTCAAACAATCTCCATCATCATGAACACATCCCATGCAAAAAACACCTGATCCTCAACCCGTCACCACCAAAACCGCCCCTTTCCTCACCAAACATCACCTCTACCATCACATACTCCTCATTCCATGAATTGTCCTTCACCACAACCAAACCAAAACTCGCCCCTGTTTCGTAGTCGGGACGAATCAGTCTCCGAGGGCAAAAGACGCCGTCTTTTCAAGGGTAAAAATAAAGTTGTTGTTGATAATGGTGAAGCGATTATAGAAGAACCCGAGGTGATAGTTCGGAATGGTGTGGCTCGTACTCTGCTTCGGGATGCTTCGAAAGCCGCAACAAAAGAAGGGTTAAATCGTGTTCGGCTTACTCATGATGAAAGCATCTTGGTTAATCGATTTTTAAGGTATTCTATTCATGGTGGTCGGTTTTATCCGAAATCTTGGTTGGTTAGTATACCCGCTCTTGCTTTCTTTATTAATTTTCTTGATTTTCAAGGGTGGAGTCACATAAGTCAGTTTTCGGGTCCTATATACCCAGTTGAGATGGTACAGTTCTTTGCTAGTGTGTCAATTAAGAAAGGAGTGTTGCATGCGGTTGTTAATGGTGTCGATGTTACCGTCTCTGTTTCGGATTTTTGCTCTTCTTTTTCGGTTCCTAATGAAGGGATTGAATTAAATCCGAGTCTTGAATGGTCTAATGTTGGAAGTGAAAAGGAGTTGTTAGTAAAGCAGTATTTTGAGGAGATGACGGAGGATGTCAATATCGTGGTTCGACCTCTCTCGGCTAAGATCAAATTCCTCTTAAATTTTTTGTGGAACACAATACTGCCGAGGAGAGGAGGCCGTGATAAGGTGTCGAGTTATGAGGCAATTATGGTTTATTCTTGGTTGGAAGGACAGAAGGTAAATTTGGGTAGTGTTGTTTTGCACCGTATTCTTCAAACTGGTCTTACGGTGACCAAGGACAAGTTGAGCACCACAATCGATTTGCCGTATGGTATGTGGATATCTCGTCTGTTGGAAGTTAAGGGAGTGATAGGGACTGACAGTTACGGTGTTAGTGCTCGGGATAGTATGTGTGATAAGTTGATCAAGCTAATGGGTCTTGTCGTTGATGGACCCGAGTTTCTTCTTGCAAAGGATGTTGAGAAAGCCCCGGTGGATTCGGGTTTAGGAGCTATTGAGTCGAAATTGGAGGGATTTATGAGTGGTTTAATGGAGAAATTCGAGGAGCATTCGACTAGTTTGGCTATGGCATTGTCACGGGTTGGACCATCTCGGTCTTTAGACTCGGGTTTGGATGCTAGTCGGGTGTACTCGTGGAGGGAGGATATGGACAAGAGATTGGCGGGTTTTGAGAGGTAGCTGAAGGCTATACGTGGGGAAGTGTTCCCACACGGTGATCATCTCACTTTCCTTACGAGTCAGGGTGGTGCTTTGGTGATGCACGGGAAAGCGATGGCCGGTGATCAAGCTCTCACATTGGAAGCTACAAAGGCTCTTTCCTTGAAGGTGCTTAATTTTGAGAGGAACATTGGTACTCTTTCACAGTTGGTTAGGAGCTCATTCGACCGTCTGGATGCTTTGGAGCACCGTACTAGACCCGACTACGTGAACCCGTATAAGACCCGCAACATCTGACTTCCTCTCGTCCTACCCTCCTTAGCCTTTGCCTTAATTAGCTTTTCTTTTATTTTCATCTAGTGGTGTGTTAATCAAACTCATATTCGGTTCATTTTGGCAATACACTTGTGGTTATGGCCCAAGTGTTCTATTAGACATGTGATCATTCGGCCCACTTTGGCTTTAGACATGTTTAATTCTTAGTTTGTATGTTAATTATCTTTTGGATGCTTCTAGTCTTGCATGTTATTTTATTTCTTATGGCGTTTTTATCTCTTGTCTCGTCTTATATTATTCTAGTCATTTTTTGATTTGTTCTTAACTTTTCGATGATGTCAAGAGGGGGAAAGAACGTCTTTAGTAAGCATCTACCTAAGCTTGCTCCTTGTCAAGACCAATTGTCTCTTAAAGTTCTTAAGTTTCGATTTTTGAGTAATTGTCTTGATCTTGCGTTAATCTTTATTATCAAGATAACGGTATTATATTGAGGGGGAACTTTTTCATTAGTCACAATTTTAGGAGACTTACCATCATCAAAAAGGGGGAATTTGTTGGATCATATAGCTTATATGTTTATGTTTTGATGATGTCAAGGTGCTTTACGTATTATATACTTGTTGCGTGTAATCGTTTGTTAAGTGTTTTAGCATTAACCTATTACGAGCAACAAAGAGGATTGTGACGATTACATGAGAAGTTCAAGTCCTTGTTCAAGATTACAACATTCAAAGATTCATTCAAGTATTATGTGAAGATGAAGTTCGTCTAGAAGATTAATCAAGCTTGGATGATGATGTAGCCTATACTCGAAGATCTCTTTGAAGATTAGAATAGTATAGGTGATTATCTCGTAGTGGTAATCAAAGAATGAGTTTCTTAATTAGTAAAGTTATAGCTTTGCAGCTATAACATTACTAGTAAAAGAGCTCAATGTTATAGCTCTTCTACTATAACATTGAAATGCTGAGTTTTTATACACGACTTTTAAGTGGTTCGAAAATTGTTTTGCAATTTCTTAAAGTTTATTTTATATGTTTTAATGAAAGTATTTATTTTATAAAGCCCGGTTTAGTGAGGAGTCCGGTTATATTGTTAGCGTTAATTGATGGTTATTGGATCGACTTATGAGTTGGACTTTACTATCAATTAGGGTTTCCATCTAGCCTCTCCTAAAACCTAAATTCTAATTATATACTAAGATTAGGGTTTGCATGGTTCACGAGCCTATGAGCCGTGTTGTGCCGTGTTGCCTATGAGATATTAGGTAAAGATTTTATTCTATAATAATATCTTTACATATCTTATATCTTAGTTAATATATTTGTTTATGGTAAAAGATATTCTTGTTTTAGGAAATCTTATCATAATCTTAGAATTTATAGTAAAGATAATATTTGGAAAGATTATATTCTATCTTTTAGAATATTCTTTATTATCTTTTATGGCTTTTAGGTAAGAGATAATAAGAAGATATAATTGGTAATTATATCTTATTAATTCGGCTATTAGGGTTTCTATGAAACCGTGTAGCTTTCCTCTTCCTTGCCTATAAATACTTTGTTATTTACAACATCTAAAATAGAGACCTTAAGCATAAAAATTATTTTCATATTTTAAAGAGCAAACCGTGTGTTTTTAACGAAAACCGATTTGCATATTTTGAAAGGTCGTGTTTTACAAAACTCGCATTCTTGTTCTTCATTTATCGTTATAAGATAATAGTGCTTAGTTGATTTCTTAACTTGTTCATTGACGTGAACCTTTGTTAGAATCATTAGTGCTTTGTTATTAGCGTAAGTTAGTCACTCGAGTATTTAACGGTACTCATTGAGTTACAGCTAGAGTTAGTTGTACGAGTTGGGTTAGTAAATTTGTAATCCGTAGAAAGGTACTAAATTTATTAATCGAGAATAGTGGACGTAGGTTTCGACTTGTGAAACTGAACCACTTCAAAAATCCGTGTGTCTCTTCTTGTTTCGTTCTTTCGCTTACTTTGCTTTCAATCGTTAGTTGATTAGTTAAAGTTTAATCAATAAACTTTAAATAATCAATTGCATACACACAATCGAAAAAGTTTTAAAAAGTTTTAAATCCTCAATTCACCCCCCCCCCCTCTTGAGTATTTTGGATCAATAGACTCTTCAAAAAGCAAAGAGGCTTTAGAAGTTGTGCAGTATACATTGCATCAAGGCATGATTTGCATTCTTACGACTTTTATCCGTTATTAATTCCGACACATTCTTTCTTTTCTTTAGGCATATCATAATAATTCACCTTATTATCCACCCGAATGTTTGACTTGTGCTGACACATTTTATCTCAATTGCATTCCGTAAAAGCATGTCTAATGAATAGGAAGCACAATATGATTGAATTGATGATTGCTTTTAATCATAATGAATTTATTTTATTGACAAGCTACTAGATTTCTACCATACAAATTCTAAATTATTTTCATGACATATAAAGGTTAGGATAAGAAAATATCCCTTTTTTGACAGTGCAACTGTGCAAAAATGGACTATCAACCAGAGAAGGGGGAATAATGTTGTACACTAGATGTTAAATTTGCATTTTTCTATGATTGAACGACCGTAATGAAGTAACCTACAAAGCTATCATTTTTCTGTTTTTGTTTCTTTGTTGGATATAAATCACTGGATGCTTACAATTATTTGTCCGTTGATTCATGAGACCTATTTTTGTGATCCAAATTCTAATTTTCTTACCCTAAGTAGCGGGACTAAGTCATATCGACACCAGGTCTGGTATAGTAGCCTTAGTATAGGACCATTTTTGTTCGAAAGCTTACATATGATGTTTCTGAATAAATGTTGGGACAGATTTTTTGTTCTTTAACTCTGGACTGGTGTCAAAGCAAGGAAGTTGATTCATATAGCCTTTACATGTGTAATAGTGCTACTTATGAGTTATGAATGGATAATGGAGGGTCTTTCTTGCAGTGAATATAGAGGATTCAATTACTAGCTTTCAACCACCCTTTTTCAGTTCAACTTTAATTTTCTTTTATTATAGATTGGGGGATAAAGTCTCCTGACAAAATGCTTTCTATACTGCAGAGAGCTCTGGAATACACATGTACTTCTCTCAGCTAGGCGTGAAGCCAAGGAGAGGAGAAACTAAATGCGTTTGAGGGAGGAATAAGATGTTGCTTCTATGGCTGCACAAGAAGCTGATCAGGTACTTGACGGGTTTCCCTTCTCGTTCTGTATGGCCTAAGTGAGCTTGGTTGGGTTCCTATGTATTACTGTATTAACACATAGGCTAATTTAAGCAGACATTTTGTAGTGGTATTTGTCTATATAAATATTTCCTCATTTTTTGTAGTCTTATTCACTTGTATGTTGAGCATGCCACAGTACAACATTACAAATGTAACTTTAGAAGTAAACTGTCACAACTCAATGCTGAATTTTCTTGGAGAGAAGTGCAGCAACTGGCTTAAGACTGAAATAGGGCATCATGTTACGTGAATTTTTTTTCTGCCCGACTTATCCATTCCTATTTCTTTTTTGCTCGGGCTAGGGAGAGGCAGAGCCACAGAGAAGAGAAGAGCAAGAGAGGAAGAAGAAGAAGCTCGTGAAAGAGACCATGCCAGAGCATATGTATTTTGACACAGAACCCAAACACAACCACCTAGGTTAACTTTCAGGTGAGATGCTGAGTCTGTGTGTATGTGTTTAATTACTAAGTGTTGTGAGTCAATGGATAAACAAGCATAACATTTACCGATATTACTTGTTGGGTATTGTGCTTTGTATTTCTTAAAGTTCATTGTAACTGGCTTAAGACTGAAATAGGGCCATCATGTTACATGAAATTGTTTTTCTGCATGACTTATCCATTCCCATTTCTTTATTGCTCAGGCGAGGCAGAGGCAGAGGAGAGAAGAGCGGGAGAGGATTGAAAGAGAACATGCATAGGAAGAGAGAAAATTCAAAGAGGAGAAGAAGCTCGGGAAAGAGGAGCACAAGAAGGAAGCTGATTAGTTGTGAGGTAGAATATTATAAGAACTTAATACTAATAGATTTGTAATGGTAGTTGTATGTTAAACATTGGTATTGTAATTAATTATTATTATCTTAATTAAAGAATTTACATATATAATAAATCATATTTTTGTAAATAATTTTTTTAAAAAAAATTTTAGTTGAGAAACGGCTACGGTTGTTAAAGAGAACCGTAGCCTAAAGCGACTTATGGCTACGGTTTAATCTTAATAACCGTAGCCATAAGTCACTTTAGGCTACGGTTCCTATCAATAACCGTAGCCATAAGTCACTTTTGGCTACGGTTCCTGACCGTAGCCATAACTACTTGATCTAAGGCAACGCCCCGATTTACTACGGTCGAGGAACCGTGGCCAAATGTCATTTTTAACCGTAGCCAAAAGCCATTTCTGTACTAGTGGATTTCTTGTTTGGACGGTCGTCTGCCTCTCGGGATGAGCGGATTTCCCTTGCTTTGCCTCTACTTCGATAAAAAAGGCTTCCCCATACTTGAAAACTAGTTCCTTCATTTATCAAAAAGAGTAGTGACCCTCCCTCACTTACTCTCATGGAAAGAATCATGTTTATGATAAAAGGATGCAATAAAGTTAAATATACAAGTTAGAAGGGTTAGTATATTTACAAGTGGTGGTTTAGGGAGAACTCCACCAAACTCTCCTTTTGATGATTTCTTCAAGGATGAGGAGGCCCGAGGTAGGTGACCTCGACCTCTCCGATGAATGCTCCCTCATAATATGGCTTCAATCTTTAGCCATTGACCTTGAATTTGCTTCCGTCTTCCAATTTGATCTCAAAGTCTCCATACTTGCCTACCTCGGTGATCACAGAAGGACCCATCCATCTAGAGTTCAACTTCCCCGGGAAGAGTCGATATCGAGAATTGAATAGAAGGACTTTATCTCCTTTGTGCAAGGCTTTTTGCTTGATTCTCTTGTCATGAAGCAATTTTGTCCTTTCCTTGTAGATCTTTGCGTTCTCATAAGATTGTAGTCGGAATTCTTCCAACTCTTGGATTTGTATCATCCTTCTTTGACCACTTAATTTGAGATCAAGGTTGAGAGCTTTGATCGCCCAAAAATCTTTGTATTCTAACTCGATTGGCAAGTGGCATGCTTTCCCGTAGACAAGTTTGTAAGGGGAAGCTCTTATGGGAGTCTTATAGGCCGTCCTATAAGCCCAAAGAGCGTCATTAAGCTTCATGCTCCAATATTTACGAGTCTTGTTTACAACTTTCTCAAGAATTTGCTTGATCTCTCTATTTGAAACTTCAACTTGACCGCTTGTTTGAGGATGGTATCCTAAGCCGATTCTTTGTTGAACACCACATTTGGTCAAAAGGGATGCGAGCTTCTTTTCGTGAAAATGCGTTCCTCCATCACTTATGATTGCTCTAGGGACTTCGAATCTTGGGAAGATTATCTTCTTGAAGAGCTTAGTGACCGTTTTTGCATCATAGGTTGGGGTGGCAATTGCCTCCACCTATTTTGAGACGTAGTCTACGACCACAAGGATATATTTGTTTCCTTTGGATGTCACGAACGGCCCTTGGTAGTCGATCCCCCAAACGTCGAAGATCTCCACCTCTAGTATGCCCCTTTGTGGCATTTCATTCCTCCAAGAGATATTCCCCGTCCTTTGAAAAGCATCACAATGAAGGATGAATTCCCTTGCATCTTGGAACATTGTAGGCCAATAGAAGCCCGATTGAAGAATTTTTGCAATGGTTCTCCTTGCTCCATGGTGTCCACCGTAAGGTGATGAGTGGCATCCTTCCAAGACTCCTTGAATCTCCCATTGAGGGATGCACCTCCGGTAGAGCCCATCACTACACTACTTGTAAAGATTTGGGGCATCCCAAAAGTACCTCTTTACTTCGAATAAGAACCTCTTTCTTTGGTTGTAGTTTAAGTTTGGAGGGAGTACTCTTCCAACAATATAGTTGGCATAATCGGAAAACCATGGGGTGATATGTCTCTCAAGTTGTGTTTGAATAGCCATCAAGATATCATCGGGGAAAGAGTCATTGATCGGTGTTTC
This sequence comes from Silene latifolia, assembly GCF_048544455.1. NCBI lineage: Eukaryota > Viridiplantae > Streptophyta > Magnoliopsida > Caryophyllales > Caryophyllaceae > Silene > Silene latifolia. The sequence goes on from NC_133526.1 coordinate 145,763,893, forward strand.
TCCTTCTTCATCATGAAACCGGATCCTTGACAAGTGATCCGCTACTACATTCTCGGCTCCTTTCTTGTCTCTTATTTCCAAGTCGAATTCTTGAAGAAGCAAAATCCATCTCAACAACCTTGGTTTTGCCTCTTTCTTTATCAAGAGATGTCGAAGGGCGCGGTGATCCGAAAAGACAATCACTTTGGATCCAAGTAAGTAGGAACGGAATTTGTCCAAAGCTTAGACAATGGTAAGAAGCTCTTTCTCGGTGGTATCATAGTTCACTTGGTAAGAATCAAGAGTCTTGCTTATATAGTAGATAGCATGTAGAGCTCTCCCTACCCGTTGGCCAAGAACCGCTCCAACGGCGTAGTTACTAGCATCACACATAATCTCGAACGGTAGTTCCCAATTTGGTGGTTGAATGATCGGTGCCGAGATTAGTGCTTCCTTGATTCTATTAAAGGCTTCAACACACTCATTAGTGAAATGGAATTGGGCATCTATAAGTAAGAGTTGAGTGAGGGGTTTCGCGATTTTTGAGAAATCTTTTATGAAATGGCGATAGAAACCCGCGTGACCGAGAAAACTTCTCACCCCTCTACCATTCACGGGGGGTGGGAGTTTCTCTATCACCTCAACCTTAGCTTTATCGACCTCGATGCCCTTTTCCGAGATTAAATGACCCAAAACAATTCCTTTATTGACCATGAAGTGACACTTTTCCCAATTTAAAACAAGACTAACATCTTCACATTTTTGCAATACAAGAGAAAGATTATGCAAACATGAGTCAAAGTCTTTTCCATAAACGCTAAAATCATCCATAAAAACTTCCATTATGGTCTCTAGGTAATCGGAGAAGACACTCATCATGCATCTTTGAAAAGTGGCGGGGGCATTACACAAGCCAAAAGGCATCCTACTATATGCAAAAGTACCATAAGGGCATGTGAAGGTGGTCTTGTGTTGGTCATCCGGGTGTATAGGGATTTGAAAGAATCCCGAATACCCGTCAAGGTAGCAAAATAACTTGTTGGAGGCTAACCTCTCAAGCATTTGGTCAATGAATGGTAGGGGGAAATGATCCTTTCTTGTTGCGGAATTCAATTTTCGATAGTCAATACACATACGCCAACCGCTGATCTTCCTTGTGGGTATTAGCTCATTCTTTTCATTTGTCACCACTGTGGTACCTCCTTTCTTAGGTACCACTTGAACGGGGCTAACCCACAAAGAGTCCGATATGGGATATATGATTCCCGCATCAAGTAATTTCATAACCTCTCCTTTTAACAACTTCTTGCATGTGGGGGTTTAATCCCCTTTGAGATTGAATGGTAGGTCTATGGTCGTCCTCTAGATGAATTCTATGCATACAAAAGTTGGGACTTATCCCCTTAAGGTCATCTAGACTATAACCTATAGCCTTTTCATGTTGTTTCAACACATCAAGCAATTTTCCCAATTGGTTATCATCAAGTTTGTCATTAACAATCACGGGTTTGGTCTTATATTCATCAAGGTAATCATATTTCAAATTTGGGGGAAGGGGTTTTAAAGTTGGGACTTGTACCTCACTTTCCTCTATTGAAGGTTCATTGAGAACTTGCTCCATTTCCATTAGACACTCCATTCTCATGGCATGTTCAACTTGTTCTTCAAGCTCATCAATCTCTTCATACTCAAATTCCATGACAAATTCTTCTTACTCTTCGGCTTGTAAGATGCCTTCTATGATTGCTTGCACTTGTTCTATAGGTTGATATGCTTCCACAAGGATGTTATGTACTAATTCGGATTGCTCATGAGTAAGTTCTTTGTTAGCTAGAGCGACCTCAAAAAGATCTACCTCTAACTCCCAATGCATATTTTTGGCCTCACTTGCTTCCAAGGCTTCCAATGCTTGCATGGGGTCTTTGAAGAAAGGTATACTCAAGTGGTCCGCAACAAAACAATCTATAATATCCATCTTGCAAAATATCGAACAACTTGAAAATAATTAGAACAAACCTTGAGGAGCTTTACTTCCCCAAGGCAAAGAAAGACACAACTAATAACAATCAAAGAAAATCAAATCAAGTTAACACCGTCCCCGGCAACGGCGCCATTTTTGGTCAGTCCGCTTTGAGCTTAGATTTCGGTTACTTGTCGTTAGGAGCACCTAGACCAAAAAAATATTTATAACTTCACAAACAACTCTACTATAAGTAAAGAGGTAAGTAAAGGTCGGATCCCAAGGGATGGGTATTGATGTAGGATTTTCGATTGCAAGTAGCGGTGTCTAGGGGTGTCACAATTTGGGTTGAGATAAGAAGATCACTAAACTAAATAGCAATTGAAGTAAACAAGCAAGATGACTAAAATGAGATGTAAACAATTGATTAAAAGCACTAGGGTGTCATGGGGTCATAGGGGATTCATGGGAATTGATCATACAAACATATTCTCAAATTATAAGCAAGCAATTATTGTTGTGATAGGATCAAGTTGGTTTATATCTTAAAATCCTAGGAAGGTTTGGGTCCCGGAGCCGAATCGATTAGATTGTACAACACCTACAAGTCGACTTAATACTCCCTACTCAACTATATGCATGGTCTAATGAGACTCGAGTTGGTTTATGTCTTACAAGTCTCATTGAAAAGGTAAGTGATGGGTAAAAAATGCAAGGATTCATAGGCTCGCATTTCATCAAACATAACATGTGCATAAGTTGAGATCACAACAAGCAAGCAGATAAATTATGAAAACATATTAAATTAAGCATGAATCATCCCCCATGTTGGTTTCCCCTAATTACCCATTAACCCTAGTTAAGGAAACTACTCACTCATTATCAAGTTTAACATGTTAACAAGGTTGTCAATCATATTAACAAAGCAAAACATGATGAATAAATGAAGATGATTAACAATAATTATAAAGGGATTAAGAGAGTTATACCTAATGATGATTCCAAAATAATAATGCAAATAATAAAAGAAGTATTTGATGATTGATGGAAGGTTGTCAATCTCCCAATAAACCCAAATAATCTTTAATTCCCCAAAATAAAAGATGAACAAAAGAGAAATTAAGGAAATGAGATTTGTATTAATATTTGATTAGAAGTTGATTACAAGATTAAGAAGAGATTAGAATGATATAAACTACACTAAAGATTGATAAGAAGAACATGATAACCTAATTAGACTAATGGGGTATTTATAGTGGGGATTAGGTGCACAAATTAGGGTTACTAAGGGCTTAAATGACGATTAAGTCCTTGAGGAATCACTCCTCTCAAGAAAAGATGCGGGTCTCCTTTTTGCTAGTCTTCCAAAAATATGCGCATCTTCAATGGAGGGAAGAAGAGGATGTGTTGTCCTGTAACACAATCCGGGCATCCGAGGGTTGGGACGAGCGGATTCTCAGGTGGCTGGACGAGCGGCCTTCAAGCTTGGATGCTCGGATTCTGGCAGTTTTGGACGGGCGTCCCGGCTGTTAAGACGCTCAGATCTTGTCCCAGCCTTCCTATTTCTTCTTTTCTTCTTTCTTCTTCCAACAATCCTCCGGGATCTTGTCGGAGATGCAAGGATTTCTTCATCATTGCCCATCTACTATAATATGTACAAAGGCCTTCTAGTCTTGTCTTCTCTTTGATTCTTGGTCATTAGATTCGATCAATTTAGCTCTATTTTGCCATGAAAATGCAAGGTTTGTACTCCTCTCCTACCAAGGAAACAAAACCTCAAAGAATATGCAAAACAAAGGACTAAAGATAGTATATGGCCCAAATATGCACTAAAAAGCATAGGCACGAGGCTAATTCGGGGACTAAATATGCTCAAATATTGATCACATCACCCATTAATGTGCACATCCCCTCCCGTGGCGGGTTTCACGGAGGGCGAAACTAAGGCGTGAAGCCATTCCCGCAAGTTACTTCACTCAGCCAGGGACGCGCCCCGAAGAACACAGACAGCTGCACAATAATCACAAACATGCCAATTGAGACAACACAACACCAACCAACAACACAATCAATCCAATCATAGCGACACTACAATCAACACAACAACTGACATACTAGACAATCAACAGAAACTGAGTAGGCGAACCTACCTTTAGCTAACTGCAGCGATTCCTTGTTCAATCACATGGCATCAACTAAGCAAGCAAAACCTTGTACAAACAGTACAAACACCTATTACTATTACCACAACCCTACAAGAAACAACAACGACAAAGATGATGACGATGACATACCTACGCATAGCTATCCGGCGTCAAGACCGCTACCCGACTCAAGCAATCTACCCCCAAGGCATAAGCATCATCCAAGGTTCCAAAGTAAGGGATTATGGTGAAGAGAATGAGGAAAGGCGACATCTAGGTTTAGAGAAGAGAGGCGGAAATGATTTGCAATTCTATCAAAACACGATTATAAACCCTCGCTGTAAAGACGTTACTCGATCGAGTAACCAACTTACTCGATCGGGTACTCAAGCTACTCGATCGGGTAGCCTCGACTAGATCGAGTACCACTCACTCAAAGCCTATCCTAACACCAGATATCTCTTGTACGAATTCCCAAAGGCTACAACATGCCCCTAAAGTCGGTCAATGTCAATCAACGGGTCCCTTAAAGGACGGGTATTACAGTACGAGTGCCGGGGCATAGGTTTTCAGAGGTCATCGTATGGGAGCTTTTCGCAGGGTCCTACACAGAGCTATGCTAGCAACCGGCCGGTTGGGTCATGGAATAATCAGGGAAGGCATGGTAACAATAACGGTGGGTGATTAGTCTAGTTTAGTAGTGGTCAAGAAAGGTTATTTTGATGGTTAATTGATAGGTTGAGAAGCATTTTAGTGGATTTTGTTGCATATGTCTTTTATGTTGGGTTGGTAATGGACTTTGTGTTTTTATGGGATAATTGGATTGATTTATTGTTATGTATGGAGAGGGCTTCTTTAGAGGTTGGTATTGGGCTAAAGATGTTATGTGAGTGTGGATTTTGAAGCAAGTCAAAGCCTAAAGACTAAGGTCAAAGAAATGAAGCATCACAAGGAAATGCCACTCGGAGTGCCAAAACAAAGACTCTTGAACTTCTAGCCACTTGGAGTGGCTGAGCATTGGATTCCGCATTGGATTCCAACAACTCCTTAATTCTCCTTTATGTTGACAATTATGCTCATACTTTATGAGGCTTTATGAAGATGCTCTTTGAATACCTATATAAGGAGATGTTGTTGATCAATTTGGATATATTTTACATACTTTCTCTACCTTTTAATCATTAGAATACATAAACAATTTCCAATTTATTTCTAGTTTGTTAGTCATTTGTATGGAGGGCTAAGTTCTACATCTTGGAACAAGTTCTTGAAGTTATTAGTTATTGAATTGTAAGACTCTTATTTTATTTCTATTTCATTGTTTGAATATCAAGTTTAATTTGGATTATTGTTGGTTTGTTAATTATGCATCTAGAATGATCAATTAGTTGTTATTATTTAATTAAACATTGCTAGATTAGGTGAATAAATCTTTTGTTTGTTTACCTATTCCGTTGTAGCAATTATAATTCATCAAGTAGTATGCTAATTCATCATTGTTGAGTTATAAATGATTAAACTTGTATGAATCATAGTAGAGCACCGCTTGTTTTCTTCATTAACTCATCTTTACTAAATTCCATTGTTTTATTCTACGATCTTGATATGATTAAGAGCTTGACTAAATTGACAATATTGTAAGGGTTATTTGTTTACGCTTGTAGCTAATAACTAAATATTATGTGGAATTAGAAGTCAACAACTTCATAGCAAAGTATTCAATAATGAAATAAATTAGAAGAGTCAATGATTAATTAATAACTAGTTGGTGGAAATTACTTGGTCCAAGAATTATTCTCATATTTGTTTACACATTCAATTATTTATATTATTTTTATATTTCATTGCATTAGATTATTATTTTAGTAGAATTAAATCAATCAACACATCAAAACCCCCTTATTTGGTTACTTAACTTTTGCACACATCAAATCAACATAAACACCTTCCTCGTGGGATCGACCCCTACTTACACTTTCTACTAGTTTGAGTTTGTAGTGGATAAAAATACTAATTTGGACACTCACGACAAGTCTAGCCAAATTTTGGCTCCGTTGCCGGGGAGGGCAATTGTTTTTTGTGTGTGTGCTTGTAAATATTGTTTTAATAAGGATCTTGTGTCTTTTAATTAGAAAATGTATTTTTATTTCCCCCAACAAAAGCATGAATTACTTCATCACTACTTTGAAAGGCTTGAGAAATATATTTAGTAGATCACCCATATCTAGCTAAGAGTCAAGGTATTTGGGTCAGTATTTACTATAATTTCAATCTAGAGACTCAAATTGATGTTCAAGTCGAAAGTGAGGGTGGATTTTTTGGGTTGAGTCATGAAAAGAAATGGGATGTGTTTGATCTTTTGGTTGAAAATTCTAGACAATTAGAAATGACTAGTTTAACTCTTAATCTTGCTCCTTGTTTTGACATCCCACCTAAAAATGAATCGAGTCTAAATGATGATGTGAGCAACTACGATTATCCTATTTCACTTATAAAGGATAGGAGTGCACTACACGATAATGAGGTAGGGAGTCATGACTTTAATTTGTACATCTTTTCTTACATTGAACCCAAGGTAGATTTTACCTTTCCCCCACAATTTGATGATGACACTTTGGGTGGTGATTTTATGGGATTTGGACGACAATTTTATTGAGAGTGGGAAAAAGAATAACTTGCTTTAGATGGCCCATTTTTATAAACAACCATACAATGATGAGTATGTGATTATTTTTTATATGACTATAAAATCGGACAAAAATTTCGTTCTTGTTTATATCAATATGAATTGTGTATGGTTTCTTTCCATTTTAAGCTATCATGATGTCTCAACCATCTCTTTTGCTAGCTTGTACGATCTTCTCTTAAGGGCATTGACATGTTCCACTCTTAATTTGAATATTATTTTGATTGAAAGGGTAATGCTGAGTGACCCTATAATTGGTTCTTGAGCTTAAATATGCGTCGTGCGGGACGTTAAACCAACGCTAACGGGAGGCAACCCGGTTTTTGTTATTTGATGCATTTGTTTTAGTTTTGAATAAGGTAGTTGAGTTTTCCACATGAAGTTACATGGGTGATGATAGGAGCGCATATGCAAGTTTGAATGCTCTCTTTTGCTCGGTTGATCAACATTCCGTCCAAAATTCCCAAATGAAAAAAAAAACCAAAAAAAAAGAAAGCAAGGTGAAAAGACGGGACAAGGAGAACAACAGAAAGACAAGAAATGAGGAAGGCACCAGCGGCATCACACAACCCTCGCGGCCACCTGTTCTGATCCCCCTGCCGCTCATCTCAGCCACCAGCCACCCCAGCGGCAGGCTTCCTGCTTCTTCTACCACTCGTCTCGGTACCAGACCACCCCCGCGGACCCCTCTTCTGTTCTCTCTACCACAGCCCTCGACAACAACAGCCCCCATCGGCTTCTGCTTCTATTTTCCCTGCTGCGCCACTCCAACCTTCAGCCGACCCCAGTGGCTCCTCAAAACCAGGTATAATCTACTCCGTCTTTCTTTTGTCTCTTCATTTCGATCAACACCCACAAATCAAAAGAACCAAAAAAAAATTTGTTGCAAATTTTCGACTTCTAATTTCTAATTACACCTTCAATTTACCCAGTTCCTTTGATATTCATTCCAAAAATTGTTGCAATTTTTGAGTTCTTCAACCCGGATTTCAGAAATTTCGATTTTCCGCATCAAAAGGGTTGAATTTGGGTTTCAATTCTGCAAAAGGAGTAATAACCATTCAATTTTTTTAACAAATTTTGAGTTTTTGAAACCCTAGCATTCGGGATTTCGAAAATTTCGAGCAGGGCATAATTTGTAGTCGAAATAGGGTTTGATTTCTGCAAAAAGGAAATAGGGTTTGATTTCTGCAAAAAGGAGTGTATCCCATTCGAAATTGTTGAACATTTTCGAATTTTTGGAACCCTAGAAATAGGGATTTCGAAAGTTTCGACTTTGAGCATTAAAATAGTCGGAAATTGGGTTTAATTCAACAATAAGGAGTATACATCATCATTTCTCATTACAAAGAGGCAAATTTTTCATCTTTTGGGTAAAAATTTCATCCTTTGTCTCTTCCTTTTAATTATTTGCTTGAATTTTTCTTCTAGCTTTAATTTAAAGGCATTCTAATTGTTCAATTGAGTAATTGTTGGTTAATTGTTGGTGAATTGTTGGAAGTTGTGATTGGAATTATTGAGATTATTCATTGTTGAGGGAGATTCGGAGTTGTAAGAGAGCTTTGTTGTTGTTATATACTTGGAGGGTGTTCTTTTTTTAGCATTATTGTCCTTGTCGGGATGAGGACCACTACACGTCAAACTACACCCGCTACTACCTCACAAACAACCCACAAAAAAGCAAAATACTACCAAAACCACGTCAAAAACACCCACCATTATTCCTAGACGAATACCCATTCCCAAACCCGATTCTTTGACCATTAAAAAAGGCCAAATTTGGGATGATTTGCATGAGCGTCATATGGTGGAAACACAGTTCCTTTGCCACACCACACTAGAGAAGTTGGGTATGTCTGATATGATGAAGTCATGTTGAAGAATGTTGGTTTGGAGGATCATGCCTCTAAAAGCTATTGTATCGGAGATTCCTCTAGTATTTGACTTGTGTTGGTATCTCTTTGTTTTCCCTTTTCCATGTCTTAGATTTTATTTATCCTCACATTGGGGGCAATGTGAAGATCAAGCATGGGGGAGGGAACTCCATTTGTATATAATTTTCTTTATTTGCAATAAAAAAATGAAAAAAAAGAGGAAAAAAAAAGAAAACAACCCAGCTAGGTGAAAACCCGAAAGGGCGCCTAGGCAAGATTGGGTATATGGCCGAGGACGGGGTGAAAACCTGAAAGGGCGCTCCGGTTAAAATGAAGAATTGAGATGCGTGCCATGAGAGTAGTGTAAGGAATAAAAGCTAGATTGAAAACCCGCAAGGGCGGGCGATCTAGGCAAAATGAGAGATTAGGAATAAAAAAATGTTACTTGGTTACTTGTTCTTTTATCTTGGAGATGGCGACATAAGGAGGTTTGAAGGGTGGTTTGGGATAGGACATTTGAAGAAATAAGGGGGGATGGGTGGTGAAGTGTGATGATTTGAACTACATTTTGTTTTACATTTTCATATTTTGAGATGTAGTTTGTTGTTGGATATTGTTGCTTAGTGAAGGATTGGGTGACATGGTCATTATTTGGAATGTGTGTTGATTTTAGTGAGACCAGGTGTTTCTTTGAAGAAAGATACACGGAGTTCGAGTTGAGAGTTGAGAGTTGAGAGTTGAGAGTTGAGAGTTGAGAGTTGAGAGTTGAGAGTTGAGAGTTGCGAGTTGCGAGATGGTTCACATTTAAAGGAGGTTGAAGTAGTAGTGGTTAGTAGTAGCGTTTGGAGTTGGAGCAAGCTACTCACGTTTCGCTATGTAGACTTTGGTGTGGGTTATCTTTGACTTGTCCATGGGTTTTACTCGAGGACGAGTAAAGGTCTAAGCGTGAGGGAGTTTGATTAATCTAGTTTAGTAGGGGTCAATAAAGGTTACTTTGATGGTTAACTGATAGGTTGATGTTCAACCATATAGAATATATGTTTATGTTTTGATGATGTCAAGAGTGCTTTACTTTTTATATACTCGTTGTGCGTAATTGTTTGTTTAGTCCCTTCGATTAGACTTACTATTTGCCAAGCTTAAAGAATTGTGATGAAAGTATGCAAGACTATATTATGATCAAGCCCTCAATAAACCATCAAGATTTTGCAAGATTGTGGAAGAATTATTCAAGCTTCATGAGAAGACGAAGCTCGTTTAAAGATTAATCAAGCTTGAATGATGAAGTAGCCTACACTCGAAGATCTCCTAAGAAGATTAGAATAGTGTAGGTGATTATCTCGTAATGGTAACATATGAGTGGATTTCTTATATTGGTTAAGTTATAGCTTGACAGCTATAACATTACTTATGTAAGAGCTCAATGTTATAGCTCTTCTACTATAACATTGAGATGCTGAGTTTGTATTACACACGACTCAAGATGTTTTCAAATTGTTTTTGAAAAATGTTTTTGTTTCTTTTAAATGTTCTAGCAAAAGTATTTATTTAATAAGGGAGCCCATATTCATATAGAGTGTGGTTTTATTTTAAACTTATAATTAGTAATTATGTTGGATCAACTTATGAGTTGAGCCATATTACAAATTACGGTTTTAACAAGGCATACTCTTAAATCCTAAAATCTAACCTAACTTCAAGCTAGGGTTTTCACGAAAAACAAGGCATATGTGCCGTGTTTATTTCGTTAAACCTAAGGAATAAAAGTTGTTATTGTTAAGATTTTATTCTCTAGAATTATCTTAACATATATTTTTTATTTAGCTTAATATGGTTATTTATGATAAGGATATTCCTGTTATGGAAAATCTTATCATATCTTAAGATTTAAGGAAAGAATAATAGGGGAATAATTTATAAATTATCTTTTGGAATATTCTCTATTATCTCTTAGGATTTTAAGGAAAGAAATATCAAAGATATGATTTGTTTACATATCTAATATTTCGGCCATTAGGGTTTCGTGGAAACCGAGTGGTATGCTCCTTCCTCTACTATAAATACTTTGCACTTTGCAACATTTATAAGTAAGACCTTTAAGCATAATTTGATTTTAGTTTTAAGAGCAAAACCGTGTGTTTCAAACCAGAAAACCGTTTTGAAATTTTCGAAAAAGGTCGTGTGTTTATAGACTTGTGCATTCGTTCTTTCGTTATCGTTATAAGATAATAGTGCTTAATTGATTTCTTACTCGTTCATTAACGTGATCTTTTAGTAGAATCATTAGTGTTTTCTTATTAGCGTAAGTTAGTCACTCGAGTATTTAACGATACTCACTTGAGTTACATTTAGGGTTAGTTGTACGAGTTGGGTTAGTAAATTTGTAATCCGTAGAAAGGTACTAAATTTATTAATCGATAATAGTGGACATAGGTTTCGACTTGTGAAACTGAACCACTTCAAAAATCCATGTCTCTCTCTCTCTCTCTTTCGTTTATTTGATGTGTTTTTAATTCGTAATTCATTAATTAGTTAAAGTTTAATCATTAAACTTTAAATAATTAATTATACATTTACAATCGAAAAAGTAGGTAAAAGTTTTTAAATTATCAATTCACCCCCCTTCTTGAGTATTTCGGATCGATAGACTTCTGAATTGGTATCAGAGCCTCGTGCTCTTGATTGCCTAACCGCAAAGAGGCTGATCTGTCTATCACTACTTATCTTATCGTTTTATATTCCGCTGCCTATCATGTGATAACTGGATTCCAAATACCTCAAGTGTTCCGTCTTTGATGGGAAGAATTACGGGTTATGGAAAAACATGATATGACTCACTATGTGAAAGGTCATGATTGAGAGTGCTGGAGGATTATCCAAAACGGACCATATAAAATTATGGTTGGATCCGCTGAAGGCACTACCTATGAGAAAAAGGAAGAGGATTATGTCGAAGCTGACTACAAGAAGGCCGAAAAGAATTCTAAAGCCATAAGTCTATTGCAAAATGGCATGACAACTGCAGAATTCGACCGCTTCTCTTCATGCTCCACGGCCAAGGAGATATGGGAGGGACTTGAACTAGCTTATGAAGGTACTTCTATTGTTAGGAAACACCGCATAGATCTGTTAATGCAGAAATATGAGCTAGTCAGTATGGAGCCAAATGAGTCATTGGATAGTATGTCCGCACATTTTTCAAGAATCATAAACGAATTGAAAAACCTAGGAATAAAGTTCAATATTGAGAACATTGCAAGAAAGGTTCTTAGGAGCCTAACTAAAAAGTGGCGTGCCAAAGTCACAGCAATGGAGGAATCGAAAGATCTTGAGAACCTATCCTACCAAGAACTCATTGGTGCTCTCATGGCCCATGAACTCACTCTAAATGCTGATGAAGCAGAACCGAGTAGAGGCAAAAGTATGGCCTTAAAAAGTGAAGATGTTAGCTCCGACATAGAAGATGAGACCGTCTTGTTTGCACGACGTTTTAAAAATAGAATCTTTCGAAATAAACAATCAAAATTTTCTTCTAACAATAACAAGTCCTTTAACAAGAAAGCAACAGAATCAAAATCATCATTTGCTAACAGAGGTTGCTTCATGTGTGGAGAATTTGATCACATGATTAAGGATTGTCCAACATGGGAGAAGATTAAGGACAAGGCAAAACGCGAGAAGACAAAGAAGGAGTTCAAGCAAGTAATGATGGCTTCGTGTTAGGGAGATCATGACTCAGAAGATAATAAAGGATCTGAAGATGACGAAGTAGCCAATCTTTGTCTCAGCAGTGTCAGTCTTGACCTAATCTCTGACAGCGACGATGATAGCATGACTTCTCATTCAAATTACTCCTTTCTTGGAGAATCAGATAAAAACGACGATGATGAGGTTAGTAATCTTGAACTGAAAAAACGTGTTAAGAAATTATCTAAAAATGCCATAATCGAATTTTTTTAGCAATCCTTAGATAAATGCCATGAACAGGAGTTGGAACTAAAGGATCTAAAGAAACATATTCTTGATATTGCTGAGGAGAATCATATTCTAAAGGCAAAAGCTAAGAAGCTGAAATCTAAAGTTACAGCTGATAAAACTACAACATTAGATACTGCTAATGCTGAAAAGAAGGAATTAGAATCTAAAGTTATAGCTAATGAATCTATAACTTCAGATCTAAAGCTTAACATTAAGCACCTTCAAGCCAAAGTTATAGCTAATGAAGCTATAACTTTAGCAGTTCGAAAGGCTAAAGAACTCTTAGTGTCTAAAGCCAGGGCTAATGAAGCTGTGATCCTAGATCAGAAGAAAGAAATGGATTCTCTCACAAAGCAATTAAAGGAATCTGAAACTGTGATGACCAATGTTAAGAAGCAACATTCAGATGTTGTATTTATTCTTAACAAAAGGTTCCAAGACTTTTGTGACAATTATAAATAGGATAACGACGTAGATCACACGAAATGTCTTGAAGAAATTAAGAACCGAAAGGATTTACTTCTACACGCAAGGAAAGTTCATGACAAGTGGGAAGGTAGCACAAACGTCTTAAACTCCCTAACCGAACAATATGACAATAATATGAAGATGGGGTTAGGATATGAGTGCTACAGCCGTAGAGATCACTCTAAATGCAAATCAACACGTTCAGACTGTGATTTCAGAAAAAGAAAATATGTTGGTCTCCCTGAATATCTGATTTGCAATTATTGTGGTCATACGGGTCACATCCAAGACAACTGTGTCAAACGTGTACACGATATACGAAAAAATATCGAATTTATTAAGACGGTTGACACAACAGTCGAGGATAAATCCCCTATATATGAACCTAACGAAGAGAGGAATAATAACTTTTGTTGGTTCTACGACATGGCATTTGATTACACTAAAATGCCTAGCACTTCACAAACTCCCTGTCAACCTAAACAAAGTAAACCTAAACATAAGGAGACTGGTTATGTGAGACCTAGAGAAACCCCTAGACCTAGAACTCCTCCTAAACAAAAGTACCCAAAGTTCAGAAACATGACTGTTAGACAAGTTTGGGTACGAAAGGATTTAGTATATAAGGTAACTAACCGTAAAGGACCTAACTCAGCTTGGGTACCTAAAAACTGTATTTAATCCTTTTGTAGATGATGGTGAAAGAAAACAATCAATGGTTTCTTGACAGTGGATGCTCAAGAGACATGACTGGAGACAAGAATTTGTTTCTTTCACTCAAACCTTTCAATGGAGGAAAGGTGACGTTTGGGGATAATAAGAAGGGTAAAGTGATTTGTGTGGGCAAAGTTGGAATTTCTAAATCATACGCAATCAGTGATGTTTATCTAGTGGATGGTCTCAAGCATAATCTACTTAGCATATCTCAACTCTGCGACAAAGGTAACAAGGTTGTTTTTTCATACAGATGTTTGTCGCATTATAATTGAAGGTATGAGTAATATTATTCTTGAAGGCCATAGGAAAAGAAATGTGTATATGGTAGATTTAAATGCTATGCCTACTAACTTTTTTTCGTGCATGAAAGTTACACTTGATGACCCTTGTTTGTGGCACAAACGTTTTGGTCACATTAGTTCACCTATTTTGAGTAAACTCAAGAGATGGGACTTGGTTGAAGGACTACCTAAAATCAGGTTCGATCAAGATAAGATGTGTGACACTTGTGCTCGATGCAAACATGTGAGATCATCGTTCAAGCCTAAAAGAGTGGTAAGCACGAATCAAGCCTTGGAATTGATACACACGGACTTGTGTGGTCCCATGAAGGTAAGAAGTAGAGGAGGATCCAGGTACGTCTTTGTCCTCGTAGATGACTACTCAAGGTATGCATGGCCTATCTTTCTTCACTCAAAAGATGAGACTTTTGATGAATTTGTTTGTCTTATGAAACTTGTTCAAAATAAATATAAGAATAACCTTGTTTCTATTCGTACGGATCATGGCACCGAATTTGACAATCAAGCTTTTATAGAATATTGTAGAGTTAATGGTGTAGGACATAACTTTTTTGCACCACGAACTCCTCAACAAAATGGTGTGGTTGAACGTATGAAGAGAACACTAGAAGATATGGCTCTTACAATGCTTTTGTGTAGTGGTCTAACTCATAAATTTTGGGCTGAAGCTATTAGTACTTCATGTTATATTCATAATCGTGCTATGATAAGACCTATCCTAAAGAAAACTCCTTATGAACTTCTAAGAGGTCGTAAACCTAATATCTCTCATCTTCGTTATTTTGGGAGTAAGTGTTTTGTTCATGATAATGGTAAAAATAGGTTAAGTAAATTCGACCCTAGGAGTGATGAGGCGATTTTTATAGGATACTCGGATCATAGCAAAGCTTATAAGTTATTTAATAAAAGAACACTATGCATCGAAGAAAGTATTCATGTTATTTTTTATGAAGATAATGTGTTCGATAAGCCCTTACAGGATGAGAAAGAAGATATGGATGAACCTGACTTTTGTCTTTCCAGAGATGATCCCCCGAAATTGGAGACTGAGAATAATGAGATTGAAGGAATAAATGATGAGCTTGAACATTCTTCTAAAGATAAGAAGGAGAAAACTAAAGTTATAGTTGATGATACTATAACATTGTCTCAAGAAAAGGATTCCCAATCCAATGTTATAGGTAATGTTACTATAACATTGAATCCAAATCAAGGTAATGAGTCCGAAGTTATACCCGACTCTACTACAACAGCAAGATCGGATTCAGGGGGAACGTCCTCAAATTCTGAGCCAAATAATGTTGGATCAAGTTCAAATAATGAAGAACCAAGTACTTCAACAAAGTGGAAATACAAGAGCTCACATCTAATGGATAATATTCTCGGCAATATTAAGAAGGGAGTTCAAACGAGACGATCCTTGAATAATTTCTGCTCGTTCTATTCATTCCTGTCTATGATCGAACCAACAAATATTAAGGAAGCTCTCGTAGAATCAGATTGGATAATAGCTATGCAAGAAGAGCTTCAACAATTTGATCGGAACAAAGTTTGGCACTTAGTTCCTAGACCCAAGGATCGATCTGTAATTGGAACCAGATGGGTGTTCAGAAATAAAACTGGATGACGCTGGGGTCATTGTTCGGAATAAAGCAAGATTGGTGGTACAAGGTTATAATCAAGAAGAAGGAATAGACTATGACAAGACCTTTGCACGTCTTGCTCGTCTTGAGGCCATTATACTCCTGATAGCTTTTGCAGCTCATAAAGGAATGAAGCTCTTTCAAATGGACGTCAAGACAGCGTTTCTAAATGGATACTTACAGGAAGAAGTCTTCGTAGAACAACCTCCTGGATTTAAGGATAGCATATTCGAAGGCCATGTCTTTTAGTTAGATAAAGCCATATATGGATTAAAGCAAGCACCAAGGGCCTGGTATGGCAGATTATCAAACTTTCTACTTGACAGGGGATTTAAGAGAGGATCTGTTGATAAAACCCTATTCCTAAAATCCGAGTGATGTGACCATAATTAGCGCATATTTAGCCCCCGAATTAGCCTTGTTCCCATGCTTTTTAGTGCCTATTTGGGTCATTTCTTATCTTTAGTTCTTTGTTTTGCATATTCTTTGAGATTTTGATCCCTTGGTAGGAAAGGAGTAAGAATCTTGCATTTTCATGGCAAAACGAGGCTAAATTGATTGTATTCAATGACCAAGCATCAAGAAGAGACAAGACTAGAAGGCCTTTGTACATATCATAGTAGAAGAACAATGTTGAGAAAGGATCCTTGCATCCCCAAGGAAATCCCCAAGGAATTTATGAAGAAAAGGGAAGAAAAGAAGAAGAATTGACGCTGACCAACAATCCGAACGGATTGCAGACAATCCGTCCGTCCAGCCTCAACAATCCGAGCGTCCCTCCTTGGAATCCGCTCGGATTACCCCTCAACAATCCGAGCGTCCCTCTCCTGAATCCGCTCGGATTGCACCGCCCAAATCCGGCCGTCCCGACTCTAATCCGCCCGGATTCCTGCACAGCACGGATTTCATTCTTCAAGCTACGAAAAGAGAAGCCCTTCTCTCAGAAAATACCGGGTCCTCCTTGCTCAACTTAAAAAGTGTAATTACTAGTTTAGCCCTTAGTTAACCCTAATGCATCCTCCCTAATTTTCACTATAAATACCCCATTAGTCTAATTAGAGGAGCATGTTCTTCTTATCAATAATTAGTGTAGTTAATATCAATCAAATCTCTCTTCAATATTGTAATCAAGTATTAATCAAGTTTTAATCCAAGTTTTAGTTCTTTAATCTCTCTCTTGTTCTTCCTTTATTTTGGGTAATTAGAAGATTATTGGGTTTATTGGGAGATTGACAACCTTCCATCAATCATCAAGTTCTTCTATTATTCTTTGCATTATTATTTTGGAATCATTAGTAGGTATAATCTCTTAATCCCTTTTTAATTATTGCTAGTTACTTTCATTTATTCATCATGTTTAGCTTTGTTAGTATGATTGACAACCTTGCTAGTATGATCAACATGATAATGAGTGAGTAGTCTCTTAGCTAGGGTTTAATGGGTGATTAGGGGAAACCAACATGGGGAATGATTCATGCTTAAATCAATATGCTTTCATATCTTATTTGCTTGCTTGTTTTGATCTTAATACATGCACATGTTATATTTGATGAAATGCTAAGCCTATGAATCCTTGCATTTACTATCATCTACTATCCTTTCAACAAGACTTGTAAGACATAACCCAACTCGAGTCTTGTTAGACCATGCATGTGTTGAGTAGGAAAGATTAAGTCGACTTGTAGGTGTTGTACAATCTAATCGATTCGGCTCCGGGACCCAAACTTTCCTAGGATTGTAAGATATAACCCAACTCAATCCATCACAACAATAATTGCTTGCTTATAATTTGAGAACATGTTTGTATGATCATATCCCATGATTCCCCTATGAACCCATGACACCCTAGTGCCTTTAATCAATTGTTTACACCCCTTATTTTATTCATCTTGCTAGTTTATTTTCATTGTTATTTTAAGTTTAGTGACCTTCTACACCAACCCAATTTGTGACACCCCTAGACACTACTAGTTACAATAGAATTCTCATTTCAATACCCGTCCCTTGGGATCCGACCTTTACTTGCCTCTTTACTAATTGTAGAGTTGTTTGTGAAGTATAAATTGTGTTTTGTATCGACCATTGACCAACGACCACATATACTTAATTGTGAACACGAAATGGCCTCGATCAAAAATGGCGCCGTTGCCGGGGACGGTGTTTGTTTGATTTAGATTTCCTTTTTGTTATTAGCAGTGTCTTTCTTCGCCTTGAGGAAATAAAAATCCTCAAGGTTTGTTCTAATCACTTTTCGAGTTGTTTGATATTTTGCGAGATGGATTTCATAGACTGTTTTGTAGAGGACGACTTGAGTATCCCCTACTTCAAGGATCCCATGCAAGCATTGGAGGCCTTAGAAGCAAGTAAGGCTAAGAGCATGTATTGGGAGTTGGAGGTGGATCTCTTTGAGGCCGCTTTAGCTAACAAGGAACTTACCCATGCACAATCCGAGTTGGTGCATAATATTCTAGTAGAAGCATGTCAACCCGTAGAGGATGAGCAATCCATCCTAGAGGATATTCTACAAACTCAAGAGCAAGAGGAACCCATCATGGAATTCGAATATGATGAGGTTGATGAAAGTGAAGATGAGTATGTCATGAGAATGGAATGTTTAATGGAGATGGAGCATATTCTCAATGAAACTCCAAAGGAGGAAAGTGAGGTACAAACTCCTACTTTAAAACCCCTTCCCCCAAATTTGAAATATGCTTATCTTGATGATTCAAAGACCAAACCCGTGATTGTTAATGATAGACTTGATGATAACCAATTGGGAAAGTTGCTTGATGTGTTAAAACAACATGAGAAGGCTATAGGTTATAGTCTAGATGACCTTAAGGGGATAAGTCCCAACTTTTGCATGCATAGGATTCATCTAGAGGACGACCATAGACCTACCATTCAACCCCAAAGAAGATTGAACCCCCACATGCAAGAAGTTGTCAAAGGAGAAGTCATGAAATTACTTGATGCGGGAATCATATATCCCATATCGGATTCTTTGTGGGTTAGCCCCGTCCAAGTAGTACCTAAGAAAGGAGGTACTACGGTAGTGACAAATGAAAAGAATGAATTAATACCCACAAGGATGATCACCGGTTGGCGTATGTGCATTGACTACCGGAAATTGAACTCCGCAACAAGGAAAGATCACTTCCCCTTACCATTCATTGACCAAATACTTGAGAGGTTAGCCTCTAACAAATTCTTTTGTTACCTTGACGGGTATTCGGGATTCTTCCAAATCCCTATACACCCGGATGACCAACATAAGACCACCTTCACATGCCCTTATGGCACTTTTGCATATAGGAGGATGCCTTTTGGATTATGTAATGCCCCCGCCACTTTCCAAAGATGTATGATGAGTGTCTTCTCCGATTACTTAGAGACCATAATGGAAGTTTTTATGGATGATTTTAGTGTTTATGGAAAGGACTTTGACTCATGCTTGCATAATCTTTCTCTTGTGTTGCAAAAGTGTGAAGATGTTCGCCTTGTCTTGAATTGGGAAAAGTGTCACTTCATGGTCAATGAAGGAATTGTTTTGGGTCATTTAATTTCGGAAAAGGGCATCGAGGTCGATAAAGCTAAAGTTGAGGTGATAGAGAAACTCAGAGGGGCGAGAAGTTTTCTCGGTCACGCGGGTTTTTATCGTCGTTTCATAAAAGATTTTTCGAAAATAGCAAAACCCCTCACTCAACTTTTACTTAAAGATGCCCAATTCCAATTTACTGATGAGTGTGTTGAAGCTTTTAATAGAATCAAAGAAGCATTAATCTCGGCACCAATCATTCAACCCCCGAATTGGGAGTTACCTTTCGAGATTATGTGTGATGCTAGTAACTACGCCGTTGGAGCGGTTCTTGGCCAACGGGTAGGGAGAGCTCTTCATGCCATCTATTACATAAGCAAGACCCTCGATCCCTCTCAAGTGAATTATGATACAACCGAAAAGGAGCTTCTTGTCATTGTTTATGCTTTGGATAAATTCCGTTCCTACTTACTTGGATCCAAGGTGATTGTATTCTCGGATCACCGTGCTCTCCGACATCTCTTGATAAAGAAGGAGGCAAAACCAAGATTGTTGAGATGGATTTTGCTTCTTCAAGAATTTGACTTGGAAATAAGAGACAAGAAAGGAGCCGAGAATGTAGTAGCGGATCACTTGTCAAGAATCAGGTTTCATGATGAAAATGGAGAAACCCCGATCAATGACTCATTCCCCGACGATATTTTGATGGCTATTCAAACTCAACTTGAAAGGCACATCACCCCATGGTTTGCCAATTATGCTAACTATATTGTTGGAAAAGTGCTCCCTCCTAACTTGAACCACAACCAAAGGAAGAGATTCCTATTCGAAGTGAAGAGGTACTTTTGGGATGACCCAAACCTCTACAAGGAGTGTAGTGATGGGCTCTACCGGAGATGCATCCCTCAATGGGAAATCCAAGGAATCTTGGAAGGATGTCATTCATCACCCTACGGTGGGCACCATGGAGCAAGAAGAACCGTTGCAAAAATCCTCCAATCGGGCTTCTATTGGCCTACAATGTTTCAAGATACAAGAGAGTTCATCATTCATTGTGATGCTTGTCAAAGAACGGGGAATATATCTTGGAGGAACGAAATGCCACAAAGAGGCATCCTAGAGGTAGAAATCTTCGATGTTTGGGGAATTGACTACCAAGGGCCCTTTGTGACATCCAATGGGAACAAGTATATCCTTGTGGCCATCGATTATGTTTCAAAGTGGGTGGAGGCAATTGCCACCCTAAATGATGATGCGAAAACGGTCACCAAGCTTTTCAAGAAGATAATTTTCCCAAGATTTGGAGTTCCTAGAGCAATCATTAGTGATGGAGGAACACATTTCCATGAGAAGAAGCTTGCATCCCTTTTGACCAAATATGGTGTTCAACATCGAACCGGCTTGGGATATCATCCTCAAACAAGCGGTCAAGTGGAAATTTCAAATAGAGAGATCAAGCAAATTCATGAAAAAGTTGTGAACAAGACTCGGAAAGATTGGAGCACAAAGCTTGATGATGCTCTTTGGGCTTATAGGACGGCCTATAAGACTCCCATTGGTGCCTCCCCCTACAAGCTTGTATATGGAAAAGCATGTCATTTGCCAATAGAATTGGAGTATAAAGCTTATTGGGCAATCCGAGCACTCAATCTTGATCTCAAATTGAGCGGTCAAAGGAGGATGATTCAAATCCAAGAGTTGGAAGAATTCCGACTACAATCCTATGAGAATGCAAAGATTTATAAAGAAAGAACAAAATTACTTCATGACAAAAGAATTCGACAAAAGGCCTTGCACAAGGGAGACAAAGTCCTTCTATTCAATTCCCGCTACCGACTCTTTCCGGGAAAGTTGAACTCTAGATGGATGGGTCCTTTTGTGATAACCGAAGTTGGGAAATATGGAGATTTCGAACTCAAGGCGGAAGATGGAAGCAAGTTCAAGGTAAATGGTCAAAGGTTGAAGCCATACTATGAAGGAGCATTCATTGGAGAGGTCGAGGCTACCTACCTCGGGCCTCCTCCCCCTTGAAAGGACCATCTAAGGGAGAGTTTGGTGGAGTCCTCCCTAAACCACCATTTGTAAATATACTAACCCTCTAACTTGTATTTATTTATTGCATTGGTTTTAATAAGTAGCATAGACTCTTTTCATGAGCGTAAGTGAGGGAGGGTTACTAACAAGTTTTTGAATGAAGAAAGGAGCAATTCCTAAGTGTGGGGATGCATTGAAAGAAAGAAGAAAAAGTCAAAGCTCGCAGCCAGAATCCGAGCGGATTCCCGGGAATCCGGCCGTCTTGGCCGAATCCGGACGTCTGGGAGAGAAACCGCACGTCCAGCTGTGTCGAAAAATTGAAGGTTTCTGGGCTGTTTGAAAATCCGAGCGTCCTATGGAAGAAGACGCCCGTCTGGTTGAATCCGGCCGGATTTATGGAAAGACGCTCGTCTCTCCGCCTGTGCATTTCAAGAAAAACCTCTGTCGAAGAATCCGCCCGTCTTCTCAATAAGACGCCCGTCCAACCCTTGAAGAATCCGAGCGTCTCTCGCTCGGGACGTCCGTCTTGTGGCAACAAAAATTTTGGAATTTTACTCTGTGGCAGAATCCGTGCGTATTGCCCAGAATCCGCCCGTCCCGTGAAGAGAGAATCCGAGCGTCTTCTCTTTAAATCCGCTCGTCTTCTCGTTGTTTTTCAACCCGACTTTTTCCAATTAAATTACCACCCCACCACACATACTTTGACACATCACTACTCCTTCCACTTACCCTATAAAACCCACCTCCTTATGACTCCCATACATATCCAATTCACTCTCTTCACCCACAAAATCAAAAACCCCCAAATTTTCTAGGGTTTTCAACACTCAATCAACAAGGAACATCCTTAGCAAATCCTCAAATCAAAAGAACCCAACAAAAGAAGCAAGAATGGCACCAAGGAGATCCTCCTTTAGAAGTGCAAGAAGACCAAGGATGGTGGGAAGTTCCTCTACCTCACATCTCAACACCATTAGAAGGGAACATGTAGAGATTGTAGATCTCACAAGGCTCGATGATTTCTCGAATGTGGAATTCCTTGATGATGTGCAGCGATTGGTCTTCCACCGGCTCTTAAGTAAGAATATTCTTCCCACTAAATTTCTTTGTCATGATACCTTAAGAAAGCTTGGAATTTTTCACCAAGTAGAAGCACTCTTTGAGGTTTTTGGTCTTTCGACTCTCTTTCGCATGTTTGAACCAACCTATCGGTCCCTTGTGCTAGAATTCTTAAGCTTTTTGAAGATTACAACCGTAAACAAAGTGATATGCATAGAGTTTCGGTTAGAAAATGTTTCTAGGATGATGACCCTTGTCGAGTTTGCCAATGTGTTCGGACTTGATGTTTCGCCTACCCGAACATCAAAGCCCAAAAAGTATAATGTTGCACCATTGTGGAGGGCCATGACGGGCCGGGATTTCATTCTTACCAAAGAGTGTCTTGCTTTTCACATCCAAAACCCGATCTTGAGGCTTACATATCGATTTCTTTCGGGTACTCTTTTCGCCCGTCGAGATCCGGCCATTGTCAACCAATTGGACCTTGTATTTATGGAATCATACCTCAACATTCAAGGGAGAGATAGGTATCACTTCAACGCACCTCTAGTTTTACTAGAAAAGTGGGCAAGGTTTAGAAATGGGGACGATGATGGAATGAAGCACATAGTGAATGGTGGACTCATAACTAGACTTGCAAAGCACTTCAACCCAAGGTTCAATGAGAACAATGAGTACACTCCACTTACGGGGGGAACAATAATTAATGAAGATCTACTTGTCGTCCAACACCATTGGATAACCCTTGAGGGGGTTGATAAGAGGATAAAGTGGTTGACAAAAGGGAGCGATCCACTCTATCTCCCAATACATGATCTACCTCGGGTCTCCCCAAGAAGAGGAAGCTTGTCCCCAATGCCCTCCTACCTCATCCCAAGTCAAACAAGGCAAACTCCATCTCCACAAAATCCACCACCACAACAAGAACAACAAACTCAAAATGAGAAGATAAAAGTGCCTCCTTACCCCTTTCCCTACCAACCATATAACCATCCGAATCCCTTCATCCTCCCCCGTGACGACTTTGTCACGGGAATTTTGCAAGATTTACACTACCGTCAATATGAGACCTCCGTGGACACTTATTATGCTCTTTACCCCCAATACTATGAGATGGCTCAAAAAGGACGGATTAGTGAGGAAGGAGCTTTCCCCTCATGGGCTCAAATGGAATTGCTCTTTCCCAACTCGAAGAAGGCTAATGAAGGGGCGAACGGTCGCAAAGGGGAAGAGAGTGGGGATTCCTGTGGAGGTGATACGGTGAAGCTTGAAAGTGAAGAAGATGAATTCATGGATCCAAGCTTAAGTGATGCTTCTAAGGATATTTGGGATACCGATATTGAAGGAGATGATGCCGATATCTAGGAGACTACTTCATAGCTAGGTGGAGCGGGCAAGAGGCACCCACCTTAGTTCAAGTGAAGTTTTCTCATCTCTCCTCTTTATCTTTATTTTTCATGAAAAGAACTTTGTATCTTGTTTCCTTGTACTTTATTTCATTTTGATCATTGTTGGTTTAGTCCTAGCAACATCAAAGGACTCACACCTCGGTTCCATTGAGGTGTTCTTCTTTTATTGTTCCCATTTGTAAAATCCAAAATGACAATCTAGTTTCATGCATAGCATAGTGTGTGCATAAACTATACCCATCCTTGAACATTAGCAATAGTGTCTCACTCGGTTTGGGGAAGTAAATGCATACACAACGGGAGGTAATCTAAATTATCCTCTCCGTCATAACAAAAACCATGCATCATGTAGTATAGCTTAGTATAGAATTGCATTTAGTATAGAAATCATGCATCATCTTTGCATAATTTCCATCATTTTGGCCATTGAGGACAATGCCCATATTAGTGTGGGGATGGGAATTCTAACACTTAACTTTTATTCAAAAACCATAAAAATTGAAAAATTTCAAAAATCATAAAAATTGAAAAAATTGAAAAATCCAAAAACAAGTTCATTTCCTTTGTATATATTGTGTTTGTTTTATCGTTGTTCACTTTGATTGACTACGCCACATCCGAGACATGAGGATATTGAAGACCGCATGGTATGATCTTTCCAATCTCCTTTTTCCTCTTTATGTTAATGACTATGTGGCTTTATTTTGATTGATGCAGTAAAAACAATGTGAACTTAGGATTGCATTTAGTTTATATGGCATATTAGTTGGTAGAATCATATGCATTGGGATGTTTATATGTTAGTTGCATCATGGCATGTAGTTGCATGTTAGAAAATTTTTTGTGAAACCGTCTATTTGGGAAGCTTGACAAGTGTATATAGGCCCTAGTAGATGCTTTTTATTCTTAAGACTTTGCTTGTTAGAATGCTTGTAGAACACCCTAGGATGTGTCATGCTAGTATCCTTTGACCCATGGATTAAGGCCTAGTCAAGAGTACCTTGTGGTGTGATAACTCCTTGGCTACCGTTTATTCCAAGGTGACCCTTGAAACCATGCAACCATCATTCATCCATGTTCTACCATATATTTTTGTCATCAAAGGGAATGGGCACAAAAAGAAATCAATTTGAGTTCAATGAAATGAAAAGTGAAAGAAAGTTTGCAAAAATGCATCAAATGAAAAGAGGAGCAAAAATAGAACTCCTAAGCTTCAAATACAAGGCACCCTCGTTACTAATTGGGGTGACTTTGAAAATGTTCAAAAAGAAATACAAAAAGTTGTCAAGTATTGAAATGCCAAAAATCAAAAAGAAATGGCAAGAAAGTGTTCTCAAATGTCAAATGCCACATGAAATTGGGGGGGAAAACAACAATGAAAGCAAACTCCCAAAGTGAAACTCAAATATCTATCGATCCCTTTATCCATCGTATCCATTTTTGTGCATGGTAGAGAGGGGACGACCCTTCTTCTTGTCTAGGCAAGAGGGGGAATTCCGCGATCCTCCAGTGTTTCTAACACCGTAGGGAGTCTATTCTTGACGAAAGCATTTAACGATTGAGGACAAAGGTACCCTAGCTTGACACATTTTGGAGGTGATTTATTGGTATCCTTCTAGGCTTAGTAGTTTGAACAAATTGCATCTATGAAGGATTGTGTACCCTTGAATTGCTTCCCTTGTAGATAATTTCCGCCACTTGATGAGGGAGTGGCTATTCTTTTTGTAGATGCATCCATTATGTGATTTTATGTGCTTTAATGTTTGGATGTGTCGCCATTTTGGCAAGACCCACCTTGCCTTGCAAGAAGGCATCCTACCTCATGGTTGTCCTGTTGTGAGTTGAAGGGGCGGAGTGAGACCCGCTAATTGTCTCATATCGGCAATTATTATTAGGATAGGTTAGTTTTGGTCCTAGTCTTTGTCACCTCTTTACTCGGGACGAGCAAAGGTTCGGTTTGGGGATATTTGATGTGACCATAATTAGCGCATATTTAGCCCCCGAATTAGCCTTGTTCCCATGCTTTTTAGTGCCTATTTGGGTCATTTCTTATCTTTAGTTCTTTGTTTTGCATATTCTTTGAGATTTTGATCCCTTGGTAGGAAAGGAGTAAGAATCTTGCATTTTCATGGCAAAACGAGGCTAAATTGATTGTATTCAATGACCAAGCATCAAGAAGAGACAAGACTAGAAGGCCTTTGTACATATCATAGTAGAAGAACAATGTTGAGAAAGGATCCTTGCATCCCCAAGGAAATCCCCAAGGAATTTATGAAGAAAAGGGAAGAAAAGAAGAAGAATTGACGCTGACCAACAATCCGAACGGATTGCAGACAATCCGTCCGTCCAGCCTCAACAATCCGAGCGTCCCTCCTTGGAATCCGCTCGGATTCCCCCTCAACAATCCGAGCGTCCCTCTCCTGAATCCGCTCGGATTGCACCGCCCAAATCCGGCCGTCCCGACTCTAATCCGCCCGGATTCCCGCACAAAGACGGATTTCATTCTTCAAGCTACGAAAAGAGAAGCCCTTCTCTCGAAAAATACCGGGTCCTCCTTGCTCAACTTAAAAAGTGTAATTACTAGTTTAGCCCTTAGTTAACCCTAATGCATCCTCCCTAATTTTCACTATAAATACCCCATTAGTCTAATTAGAGGAGCATGTTCTTCTTATCAATAATTAGTGTAGTTAATATCAATCAAATCTCTCTTCAATATTGTAATCAAGTATTAATCAAGTTTTAATCCAAGTTTTAGTTCTTTAATCTCTCTCTTGTTCTTCCTTTATTTTGGGTAATTAGAAGATTATTGGGTTTATTGGGAGATTGACAACCTTCCATCAATCATCAAGTTCTTCTATTATTCTTTGCATTATTATTTTGGAATCATTAGTAGGTATAATCTCTTAATCCCTTTTTAATTATTGCTAGTTACTTTCATTTATTCATCATGTTTAGCTTTGTTAGTATGATTGACAACCTTGCTAGTATGATCAACATGATAATGAGTGAGTAGTCTCTTAGCTAGGGTTTAATGGGTGATTAGGGGAAACCAACATGGGGAATGATTCATGCTTAAATCAATATGCTTTCATATCTTATTTGCTTGCTTGTTTTGATCTTAATACATGCACATGTTATATTTGATGAAATGCTAAGCCTATGAATCCTTGCATTTACTATCATCTACTATCCTTTCAACAAGACTTGTAAGACATAACCCAACTCGAGTCTTGTTAGACCATGCATGTGTTGAGTAGGAAAGATTAAGTCGACTTGTAGGTGTTGTACAATCTAATCGATTCGGCTCCGGGACCCAAACTTTCCTAGGATTGTAAGATATAACCCAACTCAATCCATCACAACAATAATTGCTTGCTTATAATTTGAGAACATGTTTGTATGATCATATCCCATGATTCCCCTATGAACCCATGACACCCTAGTGCCTTTAATCAATTGTTTACACCCCTTATTTTATTCATCTTGCTAGTTTATTTTCATTGTTATTTTAAGTTTAGTGACCTTCTACACCAACCCAATTTGTGACACCCCTAGACACTACTAGTTACAATAGAATTCTCATTTCAATACCCGTCCCTTGGGATCCGACCTTTACTTGCCTCTTTACTAATTGTAGAGTTGTTTGTGAAGTATAAATTGTGTTTTGTATCGACCATTGACCAACGACCACATATACTTAATTGTGAACACGAAATGGCCTCGATCACCGAGGGTAGTGACCGTTTGGTTGTTCAAATCTACGTTGACGATATTATTTTTGGATCAACCAACCGCAGTCTGTGCAAGTATTTTTCGGACTTGATGGCTTCAGAATTTGAGATGAGTATGATGGGAGAATTGAAATTCTTCCTAGGACTGCAAATTCAACAAACTGAGGAAGGCATAAAAATTCATCAACAGAAATATATTAAGGAATTAATTCGAAAGTTCGGAATGGAAAATTCCCATGCTATACCTACTCCAATGGTCGCAGACAAGAAATTAACCTTGGATGAAGATGGTAAGTAAGTTGATGAAACAACTTACCGAGGGATGATTGGGTCATTGCTATATTTAATTGCAAGTAGACCAGATATCATGTTCAGCGTATGCGTTTGTGCGAGATATTAATCATCTCAATTTCGACCTTGTCGGCTATTCGGATGCCGATTATGCAGGATGTTCCCTAGACAGGAAAATTACGTCAGGTGTTGCCACGTTCGTTGGACCTTGCATTATCACGTGGGGTTCAAAGAAGCAGAATTCAGTTGCCCTTTTAACAGCAGAAGCCGAATATAATGCAGCAGGACTGGTATTACTCAATTATTATGGCTTAAGCAACAATTACGTGATTATGGTGTTGACGTAGGTTTTATTCCTATTTTGTGTGATAATACGAGTTCTATTATTATTTCCAAAAACCCCGCGCAGCACTCGCGTACCAAACACATTGAAATTAGACACCATTTCATAATAGACTATGTTGGGAAAGGGAATATAAAACTTGAATTTTGTAGTACTGAGAAACAATGGCCGGACATTCTGACAAAATCATTAGCTAGAGAACGATTTAAGACTTTACAGTTGGAAATTGGTTTAATCAATGGTACCTAAGCTTCTATAAATGTTTAATCTCTCAATGATTGATTAGTAAAGATAAGATTGTATGACTGTGTCCGTATATTGCATTGCATGAATATTTACGTTTATAGAAATTTGTTTATCGTATATATTCTATTTGTATTTAAGAATTTGGTTGGCATACAAACTTTATCTTTTACCAAAATTGAAATACACCATATTTCCTTTATTTTCCAAATTTTATCAAAATCTTTCCTCTAATCTCTATAGCATATCTCGTCAAATAACTTTTATCCTAAATCTTATATTATTCACTTACCATATTTAATCACACAACCACTTGTTTAACTAAACCTAGACTCCTACTCTATATCCTATAATTGCCCCCTAAACCGTGTACTATTGACTACTTCTCCCACTTGCTCTTACTTTTGTACTTTACCAAATCCTCACACAATCTCCATAATTATCATCATCTTCAACCTCTAAGACATGACACCTCCACATGCATCTACACGGTCTTCAACCCGCATCCAACACCAACAAAAACCATACAATCAACCACAATAACCACCATCTCATCACCCTAATTCCACTACCTTTACTTCAACAAACCCACAACCATCACCTCCTCTGTTTCGTGGTCGGGATGACGCGATTTCCGAAGGTAAAAGTCGTCGGCTTAACTAGGGGAAGAATAAGTTGGTAGTCGATGAAGTTGAGGAAGCTAGTGAACCCGAAGTAATTGTTTGGGACGGGATTTCGAGGACTCTGTTTTGAGAGCCTTCGAAAAGCGCAACTAAGGCCGGTTTGAACTGGGTTCGGATGACTAAAGATGAAAGCATCCTTATTTCTCGGGTTTTGAAATACTCAATTCATGGAGGAAGGTATTACCCTAAATCTTGGTTGTCTCAAATTCCGTCTCTTAAGTTCTTTGTCGACTTTCTTGATTTTCAAGGTTGGAGTGATCTGAGTTGGTTTTCGGGTCCTACTTACCCGGTTGAGGTTATACAATTCTTTGCTTCGGTCAAAATTAAGAAGGGTGTGTTGCATGCGGTCGTGAACAGTGTCGATGTGACCGTCACTATTGACGATTTTTGTTCGGCCTTTAAAATTCCTCATGATGGAATTGATATTGATCCAAGTTTGGAATGGTCTAATGTTGATGATGACAAGCAATTTGTCATTAAAAAGGTACTTTGATGAGGTTGGTTCTGAAGGTAGCAATATTGTGGCCCGTCCTCTCTCGGCAAAAATCAAGTTCTTTTTGAACTTTTTGTGGAATACCATTGTGCCGAGAAGGGGTGGACGGGATAAAGTGTCAAGTTATGAGGCTATCATTGTGTATTCTTGGTTGGAGGGTCGGAAATTTAATTTGGCGAGTCTTGTGTTTAACCGTATCATTCAGACAAGCATAACCGTTACCAAAGAGAAACACTACACTACTCTTGATCTTCCATATGGGATGTGGATATCACGGTTGTTGGAGATTAAGAGAGTTATAGGTCGAGAAAGTTATGGTGTGAGTGCAAAAGACGGTATGTGTGACCGTGTGATTAAGTTGATGGGTCTCGGGTTTGATGGACCCGAATTGGTCTTTGCTAAGAATGTTGAAAAGAGCTCTAGTGATGTTAAATTGGTGGCTATTGAAGCCAAATTGGATGTTTTTATGGATTCTTTGATGGCTAAGGTTGAGGAGCAAACCACGGCATTAGCCACGGCCATGTCTCGGTTTGGACCATCACGGTCCTCGGATGAAGGCTTGGATAGTGCTCGGGTTTATGCGTGGATGGACGGGGTTGATAAGAGGCTTACGGGTTTTGAGAGGGATTTGGTGGCAATTCGTGAGAAAGTGTTCCAACACGGTCATCGTCTCTCTTACCTTACTAGTCAAGGGGGTGCGTTGGGCATGGACGGAAAAGCAATGAAGGCCGATCAATCTCTTACTTTGGAGGCGACAAAGGCTTTGTCTCTGAAAGTTCTTAACTTGGAGAGAAGCCTTCAAGCTCAAGCTACACTTTTGCGGAGCTCATTTGATCGTCTTGATGCCCAGGAGCATCGTAATCGTCCCGATTATGTTAACCCATATAAAACCCGTCAAATTTAGCCTTGCCTTAGCCTGCTTTCGCTTTTTCCCTTATTAGGCCTTAATTTCTTTTCTTTTTCTAATGGTGTATTTTGCATCCTCAAACTCTCTACCATTCGGCCCATTTTTGGCATGCTACTTGTGGTTATGGCCCAAATAGTTCTAAACATGTTGTTCATTAGGCCCTTTTGGCATAGACATGTTTTCTTTGGTTTGTATGCTATCTTAATTCGTAGGTACTTATGTTTATCTATGGTCTATTAGTTTCTTATATCGTTCTTATCTCTTGTCTCGTCGTCTATTATTCTAGTAATTTTATGTTTGTTCTTATCTTTTCGATGATGTCAAGAGGGGGAAAGAACGACCATGGTAAGCATCTACCTAAGCTTGCTCCTTGTCAAGACCAATTATCTCTTAAAGTCCTTTAAGTTTCGATCTTGTGTTAAGCGTTTGATCTTGCGTTGATCTTTATCTATAAAGATGACGGTATTATATTGAGGGGGAGCTATTTACTTAGTCACAATTTTAGGAGACTTGTCATCATCAAAAAGAGGGAATTTGTTGAACCATATATAGAATATATGTTTATGTTTTGATGATGTCAAGAGTGCTTTACTTTTTATATACTCGTTGCGCGTAATTGTTTGTTTAGTCCCTTCAGATTAGACTTACTATTTGCCAAGCTTAAAGAATTGTGATGAAAGTATACAAGACTATATTATGATCAAGCCCTCAATTACGGATCAAGATTTTGCAAGATTGTGGAAGAATTATTCAAGCTTCATGAGAAGACGAAGCTCGTTTAAAGATTAATCAAGCTTGAATGATGAAGTAGCCTACATTCGAAGATCTCCTAAGAAGATTAGAATAGTGTAGGTGATTATCTCGTAATGGTAGCAAATGAGTGGATTTCTTATATTGGTTAAGTTATAGCTTGACAGCTATAACATTACTTATGTAAGAGCTCAATGTTATAGCTCTTCTACTATAACATTGAGATGCTGAGTTTGTATTACACACGACTCAAGATGTTTTCAAATTGTTTTTGAAAAATATTTTTGTTTCTTTTAAATGTTCTAACAAAAGTATTTATTTAATAAGGGAGCCCATATTCATATAGAGTGTGGTTTTATTTTAAACTTATAATTAGTAATTATGTTGGATTAACTTATGAGTTGAGCCATATTACTAATTAGGGTTTTAACAAGGCATACTCTTAAACCCTAAAATCTAACCTAACTTCAAGCTAAGATTTTCACGAAAAACGAGGCATATGCTCCATGTTTATTTCGTGTAAACCTAAGGAATAAAAGTTGTTATTGTTAAGATTTTATTCTCTAGAATTATCTTAACATATCTTTTATATTTAGCTTGATATGGTTATTTATGATAAGGATATTCTTGTTATGGAAAATCTTATCATATCTTAAGATTTAGGGAAAGAATAATAGCGGAATAATTTATAAATTATCTTTTGGAATATTCTCTATTATCTCTTAGGGTTTTAAGGAAAGAAATATCAAAGATATGATTTGTTTACATATCAAATATTTCGGCCATTAGGGTTTCGTGGAAACCGAGTGGTATACTCCTTCCTCTACTATAAATACTTTGTACTTTGCAACATTTAAAAGTAAGACCTTTAAGCATAATTTGATTTTATTTTTAAGCGCAAAACCGTGTGTTTCAAACCAGAAAACCGTTTTGAAATTTTCGAAAAAGGTCGTGTGTTTATAAACTTGTGCATTCGTTCTTTCGTTATCGTTATAAGATAATAGTGCTTAACTGATTTCTTACTCGTTCATTAACGTGAACTTTTAGTAGAATCATTAGTGCTTTCTTATTAGCTTAAGTTAGTCACTCGAGTATTTAACGGTACTCACTTGAGTTACAACTAGGGTTAGTTGTAGGAGTTGGGTTAGTATATTTGTAATCCGTAGAAAGGTACTAAATTTATTAATCGAGAATAGTGGACGTAGGTTTCGACTTGTGAAACTGAACCACTTCAAAAATCTGTGTCTCTCTCTCTCTCTTTCGTTTATTTGCTTTGTTTTTAATTCGTTAATTAGTTAAAGTTTAATCAATAAATTTTAAATAATTAATTATACATTTACAATCGAAAAAGTAGGTAAAAGTTTTTAAATCCTCAATTCACCCCCCCCCCCCCCCTCTTGAGTATTTCGGATCGATAGACTCTTCAGTTGAGAAGCATTTTAGTGGATTTTGTTGCATATGTCTCTTATGTAGGGTTGGTAATGGACTTTGTGTTTTTATGGGATAATTGGATTGATTTATTGTTATGTATGGAGAGGGCTTCTTTAGAGGTTGGTATTGGGCTAAATATATCATGTGAGTGTGGATTTTGAAACTAGTCAAAACCCAAAGACTAAGGTCAAAGCAATGATGCATCAGAAGGAAATGCCACTCGGAGTGGCAAAACAAAGACTCTTGAACTTCTAGCCACTTGGAGTGGCTGCGCATTGGATTCCACATTGGATTCCAACAACTCCATAATTCTCCTTTATGTTGACAATTATGCCAATACTTTATGAGGCTTTATGAAGTTGCTCTTTGAAGACCTATATAAGGAGATGTTGTTGATCAATTTGGATATATTTTACATAATTTCTCAACTTTTTAATCATTAGAATACATAAACAATTTCCAATTTATTTCTAGTTTGTTAGTCATTTATATGGAGGGCTAAGTTCTACATCTTGGAACAATTTCTTGAAGCCATTAGTTATTGAATTGTAAGACTCTTATTTTATTTCTATTTTATTGTTTGAATATCAAGTTTAATTCGGATTATTGTTGGTTTGTTAATTATGCATCTAGAATGATCAATAATTTGTTATTATTTAATCAACCATTGCTAGATTAGGTGAATAAATCTTTTGTTTGTTTACCTATTCCGTTGTAGCAATTATAAT
The DNA here is from genome assembly GCF_048544455.1 of Silene latifolia. Classification (NCBI taxonomy): domain Eukaryota; kingdom Viridiplantae; phylum Streptophyta; class Magnoliopsida; order Caryophyllales; family Caryophyllaceae; genus Silene; species Silene latifolia. Next base: position 145,797,284 of record NC_133526.1, read on the forward strand.
TTATCAAGTAGTATGCTAATTCATCAATGTTTGGTTATAAATGATTAAACTTGTATAAATCATAGTGGAGCATCGCTTGTTTTCTTCATTAATTCAACTTTGCTAAATTTCATTGTTTTATTCTACGATCTTGATACGATTAAGCGCTTGACTAAATTGACAATATTGTAAGGGTTATTTGTTTATGCTTGTAGCTAATAACTAATATTATGTGGAATTAGAAGTCAGCTTCATAGCAAAGTATTCAATAATGAAATAAATTAGAAGAGTCTATGATCAATTCATAACTAGTTGGTGGAAATTACTTGGTCTAAGAATTATTCTCATATTTGTTTACACACTCAATTATTTATATTATTTTTATATTTCATTGCATTAAATTATTATTTTAGTAGACTTAAATCAATCAACACATCAAAACCTCCTCATTTGGTTACTTAACTTTTGCACACATTAAATCGACATAAACACCTTCCTCGTGGGATCGACCCCTACTTACACTTGCTACTACTTTGAGTTTGTAGTGGATAAAAATACTAATTTGGAGACTCACGACAAGTCTAGCCAGTGGGTCCAACCGCAATAGCGGTAATTCTTATCAGAAACCGGCGGCTAACAACAATCAAGGGTCAGCTGCCATGTCATCTACTTCAGCTAGTACAGTTCAAGGAGGTGGACAAAAGACCAGTGGCAAGCTATTCATGATGGACAAGAAAGCTGCTGAGGATGATGCACACGTGATCACTGGTACCTTTCTTGTTAACGATGTTCCTACTTTTATTTTGTTTGATTCCGTGGCGTCACACTCTTTTGTATCGTCCGTTCATGCTAAGTCAATGGATCTGAGAGAGTTTGATTCTGTAAAGGATGAGGTTTTTATACCGTCGGATGAGTCAGTGTCTTGTAGGAAGTTGTATAAGGGTGTATCAATGATAGTTGGGCAGGTTGATCTTCCAATGTATTTGTTAGAATTCCCTATGGATGGTTTTGAGATGATAGTTGGTATGGATTGGTTGGGTAAGTACAAGGCTAGAATCGATTGTCACCAAAAGAGAGTCTCTTTGAGAGGTCCTAAGGGAGTTAGTGTGTCTTATCGTGGGTTTGTTGTCAAACCCAAAGTCAAAGTGATTGCAGCGGTGACCTTGAAGTCTTACCTGAAAAAGGGGTGTCCTTTGATTCTATGCCATGTGAAAGATTATATTATGGTTGAGCTTCTATCAGATGAGATACTAGTGGTGGGAGAGTTTCCAAATGTTTTTCCGGAGGAGATACCGGGTTTGTCACCCAAGAGAGTGATAGATTTCAGTGTGGAGTTGAAACCATGGACGGGACCGATCTCTAAGGCCCCGTACCGTATGGGTCCTAAGGAGTTAGGAGAGCTGAAGAAATAGTTGGATGATTTGATAGAAAAGGGATATATTAGACCTAATGTATCGTCGTGGGGAGCACCAGTTTTGTTTGTAAAGAAGAAAGATGGGAGCTTGAAGTTGTGCATCGACTACATGGAGCTGAACAATGTTACAGTGAAGAACAAGTATCCTTTGCCAAGGATAGATGATTTGTTTGACCAGCTGAGTGGGGCAGGAGTCTTTTTAAAGATTGATCTGAGATCAGGGTACCATCAGGTGAGGATTCGGGATGAAGACATACCAAAGACAGCTTTTCGGTCGAGGTATGGTCACTATGAGTATGTGGTGATGCCGTATGGGTTGTCTAATGTGCCGACAATGTTTATGGATTTGATGAACCGGGTTTTCAGTCAGTTCTTGGATCAGTTCGTGGTGGTGTTCATAGATGATATCTTAGTCTATTCTAAGACTAAGGAGGAGCATGAGGAGCATTTGAGGTTCGTGTTGAAAACTCTACACGATAACCAGTTGTATGCAAAGTTGTCTAAGTGATGTGACTCTTAATTGAGCACATTTAGTCCCCTAGTTGAACCTATTTTGCATACTAATATAGCATTTCATGCCACTTTATCCGTCAATTCCTTCCTATTTTGCTTTCCTAGCGCATTTTATACGTCTTATAGGAAAGGAGATATTGAGGCGGAATTCCTGCCCCCCGTGCATATTTGGAAGCTTGTTGATGATCTTGGATGGACTAGTATGAATAGGAGGTAAGAATGACGACCAAGGATGCAGGAATAAAGAGTATATAGAAGGATCAAAGGCTTAAAAGCAAGGATGATGAGAAGGAAGCCATTACAAGAAGAAATTGCTCGAAACCAAACTAAGAGTTTCTCCTTTAGATCTGAAAGTATGCTAGATGAAACGGCATCGAAAAATCAAGTTGGCTAGGCTTTTGAATCACTCCAATAAGAGCCCGGATGAGGAAATGACGTCCGTTTTACAATCCGAGCTCAAACAGACAAGCTGTCCCGGGATCCGCGCGTCCCGAGACTCAAGACGAGCGTGCCAGACTCAAGACGAGCGGATTGTTAGACAGTAAAGAAGAGAAGTACTCTGTCCATGGATCCGAGCGGATCGAGCACGATTCGGGCGTCTCAGAACACCATGATCCGAGCGTCTTGCTCCCAGGACAAGCGGATTAGGGAGCTATGATCCGAGCGTCTCCCTAGTGATCCAGGCGGATTCCGTTAAAGAATCAACCGTGCCTCAACCCAAGACGCACGGATCTCCTTAGGACTTGATGCTTGAGTCGCGCATTTCCCTCGGGACTTGCAATTCTCTATTCAACACTTAGCATTGTTATTTACTACTCTACCCTTGCTTAACCTAATGATGTACCACTATATATACTCCATTTGTAATAATCAAGGGACCAAGTTCTCTTAGCTTAGAAGAAATCCCCTTAGATTAGATTAGGAGTAGATTAGAATAGATAAATCTCAATCATTCCACAAAATTACACATTAATCTTTCCTTAATCATTGTCCAAAGTTTATTATTGGGTAATCGAAGACTATTGGGTTATTATTGGAGAATTGACAACTCTTCATCAATCAATCAAGTTTTCTTCTATTATTCTTTGCTTTATTATTTGGATCATATCAAATAGGCATAATCTCTTTTACCCTTGTTTAATTTTTGTTAATCACATCTTTCATTCATCATGTTTTGCTTTGTTAGTATGATTGACAACCTTATTAACATGTCAAACTTGATCATGAGTGAGTAGTTTCTTTAGCTAGGACTAATGGGGAATTAGAGGAAACAAATATGGGGAATGATTCATGCTTAATCTAATATGTTTCCATAATTAATTTGCTTGCTTGTTGTGATTTCAACTTATGCACATGTTATGTTTGATGAAGTGCGAGCCTATGAATCCTTGCATTTTTTACCCATCACCTATCTCTTCAATGAGGCTTGTAAGCTTATACACCACTCGAGCCTCATTAGACCATACATATAGTTGGATAGGAAGGATTAAGTCGACTTATAGGTGTTGTATAATCTGATCGATTCGGCTCCGGGACCCAAACCTTCTTAGGGATTGTAAGCTTATACACCAACTCGACCCATCACAACAATAAGTGCTTTCTATATAATTGAGAACATGTTTGTTTGATCAACTCCCATGAATCCCCTATGAACCCATGACATCCTAGTGTCTTCATCATTTGTTTACATCTTTATTTGTTTTATTGCTTGTTTTACTCCATTGCTTTCATTAGATTAGAATCATCAACCCATTTCAATTGTGACAACCCTTAGCACAACTACAATTAGATTGAATAATTTGAATACCCCCGTCCCGTGGATTGACCCTGACTTGCATGCTATGCTAATAGTTGGGTATAAATGTGTTTGAGGGCGTATAACGACACGTCCATCAAAATGGCTCCGTTGCCGGGGACGGTGTTGTGTATTTGAATTATTCTTTTGTCTAGTTTTAGTTGTGCTTCTTCTTACGGAGCCTTGGTTCCTTGGAAATTTCGTTTCTTATGATTTAGCCTTGAGGAACTTGTTCCTCAAGATTGTTCTTATTATTTTCTTGTAAGTTTCCGTGTTTGTAGTTGCCTCTTTATTTTAGCAATGATGATGGCACATGGCTTCCAACAAGAAGAAGTATATGGGCAAGTTGGAGTAAATGAGTATGACATGTATGAATGGAGAAGGTTTGTTGAGCAAGAAAACACACCCATATCCTATAACGTCTACAATGAAAACTCAAATTACCCCACAAACTTCCCATACCAAAGCCCCCACATCCAAAATCTATAAGAACCACCCTCCCAAAACCCACTTCACAATCAATACCAAATGTCATCCTACAATCAACACCCATACAACCAATCTCCCATGTACCCACAACAAGAGAATGAGCATACCGTTGATATGAAAAGTGTGGTTCTCCAAATGCTAAGAGACCAACAAAATCTCTTCATGCAAATACTAGAAGAGATCCAAGCTAGGAAAAATGTTCTCAAAAACATCGTTACTAATGGTGAGAAGTTGGCAAATCAAATTTCCCAAATAGAAGCCACCCAAATGCTCAATGAAGAAGAAGGGGATGATAATGAGGGTGAAGAAGAATTTGGATGGCATTATGAAGCTACTCTTGTGAATCCCCCACCACCTCCTAAATTCATAAGCATTGAACATCCCATATTCCAACTTGTACCCCACTTTACAAGCATTAATGATGGATGATGAGGAAGACCTCCCACCACAATTTCCTTCTATAATCCATGTAGAAGAAGTGTGTTCCCTTGACACTTGTGGGAGTAAAGGTAAAACTTGGAAAGAGGAGGTTGATGAATTTGAACCTGCTATCTTTGGAGAATTGAGAGGCCAAGAGGAAAACTATGATGTTGGCATCTTTGATCATAGTTTGAAAGAAATTGAAGCTCTTTTCTTTGGAAATGGTTCAAGTTCTAAGGAGGGTCAAGAAGAAAGTGAAGAAAATGAAAGCATGAATGCCCTGAATGGTGAGAAGTTGACTCCTCCACATCTTATCCTTCAACTATCCCCTCATCAAGGAAATGTGAACTCTCCTTCTACTATTGAAGGATTGATTCATCAATGCTCTATCAGCATAGAATTTGAAAGAGATGGTGGAGATTGGAAGCCTCCGGATGAATATGGGCAATACTTCATACATTGTGTTGACAAGAATCATGTGCTTGTCGGTTTGAAGCATTGTAGGAAGCCAAGTGCCAAGGGCAAAACAAATGGGAGAGTGTTTGGCAAGTTCTATTCCAAGCCAAGATGGCTAAACTACTTTTTGACATCGCGAATCTCCTATTTATGCTTATTTGAAGCCCATTCCAAAGCTTTTGATAGATTGCTAAGAGCATTAAGCAACATGGATAATTCTAATGAACACGGCAACAAGGAATGAGTTTGGTGGAGTCCTCCCTCAAACCACCGTTTGTACGATATCATATCCTTTGACATTAATTTGCATTACATTTACACTTATATTTAGTTATATACATATACATTTATCTTGCATTTGTGAAATATTTCATATTGCATTCACATTAGTTAGTTCATATAGTATAATTTGCATTGTAATATATCTCGATCACATGATTCATGTAGATAGTTGCATATAGACTTGAGTTCATGCATAATCACTAATGACTCAACCTCATTTCTCCTACACTAGAAATAGTGCTTAAATCGGTTTGGGGAGGTTTGATCATAGGTGACCATAGCTTACTAGAAAACATGCATCATATAGGGTAGTTTAGATTACATTCATTTGTTATATATGTCATATAGAATTGCATTTAGTTAGAGCATGCATTAATTCATATCATTGCATTTGCATTTGTACTTCATTTCCATTAAAATCAAAAATCCAAAAACATGTATTTCTTTTTCATTCTTACTCCTAAATGTACATTGAGGACAATGTCCAAAATAAAGCGGGGGATGAGAATTTATATTCTAAAAATGCATAAAAATTGATAAAATTCCAAAAATCTCAAAAATATGTTCTTTAATTTTAAAACAAAATCCATAAAAAAATTGAAAATTTAAAAATTCCAAAAACATGTTCTTTCCCTTGTAGTGTAGAACTGTATATATTGTATATATTTGTTTGTTTGTTTGTCACTCTTATCATATTGGGTCGACTACGCCACATTCGAGGCATGAAGGAAATAGAGGACCGCATGGTATGATCTTTCCAAATCTCCTTCCTCCTTTTTATATGTTAATGACAATGTGGCTATCTTTTGATTGATGTGGTATGAACCAATGTGTTGCTAAGAGTTTGCATTTAGATTATATGGCATTATAGTTGATAGAAGCATATACATTAGAGTTGTATATATGTTAGTTGCATCATGGCATGTAGTTGCATGGTTAGAAAATTTTGTGAAAATGCCTATTTAGGAAGGTTGACAAGTGTATATAAGGCCCTTGTAGATAATTTTTCTCCTTGAAACTTTGTTTGCTAGAATACCCTCAAGACACCCTAGGATGTGTCATACTAGTATCTTTTGACCCATGGACTAAGGCCTAATCAAGAGTACCTTGTGGCGTGATAACTCCTTGGCTACCGTTTATTCCAAGGTGACCTTTGAACCCATGCAACCGTTCTTACACTTCTATCATCATATTTTGTCAACAAAAAGGGAATGGGTATAAAAACATCAAATTGAGTTCAAGTACCAAAATGAAAAATCAAAAAGTTTGCAAATGGCATCAATGAAAAGAGGAGCAAAAATAGACTCTTATGCTTTAATAGAAGTACCCTTGTTACAAAAAGGGGTGACTTTGAAAAACGTTCAAAAATGCAAAGATTGAAAAAAAAATTGCTAAGTATCAAAATGCCAAACATTAAAGAAATGGCAAGAATTATTCTCAAAATGTCAAAATTCCACAATAATTTGTGGGGAAAAACAAATCAAAAGCAAACTACTATTGTGAAACTCAAAGCATATTGATCCCTTTTATCCATTGATTTCATCTTTGTTGCATGGTGGAGAGGGGATGATCCTTCTTATTGTCTAGGCAAGAGGGGGAATTCCGCGATCCTACAGTGTTCTAACACCATAAGGAGACTACTCTTGACAAAAGCATTTAGCGATTATGGACAAAGGTAACCTAGTTTAACACAACTTCGAGGTGATTTGTTGGTATCCTTTTAGACTTAGTAGCTTGGAGAAACAATATCTATGATGGAGTGTGTACCCTTAAATTGATTCCCCTTTAGATGATTTCCGCCACTTAGATGTGGAAAGTGGCTATTCTTTTGTAGATGCATCCATTACTTGTTTTGTGTGCTTAATGCTTGGAAGTATCGCCATTTTCGCAAGCCCCACCTTGCCTTGCAAGGAGGAATCTTACCTCATAGATGTCTTGGTGTGAGTTAAAGGGGCGGAGTAAGACCCGCTAATTGTCTCACATCGGTTATATTATTAGAATAGTTTAAATAAAGGTCTAGTTCTAATCACCTCTTTACTCGGGATGAGTAAAGGTTCGGTTTGGGGATGTTTGATGTGACTCTTAATTGCGCACATTTAGTCCCCTAATTGAACCCATTTTGCATACTAATATAGCATTTCATGGCCATTTTATCTGTCAATTCCTTCCTATTTTGCTTTCCTAGTGCATTTTATATATATTATAGGAAAAGAGATATTGAGGCGGAATTCCCGTCTCCCATGCATATTTGGAAGCTTGTTGACGATCTTGGATGGACTAGTATGAAGAGGAGGCATGAATGATGACCAAGGATGTAGGAATAAAGAGTGTATAGAAGGATCATAGGCTTAAAAGCAAGGATGACGAGAAGGAAGCCATTACAAGAAGAAATTGCTCGGAACCAAACCAAGAGTTGCTCCTTTGGCTCTAAAAGTATGCTAGATGAAACGGCATCGAAAAATAAAGTGGGCTAGGCTTTTGAATCACACCAATAGGAGTCCGGATGAGGAAATGACGTCCGTTTTACAATCCAAGCTCAAACAGACAAGGTGTCCCAGGATCCGCGCATCCCGAGACTCAAGACCAGCATCCCGAGACTCAAGACCAGCATGCCAGACTCAAGTCGAATGTGCCAGGCTCAAGACGAGCGGATTGTTAGACAGTAAAGAACAAAAGCACTCTGACCAGGGATCAGAGCGGATCGAGCACGATCCGGTCGTCTCAGAACACCATGATCCGAGTGTCTTGCTCCCAGGACGAGCGGATTAGGGAGCTATGATCCGAGCGTCTCCCTAGTGATCCGGGCGGATTCCTTTACAGAATCAACCGTGCCTCAACCCAAGACACACGGATCTCCTTAGGACTTGATGCTTGAGCCGCACATTTCCCTCGGAACATGCAATTCTCTATTCAACACTTAGCATTGTTATTTACTAAACTAACCTTGCTTAACCTAATGATGTACCACTATATATACTCCATTTGTAATAATCAGGGGACCAAGTTCTCTTAGCTTAGAAGAAATCCCCTTAGATTAGATTAGAAGTAGATTAGAATAGATAAATCTCAATCATTCTACAAAATTACACATTAATCTTTCCTTAATCATTGTCCAAAGTTTATTATTGGGTAATTGAAGACTATTGGGTTATTATTGGAGAATTGACAACTCTTCATCAATCAATCAAGTTTTCTTCTATTATTCTTTGCTTTATTATTTGGATTATCTCAAATAGGTATAATCTCTTTTACCCTTGTTTAATTATTGTTAATCACATCTTTCATTCATCATGTTTTGCTTTGTTAGTATGATTGACAATCTTATTAACATGTTAAACTTGATCATGAGTGAGTAGTTTTTTTTATCTAGGATTATTGGGGAATTAGGGGAAACAAACATGGGGAATGATTCATGCTTAATCTAATATGTTTCCATAATTAATTTGCTTGCTTGTTGGGATTTCAACTTATGCACATATTATGTTTGATGAAATGCGAGCCTATGAATCCTTGCACTTTTTACCCATCACCTATCTCTTCAATGAGGCTTGTAAGCTTATAGACCAACTCGAGCCTCATTAGACCATGCATATAGTTGGATAGGAAGGATTAACTCGACTTATAGGTGTTGTACAATCTAATCGATTCGGCTCTGGAACCCAAACCTTCTTAGGGATTGTAAGCTTATACACCAACTCGATCCCATCACAACAATAAGTGCTTGCTATATAATTGAGAACATGTTTGTTTGATCAACTCCCATGAATCCCCTATGAACCCATGACATCCTAGTGTCTTCATCATTTGTTTACATCTTTATTTGCTTTATTGCTTGTTTTACTCCATTGCTTTCATTAGATTAGAATCATCAACCCATTTCAATTGTGACAACCCTGAGTACAACTATGATTAGATTGAACAATTTGAATACCCCCGTCCTGTGGATCGACCCCGACTTGCTTGCTATGCTAATAGTTGGGTATAAATGTGTTTGAGGGCGTACAACGACACGCTCATCACTAATATCGACGGTTCGTGAAAGAATTTTCGAAAATTGCCAGGCCTATGACTGCGTTGATGAGGAAAAAGAACAGGTTTCTATGGGATGAAAGTTGTGAGACAGCGATCCAAACATTAAAGGAGCAACTGACCACAACTCCAGTCTTAGCTTTACCTGAAGGGTGTGAAAACTTTGAGGTGTATACAGATGCTTCAAAGAATGGGTTGGGCTGTGTATGGATGCTAAATGGGAAAGTGATTACCTATGCTTCTAGGCAATTGAGGTCTTATAAGGAGAACTACCCGACGCATGATCTATGGGGCGACCTTTAAGGTGTTTTCCGATCACAAGAGTCTAAAGTACATCTTTACTCAAAAGGAGCTGAACATGAGACAGAGGAGGTGGATGGAGCTTTTAGGGGATTATGACATGGATATCATATACGATGAAGGGAAAGCAAACGTGGTTGTTGATGCGTTGAGTAGGAAGAGTGTGCATTATTCTCTCTGCACAGCTATGTCTTTGATGAGGTTGAGAGATGAGGTAGGTAGGATAGGGATTCATGTGATTCAAATTGGGGATGCTAGAGGAGACTTGGCAGTGGAGCCGGATATTTATGATGTCATTCGTAGGAAGCAGGCTCTTGATTCTAAGATTCAGGAGTAGAGGGCTGGAGTAGAGAAAGGGACAGTGTCACGGTTTTTTATTCACTCTTATGGGAGTGTTCGGTTTGATGGGAGATGGCGTGTGCCTAGGGATGAGGAGTTAAAAAAGATAATCATGACAGAGGCTCATTGTACACCTTATTAAATGCATCCGGGTGGTGACAAGCTTTATAGAGATCTGAAGAAGACTTTCTGGTGGCCTGGGATGAAAAAGGTGACAGCTGAGTTCGTGGCTAGGTGTCTAACATATCAGGGGGTTAAGGGGGAGCATCGATGACCACAATGTAAGATTCAGTTTCTTGAGGTACATGAGTTGAAATTGGAGTCTATCTCCATGTATTTTATAGTGGGTTTACCGAGGAGCTAGCAAGGTAAAAACATGATATGGGTGTAGTTGACCGTTTGACTAAGTCAGCTCACTTTATTCCAATGAAAGATACATGGAGTAAGGTGCAGTTAACAAATGGCTACAGGAAACATGTGGTGAGGTTACATGGGGTACCAAAGGACATTGTGTCAGATCGGGATGCGAGGGTCATTTCTCGATTTTGGCCAGAGTTGCAGGAGATGATGGGAACTACCTTGAAGATGAGTACTGCGTTTCATCATCCAACGGATGGATAGACAGAGAGTAGTATCAAGACTTTGGAAGATATGTTGAGAGCTTGTGTGATGGAGTTTGGTGGTAGTTGGGAAGATCGGTTGGATTTGATCGAGTCTTCTTACAACAACAGCTACCATACGAGTATTGTGATGGCTCCATTTGAGGCTTTGTATGGGAGGAGGTGTAGGAGCCCGATTTGCTAGGATGATAGGGCTGAGACAGTGGTTTTAGGACCACAGATGGTACAGGAGATGATAGAGCAAGTGAAAGTGATTCAGCAAAAGATGAAAGCGACCCAAGATCGACAAAAGAGCTATGCGGACTTACATCGCCGGGACATCGAGTTTCAGGTTGGGGATAAGGTTCTTTTGAAAGTGTCATCTATGCCTGGGGTTATGCGATTTGGCAAGAAAGGGAAGTTAAGCCAAAAGTTCATTGGACCGTATAAGATTTTGGATCGTGTGGGAGAGATTGCTTATCGGTTAGCTTTACCACCAGCTTCTGACCGTGTACATAATGTGTTTCATTTGTCTCAGTTACAGAAGTATGTAAGTAATCCTTCCCATGTGTTAGAGGTGGAGAACATGGAGTTGGACGAATCCTTGTCTTATCTAGAGGTGCATAAACAGATTCTTGATCGCAAGGTTTGCAAAACGCGATCTAGGGAAACAGTGTTACTCAAGGTTCTATGGTCTAATCACGATGTTGAGGAAGCTACTTGGGAGGCGGAAGAAGTTATGAAGGAGCGGTATCCGTCTCTTTTTGATCAGGTATGTGTGGTTACGGGGACGTAACCATGTTTCTTTTGGGGGGGGGTAGGAGATGATCGCATAAGGTTTTGGTATGGTTTTATGTTGGTTTTGGTACAGTTAGTGGTTGTTTTGAGTCGGTATGAGTTGTGGTTTAGTTTTGTTTTTGAGTTATTGGTTGCGTTGTTGTGTCGTAGTTGAGTTGGTGAGTTTGTTTTTGTGTATGGGTTTGAACTTCAGGGACGAAGTTCATTTTTAAGGAGGGAGACTATAATACTACGATTGTATGTGTTGTTGGGTACTCTATCGAGTAGGGTGAAGAGTCTGTCAATAGCAGAAATACTCAAGAGGGGGGGGGGTGAATTGATGATTTAAAAACTTAGCCAACTTATTCGATTGTAAGTGATTAATTATTTAAATTTTAGTGATTAAAGTTTAACTAATCAACTAATCAATGAATTTAAACAAAGTGTAAATAAAAACGAAACAAATGAAAGAGAAGAGAGACACACACGATTTTTGAAGTGGTTCAGTTTCACAAATTGAAACCTACGTCCACAATTCTCGATTAATAAATTTAGTACCTTTCTACGGATTATAAATTTACTAACCCAACTCGTACAACTAACCCTAGTTGTAACTCAAGTGAGTATCGTTAAATACTCGAGTGACTAACTTACGCTAATAAAAAAGCACTAATGATTCTACTAAAAGTTCATGTTAATGAACGAGTAAGAAATCAATTAAGCACTATTATCTTGTAACGATAACGAAAGAACGAATATACAAGTATAAAACACACGTCCTTTTTCGAAAATAAACAAAACGGTTTTCTTGCTCTAAAACACGGTTTTTGCTTTTGAAAATAAAATCAAAATTATGCTCAAGGTCTTACTTTTGAATGTAGCAAAGAGTAAAGTATTTATATTAAAGGAGGAAGCAAGGCAGTCGGTTTCATCGAAACCCTAGAGGCCGAAATAATAGGATACGTAAACAAATCATATCTTATTATTTCTATCCTTCAAATCTGATGGAGCGGGTCATTGTCTGCCATCAAACACATTTATACCCAACTACTAGCATAGCAAGCAAGTCGGGGTCGATCCATGGGACGGGGGTACTCAAATTGTTCAATCTAATTGTAGTTGTGCTTGGGGTTGTCACAATTGTAATGAGTTGATGGCTCTGATCTAATAAAAGCAATAGAAAGTAAACAAGCAACAAAAGGAAGGATGTAAACAAATGACTAAAAGTGCTAGGATATCATGGGTTCATAGGGGATTCATGGGAGTTTATCATACAAACATGTTCTCAATTATATGCAAGCACTTATTGATGTGATGGGATCGAGTTGGTGTATAAGCTTACAATCCCTAAGAAGGTTTGGGACCCGGAGCCGAATCGATTAGATTGTACAACACCTACAAGTCGACTTAATCCTTCCTATTCAACAGTATGCATGGTCTAATGAGACTCGATTTGGTGTATAAGCTTACAAGTCTCATTGAAAAGATAGGTGATGGGTGAAAAATGCAAAGATTCATAGGCTCGCATTTCATCAAACATTACATGTGCATAAGTTGAAATCACAACAAGCAAGCAAATAAATTATGAAAACATATTAGATTAAGCATGAATCAATCCCCATGTTGGTTTCCCCTAATTCCCCATTAACCCTAGTTAAATAACTACTCACTCATTATCAAGTTCAACATGCTAATAAGGTTGTCAATCGTATTAACAAAGCAAAACATGATGAATAAATGAACGTGATTAACAATAATTAAACAAGGGTAAAGAGAATTATACCTATGAAGATGATTCCAAATAATAAAGCAAAGAATAATAGAAGAAAACTTGATTGGTTGATGAAGAGTTGTCAATTCTCCAATAATAACCCAATAATCTTCAATTACCCAATAATAATAAACTTGAACAATGATTGAGGAAAGATTAATGTGGAATGATTGAGATTAATCTATTCTAATCTAATCCTAATCTAATCTAAAGACTTGGTTTTTTCTAAGGAAACTTGGTCCTTTGATTATTACAAATGGAGTATATATAGTGGTACATCATTAGGTTAAGCAAGGGTAGATTAGTAAATAACAATGCTAAGTGTTTGAGCACGGAATTGCAACTCCCGAGGGATATGTGCGGATCATGTAGCAAGGAAAAACCTTATGTCCAACAATCTGCTTGTCCCGAGCAAAATACAAGCAACCTGAGCCTCAACCCGAGCGGGTTGATTCTGTCCCGAGCGGGTTGAGCTGTTGTTCCCTTTTTTCTTGCTTTTAAGCCTAAGATGCTTCTATATACTCTTTATTTCTACTTCCTTGGTCATCATTCTTGCCTCCTCTTCATACTTAGTCCATCCAAGATCGTCAACAGGCTTCCGAATATGCGCGAGAGACGGGAATTCCGCCTCATTATCTCCTTTCCTATAAGACATATAGAATGCACTAGGAAAGAAAAATAGAAAGCATTTGACTGATAAAATGGCAATGAAATGTTATAATAGTATGCAAAATAGATTCAATTAGGGGACTAAATGTACACAAATAAGAGTCACATCAAACATCCCCAAACCGAACCTTTACTCATCCCGAGTAAAGAGGTGACTAGAATTAGACCTTTATTTAAACTATCCTAATAATATAACCGATGTAAGACAACTAGCGGGTCTCACTCCGCCCCTTCAACTCACAACAAGACATCCATAAGGTAGGGTGCCTTCTTGCAAGGCAAGGTGGGGCTTGCCAAAATGGCGATACATCCAAGCATTAAGCACACAAAAACAAGTAATGGATGCATCTACCAAAGAATAGCCACTTTCCTCATATAAGTAGAGGAAATCATCTACAAGGGAAGCAATCTAAGGGTACACACTCCATTATAGATATGGTTTCTTCAAGCTACTAAGCCTAAGAGGATACCAATAAATCACGTCCAAGTTGTGTCAAGCTAGGGTACCTTTATCCTCAATCGTTAAATGCTTTTGTTAAGAGTAAGTTCCCTATGGTGTTAGAAACACTGGAGAATCGCATAATTCCCCTCCTTCCCTAGACAAGAAGAAGGGTTGTCCCCTCTCTACCATGCACAAAAGTGGATTTGATGGAAAAAGGGATCAATATGTTTTGAGTTTCTAAGAGGTCGTAAACCTAATATCTCTCATCTTCGTTGCTTTAAGAGGTCGTAAACCTAATATCTCTCATCTTCTTGCACACCGTTTTGTTGAGGAGTTCGTGGTGCAGAAAAGTTGTGTCCTACACAATTAACTCTACAATATTCTATAAAGGCTTGATTATCAAATTCGGTGCCATGATCCGTACGAATAGAAACAAGGTTAGTCTTATATTTCTTTTGAACAAGTTTTATAAGACAAACAAACTCATCAAAGTCTCATCTTTTGAATGAAGAAAGATAGGACAAACATACCTTGAGTAGTCATCTACGAGGACAAAGATGTACCTGGATCCTCCTCTACTTCTTACCTTCATGGGACCACATAAGTCCATGTGTATAAATTCCAAGGCTTGATTCATGCTTACCACTCTTTTAGGCTTGAACGATGATCTTACATGCTTGCAACGGGCACAAGTGTCACACATCTTTTCTTGATCGAACCTGATTTTAGGTAGTCCTTCAACCAAGTCCCATCTCTTGAGTTTATTCAAAATAGGTGAGCTAATGTGACCAAAACGTTTGTGCCACAGACAAGGATCATCAAGTGTAACTTTCATGCACGAAAAAGAGTTAGTAGGCACATCATTTAAATCTACCATATACACATTTCTTTTTCTATGGCCTTCAAGAATAATACTACTTGTATATACAATTATAATGCGACAAACATTTGCATGAAATACAACCTTGTTACCTTTGTCGCACAGTTCAGATATGCTAAGTAGATTATGCTTGAGACCATTCACCAGATAAACATCACTGATTGCATGGGATTCAGAAATTCCAATTTTGCCCACACCAATCACTTTACCCTTCTTGTTGTCCCCAAAAGTCATCTTTCCTCCATTGAAAGGTTTGAGTGAAAGAAAAAAATTCTCATCTCCAGTCATGTGTCTTGAGCATCCACTGTCAAGATACCATTGATTGTTTTCTTTCACCATTACCTGCAAAAGGATTAGATACAATTTTTAGGTACCCAAGCTAAGTTGGGTCCTTTACGGTTAGTTACTCTATATACTAAATCCTTTCGTACCCAAACTCATCTAATAATCGTATTTCTAAACCTTGGGTAGTATTGTTTAGGAGGAGTTCTAGGTCTAGGGGATTCCCTGGGTCTCACATATATGGTCTCCTTGTGTTTAGGTCTACTTTGTTTAAGTTCACAAGGCGTTTGTGAAGTGCTAGGCTTTTTGGTGTAATCAAAAGCCATGTCGTAGAACCAACAAAATTTATTGTAGATACCCCATTCCCGCACCTCCCGCCAAACACTCGGTGATGATTGGGCCGCATGTTTGGTACGCGGAACGATTTATGACAGTTCGGAAGTTTATCTTCAAGGGATAGCTCAAACACTTGTGTCTACCCCTTGGTTGTCATCTACGCGCCGATACGGTCGTTTTCACAGTAATTAGAGTTCATTTGGAGTCCGGGTCAAAAACCGCTTCATTTTCTAATAGACCGTTTTAAAATGCCGAGTCGGAATGTTCTAGAATGTTCCATATATTTATTCCATAAAGTAAATTTTTTTATCTTTTGGTAAAATATATCCCGAAATTTTATGATAAAGAATAAGGAAGTTGAGATCTACCGCAATTCCATAAAAGAAACGCGGAAATCTTTCTTCCGCAGGAGGAAACCTCCGGGGAAAGGACGCAGCACCTGTATCCCTCTTCCCCAGCCCTTTTCTGAGTATTTTCAGATCTTTTCGAGATTTGTTTCCAAAGTTTTAGTCATTCCATAATTCCTCCGTGTGATTAGTATAAATAGATGCCTTCGGCTTCACATATTTCTCACGCGAGTGTACGCCCTTCTCTTCTCCATTTGCATTCTAAGACCGTGCTCTAAGCTTATTGACATCTACGTGCTTGATCAATCGACCACGTAAGCTCGGATCCTTATGAGTACCAGTCACGTTGCATGACCGACTAATTTGACCAACTACACCTCAATTAATCAATCAATTTAATTTAAATCCTCTTACGAGGGCACTTTCATCATACATTCGAGTCGAGCAATCACTAACCGTTAACTTAGTTAATCTCGTTTCGTCAAACATGTAAGTCTGAGGGTGTAAATCCCATCTTTTGTTATTATATTTTATTTTTGTACTAATTAATGTAAAGCTTACGTCAAAAATATATTTAAAATCGATTTCTAAAACCCCTTTATTAAACTATTTTTACGGATTAACAGAAGACAGACGTCGAGAAGAAACGCAGCAACTGCTGCGCCTCTACGAAGAGTCGCAGCATCTGCTGAGCCTCTTCCTGAAGCTGCCGCAGTTCCTGCCTTTCTTCTTCTTCCTTTGTTCTTTGTTATTTCGTCTCTTTTGTTTTGTCTTTACTTATTTTCTTCTTATTTCATTCGTATAAAATAATTCTAATGTATTTATAATAATTATTGCTTTAATCCCGACCTAAATCCCTAATAATCAATATTTGCGGGTTTTCGTCATTAAATCACATCCGAGTTTTGGAGATTCGATTTGTTCACATCAAGTCTCTGGAATTCAACTTTTGTATACGCTTCCATCAGTTTATCACGTTTGTCTAGTTCATTTCCGTCTCTATAAATAACCTAACTATATTGTAATTAACCCTAACTTGTTTATAATTAGTTTTATTAGTTTTAATTAGTTTTAATTCGTTTTTTATCGCTTTTATGACGAATTCACATGTAAATAACCTGTTAAATCACTTCCATCCGAGTCAAATATCCGTAATCAACCATTAAAATCGCCAACGAACATTAACAATTCGCAGTTCCGGCTTCACAGCCAGAACTCACCTCAGGAACAGACGCAGTGACCACTGCGCCTCTTCCAAGAGACGCGGCATTGTTGTGCCTGTTCCGGGTTGAGTTCTGTTTCTGAACTTCCGTTCTTGCTTTGACCTAATTCGTTAGTCTACATATTAATCGACTATTATTCGTATTATCACCTCTTAATCTGTCCGTGTTTAACCTATATTGTTTTCTCTTGTTTTTTTTCTCAAATCATCCGTCTTAAATGTATTTTTGACGTAAATCGACTATACCCTTTGTAATATATTGTAATTTTAATTATTGCGTTTATTCAATTATCGTATTGTATGATTTATTTACTTGTTTTCCACATGTAATTAATCTAAATTCCAACTTCGACATAATTGTTTGCCTAAATACGTGTTCACCGACTTAGTTTAATTCACATGTTAGGATTAATCTATGGATGTTGCATTGCATGCATATAATCGACGGCATATCGAGTATGAATAACTTCCCTAATCATTAGTAGAGGCCGCTATCGAGGCGGGCGGGATTATGTGTCTAGTAAAAGGACTTCCTAATACGTACCCTCACCCCTTACTCCAGATCTCTGTGAACATCCGTGTTCATTGCCATCGACGAGAGTCATTCTAGACATATAATGCTAAGGGTAACGAGTTCTTAGTGTTCATGTCACTACTTTGTGTCTTGACATGACGCGAGGTATTCGAACGGTTCCAATTTCCAATAAAAATTGGTGGCGACTCCACAAATGCAAACACTTGTTCCCAAGCGCCCCCCGTGTTCCATTGTCTAGAGTTTGGCGACTCCGCTGGGGAGTCATACACTTACGTGTTGCCAAGGGTGAAACTTGAACAATGTTAGGGAATAGTTTATATGATACAGTTGTCGGTTTTCATTACTCGACCTTCTTAGGTCGTTTTATTCGGCCTTCCTAGGCCCAACCCAACCCATTTGACCAATCGTCCCGTCTGGACAGTCCAAATTCTTATCTGGGCCTAAAGATGGATAGCGATTGACGTCAACCATACGATGATGCTTACTCATGTTTGTATCAAGGGCTTTCACTACTCGAGGAAATGGACTAGGAACCCTACCTTACTCATGTTTGGCACAGACCTCTCCACAGACCCGGGTTTGATTGCTCGTTATGGCAACCCACCCTTTTAAGCAAAACCCTTTTAAATACACTCAGCATACCGTTATAATGCCTATATGAATGCTTGTATCATATGTGATCACCTTTTAAACAAAACCATAACGAGTTTTGTAAAATCAAAAATAAAAAACCTTTTGAAAATGTAAACCTTTTTCGAAAATGGTCCAAACTAACAGAAAATGAGTTGAAACTCTGTCCAAATTTCCAGTCAAAATTCTGGCCTCAAAACCCATTTTCAAACCTCACTTCGAGTCAACACTCCTACAACTACACTACAGTTGTTAGGATAAACATTTCAAACTTTGTCACTTTCAAATCACACTTGACACAAGTTGCACACTCCCACTTCACAAGTCGAATTTGTTCTTTGAGTAAGTGTGCTAGAATGGTCGATCGTGTTTTGATTCATCGTCGATATCTTATCCAGTTCCCAAGATGCCTCAAACTAGTTACGCAAGTGTTAATGGACAACCCGGAAATGGTAATGATCTAACCCTAGCTGCGCTCGTCCGTCTCTAAACAAGCCAAGACCAAGCCTATGCTCGCCTCAATGCTATTGAAGGCCGAATTGATGCTGTAGAAACTAGGCTTCCTCCTGCAGAGAATGATGTTCCTAACGCAAGCATGTATGATGACATTTCACCCTTTATTGGACAACAAGAAATCAACCTTCCAGTAGGTCCTACTGAAGCTGAAAAGTGACTCCAATACTTGGAGGAGCAACTAATGTACCTCAAGGGAGATGACATCTACAGGGAGAACAATCGCAAGTATGAGGCCGTGAATGGTCAATTGCCAAATAACTTCAACATAAATGACATCCCGAAACTCAAGGGGCATGAAAACCCTTTGAATCACATTCGTGCTTTCAAAGACTACATGTCTATCAAAGGCATCAAACCTGAGATGTCCTTAAGGATCTTTCCTTCATCTCTCGACACCATTCCTAAACAATGGTTCTACTCTTTGGAACACAAGAAGATCGCCACTTGGTATGATGCCGCAATTGAGTTCACTAAGCAATACGCGGATAATGCTGAAATCCAAGTCAACATGCGCACTCTAGAGGTTCTTACCCAAAATGAGAAAGAAGGCTTCACCGACTTCCTAAGTAGGTTGAGGAAGACTAGCACACAATTAGTCGAACGTCGAGATGAAGTTACCCTTGTGGAGAAATTCGTGGTTAACCTAAGACCCATTTATGCAAACCACTTAAGGTACCAAAACATTAAGAGCTTCAAAGATCTAACTGTGCTAGGGACAAGAATTGAAGATGACATCCCTAAAGGGCTATTGTCCAAAACGGTAGGTCGTGGATATCAAGGCTCAACGAGTCGTTCTTATGGCTCTACTGGCAAGACTGATAAGGTTAACCTTCTCGAATCTTCAAAGAAAAAAAACCTACAAAGGAAGTTCACGAACATTGGCGATACATACTCCAATGTTCTGAAAAGGTTGATGAAACAGGGTAAGCTCCAACCAATAGGACCTATACCTGACCCAGAAAAGAAATCCAAGTTATGGGATGAAAATGCATACTGCGAATATCATAGAGGTAAGGGACACGATACAGAGAAGTGTTTCAAGCTAAAACATGTCTTTTAAGACATGATTGAAGATGGTCATCTACCTATACCTCCTGGAGGTAAGCCTAACAATACTTAGAATCCTCTTGGAGTTCTGATGATTACAGATGAAGAATCCACCTTGGATTGTTCACACCTCATTTCTCCAATCAAAGATGAGATTCACGCATTAGAAGATGAGGGGAGTTACTCCACCATTTCTCCCACTATCAATGATTTTATTTCATGGGCAAAGAGTGTAAGTAGATAAGTTTCAGAACTGGAAGATGTAGTAGCATCCCTCCGCAATCCAAGCACCATACCCAAGGAGAGCGTGCCACTGTATCTGTCTCTAAATTCTACAATGCAAGAGGTAGTCATCGTAGTTGACAGTCTAGTCGACCAAATAATCAATTTAGAAGCTGAGATCATCAGACTAAGGGAGTTTACTAACATCAACGGAATATTGGCCGATGATGATGAAGATGAATACCTCACTGAACACTATCTCGTCAAGGTTAGTGAGGATATAGTCAACGCAAGCAAAGATCAAGATAAAAACCACCTTACTCGTTCAGGGCGTCCATATCAAAGTGTTTCTCAAAATGGTCCTATAACTAATGGTCTAGTTACTAACACCAACGTCATCACACCAAATGACGGTGGAGATACATCTACTTACCACTTGTTAAAACAACTATAGAAGACAAAGGCTGATCTTTCAGTCTGGCAACTACTGGCAAGCTCATTTCCTCATCGCCAAGCTTTACGGCAAGCCTTGGCTAAACTGAACGTGGCGCACAATTCTACACCTGACGACGTAGTCAACTTGGTCTTCCAAGATTCAACTAACCTAAGTAACCCAGTTACTTTCTCAGACGAGGACTTGCCACCCTTCGGCGCCAGTCATAACCTAGCTTTATACATTACCGTCATATGCTTAAAGAAGAATGTGCCAATGATATTGGTAGATGATGGCTCTGCTGTCAATGTCATACCATTTAAAATGGCATACAAATTGGGCATGAAAGAATCAGATTGGACTCCCACTAATCAAGGTGTTCGAGCATACAATGGGACACGACGTAAAGTGTTAGGACTAGTCAACCTTACCATAGCCACAGGGCCGATTGAGCGAAAGGTTAACTTTCAAATAGTGGATATCGAAGCCTCATTCAACATACTTCTGGGAAGGCCTTGGATTCACGCTTCCAAAGCAGTAACATCCACCCTGCACCAGAAAATCAAGATACAACTAGATGGCAAAGTAGTGACGATCACTTCGTCACCTATCAAGACAGTAGTAGAGAAGATGTCAAGCAACCAAGGAGTCACAGATCCAGTATACGAGCTTGGGGGCTTTTATAGCATAAACCTTGTAGAGAGTGAACTGGCACCTCTATACTTTAATCCATACTCCAATTTAGTGGTCAACCACATACTCAAGTCTCAGGGATACTTCCCGGGAATGCCATTGAATCCTGCCAAGAAGAATACCTTTGCACCTTACAAAGAAGGAAACTCTCAAAGGATACCACTAGGATTGGGATACAAGCCCACGAAAGAAGAAGCCTTGGAGATGCTCACTCAATTTCAGAATCGTAAGAACCAAGGTATCTAAATGCGATCTTTCCTCCCTACCCTAAATGGATACTTCATTAGAGAAGGGAGTCAAGAATACTTCCACGGGTTTCCCGAACCTTGGCACTACAAGGGAATGCAGCTAGCTGGAATCGGGGTCTTCCACGATTGCTACTTCATTCCTCCAGAAACGGTTCCTACCGTCAAAGCTCGTCAAACACCTTGCTTAGACGAACAGACTGTTAGTCTTCTGTTTGGGGAGGACCGATTCGTTAGAGCCTCACAGGACGAGATCATTACCATGATACTTCAGGATGACAATTTTAAACCATAGCGTTAATCACTGAAACCAGTTCAGATCAGTAGAAAGGATGGAGAAATTCGATCAAGTGGATGAACAACAAAGGAAAGCTCTTCAAATTCACCACTGGAGAAGGAGAGATGTTCAAAGGAGAACCTGAAGACAACGAATTCGAGTCAGAATCGGAGTCGGAGTCCGAATCAGAGTCTGAGTCTAGAGAGGTCCCTAGCGAGTCTCCTCCTGTCGTCACTCCCAATCCCCTTGTTTCTCCTAGCTTAGCATCAAGTAGTAACAGTAGCTCGAGAAACGTCCCAGCAGCTGTCCCTTTACCGCCACTGACTACTGAACAGATGGCTTCTTTGTTTCAACTCTTTTCAAAATTTAATATGAATAAATCAGATTCTGCTTACTCTTTGTGTTATTCTGAATGCAATTCTATTTACGATGATAATGAGGATGATCCTGACCCAGACTCAATCGACTTACCTCCCTACATAGCTAAAACAATATTACAAGAGGGGGTAGGGGCATCAGTTATAGAGAACACCGAATCCATCAATGTAAGAACCGAACTAGAACCCCAAGAACTTAGGATAGGGACGACCTTAAACCCCACCGAAAGGGCAATTTCATAGACCTCCTACACGATTTCAAGGACGTTTTCGCTTGGTCCTACAAAGATATGCCTGGAATTGACAGGGATATTGCAGAACACAGAATTCAAATCAAGCCAGGTTTCAAACCTATGAAGCAGAAGCTTCGTCGAATGAGGACCGAATGGGCTCTTAAAATCAAAGAAGAAGTCGATAAACAATTCAAAGCCGGCTTCATCAAAGTTTCCGAGTATTTAGACTGGGTGGCTAACATAGTACCCGTAAACAAAAAGGATGGGTGAATCCGAGTTTGTATTGATTTCAGACTTAAACAAAGCAAGTCCCAAGGACGATTTCCCTCTACCACACATCGACATATTGGTAGACAATACAGCAGACCACACATTGTTGTCCTTCATGGACGGACATGCAGGGTATAATCAGATCAAATGGCAATAGAAGACATGCATAAGACCGTCTTCGTCACTCAATGGGGTACCTATTGCTATACTGTTATGCCATTTGGGCTAATCATTGCTGGAGCCAGATATCAACGAACTGCGACCAAGTTGCTACATGACATGATGCATAAAGAAGTAGAGGTATACGTTGATGATATGATTGTCAAGTCCAAGGATAGGAAGGGGCATATTGATAAACTTCGTAAATTCTTCCTAAAATTGCGAAAGTACAATATGAGGCTCAATCCCCAGAAATGCGCATTCGGGGTAACGTCGGCCAAACTTCTGGGATATGTCGTCAGTCAAAGAGGAATAGAAATTGATCCATCCAAGATTAAAGCTTTAATCGAAATGCCACAACCTCAAACAGAGAAGGAGGTTAGAGGATTCCTAGGCAAGGTGCAATATATAAGCCGATTCATATTAAAGCTTACTCTGATCTGCGAACCCATTTTCAAGAAGCTCAAGAAAACAGATCATACCATATGGGACGACGATTGCCAAAAAGCATTCGACAAAATTAATGAGATACTAGCCAAGCCACCAGTGCTCATGCCTCCTCAACGAGATCAACCTCTTGGTAAGAAAGAGCTATCTACTACCTTAGTAAGAATTTCTTAGAATATGAATGCAAGTACACACCTCTCGAAAAAACATGCCTCGCTCTTGTGTGGGCGACAAAGAAGCTACGCAATTACATGCTTATCTACTCTGTCAAGGTGTATTCCAAAATGGATCCTGTCAAATACCTTTTCGAAAAACCCGTTCTGAATGGTCGATTGGCGAGATTGACCCTAATGCTCTCAGAGTTCGATCTCAAATATGTACCTCTGAAAGTTATAAAGGGGCGCGCCGTTGCCGAGTTCTTCGCGGATAATCCCATCAACGACACCCAAGCAGTAGACACGTGGTCATTTCCAAACGAGGACATACTACAAACTAATGTAGACTCTTTGGACCTTTATTTTGATGGAGCATCGAATCTAAGAGGATTTGGAATAGGGGTGTTACTCATTTCTCCTGAAGGTGAGCATACACCACTCTCTGTCAAACTCGACTTCGAGGTGACAAATAACGCAGCAGAATATGAAGCTTGCCTCATTGGGCTACAAGCGACAGTCAGTTTAGGCATTAAGAATCTTCGAGTTCACGGAGACTCATCCTTGATCATCAACCAAATTACTGGATCTTGGAAGATTCGAAGTGAAAGTCTAGCGCTCTATCAAGCTAGGATAGATCAAGTTGCCCAATTCTTCGGCCAGGTCACTTATCTACACCTACCTCGCGAAGAAAATCAATTTGCAGACGCTCTTGCAAAACTTGCATCTTTGATTAATATGCCAGACGACATGGTAGAAATGCCTTTATGCATTGAACGACGGTCAGAACCGGCCTATGTGTACCAGATTACAGATGAGGAAGAGAATCCAGGGGAACCTTGGTTTCAAGCCATTCTAAACTTTAAGCTCAATGGTACATACCCACCAGATATGGACAAAGAGAGCACAGCGTGCCATACACCTACTAGCTTCTCAATATCTCCTCATACAAGGAGAACTGTACAAAAGAACACCTCTTGGTGTAGTTTTGCGTTGCCTTGATCATTCACAGGCACAAAACATGATGGAAGAAGTTCATGATGGAGAATGTGGTCCTCACATGAGTGGACCAATGATGGCAAAGAAAATCACGCGTCTGGGATATTACTGGACCACGACGGAGTCGGATTGCATCAAGTATGCCAGACTTTGCCATAACTGCCAAATCTTCGGGAATGTACAACATGTCCCTCCTTCACTACTATACACCATGACATCTCCTTGGCCATTTTATGCTTGGGGAATCGATATCATTGGGAAAATCACTCCAGCCGGAACAGGAGGTCACTGTTTTATTTTAGTAGCCATCGACTATTTTACTAAATGGGTCGAGGCGGCATCTTACACCAGTCTCACAGCCAAGAATGTGGCAAAGTTCATACAAACCAATATCATCTGTCGATATGGTTGCCCACATGAGATCATCAGTGACAATGGATCACATTTCTAGGCTGAGACTGAGTAATTACTAGCCAAATATAAGATCAAACACCACCATTCCTTGCCCTACAGACCTCAAACTAATGGCGCAGTGGAGGCAGCTAACAAGAATGTCGTCACTATCCTCAAGAAAATGATCGACAATTACCGCGATTGGCCCAACATGATACCATTCGCATTATGGGGTTATCGTACATCAGTCAGGACGCCCACTAGGGCCACTCCTTTCTACTTGACCTACGGCATGGAAGCCATGCAACCAGTTGAATTAGAAATCCCGTCTTTATGCATCCTGCTTGAAAGTCAAATTCCAGAAGCTGATTGGAAGAGGGATAGATACGAAGAACTCATCCTCTTGGATGAACGAAGGTTGCGCGCATTACGTAATCTTCAAACATATCAGGCACGCATCAAACGAGCCTTCAACAAACGTGTTAAGCCCAGAAACATCAAAGAAGGAGATTTAGTCCTCAAATCAGTCAAAGCTCTACTACCTGTCGATCCACGAGGGATATTTAAACCCAACTGGGTCGGACCTTTCTTAGTCAAGTCCATACTCTCGGGGGGTACGGTTAAGATTACAGACCTAGACGGGAATGAATTTGCTAATCTAACCAACCTCGATCAACTGAAACGATATTATGCCTAGTGTAGGATAAGACACACGCCTCGCGTAACACCCATGTGCCGCTCTTGCGACACGAAATAAAACGGCCCTTGGCCTGCTGAAGTAAAGCTCATGTCACTGTGCTCTTGCATTTTGACATTTCGTCACCCTCATATCATCAAATAAATTGAATTGTATTTTAGGAGTAACTAAAGCTCATGCTTATTTTCTAAGTTCACTACAAGCTCTTGCTTAGAACAATTATTCTTTTACATTTACTCGAACTACGCGCAAGGATTTGATTTCATTTTCTTAATGAATACGTAGGCAATCCTTCACAGGATATAACCCGTTATTTTTAAAATGTAAATAGAAGGACATTTGCATTTGCATTTGAAATTCTACAAGAATAATAAAAGAAAATAACAATGGTTTCTTAACTAATTAATGTTTTATTCATTTTGTTCCATAAATAATAATAATATGCCACATAATATAACATGCTGAAAAGTAAATGCTAGGCCAGGATTCTAAAAACCCCGCCGTTTATTACAAATAATAATAATAATAATAATAAATAATACTACGACTAAGGCTACTCTTCCATCTTTCCTTTGCCTTTGTCATTTTTGTCATACTTTTTGTCTCGACCACGGGCCGGGCGCTCTTATGCTATCTCGGACCTAATCACCAAAGGTCTCTCTCGTGGTCTAGCCTTGCCATTTTGGTCCACCACCATCTCTGCGGCAAGAGCGGTCTTCGGTTTCTTCTTCGGGTGAACGACTCGGAATCCGGCCTCTTCCTCCTCTTCAGTCAAGTATTTATGGTTCTCCTTTGCTACCTCACGAATCTTGTAGTTGTTGGAAAATGTGTCCTCAACAGTAGTGCGATCACATGATTTAATATCATAATTAAATCTCATAATAAGAATACGTAAGGGATGATTCATTTATATAGTCAACTGATCAACATTAATCGGTAACGATTGGCTTGCTAGAGTTTGACGTTACTGTCGTAGGACGGTGGTGGTCAGTTGATCCCTTAAGGTCACACCTAAAGGATGATGCCCTTACCTGTAAAGTTGATTAATTGTATGACGATACAAGTTAATGAATTCCTTAAAATTGAACAATTCATTTGTAAGAGAGACTATTGATATCTTATTGTAATGGGATTAAATAAGATTTATTTTAGTAATTGAAATACTTTATTACTAAAGTTGTTTATTGTTTGTGAAACAATTGAGAAAAGAATGAATGGTTGATTATAATTACAAGATGTTGTGAATTATAATTAAATGACCCATTTTATTTATGTGATCAAGTATCACTAGTCAATTTGTTGAATGTAATTTAATTAATTTATAAAATGATATTTATGTGATAAATATGCATTAAATTAATTAATAACATGTAACATACTACATGTGACATATTGTGTGACAAATGACAAATTGACAAAATAAAATGAAAGTCCATTTTATGAGGAGAAACCGGTTTTGGGTAGTATGAAATGGCTTTTGTTTGTTTGCATTTGTTCATAGTGTATGACATATGTGATGAGTACTCTAGCCTAGTCTTACACCTAATGTTTAGATAAGAACAAAAGGGAAAAGTGAAAAGACCATATATTGGTCCTCCTCCCCTCCCAAAACTGGTACACCTACTCCACATTAGAGGATTTTTGTTCTCTACTTATTCTCTTTATGCACATTCATTCAGTTACATGAAAAACTTTCTCATATTCATTTCTCTTTCACCAAAAACTTGAGAAATCTTGATTCAAATTGTTCAATGAGATTACTAATATTATTAGTGTAATATATGAGTATTAGTAATCAATTTTAAGGTAGACTACTAAACAAATATCTAGCAAATATTATTTAGTAGAGATAAGGGCTAATCTTGGGTGCAATCAAGAGGAGAATCTCTACATTGGGAGTTTTGGAGGATCATCCAACACATTAAGCTCAAGAACAAGTGAAGGAAGGTGACCTTACTTGTGCCCATATTTTCGAACCAACCATCAATGTAAGGGACATTGTTTTTCCTCATAAATCTCTTATTTTGTTATGCATGCACTAGATCCAAAGAACAAATAATTAAAATGTTAATTAGTTCAGTATTAGAGGAGTCAAATAAGAGGTATATAAATCTAACAAGTGGTATCAGAGCATAAGATGTTGCATGTATAAGCGGTTATTGTTTTTCCGAGTTAAAATGTTAACATATAAAACTAAAAATTTGAGTTTTATGAAGATAAAGCCTCAAAATTTTTTGCATGTTATATATTCTGGTCCTAAAATATTTTTAGGTCATTTTTATGATTTATGGAAATTTATTGCTCATTTTAATGATTTTTAGTGATTTTATTACATTTTTATGATTAAAATGAACTTTTATTCACTAAAATAAATTAACCTTCACTAATGGCTGCGGTATTTTAGTATGACCTCACATGAATATTTTATGTATTGCATGTAAAATATCATATTAATGTGATTAATATTTCATGATTTATGAATTTTTAGTGTAAAAATGGCATAAATGGAGTTTAAAATGACTAAAAATGGTTAAACTTACTCTCTAACCTTGAAAATTTTATACGACCTCACATACATATTTTAAAAGTTGTGTGTAAAATCTTGTATTAATTGGATTAATATTGCATGATTTATGATTTGTATGAGATAAAAATGGATTAAAAGAGGTAAAATGGTTAAAAATAGTTAAATTTCGAATTAGGCCATGAAAATTTAAGATGTTGTCACATGCATAATTTACAGAGTGCATGTAAATTTTGAGATTAAATGATCTCATTTAGCATGATTTATGAATTTTTAGTGTAAAAATGGCATAAATAGTGACTATTTTAGCATAAATTTCTAAAATGAATTGCATGGCATAAGAAAATTATTTTAGGTTTCATAATTATCCCACTAATCAGATCTAAGGTTGTAAAATTTATTGGATTAATTTTTGGATACTTTAGAAGTTTTATGAGATAAAACCGATAAAATGCAACTATATTTTCTCAAAATTAATTCGGAAATTTTAACCATGATTTTTGACATTATGAGTGTCATGGAAATATTCCAGAATGTTCAAAAATTTAAAATTCAAAATTTGAAATTATTGTAATTTAATTTAGATTTATTTCATATATATTATGATTTTAAGGTCAAATATGAGCATAAAAATTAAATCAAGTTGAATTATTGTCAAAAATTGAATGATGACTAATTTTTGAGTCATAAGAGTGTTAGGATAATTAACTTGAGCTTAGATGTGATTTAAGTGTTAATTTGTGAATTTAAGAAGTTATTATCACGCATTTCCATAAAACCGGGTTATATATATGATATAAGTTAAATAGGGCGATTTGGCACATAATTTGGCATGATAGGTACATATTATAATGCTGCATATTTCAATTGTTGAATGTCTCTTATTTATATAATTTTGAATTATGTAGTTTTATCTTAGTATGGCCTTAGTTTTAATCGATATTACCCGTAATGAAAGGGAATATTGATTCGGTTGTAATTTAATGTGATCTCGTATCACTTTTATTTTTACTAGTTTTTTCATTTTACAAATGTATAATAGGAATAGCTTTGTATTTTTATTATTATTTGTAGTTATGGAGTTTCTTCAAGACGGTGTCATTCGAAAAGGCGTTTCGATGAAGACGGTGTTCTTGGAAGGCGTGCCACTTGAAGATTCAAGGGACCAAAGGAGATGGTTTCCGAATACGTAATAGATTATTTGATTTTATATTTTAGGAGGCCATACTAGGAATTTATTATTATTGCTTAGCATTTATTTTAATATGTTGCATGCATTGCCAAATCGTCATAACAACACATGCATATCATATCGAGTCATCGACAATGTCAATTATAATTATCGTAGTTCATCGCTTTAGTTCACTTAAAATGTGATAGATAATAAATTGACAAGACCTCTCACTTATAATAATTGAGAATTAGCCTTGCCAAATAGTAGAAACCATGAGTCCCAATTTCATAAGGAAGTAGATTCGACTCACCGGGGCACTAAACTTGTTACGTTGGGTAAGTGGGTAATAAAATGTTATTACATCGAAATTTGGATTGAGCTCAACGGAAGTATTCGTGACCGTAGTCGCATGTGTTCCGGGCTAAAGATAAATATTAGAGTAATTTTTATCGACCGAGAGTTCTAGAAGTAGAATCGATTAAGAGGTCAATCCACCGAGTTATATTAATGAGGGATGACTCGGCTCACCGTACCCGAATTAATATGAATTTGGATCTCGGAATCATTTATAATAGTTGGGTAGAGGTCACTATATAAATGCAATACTTGTTTACAAGTATTATTAAAACGATAGATGCTAATTATTTCCTTCATTCCCATTTTTGTAGTTAATTATACGCAATGAATTCATCTAATACTCCTACTCCAATCACCGTTGATTCATGGCTCAAATCATTCGATGAAAAATGCTCCGAGTATGACAATGATGCGATAAGAGAATTACGCGTTGGCATTGGTCAGGATGGAAATCTTTGCTTCTTTACCACCTCCACACCACCCACTCCAATATTAATCCCCACCACTTTGGTAAGAAAATCTTGTGAAGAAAATCTTGCTAAACCCAAGGCTTCCTTGTTTGAAGAAACAAGGAGAAGAATTAAATTTAGTGGGAGTTCTAGCAAGAGTGTCCTTGCAACTGAAAGGACTATTGGTATTATTAAAGGGAAGGCAAAGATGGGTTAGAAACCCATACCTGATAATGAATTGGAAATTGATAGTGGGACTACCAAAACCAAGACCAAGAAGCGTGCCCAATCATATGAGGAATGTCATTATTGTAATGTCATGAGCCATTGGAAGCGAAATTGCCCCAAGTATTTGGGAGATATCAAAGTTGGACTTGTTACTCCAAGTGGGACTTGGAAATGTGGAAAAGCTAAACAAGAGTGATATAAATCTCCGACAAGGAAATGGAGCTAGGGTAGCCGCCACTTCAAGAGGGACTTGTCTACTTGTTTTAGCTAATAACTTTGAGTTGTAATCAACATAATGGTGATTATGTACCCATTTTATCTAAAACATTATTTCCATTTTTATGTTAGACATGAAAGGATATGTATTTTGTTGAAAATAGACATGGCTGTGAGCCATGTCACTTATCTTTATGATATACAAGTTTTAGACACTTCCAACTCAAGCAAAGATATCTTCATAATACAATTGAAAAGACTCAAAACTAGTAATCCAAATGATTTGTACATTTGCCTTTTTCAATTAGGTTACATAAATGAGAAACGCATTAAAGGCTGGTGTCGACTAGATTTAATGAACCATTTGATTTTCAATCATATGGAATATGCGAATCTTTTCTCCTTTGCAAAATGATTTGTACTTCCTTTAGTGGTAAACGGACACGAGCAAGTGATTTGTTGGGACTAATACATACCGATGTATGTGTTCTAATGAGTATCACCGCAAAGGGAATTTATGACTACTTCGTCACTTTTACCGATGGTTTAAGTAGATATGGGTATATTTACTAAATCAAATATTAAGTTAAGCATTTGAGAAATTTAAAGAATTTCTAAATGATGTAGAGAACCAATTGAACAAAGTACTAAAGCATTACGATCCGATCGTAGTGGCAAAGATCTAAGTAATGAATTTAATTTATTAAAATATGGATTATGACCTAGTGTCACTACCCATACGATCAAACTAATATGAGTCGGTTTGAGTTATTGAACTCAATTTTGGTAATTTTCAATCCAAAACGGACACGTAATTCTGAACGGATGGTCAACCAGGAGATACCTGAAATAGAGAGTCTATTTAACAAATCACATGGATCAGACACGCATATGACATGAATCAAGCTGCCATGATAGAGCTGGTCTTTTATGAGCTAATGCGTCAGTCTAGAGAAACTTCTAATACTCCACCATATGTATGTTTGTGACTCACAAAGCTATCTCTCAAAAAGATAGAAGTATTTATGAGAGATAGAGTGGGAGTAGATTGGATCGTCACAAAAATGTCTTATAGTTAATATGTTACTTTGTGAAAGTAATGAAATTATAATCTATAAAGATAAAGTGGGAGTATAGTTCAGTGGGAGTTTAGCTCATATGTCTGATCTTGTTGTTAAAATATTGCTTTGCGAAAGTAATGGTATTGTCCTAAATCGACTTTGTTACATATGAGCCATAGCATTACAATCCAAAGATTGTTACTCAAAGAGTAGATTTACTTTAAGGCGAGGGTCTCCTTAAAAGTAAATAGAGCTTTAGAGTACTCAAATGCATAGATTGACATGAAGATGTTGATCAAGATAAATTATGTTAGGAATCGCCGCATTTCATTTTAATGTATGGCAAATGATAATTAAAATTCGCTTTTCTAAAATGGGAATTTAGAAAAGGGATGTGTTTGGAACACAAAACCTTAGATGAAGATCTAAGAATCCTAATATCTTATGCGTAGCTTTCTTAAGTGATCCTAGAATGGTCTTAAGCAAGCATTAAAGGATTATACTTTTCGTTCATGTGATAATAGTGAATGGTTTCATTCACATGATTGAAGAATCATGATTATACATGAAGTTAAGTGGGAGCTAGAGCATTAAAGGATTATACTTTTTGTTCATGTGATAATAGTGAATGGTTTCGTTCACATTATTGAAGAATCATGATTATACATGAAGTTAAGTGGGAGCCAGAATCATTTTCCCATGTCTTATATTTTGATAACGTATTACTTATTGAGAATAATGTACCAATGCTCTCTTCTGTGAAAGAGTGATTGGGAGACTTGGAAAAGGGTGAAAAGTATTCTATATTTTTGAATCTATGAGAGAGAATATTGGTATAGAGTTGAGAGTCTTATGAGGATAAGATCTTTCGTATCTGTTTAACATCAACAAGGTCGAATAGGTTATTCATGTTGATGAAAGTGGAATTACTATGATGGAGTCATAGTCGTTCACTGGACCTATTAAGTTGTTGATCACATGAAATGAATTGCTAATGTTTCCGCCATTAGAATGATCATGTATGCCAACAGACGCACATGCCATGATGTGATATATGCCTAGGGCATAATAAGTCATTAACAAGATAATTCCCATGATTTGGCTTGTGAAAGCCTTAAAGAACATCTTTGAGATTCTTGAGAAGAATTAAGGATTTGTTCATATGTTTGGATGATAAACTAAGTTAGGTGTTGAAGGGTTGCACAAACTTTAGTTTCCAAACCCAAAGGGATTTGTAGAAATCCTAGGATGTCTTATTGGCTTAGGAGTAAGAGACTAGAAAAGTGTGTTAGTTTCACACATTGCAAATTCAACAAAAGGAATCTAAGTAAATTGTGATAAAATGGTCAACGTAGGGATTAAGGGTGAATCCCTCCACAAATGACTTTATCACAAGTTATGCGATAACAGTGGGAGCATCTTTCAAGTTAAAGAGTCCACGACTAGTAAGAAGACTAGACAAATACTTAGAGACAAATTCAAGTTATTGGAAATAACATTGAATAGAAGGAAATAGCAATTGATAAAGTTGGAATATATGGATATAAGGTATATCCACTTACCAAGCTTTTATTGCATATCGACTGGTGTAAAAGGTACACTAAAAATTATAAGATATGAAGTAGTAATAGTGTATTGACTATTCATATGTGATAATCGCATTTATCGTTTGGGTTTTATTAAACTCACCCGTTACCTTGTTATATCCAAATGGGTTGTAGAGACAAATTGAACCCCATTAAAGTGAACTGGATTGACATGGTATTCGCCCCTAGTTACTTATATGAAGTGACGTCTCGAAGTGACTAGAGTGTGATGCGATTGATGGCAAGTTCAAGTGCCATAGAGTCATATGGGATGACTAGTCGATCACATAGGCAGACTGTATGGGACACTCTGTCGGGCAGTGACCGCTTATAGAGTTCTGGTAATTCGTAAAGCCTGGTCATGGCAAGAGCTACTATAGTATTCTTATGAGTCAATTCTTTTGACTAGAGACTATTCGCCCAAGTTGGCACAAATTTCTGATTAGCTTTGATTTATGCTCTACGACTGTCATAAACGAGGTCAAATGGGTATATTTTGGGTTATGATGAACTGTGGCTGAACGAAGGGAGTAGTGCGATAGGAATTGTCCATCTCTTGTCAGGGTTGTTTGAAATCTCAAGGCCACTCGAGGAGTTGTGAACTGGAAATGCGTGGCCACGCACGGAAGGTATCTATGGTAGATAATTCCGGTCAGACAGTTACACTCCAGATCGAGGAAACCACTCAAGATATGATCAAGTGCAAGTACGACCTGCAAGACACCTTGAATTGAGTGGGAGATTGTAATAGGACCAAAAATTGGTGACGCACACTTGTCTCGGACAAGTGGGAGATTGTTGGAAAATGTGTCCTCAACAATAGTGCGATCACATGATTTAATATCGTAATTAAATCTCATAATAAGAATACGTAAGGGATGATTCATTTATATAGTCAACTGATCAATATTAATCGGTAATGATTGGCTTGCTAGAGTTTGACGTTACTGTCGTAGGACGGTGGTGATCAGTTGATCCCTTAAGGTCACACCTAAAGAATGATGCCCTTATCTGTAAAGTTGATTAATTGTATGACTATACTGTTTGAAATCTATATCTAATTATACTCAACATATTCATATATGTTACAAATAATTTAGTCATAAAATTAATTAGATCTTATGCATGCAAACATAAGTAAATATAGAGAAGAAATCATCATTCTTACATTGGAAATTTCGGATTATTGGGCACAAATGAGTTCTCCTACTCACTTGTTCTTGAGCTCTCTAGAATCTCTCCCAAGGAATTATACACAAAGTAAACCCTTAAAAGATTAATATTATTAATACTAGAACAATATTAATCTAAATAAAATTGACCCAAAATATGGAATTTGGTCTCTTATTTTCGGTTAAGAGAAGGGAGAAGAGAATGTAATTTTTATCTCTCTAAAACTCTATATTTAGATGATGTTAGAATGAATAATACACTAATCTTTTGATGTAGTGTATTAGGTAAATAATAGAGATAACCCCTTTGGTCTTTTCTTCAAGGAAAACCGGGTAGGGGAGGGTAAAAGGGGCCAATGCATGAACAAGGTGTTCTTCACAAGAGTAACTAGGTATGCATGGCTAGTAATTAGGTAAAATGATTATGTTTTCCACTTAATTAATCAACACAATATTTATCCTAATACACCCTTATTTCGGTCCATTTAAGATAAAATGGATTCCATTTTATCTTTGTCAATTTGTCACATGTCACAAGTCATGTAAAATTGTTATGCATTTTTAACATATTAAAAATCAACGCATTAATAAAAATACGTCATGTACAAAATCGACTTAGTAATTCATAATTACTTGTACCAAAATAATTTACCAATTATAAATCACAACATCTTGTATTTATTATAAATTATTCATTCAAATGCAATTGTTTCCTTAAACAATAATTTCATCTAAGTAATAAAACAATTCGATCACTTAGACCGTATCTTATTTAATCAAATGATAATGAGATACGTAAATATTACTTCCAAAACCGTGCGTCAATTTTAAGTAATTTAATTAACCTGTATCGTCATACGATCAATTAAATAATCAATTAAGAGTGTTACCTTTTAGGTATGACCTAAGGGGATCAACTGATCACCACCGTCGCACGACAGTAATGTCAAACTCTAGTCAGCCAATCATTACCGATAAGTGTGGACCAGTTGACAGTAAAATATTACTTCCCAATTGTATTCTTAAAATGAGACTTAAACATGTGATCATCATGATCGACAGTTGTGATCGCATTATTGCCGGAGGACACATATTCCAACAATCTCCCACTTGTCCTCGACAAGTGTGCGTCACCAATTCTCTTGTCCTATTACTATCTGCCACTCAATGCAAGGTGTCTTTCAGGTCGTACTTGCAAGTGATCATATCGAGAGTGGTTTCCTCGATATGGAGAATAACTGATTGACCGGATTTATCTACCATAGATATCTTCCGAGCGTGGCCACGCATTTCCAGTTCATTACTCCTCGAGTGGCCCTGAGATATTGTTATAACACTGATTAGGGGTGGACAATTCCTATCGCACTTATTCCCTTCGGCTAGCCACATCCATCATAACCCAAAATATGCCCATTTGACCCCATTTATGAAGGTCGTAGTAACACAAATCAAAGTTAATCTGAAACTGTGCCATCTTAGGCGAACAGTCTTTAGTCAAAAGAATCGACTCATTAGAATACTATAGTAGCTCTCGCCACGACCAGGCTATATAAATTTGCCAGAACTCTATAAGCGGTCATAAGGCCCGACAAGGTGTTCCTAACAGTCTGCCTATGTGATCGACTAGTCATCACACATGACTCCATGGCACTTGAACTTGCCATCAATCGCATCACACTCTAGTCACTTCGAGACGTCACCTCATACAAGTGACTATGGGCGAATACTATGTTAATCCGTGTTCACTTTAACGGGGTTCAATTGTCTCTACAACCCGTTTGGATGTAACAAAGTATAAGGTGAGTTAATAATAACTCAAACGACAAATGTCGACATCACATTCGGGTAGTCAATACCATATTACAACCTTGTGATGCATATCGTAAGTGTTAAACACTAGTCGATTGCAATAGAAGTTTAACATACCATGTGTCCATTTGTTCAAACTTCTTTTATCGCATTTTCCTTTCATTCATGTTATCTCTCATAGCATGAAGCTTACTAAGTACACATATAGGTTCCCAACCTTGGTTTGGGTTCTTTATCTTGAAAGACCTTTCTTGTTGTTTATCTCACAACCAACAAACTTGTGGTGGATGATATAACTTGCACTGATCAAGTGTTCCATCAACTCACCATGCACTAGGTATACGTTTTGTAGGGTCTTGCAACAATTGTCAAGATGATTAGCCAAGCACTTCTCATAAGTCCTAGCATATTAGAAAAAATTAGTTTTGAGTAACTTCTTACTTTAACTAAGTATCTTTCCAAACTTCTTATTTCTCCCTTTTGGTTGAATAGCTTAGGAATTTCATAAATCCTTACGTGTGTTCGAACTTCAATATGTGCAACCTCTTGTCACATAACAGAGTGTTCTGTCCAACACTGGAATCGCTCATTAGTTCTCCTCGAGAATTCATGACGATTCATCTATGGCTTGCCAATGATTCATCATGCTCTTATGCATATGATTCATTATTGGACATGTGCATGATTATTCTAATGGCGGAAACATTAGTAATTAATAATCATGTGATCAACCATTCTCAGGTTCAATGAACGATCCTGACTGCTAATGGCAATTCCATTTTCATTGAAATGAATAACCTACGTTTCTCGTTGATTTGATGTGTATATCTCAATACCTATCCAACATCTCATGATGTGATTGGGTTTATCATAGTCCATTTTCATCCAGAATTGAAAACTCAAACATATCTTTGTGAAAGATAGTATAAGCTCGTCATTCTCAATGAGTAATGAGTTATAAATTTTTACAAGTTGATTGCTCCAACTAAATTCCATGTCTTCACATGATAATTTCCAACTCCCACTTAATTCCACATGTTTCACAATTGACCACTCAATCGAAACATTTCAAGAATTGAAATATATTTTGCTTTGCCAAGTTATTAAGATAAAACCATATATGTTCCCAGCATATCCTTTCAAAATACCTATTTTGAAATGATTTCAGTCTTAAACTTATGGAAAGAGATTTTAATCTCTAACTCATTCATTTTAATAATGATCCATAGCAATATCATTATTTAAATGCGAATTTCATTTAATACACGTCCTTCTCAAAATACCCTTTTCGGAAGGAGGTTTAACCATTTCATTTTCATAATGAGGTTAAGTAATGACACTAGCGTGGTTAACTATTAATTTAGTTTTTGTAGATATCGGCATATCTTTCTTTGCAACTTTTAGTCATAAATCACATTTACTTTCGAGGATGCAACTTTGTTTCATTTAGGCTCTTAAGTAAATATCAATATTGAAACTATTGGTCAAAAGTCATTCATAAACTAGCCAAATCTCTTGATAAGTCTTTTCATTAGTCATTTTCTTCCAAAACTTTCTTTTGGTCTCCTCGTGTAGTTATCTTGAGAACATATTCTTTTGATTACTTCACTTGGTCCCTTTTGTCATGTAAATTTCATCTATTCGAGACCATAGATCTCATCTATTCGTGTACACTATCTATATAGGTATACAAATCATTCTTTCTTTCGTAGATCTCATTTACTCAAGTATACAAATTTGCTTTGTGTTCTTTGTGTCTACATTTTTCTCCCACTCTATCTTTAGAATAAATACACTAGAGATTCAAAGATAGCTTATGAGACACAAATAATGATTTTGAAGTTTAAGGAGGACTATCTCATAAATTGACTAATAGTTTTAGATTTGATAGGTGTACTTGGTGATTGACATTCCTTTAAGAGACTTCATCAACTCAATATCACTTTATAATTGATCATACACAAGCCTTGAGCTTGTGGACATATAATGAATCCCATCATTATAGTTGTGTATTAGATCACTTTAAGTGGATAATCATATGTTTCTATGTGCAAGCATATAAAGACGAATTTTTAGAACAAAGGAAAAAATACGATAAAACGGGTGACTTGGGTTGCAAACCAAGCCACCATAATCCAAAATACAACAATTGTTTAGAAAGGATAAAACATTTCCATGTCGAACACGGAAATCAAAATAGTTCTAAAAATCCGAAACATAAATTAAAATAAGACAATAAAAAGCCAAGCTTCATGGAAGCTACTACTAGCTTCTTGATGATTTCTCAAGCTTGCTTTTCCTTTCCCTTGTCCTTGCTTGGTGGAGGCCCTATTTACAATAAAAAGGGGATACATTATTACAACTTTGTATCACAATACCATAGTTGAATTAGAAACATAAAAGAAAGGATAGTCATTTACCTACTGGAGTGATCTTTCTAGCTTTGATGTCACCAAGATACTTGGAGCAATTCCTCTTCAAATATCCAACACCATTACAATAATGGCATTTGTCAAGAGGACCCTTCTTGGTTTTGGAAGTGCTAGCTTCAAAAGTCTTAGCCTTGGTGAAACTGGGAGCTTGTTTCTTACCCTTCTTCCCATTCTTCTTGAACTTTCCCTTGCTTGGTGCTTATGTTAAGCACATCCTTAGGTGGGTTAACATTTAACCCCATGTCTCTTTCGGCTTGCACAAGTAACTTGTGCAACTATTCAAGAGACACGTCCTTATCTTGCATGTTAAAATTCACCCGGAATTGAACATACGCTTTGACTTTGGATAAGGAGTGTAGAATCCTATCTACAATGAGCTCTTTGGGGATTTCAACCTTTTGAATCTTCAAAGTCTCGACTAGCTCCATCAATTTGAGCACGTGAGGGCTAACCTTTTGGCCCTCCTTAAAGTCGAGATCAAAGAATGCCGTGGCCGCCTCATATTGGACGATCCGCGGAGTTTGTGAAAACATTGTCACAAGCTTGGAATAGATTTTATTAGCGGTGCCCATTTTAAAGGCTCTCCTTTGGAGATCCGCCTCCATCGCAAAAATCAACACATTTTTCATTGCGGCGGACTCTTTGTGGTAAGCCTCATATGCTTCCCTAGTGGCGGCACTCGACCTAGCATTACGTTCGGGTGGAGAGGCCTCGGTAAGGTAACGAAGCTTGTCGTCACCTTGGGCGGCTAATTTGAGATGGGCATCCCAATCGGAGAAATTTGACCCATTCTTTTCAAGTTTACAACGATCCATGAAGGATCGGAGCCATGAAGCATTAGTGCGAGGTGTGGCGTTGGTGTTTGGAGCGGCCATTGTTATGAGAAATAAAAGTGGTCTACAAAACAAAAATAGAAGGAATAAAACATATGTCGTTTTCAAAATAATAATAACACTCGTAAAAATTTAATTTAAACAAGTTTTATGGCATTTATATAGTGACCTCTACCCAACTATAATAAATGATTCTAAGATCCAAATTCATATTAACTTGGGCACGGTAGGGCCGATTCATCCCTTATCAATATAACTCGGTGGATTAACGCTTTAATCGATTCTACTTTTAGAACTCTTGGTCGATAAAATTACATTAATTATTATCTTTACCACGGAACACATGCGACTACGGTCACGAATACTTCCGTTGAGTTCAATCCAAATTTCGAATAAATGTGTCCATGATCCAAATCCACATCAACTTGGGCACGGTAGGGCCGATTCATCCCTTATCAACATGAATTCGGTGGATAGACATTTATCACCCACTTTCCCTGCGTAACAAGGTTTGTACCCCAGTAGGGCCGAGCGCACTCCCTCACGAAATAGGTTTTCATGGTTTCTACTTTTTGGTAAGGCTAAGTCTCAATTGTTTATTTTAGCGAGAGGTCATGTCAATTTATTATCTATCACGTTTTAAGTGAACTAAAGTGGTGAACTACGATAATTATAATTGACACGGTCGATATACTCGATTAAATGATAATGCATGTTTTAGTTATGGCGATTTAGCGATGCATGCAACATATAAATAAAACGCAAAGCATAAAATATAAATCCTAGTATGGCCTTCGTAAAATAGTAAATCTAATAAACTATTACAAATTCGGAAACCAACTCCATTGGTCCCTTGAACATCGGTTTTGGCACGCATCTCGAGGTAACACCGTCTTTAATGGATCGCCTTCTTGGGTGGCACCGTCTTCAAGGATCTCCGGAATAAATAAATTACATAACAAATTACATAATTTCCTATTATACATTTGTAATTAAAATAAAAATAAATCTATTAAATTACAAAACGGTGATACGAGATCACAATAAATTACAACCGAATCGATATTCCCATACATTTCGGGCAATACCAATTAAAAACTAAGGCCATACTAAGTAAAATTACATAATTAAAAAATTACATAAAATAAAAATTATGACAATCATAAATAAAATGCAGCATTATAATATGTATAAACATGCCCAATTTTATGCTAAATCGCCTTTAAGGAGCCAATATCGTATATTAATTAATTTTTACGGATTTGCGTGATTCAACCTTTTAAAATCACAATAAATTACATAAAATCATATTTATGTATTAGTTAATTACCCTAACCATCTTAGAACTCAAAATTAGTCTCCACTAACATATTGACTATAATTAACTTATATTTCTTAATATTGTTCATAAAAGGACTCAAAATTACAATAAAAGCCATAAACTTCAAATAAATCATAAAAATTTCAAATAAATTCAAAATTTGAAATTTAAACTCATGAACATTCTGGAAAAATACCATGACACTCATAATATTCAAAAACTTAGGTTAAAAATTTCGAAATTTATCGAGAAAAACTATGTTGCGGTTTATCGGATTTATCAATTAAAACCATAAAAATATGAGAAAAATTATTTTTATCAACTTTTCAATTTTAGATCTGAAATAGGTGATAAAATGCAACATGTGACGTTTTTCCTTAGTCATGAAGTATGTTTTAGCAATTTTTACTAATTAAAGTCACTATTTATGTTATTTTTCATCAAAAATTCATAAATCATGTATAAAGACTTCATTATATCCAATTATTTTACACACATCTTGTAAAATTGCATGTGACAACATACTAAAATTTTATGACCAGATTCTAAATATAACTCATATTAACCTATTTTTCCATTTAAATTCGATTTTATCTTGAAAATTCCATATTTCGAGTATAATAACTCATACAATTATGAAACATTACATGTCATCATAAGATAATATATGTGAAAACATATCCAAAAACCACTGGAAAAATCAAAGTTTAGCTAATTTTAGTCAAAAAATGACATTTTTATCATAAAATCACATTTTAATGCCATTATTATATAAAATGAACAATAAAAAACCATAAATTAACCAAAATATCCTAAATACATTTTAGGACCAGAAACTTTAGCATGCATAATGAATTTCGTGATATATCATAATAAACACAAATTTGTAAGTTTTATTTGTTAATCGTATAACTCGGAAAAACTATAACCGATTTGCATGCAAACAACCTAAGGCTCATGATACCGCTTATTTGAAATTTATATCTCATTATACTCAATATATTCATATATGTTACAAATAATTTAGTCATAAAATTAATTAGATCATATGCATGCAAACACAAGTAAATATAGAGAAGAAATCATCATTCTTACATTAGAAATTTCGGATTACTGGGCAAGAATGAGTTCTCCTACTCAATTGTTCTTGAGTTCTCCTAAA
Organism: Silene latifolia; assembly: GCF_048544455.1. Taxonomy (NCBI): domain Eukaryota; kingdom Viridiplantae; phylum Streptophyta; class Magnoliopsida; order Caryophyllales; family Caryophyllaceae; genus Silene; species Silene latifolia. The sequence goes on from NC_133526.1 coordinate 145,839,274, forward strand.
ATGGATGAACAAAGATTCAAGAGTAGAATCTCTCCCAAGGAATTATACCCAAAGTAACCTCTTAAAAGATTAATATTATTAATACTAGAACAATATTAATCTAAATAAAATTGACCCAAAATATGGAATTTGGTCTCTTATTTTCGGTTAAGAGAAGGGAGAAGAGGAAGTAATTTTTATCTCTCTAAAACTCTATATTTAGATGATGTTAGAATGAATAATACACTAATCTTTTGATGTAGTGTATTAGGTAAATAATAGAGAAAACCCCTTTGGCCTTTTCTTCAAGGAAAACCGGGTAGGGGAGGGTAAAAGGGGCCAATGCATGAGCAAGGTGTTCTTCACAAGAGTAACTAGGTATGCATGGCTAGTAATTAGGTAAAATGATTATGTTTTCCACTTTAATTAATCAACACAATATTTATCCTAATACACCCTCTATTTCGGTCCATTTAAGATAAAATGGATTCCATTTTATCTTTGTCAATTTGTCACATGTCACAAGTCATGTAAAATTGTTATGCATTTTTAACATATTAAAAATCAACGCATTAATAAAAATACGTCATGTACAAAATCGACTTAGTAATTCATAATTACTTGTACCAAAATAATTTACCAATTATAAATCACAACATCTTGTATTTATAATAAATTATTCATTCAAATGCAATTGTTTCCTTAAACAATAATTTCATCTAAGTAATAAAACAATTCGATCACTTAGACAGTATCTTATTTAATCAAATTATAATGAGATACGTAAATATTACTTCTAAAACCGTCCGTCAACTTTAAGTAATTTAATTAACCTGTATCGTCCTACGATCAATTAAATAATCAATTAAGAGTGTTACCCTTTAGGTATGACCTAAGGGGATCAACTGATCACCACCGTCGCACGACAGTAATGTCAAACTCTAGTCAGCCAATCATTACCGATAAGTGTGGACCAGTTGACAGTAAAATATTACTTCCCAATTGTATTCTTAAAATGAGACTTAAACATGTGATCATCATGATCGACAGTTGTGATCGCATTATTGTCGGAGGACACATATTCCAACAGATACAAGTTAATCAATTCGTTAAAAGTGAACAATTCATTTGTGAGAGAGAATATTGATATCTTATTGTAATGGGATTAAATAAGATTTATTTTAGTAATTAAAATACTTTATTACTAAAATTGTTTATTGTTTGTGAAACAATTGAGAAATGAATGAATGGTTGATTATAATTACAAGATGTTGTGAATTATAATTAAATGACCCATTTTATTTATGTGATCAAGTATCACTAATCAATTTGTTGAATGTAATTTAATTAATTTATAAAATGATATTTATGTGATAAATATGCATTAAATTAATTAATAACATGTAACATACTACATGTGACATATTGTGTGAAAAATGACAAATTGACAAAATAAAATGGAAGTCCATTTTATGAGGAGAAACCGGTTTTGGGTAGTATGAAATGGCTTTTGTTTGTTTGCATTTGTTCATAGTGTATGACATATGTGATGCATACTCTAGCCTAGTCTTACACCTAATGTTTAGATAAGAACAAAAGGGAAAAGTGAAAAGACCATATATTGGTCCTCCTCCCCTCCCAAAACCGGTACACCTCCTCCACATTAGAGGATTTTTGTTCTCTACTTATTCTCTTTATGCACATTCATTCATTTACATGAAAAACTTTCTCATATTCATTTCTCTTTCACCAAAAACTTGAGAAATCTTGATTCAAATTGTTCAATGAGATTACTAATATTATTAGTGTAATATATGAGTATTAGTAATCAATTTTAAGGTAGACTACTAGACAAATATCTAGCAAATATTATTTAGTAGAGATAAGGGCTAATCTTGGGTGCAATCAAGAGGAGAATCTCTACATTGGGATTTTTGGAGGATCATCCAACACATTAAGCTCAAGAACAAGTGAAGGAAGGTGACCTTACTTGTGCCCATATTTTCGAACCAACCATCAATGTAAGGGACATTGTTTTTCCTCATAAATCTCTTATTTTGTTTTGCATGCACTAGATCTAAAGAACAAATAATTAAAATGTTAATTAGTTCACTATTAGAGGAGTCTAATAAGAGGTATATAAACATAACAGTAGTCAACAGGCTCGTGCTTCCTCAGTCTCTCACGCTCTTCAGGAGTAGCAGCCTTCCTCCATTGTAAATATGAATCAGATACCCATAAGGAGCCAACAGGAGAAAGTATGAACCACATGTTCCACTGAGCCCACTTGAGGGCCCACTCTCGACGACTCTCTATAGTATGTGCTAATGCAGTCCGAGGAACAGTGTCAAGCTTTGGGATCTTCTGCTTAAGACCCACTTGGCTCATCAATCTCTCCGGGAAGATGCAGACCATGAACTCCAAGCCCGGGATGCGAACTGACCGAGTAGGATCTAAAGATGAAACTCCGGTGACTGACCTGAGATGCCACCATGGCACAATCCATCGGATCAAGGGACCTCCTTCATTCTTCAACTTGTTCTCCCAATAGTTGCAAACCCGAGTGAAGTCCACCATGTAGAGCCTGGTTCTCATGGCAATTGAACGAGCATGGTATCCTGGCACATTAACTGGGGGCTCGATCAACCGCAGACGCTCCATAAGACAAACCTACAAAGGATGACGGGAACTAATGCCCATAAAGCCAACCGAAAAAAAAACAACGAAAAAAAAGAAAGAGAAACCGGGTTCTTACCTGCAAGATAATAGGACTTCCCAGATAAGGAAGCTCGCGGTTGGCTTTTCTGCTGTCCAACCTCAGAATGATCTCTCCTAAACAAAGGCATGCTAGGCTCTTGCGCAACTCTATTTGTTCCACTATGCTCAAGAAACGAGGATCCCCTCTCATCTCTTTGTCAACATGCCCTTGAAGGACATAACAATGAAGTAGACAAAACCCGAACGCCCTGCGTCTCGCAACATAAGAAATAGAAGGGTCTTCCCTGTTTATGAATCGGTCAATGAAGTCAAGCATACGGACTCCTTTTGAGGTCACAAGACCATCGACCTCAACCTTAGTCAGTCCCAACAAGTCTCTAAATTTGCCATTATACCCTTGAGAGCTAAAAGGTACAGCGGGTGCATTCTCCGGATCCCATCCTCCAATAGCAGCTATCTCCTCCGGGAAAGGACAAATATCGCCTCCAAGAAAGGCGAAAACATGAAAATTTGGGTCCCAATAGTCGAGACAGGCATCCAAGAATGGCTTCACAATTTACACCAATTTGAGACTCAAAATTGATCCCAAATTAAATGCATCCATGTCATATTTCTCCACACTTGTGAACTTATTTGTCCACTCCTTGAGACGGTTTTCGAAGGCATCCATAGTTTTGATTTTTTTAGAATATATGGGAGTTTTTAGAAGAAAGATGGAGGAATTATGAGAATAAAAGCTTCCCCGACGTCTCTATTTATACTAAAAGTTGTTTACTAATTTCCGTCAGGCCTGACCAGCTGGGGAAGTGGCGCAGCACCTGCTGCGCCTCTTGGAAGAGTCGTAGCTCTTGCTGCTCCTCTTCCCCAGGCTAATTTCTGTGATTTTCAGCCTTGGATCTCTCCAAAATTATTTTGGCTATAATTTCCTATTCCTATAGGTTATTATTTTGGTAATTCCGTCTAATTACCAAATTTCATGTTTCTTAAATTTCCGAGCACGCTTTTCGAGATAAAATTGACATTCTCGCCAAACGAGCACACTTACCCGTCTCATTTCATTTTCTTTTTTTAGAGGAATCATTTCACTCCTCATTTAACATTTTATTTCAAACTTATACATTTCTTTTTACGTTTTTTTTAGGGGGTATCCCTCCCTACCGTCCAGTCATTTTTTCCCATTTTTGGCATTTTTTGTCACTTTCGCTCATTTCTGGGCTTTTTTTTCATTTTGCGTTAATTCAAGCCATGTGTGTATTATATGTCACGCGTGTAAATTCTGTGTAAATTCCGGCAGCATGACGGCGTAAAACTGTCATCTACCAAACCTGTTTTTAACCTAACCTGCAGGAACAACACACAACCCAGCAGCAAAGGCACTCAGGCCGCCATATGTATAACTAAAACACAACAAGTATAATCAGCTGGGGGCTCTCGCCCGAAACAAGGTCGGAAAGTACAAAACGAGGTCCAAAATATACAAGTATATACAAGACAACCAACAACAAAAGAAGCAAGCAAAGATAGCTACTCCTAGTCGCCACTCAGCTTAGCTACTGTCGCCTTGAGAGCAGGGATCTCAGCGTCCCTAACCTCCACCTCCCTCAATAGGCGAGCTGTCTCCTCCTGGGACTGCGCTAGCTTCCGCTCCAGGTCTCGCTCCTCTGCAAGTGATAAAGAAATGCCTCCTTTCAATCATTCCATTCAACCATTTTAAACAAATGCGAAAAATTGCAACGAAATTCAGATCACAAGAATGAGAGGTTCATAGATGTCGTCCTCGACCACCTGCAAGTGCCTCGATTGCCGTGGCCCGTAGCCGGATGGCCACCCTCCACAGCGCCACATGCTGAGATGGCGCCACCTGCAGTTCAATAAACAAAAGATTTTCAATAAAATGAACAAGTGTATTCTTATACAATAGCAGAGGTAAACCGAATCCGGGGCTTACCCTCCTAACCAAATGCTGCCACTCCTCCAGGCCAACATCTCTCACCTCCTCGCCGAAGTCACGGAGCTCGGAGATCATCGTCATCCCCGCCGCGTCTGTGTACTCAAGGGTCTTTGGGTACGCTGGAGGCTCAACGCCCGCCACCTCGATCTCCTGCAAAATTTTAATGAATTCTTTATTCGACGATCATTCGTCAGTTTGCCAAGTCAATTCAAAAGGAAGGAAAAATACTTACAACGATCGGCCAATACGCCAGTCTCCGGCGGACAAACAAGGAGTACTCCTCACCAGGCAGGAGAAGAGCGTCAGCGCCAATGCCCGCCAAGTCAGCCTCCTTCTCAGCATCAGAAGGCTCCCTAAACATCGTCCGTGGAGGGTCGGCGGGAACCGTGAAAGTGTCACGAGAGCACTGACGAGTCAAACACTCGCCCAGGTACCACACTGGTCCCATAAACATCCTCAGCAGCAACCGGCTCGAGCTCCTAGGTCGAAAGACCTCAGCCACGAAGGCCGGAGCGCCAAGGTAGTCCACCCAAGGTTTGGGCACCCACTAAAACGGGCAAACAAAGGGTCATTCCTATGATCTGCTCTAAACGAAGGGGTCATTCTTATGATCATTTCTAAAAGCAATAAAACGAATAAAAGGAACAGTTATTGAAGATACTTACGTCACTCAACTTTAGGGCATTCACACCCCATCGACAAACATCGTAAGAAGAACGCCGGCTCTTCCTATGCCATACCACCTAGTCCCTCGCAACTGGGTACGCACTCGGCTCAGGCTCCGTCCTCATGGGCGCGAAGCCCGGAAAGTAGGAGTACACCCACGCCTGCAAAGCAAGACAATCGATGATGATCTTTTATGATTTGATGGGAATATGAGAAATATATGAAGAAGTAATGATCTTTCATAATGCAAAACAAAGGTTCATACCTCCAGTAGCAGCCCAGGACCAACCGTGGCAGGAGAAGTCCCCTTTTCCAGCACCTCAGGACGAACCATGGCCCTCATATAGCGAGTGAGGACCACAAAACTAAGAGTAACCCAGTCCTAATGACCTAGGTCACTCAAGTCAGCAAGGAACGGAAGAAGCTTCGTCAACAGCCTCTCCCCATTGTCTCCAAGGTAAAACGAAGACAAGAACCACCAGAGCCACAGACGAGCCCTCTACTCCGCAGTACAAGTAGGAGGAGCCACCCTCCTCCCATCCATCGTCACCAACGCCGGGGTCCTACCCGCAAAGTAGTCCCTGACATAAGTACTCGATACTAACCCGGGAACATTGGCAGCACCCTCTGCTAGGTTCCAGCCGATCAGCCTCCTGGCCTTAGCCGAGTCCACCCTCATGGCCGTCGACGGCCACACCACAGCCTCCTCACCACACGACAGACAAGAAATCATGCCGTAGTCCTCCAAAGTGACCCCGACCTCCCCAAAAGGCATGTGAAAGGTCAAGGTCGTGTCCCAGTACCGATCGAGGAAGGCCCGAATCAGGCAAAGGTTAACCCGAAGCTTCCTTTCCTTGATCGCCCTCCACGCTCCCACCAAGGCTCCGAAGGCTCCCAGCTTGATGATGGCCTTCTCCTCCTCCGTCAACTTCCCATAGGCCTCCATCATCGTCGTGTAACTAGAGAAGGACCTCAAGTTCCCGACCTCCTGTATCCATTCAAGAAAATGCTATCTTTAGCACAAAGCAAATGAGAAATGGAATTACAAGTGAATAAAGGAGGAAATTAGTAAAGAGATGACAAGTCTGAAGTCTACCAAACTCCTCGCTGTCCTATAAGACCGGTGGCTCTCCGCTGCCCAAATGAGATGTCGACCATCCCATTTCTTCGCCCACTCAGGTGCTCCCGCTAGCTAGCGACCACCTCGTCCGACGTTGGCCCACCTCGGGACCTCCTCGACAACCTCCTCGAAAACCTCCTCGAACACCTCCTCAAGAGTACGAGAAATGTCAAAGTTAAAGTCAACGTCCATGGGAGCCCTCCCCGACGAACAAGGAACGTCACCTGCAAGATCGAAGTAAATTAGGGTGCGTCAAGTGACGACAAGCCTCGATGAAGGTGGTTTCAAGCCTTTTTGAGCCCTGAAGGGGGCGTTATATCGCCATCTTTGGCCATTTCTTTCGAAACCCGACCATTCATATGGGTAAACTGGGTCAAGTCTAGTCTAAGTCTAAGCCTAGTCATGGGTTTGAGTCGGAAATTCGGCAGTATTTCGCTATAATGGCGATTATGCCTTAGAAAAGTGTCTTGAAAAAGCTGTCACGAATCAAAAATCTGACATGGTAGGAAGTTTACCTATTACACAAGGATTCCAAAAATCAAATTTCATCAAAAATGGGCAATCCTAAGGCCATTTTCGAAGCGGTTTTCAAAACAGCTGAGAAACTGTCTCAATTTCACTCAAATGCTCAATGCTTGACGAAAGTTCAAAACAAATGCATGGTTATGTTCCTAATATCGCCAATTATCCATTTCTAATGTCTATTTTACAAGGCAAATTTATTTGGGGGAAAAGCCCCAAATTTTCAAAATAAATGGGTTGAAAACCCTAATTTTTTCGATCGAAAATCAAGCAAATACGAATGTTAAAGCAAGAACGAGACACATACCTCAATTAGTCATGATTAATGGAAGGATTTGATCAAATTTTGACGGATTTTTGTTTGAATTTGAGAGAGTTTAAGAAGAAAATGTGTTTTGTTATTATGAACAAAACACAAATTCTGTCGAGTTTTTACTCAGACAGGGACGAGCTCAGGAAAGGACGCAGCATCTGCTGCGCCTCTTCCAAGAGTCGCAGCTCTTGCTGCGCCTCTTCCCCAGTTTCCCTCCAGTTTAATTTTCAAAAGTTCGTTATAAGTTCGTTTTTTGTGGGCCCATCTTTGGTGCGCCTCTTCTCCAACACCATATATCATATATTTGGTCCATTTGATATTTATTCTTTGTCCGAACCCATATTTCGAGCAGACTGTGAACTGTCGCAGTATTCTATTTTCGAGCAGACTGTGAACTGTCGCAATATTTTATCTTCGAGCAGACTGTGAGCTGTCGCAGTATTCCACCAAGACTTCGCTTGCAACAACGAGCGGATTTCGCCTTTTCGTCCACTGAGAGTCCATGACGGCCGATTGTACTTCTCAAGACACAGAGTGTTTTTGGAAGCAGACACCGGAAATGATCTAATCAAAGAAAAGAATCATCAATATATTCCCCGACAAGAGTTCGCTTGAGACCGACGCAAGCAGATTTCCCCAGCAGTTTCTACCGACGTCCTGCTGCCCTCAATATTTTGTTTTATTTCCCCTTGGAGTTCGGTAAAGGAATCGATCGTTCTCCGGATGTTCTCATACCAACCTTGGGTTCCCAACCTACATATGCTCCCACACCTAGCCTTCATCTATAGGATCCTAATCCCTTTGTGATCGCATTTTTTGGGGTTCATACGCCCAAACCACGGTTACCCTTAGGCCGCCTTCCCGTCGATGTTTTTCTTTTAGGGCCCCACACCCTAGCACATTCCTTATATATCTTTTAGGTCCTAACCTTAGCTCCTACGCCTTAGCTTAGCTCCTACGCAACTCCAGAAATATTTCGAGAAAGAAGTCTCAAGTATTGTCTCTTCTTATGGTTGGCGAGCTTCCTTACGTAGTCTAATGGACTTTAAACGACCCTTCCCGATAGTCAACGGACTCTAAAATGTTCCCGGCGACAGGTCCTTTCTTCAGACTCTTGAGCTGCCTCGCTTCGCCATAGTCGTCAGGTTGTAATCATCGATTGACCTGATGGCTATACTTTGACTTTCGCCTTGTCCAAGCCTCAATCAAAGTGGGGGCTCTGTAGATACCTCATTTATGCACCTCCCGCCAAACACCCGGTGATGATTGGGCCGCATGTTTGGTACGCGGAACGATTTATGACAGTTCATAAGTTTATCGTCAAGTGATAGCTCAAAAACTTGTGTCTACTCCTTGGTTGTCATCTACGCGCCGATACGGTCATTTTGACAGTAAGTAGAGTTCATTTGGAGTCCGGGTCAAAAACCGCTTCATTTTCTAATAAACCGTTTTAAAATGCCGAGTCGGAATGTTCTAGAATGTTCTAGATATTTATTTTATAAAGTCAATTTTTTTTATCTTTTGGTAAAATATATCCCGAAATTTTATGATAAAGAATAAGGAAGTTGAGATCTACCGCAATTCCATAAAAGAAACGCGGAAATCTTTCTTCCGCAGAAGGAAACCTCCGGGGAAAGGATGCAGCACCTGCTGTGCCTCTTCCAAGAGTCGCAGCAGCTGTTGCGCCTCTTCCCCAGCCCTTTTCTGCATATTTTAAGATCTTTTCCAGATTTGTTTCCACGGTTTTAGTCATTCCATAATTCCTCCGTGTGATTATTATAAATAGAAGCCTTCGGCTTCACATATTTCTCACGCGAGTGTCCGCCCTTCTCTTCTCCCTTTGCATTCTAAAACCGTGCTCTAAACTTATTAACGTCTACGTGCTTGATCAATCGACCACGTAAGCTCGGATCCTTCTGAGTACCAGTCACATTGCTTGACCGACCAATTTGACAAACTAGACTTCAATCAATCAATCAATTTAATCTAAATCCTCTTACGAGGGCACTTTCATCATACATTTGAGTCGAGCAATCACTAGACGTTAACTTAGTTAATCTCGTTTCGTCAAACATGTAAGTCTGAGGGTGTAAATCCCATCTTTTGTTATTGTATTTTATTTTTGTACTAATTAATGTAAGGTTTACGTCAGAAATATATTTAAAACGGATTTCTAAAACCCCTTTATTAAACTATTTTTATGGATTAACAGACGTCGAGAAGAAACGCAGCAACTGTTGCGTCTCTTCGAAGAGTCGCAGCATCTGCTGCGCCTCTTCCTGAGGCTGCCGCAGTTCCTGCCTTTCTTCTTCTTCCTTTGTTCTTTGTTATTTCGTCTCTTTTGTTTTGTCTTTTCTTATTTTCTTCTTATTTCATTCGTATAAGATAATTCTAACGTATTTGAAATAATTATCGCTTTAATCCCGACCTAAATCCCTAATAATCAATATTTTCGAGTTTTTGTCATTAAATCAAATCCGAGTTTTGGAGATTCGATTTGTTCATATCAAGTCTCTGGAATTCAACTTTTGTATATGCTTCCATCAGTTTATCACGTTTGTCTAGTTCGTTTCCATCTCTATAAATAACCTAACTAAATTGTAATTAACCCTAACTCGTTTATACTTAGTTTTATTAGTTTTAATTAGTTTTAATTCGTTTTCTATCTCCTTTATGACGAATTCACATGTAAATAACCTGTTAAATCACTTCCATCCGAGTCACATATCCGTAATCAACCATTAAAATCGCCAACGAACATTAACAATTCGCAGTTCCGGCTTCACAGCCAGAACTCACCTCAGGAACAGACGCAGTGACCATTGCGCCTCTTCCAAGAGACGCAGCATTGCTGCGCCTGTTCCGGGTTGAGTTCTGTCTCTGAACTTATGTTCTTTCTTTGACCTAATTCGTTAGTCTACGTATTAATCGACTATTATTCGTATTATCACCTCTTAATCTGTCCGTATTTAACCTATTTTATTTTCTCTTGTTTTTTTCTCAAATCATCAGTCTTAAATGTATTTTTGACGCAAATCGACCAAACCCTTTGTAATTTATTGTAATTTTAATTATTGCATTTATTCAATTATCGTATTGTATGATTTATTTACTTGTTTTCCACATGTAATTAATCTAAATTCCAACTTCGACATATTTGTTTGCCTAAATACGTGTTCACCAACTTAGTTTAATTCACATCTTAGGATTAATCTGTGGATGGTGCATTGCATGCATATAATCGATGACATATCGAGTATGAGTAACTTCCCTAATCATTAGTAGAGGCCGCTATCGAGGCGGGCGGGATTAGATGTCCAGTAAAAGGACTTCCTAATACGTATCCACGAGAGTCTTTCTAGACATAGAATGCTAAAGGTAATGAGTTCTTAGTGTTCATGTCACTACTTTGTGTCTTGACATGACGCGAGGTATTCGAACGGTTCCAATTTCCAATAAAAATTGGTGGCGACTCCACAAATGCAAACGCTTGTTCCCAAGCGCCCCCCGTGGCCCATTGTCCACAGTTATTATTCCTATCTTCGTTAGGTTCATCTATGGGGGATTCATCATCCTCGACTGTTGTGTCAACCGTTTTAACAAATTCGGCATTTTTTCGTATATCTTGTACACGTTTGACACAATTGTTTTGGATGTGGCCCGTATGACCACAATAATTGCAAATCAAGTATTGAGTAAGATCAGCATATTTTCTTTTTCCGAAATCATGATCAGAAGGTGTTGATTTGAATTTAGAGTGATCTCTACGGCTGTAGCACCCATATCCTAAACCCAATTTCATATTATTGTCAGATTGTTCTGTTAGGAAGTTCAGGACTTTTGTGCTACCTTCCCACTTATCATGGACTTTCCTAGCATGTAAAAATAAGTCCTTCAGGGTTGAAATCTCCTCAAGACATTTCGTGTGATCTACATTATTATCCTTCTTGAAGTTGTCACGAAAGTCTTGGAACCTTTTGTTAAGAATACATACAATATCCGAATGTTGTTTCTTAACATTGATCATGTCAGTTCTAGATTCCTTTAATTGCTTTGTGAGAGAATCTTTTTCTTTCTTTTGATCTAAAATCACGGCTTCATTAGATGTGACTTTAAACTCTAAAAGTTCTTTGGCTTTTCTAAGTTCTAAAGTTATAGGTTCATTAGCCATAACGTTGGCTAGAAGGTGCTTAATATTAAGCTTTAGGTCCGAGGTTATAGCTTCATTAGCTATAACTTTAGACTCTAGTTCCTTCTTCTCAGCATTAGCAGTATCTAATGTTGTTGCTTTATCAGCTGTAACTTTAGATTTCAACTTCTTAGCTTTTGCCTTTAGAATATGATTCTCCTCAGCAATATCAAGAATCTGTTTTAGATCCTTTAGTTCCATATCCTATTCATGACATTTGTCGAGGGATTGCTCAAAGAATACAATTAGGGCATTTATAGATAGTTTCTTAACACGCTTTTTGAGTTCAAGATAACTAATCTCATCATCGTCATCTTCATCTGATTCTCCTAGAAATCAGTAATTTAAGTGAGAATCCATGCTATCATCGTCGCTGTCAGAGATTAGGTCAAGACTGACGCTGCTGAGACAAAGATTTGCTACTTAGTCATCTTTAGATCTTTCATCATCTTCTGAGTCAAGATCTCCCCAACACGAAGCCATCATTACTTGCTTGAACTCCTTCTTTGTCTTCTCACGTTTTGTCTTGTCTTTAATTTTCTCCCATGTGGGACAATCCTTGATCATATGATCAGATTCTCCACACTTGAAGCTGTTAGGATTCATTAATCTCATAAGTTTACATATTCATATATGAATTAATTTATTTGGTCATAAAATAAATACAAGATCTTATGCATGCAAACATAAAACAAAATAGAGAAGAAATCGTCACTTCTTACATTTGTGTTTCGGATTTTGGGCACCAACAAGATCTCCTTCTTGTTAGTTCTTGAGCTTTCCAACAATGGATAAACAAGGTTCAAATTAGAACCTCTCCCAAAAGCATATACCCAAGGAATACCCTTAATAACCAATATTATTATGAACTAGTAATAATATTAATCTTACTTAAAAATGACACAAAAATTGATTTATTGGCCCTTGAAAATTTCGGACAAGGGGAGTAATATTGTGAGGTTTCTTTCTCTAAGTTTTCACAAATTGTAGAGAATGTAATAATTTTCTAACACTAGAAAAATATTAGGTAAGGTAGTGAATAATTATAGAGGAAAAACCACTGGCCTTTTTCTAGTGGAAAAACCGGTTGGGGGTGGGTTATTAGGGAGCCAATGCATGCAAAAGATGCTCTTCACAAAAGCTTGTAGGGTTGCATGGCTAGACATAAGGCTTAATCATTATGTTTCCATTTAAAATAATTAACACAATTTAAAAGCCTAACCCTCCCCATTTTCGGTACACTTAACATAAAATGGAAGGTCCATTTTATTTTGTCATTTGTCAATTGTGACAAATGTGACATGTTACTTGACATGTAAAATTGTAATGTATTTTTAACATATTAAAAATCAACATACTCATAAAATATGTCATATACAAAATCTACTAGTAATTCGTAATTACTTGTACCAAAACAGTTTATCAAATTATAAATTACAAGGTCTTGTATTTATAATAAATTATTCATTCAATTTCAATTGTTTCGTAAACAATAATTAATTCTAAGTAATAAAACAATTCGATTACTTAGACCGTATCTAATTTAATCGAATTACAATAAGACACGTTAATTTTACTCACAAATCATCCGTCAATTTTAAGCAATTTAATTAACTCGTATCGGCATACGATTAATTAAATACTCAATTAAGAGAATTTCCCTATAGGTATGACCTAAGGGGATCAACTGATCACCACCGTCGCACGACAGTGATGTCAAACTCTAGTCAGCCAATCATTACCGATATGTGTGGACCAGTTGACTGTAAAATATTACATCCCTCTTGTATTCCTAAATATGAGATTTAAACATGTGATCATCATGATCGACAGTTGTGATCGCATTATTGTCGGAGGACACTTATTCCAACAATCTCCCACTTGTCCTCGACAAGTGTGCGTCACCAATTCTCTTGTCCTATTACTATCTCCCACTCAATGCAAGGTGTCTTTCGGGTAGTACTTGCAAGTGATCATATCGAGAGTGGTTTCCTCGATCTGGAGAATAACTGATTGACCGAAATTATCTACCATAGATACCTTCCGAGCGTGGCCACGCATTTCCAGTTCATTACTCTTCGAGTGGCCCTGAGATATTGTTTTAACCCTGACAAGGGGTGGACAATTCCTATCGCACTATTCCCTTCGATTAGCCACAGCCATCATAGCCCAAAATATGCCCATTTGACCCCATTTACGAAGGTCGTAGTAACATAAATCAAAGTTAATCTGAAACTGTGCCACCTTAAACGAACAGTCTTTAGTCAAAGAATTGACTCATTAGAATACTATAGTAGCTCTTGCCATGACCAGGCTATATAAATTTGTCAGAACTCTATAAGCGGTCATTAGCCCAACAAAGTGTTCCTAACAGTCTGCCTATGTGATCGACTTGTCATCTCACATGACTCCATGGCACTTGAACTTGCCATCAATCGCATCACACTCCAGTCACTTCGAGACGTCACCTCTTGTAAGTGACTATGGGCGAATACAATGCTAATCCGTGTTCACTTTAACGGAATTCAATTGTCTTTACAACCTGTTTGGATGTAACAAAGTATAAGGTGAGTTAATAATAACTCAAACGACAAATGTGGACATCACATTCGGGTAGTCAATACCATATTACCACCTTGTGATGTATATTGTAAGTGTGTAAACACTAGTCATTTGCAACATGAGTTTAACACACCATGTGTCCATGTGTTCAAACTCTTGAATTGCATTTTCCTTTATTTTCATGTTTGTCTTACATAGCATGAATCTCACCAAGTACATATCTAGTTTTCCAAACTAGGTTTAGGTTCTTTATTTTGAGAGAACTTTCTTGTTGTTTATCACATAACAAACGAATTATGGTGGACGACATAACTTGCACTAGTCAAGTGTTCTTCCAACTCATAATGTACCAGGTATATGTTTTGTAGGATCTTGCAACAATTGTCTAGATGATTAGCCTAACACTTCTCATAAGTCCTAGCAAATTTGAAAATACTAGTTTTGAGTAACTTCTTACTATAACCAAGTATCTTTTCAAACTTCTTATTTTTCCTTTTAGCTTAAATAGCTTAGGATTTTTCATAAATCCTTACGCGTTTTCGAAACTTCAATATGTGAAACTTCTTGTCACATAACAGAGTGTTCTATCAAACACTAGAATAGCCCATTAGTTCTCCTCGAGAATTCATGACGATTCTTATATGGCTTACCAATGACTCATCATGCTCTTAAGCATATGATTCATTATAGAACATGTGCATGATTATTCTAATGGCGGAAACATTAGTAATCTTAAATCATGTAATCAACCATTCTTAGGTTCAATGAATGACCATGACTGCTTATGGTTATTCCATTTTCATTGATATGAATAACCTACGTTTCTCGTTGATTTGATGTGCATATCTCAATGCCTATCCAACATCCCATGATGTAATTGGATTCATCTTAGTCCATTTTCATCCAGAATTGAAAACTCAAATACTTCTTTGTGAAAGACAGTACTAACTCGTCATTCTTAATGAGTAATAAGTTATAAATTTTTACAAGATGATTGCTCCCACTAAATTTCATGTCTTCACATGAAAATTTCAAATTCCCACTTAATTCCACATGTTTCTTAATTGACTACTCAATCGAAACATTTCAAGAATTGAAATCAATTTTTCTTTGTCAAGTTATTACGATAAAACCATATATGTTTCCAACATATCTTTTCAAAATACTTATTTTGAAAAGGTTTTAATCTTAAACTTATGGAAAGAGATTTTAATCTCTAACTCATTCATTTTTATAATGATGCGTAGCAATGTCATTACTTAAATGTGAAATACCATTTAATACACACCCTTCTCAAAATACCCTTTTCGGAAGGAGGTTTAACCATTTCATTTTCATAATGAGGTTAAGTAACGACACTAGCGTGGTTAACATTTAACTTAGCTCTTGTAGACATCGGCATATCTTTCTTTGCAACTTTGTTTCATTTAGGCTCTTAAGTAAATATCAATTTTGAAACTCTATTCATATCTAGGTCATAAACTAGCAAAATCTCTTGTTGAGTCGTCATTATCTTTCAAGAACTTTCTTTTGGTCTCCTCGTGTAGTTATCTTAAGAACATATTCTTTTGATTATTTCACTTGGTCTCTTTGTCATGTAGATCTCAATTACTCAAGACCATAGATCTCATCTATTCATGTATACTATCTATTTTGGTATACAAATCATTCTTTCTTTCGTAGATCTTATTTACTCAAGCATACAAATTATTCTTTGTATTCTTTGTGTCTTCATTTTTCTCCCACTTTATCTTTAGAATAAATACACTAGATATTCAAAGATAGCTTATGAGACACAAATAATGATTTTGAAGTAGAAGGAGGACTATCTCATAGATTGACTAATAGATTTGAGATTTGATGAGTGTACTTGGTAATTGACATTCCTTTAGGAGAGTTCATCAACTCAACATCACTTTATAATTGATCATAAACAAGCCTCAAGCTTGTGGACATATAATGAATCCTATAATTATAATTGTCTATTGGATCACTTTAAGTAGATGATCATATGTTTCTATGTGCAAGCATATAAAGACGAATTTTTAGAACAAACAAATACGATAAAAGGGGTGACTTGGGTTGCAAGCCAAGCCACCAAAATCCAAAATACAACCATTGTTTAAAAGGATCAACCATTTCCATGTCGAACACGGAAATCAAAATAGTTCTAAAATTCATAACATTAAAATAAAGATAATTATAAAAGTCAAGCTTCATTGGTAGCTACTCCTAGCTCCTTCATGATTTCTTAAGCTTGATTCTCTTTTCCCTTGTCTTTGCTTGGAGGAGGCCCTATTTACAATAAAAAGGGGATACATTATCACAACTTTGTATCAAAATACCATAGTTGAATTAGAAACATAAAAGAAAGGATAGTCATTTACCTACTGGAGTGATCTTTCCAGCTTTGATGTCACCAAGATACTTGGAACAATTCCTCTTCCAATGTCCAACACCATTACAATAATGATATTTATCAAGAGGACCCTTCTTGGTTTTGGAAGTGCTAGCTTCAAAAGTCTTAGCCTTGGTGTTCATGGGAGCTTGCCTCTTACTCTTTTTCCCATTCTTCTTGAACTTCTCCTTGCTCTTAGTGCTTATATTAAGCACATCCTTAGGTGGGTTAACATTTAGCCCCATGTCTCTTTCGGCTTACTCTTCAAGAGACACGTCCTTGTCTTGCATATTGAAATTCACCCGGAATTGTGCTTTGACTTTGGATAATGAGTGAAGAATCCTATCAACAATGAGGTCCATGGGGATTTCAACCTTTTGAATTTTCAATGTCTCGACTAGCTCCAACAATTTGAGCACGTGAGGGCTAACCTTTTGGCCCTATTTGAAATCGAGATCAAAGAATGCCGAGGCCGCTTCATATTGGACGATCCTCGGTGTTTGTGAGAACATTGTCACAAGTTTGGAATAAATTTCATAAGCGGTGCCCATTTTGAAAGCTCTCCTTTGGAGATCCGCCTCCATCGCAAAAATTAACACACACTAGTAGAAAAACATTTATTTGCGGCGCCAAAAAAGAGGCCTTTTGCGGCGTTTTTGATGTAGCTGCAAATGGGAGGGCCGCAAATAGCAAAGTTATTTGCGGCGTTTCAAAAAAGCCGCAAATAAGACTCTTACTTGCGGCGTTTTTTTTTGAAAAAACGCCGCAAATAGCAAAAAAAAAATTTTTTTTTTCTTTTACGAAAGATACTCAAAACAAAATGATTTTAATTTAACTCTCAAATATATTCTTCCATAATACAATCTTAAATGATTTTAGTAATATATTCTAAATTCATACACCAAATAGAAATAAAACACATATGTGATTCTAAAACTAATACAAATGCAATCTAAAACTTGAAAATTTAACTAAATACTCTAGATGCCTAGGAGCAACACTATCTCAGCCAACCATAAACCTAGCAGCATCTCCATCTCAGCCACCTTAGCCAACCACACGCCTACTAGTAATTCTGCATTCAAGACATAAATACTTGCATATTGTCATGTTTGTCAACTGCAAAAACAATGGCCACCCAAAAAATACTTGCATAATGAGCACAAAAAAAGAACACAAAAAATACTTGCATATTGTAGTTTCTGTTGAAATATATAAATGATAAGCCCATATTAAGCTATGACGATATCTGATGTTTAGTTGATTATGGCTTCCACCTGTAGCATGCTAAACTGGTCGGATGTATATAGTCTTATCTCGTGTTGATCCAACACTTTCCGGATGACTAATAATTAAAATTAGCGCAAAATATGCCGAACACGATATCAGAAGCATGCCTCAGCACCTGGATCATTAGTGAAATGCCAAGGTTATTGCTTTGAAGCACGACACTTATATGTCAGACTTCAGTAGCTGCTTTACTAATTCAATTTGGCAGCATAACACAATATCAAGAGCATAACATTTGCGATAAAAATTAGCAGTCTCCTTGAATTACTACAAAACCGCTGTATGTCTTGGGTCAAGCAATTGCCAAAATAAAAAAGAACCCTGATAGCAAGTCAATCAAATTACCAATTTTTTTGGTCCTAATCAAATAAAAAAGAACCCTGATAGCAAGTCATCAAACTTTACCAGCATATAATTAAAATGAAACTAAGAAAAGCATATACAAATTATAATGTAACACTCTTCATTTAGTTCATTAAAATACCAAGAATAATTCAAGATAGAAGAAACAAGATGTACTAAAGTTGAACAATAGCAGCCTCAATTATAATTAGCAGTTAGCAAATGACTAAATGAGCGGTGATTTTATTTGTTTTCCTTATTTGATAAATGGGATTAGTTAGTTGAAATGCTTGCAAGTAGTTGGCGATGTGGGCGGAAGGGCTTACCCAATGTTGAATAAGTTGAAACTGAAGGCATAGAAGATTGAAGATTCCTTATTTGATAAACTGAAGGGCCACTGCGTCAAACTAAATGATGAATGAAAAACAAAACCGATGCAATCATTAACCATATAACTATATAAGTTCGCCAACTATTGACAATTAACATGTCTTACCTGAAGGACACATGTATGTGCTAATGCCTTCATAAACAGGGAACTTGTCAGAGATGGGTGTGCCAAGATTCTCCAAAACAGTTATCATCTGTTACCTGCAAAGAAGCGAGAGTTTGAGAATAAAATAACTGCTCCTAAGGAAATGTAGACCTGCATTTTACCTTGTGCCCCATCACAAGTCTAAAAGACCTTTTAAGAAAAGAAAACGAGGGCTGAAAAAAATGGAATAAATATTTTGAGAATTAAGGGCACCAAAGAAAGATGGCACTTTTCCGACACCCCTTACGTAATGTAGAGAGAATGATAACCAGAATTCACACCCTAAAAATTGTGTCAAAAACTTCAAGCCATCTGACTTATGTTTGACCCAGCAACACAATCTAAGGTGTTTGATAATTCGACATATCAGCAATATGATTGCAGGTGTGAAAATTTGACAAAAAAATGAGTAATATGATTGCAGGTGTGAAAATTTACCTAGTTATAAAGTCAAGATGTAAGAGCTAAAAAGAGTAATATGACTGCAGGTGTGAAAATTTGACAAAAAAATTAGGGAAAAAGAAAATCAGAAGAGCCCATCACAAACTGTAGCATTGAGGCACAAACATAAGAAATATATGCAATCATGAGGATGAGACAGGTAATTGTATGGGTGGTGTGCCAATTTGACCTTAACACCAGGAAAAAGATGGGAGAATTTAGGAGTTTCCGAGCATGCTAATTGCTGCATATGTGCAAATGTGTAACCAATAACAAATACCTGCATCACATTTAAATTATCCCAGGGTATCTTTTGAGAGGCTAGTTCCTATAGAACATCACACTACAAATCTTTATCATACAAAAAATAGCTGACGCAAATACTTGTCTATTTCAGAGAAAATATAAAGACATCACAGCTCATACAAAGTCCAAATGCAATACAAACGAAAGTAGCAGACCAAAAAAATCTCTTCACTTTACTAGACCAGGGCTACTAATAATAAGATGAAGGGAACTATGAAAGAAAGAGCTAAGTCATGGGGACATGGGAGGATATATACCTTTTCCTCCACTGGCAATATCAAATTCATCATCTCCTTAAAAAGCACGAGAGTCATGTCTGTGAGATAGCGGCTAAGAGAGCAGCCAATAATAATCACCTGATAATTAGAAAGGAAAGTATACATATTTAGTTCCTCCTCTGTACCATTTGTGAGAATAGAATAAGAGCAACATATTTTAAACCATTAAAGAGAATAGAATAAGAACAAAATTTGGATGTTACCATTAAGTAGTGAAGTTTTCCCATCTGTAATTATGAATTAAGATCTTTTTTAGCCCCGGACTGTAAAAAGAGAACAATAAAATCTCTCAATACAACTTTTTTTTTTGGCGTTATGGTTAGATTAAGGAGAAGGGGCTTTATATGGAAATCAAAACTTTACACATACTTATTAAGTTATCATCTTCCCATTAAAATAAATTGTGACAAAATCAACAAACCATAAAACACAAGTAATCAAATGAACCTTAATATCTTGGAAGTAACATTTAATTATGAACCCATATACTCTTAACTTAAAATCATGAAAGTATTAAAGCAAATGTTAAAAAGAACAAGAGAGAAAACTGGAGAAACCAATGTTTAATGACCATATGGTTGAGCCGTTTAAAACCGATCGAGAAGCACATCTTGTGTTGTAGCGGTGGTCATTCCTAGCAATTAGTTAAGACCCCTTCCAGCCTTCATCGACGACATCATGTAAACATAATTATACAAAGAATCAACAACCGTTCTAATTTTGTACAAAAACCCCAATTCAATTGTAAACCCTAATTCGAAACAAATATATCTAACTCCAGAATTGGTTCTGAAGAAAAAACAAAAAAATTTACATAAAAATATAGGTATTAGTATGAATTTAACTAACAATAATCAATTGCAAGGTAAGAGAGACGCATGATGGTAGGATGACAATTGAAAGTTAGTAATTGCGTAATTGAAGAACTTACATGATGGTAGGAGACATGTAGGTGCGAATCTCATTTTCTGCGGGGCGATTCATAAACCCGTAACCTCAAATCGAATCTGTTCGACGCCAAAACTTAAAATAGAGCAATCACACTATGATTAGCAATAGATAACATCAAATAAAAACTTAATGCTACTAATTAGCATAAATTTTGACTTCAATAAATAATTACCCAAAGCCCTAATTAAAAACAATTACTTTAAAATTGAGAAATTATGCCAATTGTAAGATGAAAATGAAGAAACCAAGAGGAGTAAAGAGGAGACTCATACAGGTCCGCACGCCGTCATACTTCATGCCATCAGGGGTCATAGACAAGTTGACTAGAGCAAGGGGATCTAAGGGAACTTGTATTTGCTGTGGAAGTGTGATGGGCGAGGATCGAGGTGTGGATAGTGGTGGTGGATAAAGGCGGTAGTGGCGGCGGTGGTGGGCTAGTGAATTGTTTTATGTTGACACTAAGTATTTACAGTGATATTGAGGGAGCAAGAGAGAGATTGTGGTTTCCAAATGAAATAAGGTATGTGATCAGTGTGACCTCCGCATCTTGTTTTGGAGTTGGATTGTATATGCGGCGTTTAAGAGGAAAACGCCTCATTTGTTATATTTGCTGCGTTTTTTGAAATTCAAAAAACGCCTCAAATGTAATATATGATTTTTTTAAAAAAAAAAATGAATTTGTATTTGCTGCGACTTGCTTAAAACGCCTCAAATCAAGAGCCGCAATTTAATGTTTTTCTACTAGTGACATTTTTAATTGCGGCGGATTCCTTATGGTAAGTTTCATAGGCTTCCCTTGTTGCGGCACTCGACCTAACATTAGGTTCGGGTGGAGAGGGTTCCATAAGGTAACGAACCTTATCGTCACCTTGGGCGGCTAACTTGAGTTGGGCATCCCAATCGAAAAAGTTTGACCCATTCTTTTCTAGTTTACAACGATCCATGAAGGATCGGAGCCATGAAACATTAGTGAGAGCGTGAGCGTTGTTGTTTGGTGCGGCCATTTATTATGAGAAATAAAAGTGGTCTACAAAACAAAAATAGAAGGAATAAAACACTTGTCGTTTTTTTAAATAATAATAATAATACTCGTAAATTTTAATTTAAACAAGTTTTATTGCATTTATCTAGTGACCTCTACCCAACTTGATAAATAATTCCAAGACCCAAATTCATATCAACTTGGGCACGCTTTGGCGATACAACCCTCATCAATATAACTCGGTGTATTAACCCTTTAATCGATTCTACTTTTAGAACTCTTGGTCGATAAAATTACATTAATTTTTATCTTTAACCCAAAACACATCCAGCTATGGTCGAGAATACTTTTGTTGAGTTCAACCCAAATTTCGAATAAATGTGTCCATGATCCAACTCCACATTAACTTGGGCACGCTTTGGCGATACAACCCTCATCAACATGATTTCGGTGGATAGACATTTATCACCCACTTCCCCTACGTAACAAGGTTTGTACCCCGGTTTGGCCGAGCGCACTCCCTCACGAAATAGGTTTTCATGGTTTCTAATTTTTGGTAAGGCTAAGTCTCAATTGTTTATTTAGCGATAGGTCATGTCAATTTATTATCTATCACGTTTTAAGTGAACTAAATCGGTGAACTACGATAATTGTAATAGACACGGTCGATAAACTCGATTTAAAATGCATGTTTAGTTATGGCGATTTAACGATGCATGCAACATATAAATAAAATGCAAAGCATAAATAAAATCCTAGTATGGCCTTCCTAAAATAGTAAATCTAATAAACTATTACAAATTCGGAAACCAACTCCTTTGGTCCCTTGATCTTCGGTTTTGGCACGCATCTCGAGGTAACACCGTCTTCATGGAAACTCCGGGAAAAATTACAAATAATAAATAAAAATTACATAATTTCCTATTATACATTTTTAATAAAAATAAAAATAAATCTATTAAATTACAAAACGGTGATACGAGATCACAATAATTACAACCGAATCGATATTCCCATACATTTCGGGTAATACCAATTAAAACTAAGGCCATACTAAGTAAAATTACATAATTCAAAAATTACATAAAATTAAAATATGAAGATCATAAATAAAATGCAGCATTATAATATGTATGAACATGCTTAATTTTATGCTAAATCCCCTTTTAAGAGCCAATATCGTATATTTTAACGGTTTTTATGGATTTGCGTGATTTAACTTATTAAAATCACAATAATTACATAAATTCATATTTATGTACAAGTTAATTACCCTAACCATCTTAGGACTCAAAACTTAATCTTCACTAATATTTTGACAATAATTCAACTTGATTTCTTAATATTGTTCATTATGGACCAAAAATACAAAATTATGCTATAAACTTCAAATTAAATTATAAAAATTTCAAATAATTTCAAAATTTGAAATTTAAACTAATGAACATTCTGGAAAAATACCATGACACTCAGAATGTTCAAAACATAGGTTAAAAATTTCGATAAATTATCGAGAAAAACAATGTTGCGGTTTATCGGTTTTAACAAATATGACCATTAAAATATGAGAAAAATTATTTTCATCAACTTTTCACTTTTAGATCTGAAATATAAGATAAAATGCAACATGTGACGTTTTTCTTTAGTCATGAAGTTTGTTTTAGCATTATTACTAATTATAGTCACTATTTATATGATTTTTCATCAAAAATTCATAAATCATGCAAAACGACTTCAATATAGCCAAATATTTTACACACATCTTGTAAAATTTTATATGACAACATACTAAATTTCCATGACCAGATTCGAAATGTAACTCATATTAACCTATTTACCCATTTAAATACGATTTTAACTTATAAAATTCATATTTCGAGCAAAACAACTTATTTTAACATGAAAATTTACAGGCCATCATTATGTATTACATTTGAAAACATATCCAAAAACCACTAGAAAATTCGAAGTTTAGCTATTTTTTGTCCAAAAATGACATTTTTCTCATAAAAATCATATTTTAATGCCAATAATATATATAATGGACAATAAAATCCATAAATGAACCAAAATATCCCAAATATATTTTAGGACCAGAAACTTTAACATGCAAAGTGATTTCGTGATATATCATAATAAACACAAAATTACAAGTTTTATTTGTTAATAAGATTAACTCGGAAAAACAATAAACCGATTTGCATGCAAACAACCTAAGGCTCATGATACCGCTTGTTAGGATTCATTAATCTCATAAGTTTACATATTCATATATGATTTAATTTATTGGTCATAAAATAAATACAAGATCTTATGTATGCAAACATAAAACAAAATAGAGAAGAAATCGTCTCTTCTTACATTTGTGTTTCGGATTTTGGGCACCAACAAGATCTCTTTCTTGTTAGTTCTTGAGCTTTCCAACAATGGATGAACAAGGTTCAAATTAGAACCTCTCCCAAAAGCATATACCCAAGGAATACCCTTAATAACCAATATTATTATGAACTAGTAATAATATTAATCTTACTTAAAAATGACACAAAAATTAATTTATTGGCCCATGAAAATTTTGGACAAAGGGAGTAATATTGTGATGTTTCTTTCTCTAAGTTTTCAAAAATTGTAGAGAATGTAATAATTTTCTAACACTAGAAAAATATTAGGTAAGGTAGTGAATAATTATAGAGGAAAAACCATTGGCCTTTTTCTAGTGGAAAAACCGGTTGTGGGGGTGGGTTATTAGGGAGCCAATGCATGCAAAAGATTCTCTTCAAAAAGCTTGTAGGGTTGCATGGCTAGACATAAGGCTTAATCATTATGTTTCCATTTAAAATAATTAACACAATTTAAAACCCTAACCCTCCCCATTTTCGGTACACTTAACATAAAATGAAAGGTCCATTTTATTTTGTCATTTGTCAATTGTGACATGTTACTTGACATGTGAAATTGGAATGTATTTTTAACATATTAAAAATCAACATACTCATAAAATATGTCTTATACAAAATCGACTAGTAATTCGTAATTACTTGTACCAAAACAGTTTATCAAATTATAAATTACAAGGTCTTGTATTTATAATAAATTATTCATTCAATTTCAATTGTTTCGTAAACAATAATTAATTCTAAGTAATAAAACAATTCGATTACTTAGACCGTATCTAATTTAATCGAATTACAATAAGACACGTTAATTTTACTCACAAATCATCCGTCAATTTTAAGCAATTTAATTAACTCGTATCGGCATACGATTAATTAAATAATCAATTAAGAGTATTTCCCTATAGGTATGACCTAAGGGGATCAACTGATCACCACCGTCGCATGACAGTAATGTCAAACTCTAGTCAGCCAATCATTACCGATATGTGTGGACCAGTTGACTGTAAAATATTACATCCCTCTTGTATTCTTAAACATGAGATTTAAACATGTGATCATCATGATCGACAGTTGTGATTGCATTATTGTCGGAGGACACTTAGTCCAACAGAAGCAACCTTTGTTGGCAAAAGACGATTTAAACTCTGTTGCTTTCTTATTGAAAGACTTGTTGTTATTAGCAGAAGATTTTGTTTGCTTGTTTCCAAAGATTCTATTTTTAAAACGACGAGCAAACAATACGGTCTCATCTTCTATGTCGGAGATGACATCCTCGCTTTTCAAGGCCATGTTTTTACCTCTACTCTGTTCTGCTTCATCAGCATTTAGAGTGAGTTCATGAGCCATGAGGGCACCAATGAGTTCTTGATAAGATAGGTTCGCAAGATCTCTTGATTCCTCCATTGCAATGACCTTGGCGCGCCACTTTTTAGTTAGGCTTCTAAGAACCTTTCTTGTAATGTCCTCGGTATCAAATTTTCTTCCTAGGTTTTTCAATTCGTTTATGATGCTTGAAAAATGTGCGGACATACTATCCAAGGACTCATTTGGCTCTATACTGAATAGCTCATATTTCTGTATTAACAGATCTATGCGGTGATTCTTAATAATGGAAGTACCTTCATAAGCTAGTTCAAGGCCGTCCCATATTTCCTTGGCCGTTGAGCAAGAAGAGAAGCGATCGAATTCTGTAGTTGTCATGCCATTCTACAATAGGCTTATTGCTTTAGAATTTTTTTCGGCCTTCTTGTAGTCAGCTTCGACATAATCCTCTTCCTTTTTCTCGTAGGTAGTGCCTTCAGTGGATGCAACCAAAATTTTGTGCGGTCCGTTTTAGATAATCCTCCAGTATTCCCAATCATGACCCTTCACATAGTGAGTCATCATGTTCTTCCATAAACAATAATTCTTCCCATCAAAGACGGGACACTTGAGGTATTTGGAATCCATTTATCACGTGATAGGCAGCGGAATATAAAACGATAATATAAATAAAGATAGATAGATCAGCCTTTTTGCGGTTAGGCAATCAAGAGCACGAGGCTCTGATACCAATTGAAGAGTCTATCAATAGCCGAAATATTCAAGAGAGGGGGGGAGGGTGGTGAATTGACGATTTAAAAACTTAGCCAACTTTTTCGATTGTAAGTGGTTAATTTTTTAAAGTTTATTGATTAAACTTTAACTAATCAACTGATCAACGAATTTAAACAAAGTGTAAATAAAAACGAAAAAATGAAAGAGAAGAGAGACACACACGATTTTTGAAGTGGTTCAGTTTCACAAATCGAAACCTACGTCCACTATTCTCGATTAATAAATTTTGTACCTTTCTACGGATTACAAATTTACTAACCCAACTCGTACAACTAACCCTAGTTGTAACTCAAGTGAGTATCGTTAAATACTCGAGTGACTAACTTACGCTAATAAGAAAGCACTAATGATTCTACTAAAAGTTCACATTAATGAACGAGTAAGAAATCAATTAAGCACTATTATCTTATAATGATAACGAAAGAACGAATGCACAAGTATAAAATAAACGACCTTTTTCGAAAATAAACAAAACGGTTTTCTTGCTCTAAAACATGGTTTTTGCTTTTGAAAATAAAATCAAAATTATGCTCAAGGTCTTACTTTTGAATGTAGCAAAGAGTAAAGTATTTATAGTAAAGGAGGAAGCAAGGCACTCGCTTTCATCGAAACCCTAGAAGCCGAAATAATAGGATATGTAAACAAATCATATCTTATTATTTATATCCTTAAAATCTTAGATGATAACAGAGAATAATTAAAAGATAATTTTATCAATTATTCTCCTTTTATTTTTCCTTAAATCTTAAGATATGGTAAGATTTTTCCATAACAAAAATATCCTTATCATATATAACCATATCATGCTAAATATAAAAGATATGTTAAGATAATCCTAGAGAATAAAATCTTAACAATAATTAACTTATATTATCAAGCTTACACGAGAACCACATGGCTCATAAGCCTTGTTTTTCGTGAAAACTCTAGTTTGACAATAGGTTAAATTTAGGGTTTAAGAGTGGATAGTATTAGAAACCCTAATTATTAATATGACTCAACTCGTAAATTGATTCAACATAATTACTAATTATAAGCTTGAAATAAAACCACGCTCAATATGAATATAGGCTTCCTTGTAAAATAAATACTTTTTGCTAAAACATTTAAAAGAACCAAAAACATTTTTCAAAAATAATTTGAAAACATTTTAGTCGTGTATTGTACAAACTTGACATCTCAATGTTATAGTAGAAGCGCAATAACATTGAGCTCTTATATAAGCAATGTTATAACTGTGAGGCTATAACTTTACTAATCTAAGAAGTGCATTCTCACGTTACCATTACGAGATAATCACCTACGCTATTCTAATCTTCTTAGGAGATCTTCGAATGTAGGCTTCTTCGTTATTCAAGCTTGATCAATCTTTAAATGAGCTTCACCTTCTCATGAATGCTTGAATAATTTTTCAATATTTTGTAATATCTTGATCCTTGATTGAGGGCTTGATCATAATATGTTCCTGTATACTTTCATCACAATTCTTTAACGCTTGCAAATAATAAGTCTAATCTAGAAGGACTAAACAAACAATTAAGCGCAACGAGCATATAGAATAAAAGGCACTCTTGACATCATCAAAATATAAACATATATATCTATATGGTTCAACATAGGGCTTACTCTGTCGAGTAAGTGTGTGTTGGCGTTCTGGACAATGTTCTGTCTATTGGGTACTCGATCGAGTAGGGGCAACTCGATCGAGTAGGGGGCACTTGATCGAGTAACTCACTTACTCGATCGAGTGTGTAGGTTTTTACGGGACTTTGGCCTGGTTTTGATAGCAACGTGAGAATGGTATAAAAACACTTTTCCCACACAAGAGAACAAGTTACGTAGCATCTCCTTCTCATATTGCTATCAAATCCCAAGGCTTGTGTCGTCGGAATCTAGAGTTCTTTAAACCGTTGAGACCATCGCGTTGCGGGTAAGATCCTAGTACAATTTTATTACTGTTTCGTTGATTTTGGTTTAAGCTCTAATTGGGTAATTTGGGGGTTTTGGGAGTATTTTGATACTAGATGGTGATTGTATGATTGTATGATTGATAGGAGGTGATTTCGTAGAGGAACGTTTCTGATTCGCTGTTGTGATGATTGTGGTAATTGAATTTCCTAGTAGGGTTTCCTACTCAGTTATTGTTTACATGATACGAGATGGTTATTAGTTTTTGATTGTTGATTAATGGCATTTATCTATATCGTATTTGAATTGGTAATTGTTGGTGTTGTAGTTGGTTGTTGTGTTTGTCCGTGGTTCGTGAGATGCGCCCTCGACTGAGTGGAGTCACTTGCGGGAGTGGCTTCACGCCCTTGATTCGCCCTTTGTGGAACCCGTCACAAGAGGGGATGTGCACATTAAGGAACATGGATTTGCGCTCGGTATAGATGAGTGGGGCGGTCCCCCATTGGCTGTGTGGATTACTGGTTGCGGCCGTAATTTGGCAGGACTAGACCATCAGGCTAGTTACGTGATTGGTGATGTGATGGTTTTGGAGAACTGTGTGTATTGTTGTTGTTGTTGTTGTTGTTGTTGTTGTTGTTGTTGTTGTTGTTGTTGTTGTTGTTGTTGTTGTTGTTGTTGTTGTTGTTGTTGTTGTTGTTGTATTGTCTTATATTGTGTAATCAGTAACCGGCCCCGTTTAATTGTTTTAAAACTGTGGTGATCTATTCGGGGATGGTGAGCAGGTATTGAGCAGGTATGATAAGTGTAATACTCCGTATTTAATAATAATAATAATAATAATAATAATAATAATAATAATAATAATAATAATAATAATATTTTATTTATACGAGTTATGTTGAGACAGAATAATAATGATTATAGTATTAATAATAATACATTATACATGTATTATACTCCCATCACATACATATATACTCCCTTATCCTCACCCACCCAACCTTATCCAAATGCAATCCACCAAAATCCACCATCAAATTAGAGAGAGGAAAGAAGAGAGAAAAAGAGAAGAAAAGGGAGATTTGCCTTTTGTCCCTCCGCCTCGAGATCGTAAGGTAAACCGTCTTATACTAAGCTTTCTATAATCTTATTCGTAACGTTGACCCGTCTTTGACCCGCCTTAGACCACCTTTGGACCGCCGTTGACCGCCCATATAAAGCTTTGACCAAGTAGAAAAAAGGATTTTGGAGGGTTGTGTGTGGCGGGTTAGGGTTGCAGTTTTAAGGGAGTTTCAGGTCAATTTGGGTCTGGGTTTTGGGTGGTTATTATCGAGGGAAGAGAGAGGAGTTGAGGGGTGGTCATGGTTGGTGGTTAGGGTTGCTATGGTGGCCAGAATCTGGGGTAGAAGGAGGGTGGACGGACGGGGTGTGTGTTGTTGTTTGTTGTTACTGCTGCCGTGGTGTTTGTTGTTGCCGCTGGTGTTTACCTCGGTGTGGTGGTGGTCACTGGACCCACCGTGGTCGACGTCGGCTATCGTAGCCAAGGGTGGTTGTGGTGGGGCCGGTTATGGTCGTGGGTGTATGTTGATTGTTGTTGTTTGTTGTTGTCGGTGATTTTACGTGGGTGATGATGTGCTTGCCATGCTGGCCGTGGCCCACCATGGCTGGTGGTGGTGGCCACGTTGGCGGCAGTTGGTGGAGGGGGCTCCCGGAATTTTGTGGGTAGCCGGGTGTGGGTTTGAGTCGGGTTTTTGAATAGCTTAAGACGGGTTTAGTATATTTATACGTATTTGTATACATATATTATTTTATTTATACGTATTTGTATAAATATATTAGATATTTATACGTATTGGTATGATTAGATGAGTATATTTATACGTATTTGTATTATTATCGTATTTTAGGAAATGGATTTTGTGAGACGGTTTAACGAGACGGGCCTAGCTTGTGTGACGGATTGCTTATGTGGATTTGCTGTGAGGTAAGTTTATCCTACTCAGTTTTCATTATTGCATTTGTTTATAAAATGAGTCTTTTGTCATTCATTGCATTGAGTGAGTCGGTAATTGGCATGTTGTGTGGTATATCGTATTTGTTGTGTTGTCTTGTATGTCGGAGGACATGGTGGTTTGATTTGTTACCTGTTTTGGAGACGTAAGACGGTTGGGAGACCGTCTTGCGCTTAAGTCGCCTATTGGAGCTTCCCACTTTAAGAGGGATGTGCACATTAATGGTTTGAGTTACGAAGGGACTCGTGTGATTGAGACACGACGTCTGGCAGGGTATCCGGTTGGCTTCCAGATCCGGTACGTCTGGGCGTGTCCCGATACCTGTTTGTGGTTATCGGTATGTCTGGGCGTGTCCCGGTGTGGACATGGGCCACACCACGGCGCGCGCGGAAGCGCTCGAATAAGCGTGCATTTGTGGAGTCGCCACCAATTTTTTTGGGAAATTGAAACCGTTCGAATACCTCGTGTCATGTCAAGACACAAAGTAGTGACATGAACACTAAGAACTCGTTACCCTTAGCATTCTATGTCTAGAATGACTCTCGTGGATGTCAATGAACACGGATGTTCACATAGATCTGGAGTAAGGGGTGAGGGTACGTATTAGGAAGTCTTTTTACTGAACACCTAATCCCACCCGCTTCGATAGCGGCCTCTACTAATGATTAGGGAAATCGTTCGTAGTTGATATGTCGTCGATTATATGCATGCAATGCAACAAACAATAGATTAATCCTAGCATGTGAGATTAGACTATGTCGGTGAACAAAGAATTTAATAATCAATTATGTCGAACTGGGATTTAAGAATTTGTTACATGTGAAAACAAGTAAATAAACCATACAATAAATAAATACAATAAACAAATAACGATAAATAAATAATGATAATTGAAATTACAATGAATTACAATGATTTAATTGATCTACGTAAAAAATACACTCGAAACGGAAATTTGAAGAAAAGAAAAAAAAGGAGTTAGAAATTAAGGTGACAAAATAGGACAGGTTGAGAGTGATATTACGATTATTAGTTAATTAATTATGTAATTAATGGCTACGTCAAAGCGAGAACGGAAGTTCAGGGACAGAGATCATCTCAGAACAGGGGCAACATCTGCTGCGTCCCTTGGAAGAGGCGCAGCTATTCCTGCGTCTGTTCTTGAGTTGAGCTCTGACTGTGAAGTCAGAACCGCGGGTAGCTAATGTTCGTTGGTGTGTTTTACGATAAATCATCGACTTCGGACTCAAGTTAAAGTGATTTAGTAGTTTAATTACTTCTGGAACCGTCATAAAAGCGATAAACACGGATTAAAATGAATTTAATCAGGTTAGAAAGGAATTAAATGTGAATTAGATTTATTTACGATGAAGCAAAGCACAAAAGGAACGAACTTGGAAAGAACAAAACAATCTGGAATTAAACAAAGAATACATGTACAAAGGACGAATTCCAGAAACTTGATATGGACAAATCGAGTCTCTAAAATCCAAGTTTGAATTTATGACGAAAACCCGCAAATATCGAGTTATAAGGGATTTAAGCCGAGAATAAAGCATTATGATTGAAAGGAGAATATTAAAACATAGTCTATGTACAAAGGAATGAAAGAAAATAAGAAAAAATAAGACAAAAGGAACAAAACCGCAGAAACTCGAGGAAGAAGAAGAAGAGCAGAAGCAGCGGCAGCCTCTGGAAGAGGCGCACCAGGTGCTGCAACCCTTTGAAGAGGCGGAACTGCTGCTGCGTTTCTCCTCGACGTCTGGTAACCGCTGTTTCGTAATAACAGTTTGTAATAAAGGTTTTTAAAATCGGTTTTAAATGTATTTTTGACGTGAATCTTACATTAATTGATACAAAAATAAAATACAATAAAAAGATGGGATTTATACCCTCAGACTTACATGTTTGACGAAATGAGATCAACTAATTTAACGTTTAGTGATTGCTCGACTCGAATGTATGTAGAAAGTGCCCTCGTTGGAGGATTTTAGATTAATTGATTGATTGATGTGTAGTGGTCAAATTGGTCGGTCATGCAACGTGACTGGGACTCAGAATGATCTGAGCTTACGTGATCGATTGATCAAGCACGTAGGCGTCGAAAGCTTAAAGCACGGTCTAGAATGCAAAGAGAGAAGAGAAGGGCGGACACTCACGTGAAAAATATGGAGACCGGAGGTCTCTATTTATACTAAACAATGTGAAGAGCTATGGAATGACCCAAAATTTGGAAAGAAATCACGGAAATATTCCGTAAACAGCAAAAGAGGAGTGGAGAAGAGGCGCAGCAGCTGTTGCGGTCCTTCCAAGAGGCGCAACACCTGCTGCATCATTTTCCCAGAGGTTTCCTCCTGCGGAAGAAAGATTTCCGCGTTTCTATTATGGAATTGTGGTAGATCTATACTTCCTTATTCCGTAAAATATGATTTATGGACGATATTTTACGAAAAGATATAAAATTAAATTATGGAATAAATTTCCGGAATATTCTAGAATATTCCGACTCGGCATGTTAAACGGTTTCTTAGAAAATGAAGCGGTTTTTGACCTGGACTCCAAATGAACTCTAATTACTGTCAAAACGACCCTATCGGTGCGTAGATGACGACCAAGGGGTAGACACAAGTGTTTGAGCTATCACTTGACGATAAACTTACGGACTGTCATAAATCGTTCCGTGTACCAAACATGTGACCCAATCATCACTGGGTGGTTGGCGGAAGGTGTAGAAATAAGGTATCTACAGAGCCCCCACGTTGACAGTGGCTTGGACAAGGCAAAAGTCAAAGTATAGCCATTAGGTCAATCGAAGATTACAACCTGACGACTATGGCCACGCGAGGTGACTCAAGGGGTCTGAACCAATGACCTGTCGTCGGGAACATTTTAGAATATTTCGACTATCGAGGAGGGTCGTATAAATTCTATTAGACTACGTAAGGAAGCTCGCCAGCCATAAGAAGAAAACATACCTGAAACGTTTTTCCCGAGATGTTCCCGGAGGTGCGTAGGAGTTGAGGGTAAGACCTAAAAAATATAAGGATTGTGCTAGGGTGTGGGACCCTAAAGGAGCTAGGGTATGAACCTGGGTATATGAACCTAAAAAGACGACTGGTATGAGAACTTCTGGAGAATGACACATTTTCCGAACTCCGTGAGGAAATAAATAATATTGAGGGCAGCAGGACGTCGGTAGAAACTGCTGGGGAGTATATTGATGATTAGGAACATCTTGATCGTCATGGAAGAAACCTTGCGTGAGTAATACTGCAAAATACTGCTGCGCTGGGGAAAATATGGATAAATCTATCTGGATTGAATCATTCGTGGGAAATCTGCTTGTATATGCTTTCAAACAAACTCCACTTCTCGAGAAGTGCATCGGCTGTCATGGACTCTCGCGGGGATAATAATTTTATTGACAAAGGTGTATCTTAAACATCGTCGAGGAAACTAAAAAGGCTTAAATGATAGTGGCGCGTCCTAAGCACTGCGGAAATCCGCTCGGTTGTTGCAAGCGAAATTCCGATAATAACTGATGAGCTCATGAGCCGGGTTCAACAAAAATCCTTGCTGGGAGATAAGACATCGTGATGGCTCGCAGTCCATTTAGAAAACACGGGTCCGGAGGAAAAGAACGCCCAAAAGAACCAAATATATGATATAAGGTGTTGGAGAAGAGGCGCACAAAACTTGGGCCCACAAATAACAAACTTATAACGAACTTTCAAAATTTGAGTTGGAAAGACGCTGGGTAACAGGCGCAGCAAGAGCTGCCACATTTGAAAAGGGCGCAGCAGATGCTGCGTCATTTCTTGGGCTTGTCCCTGTCTGGGTAAAAACCCGACTAAAAACCGTGTGTTATTCATAATAACAAAACACAAAATCTTCTCAAATTCTCTCAAATTCCTACCAAAACTCGTCAAAAACTTGATCAATTCGTGCCATTAATCATGACTAATCGAGGTATGTATCACATTCTTGCATTTAATTTGCGTTTTTGATTGAATTAGGGCCGAAAAATTAGGGTTCCCCCTCCCTTAATGTCGAAAAATTGGGGGTTTTGCCTCTAATGGATTTGTTTGATAAAATTGACAATAGAAATGGATAATTTGCAATATTAGGAACATAACCATGTATTCTTTTTGAATTTTCGTCAGGTATTGAGCATTTGAGCGAAAATGAGATAGTTTTCCAGCTGTTTTAAAAATTGCTTCGAAAATGCCCTTAGGATTGTCCATTTTTGATGAATTTGGTGTTTTGGAACCCTTGTGTAATGGGTAAACTTGATATCATATCGAATTTTTGATTCGTGACGACCCTTTCTAGACACTTTTCTAGGGCATAATCGCTATTGTAGCGAAATGCTGCCAACATTTTGACTCAAACCCATAAATAGGCTTGAATTTAGACTTGACTTACCCCAACCTACCACACGAGTGGCCGGGTTTTGAAAGAAATGGCCAAAGTTGGCGAGAAAACCCACTTTTAGGGCTTGAAAGTGCTTGAAATGACCTCACCGAGGCTTGTCGTGGCTTGACACGGCCTGGTTTACCTTGATTTTGCAGGTGACATACCTTCAACGTCGGGGAGGGCTCCCATGGACGTAGACTTCAACCCTTCTCTTGCTCTCGTGGGTGGAGAGAGACAGGAGGAGGTGCTCGAGGAGGAGGTTAAGGAGGTCCCGAGGAGGGCCAATGTGGGACAAGGTGGTAGCCAGCTTGTGGGTGCACCCGAGTGGGCTGAGAAATGGGATGGTAGACATCTCATTTGGGCGGTAGAGAGCCACCTATCTTACAGGACGGCGAGGAGTCTTGTTAGTTTCGAACTTGTCATTTCCTATTACCTTTCTTATTTGCTTGCCGTTTTATCTCTCATTTGCCTTGTGCTAAAGATAGCTTTGCTTGGAATTGATACAGGAGGCCGGGAACATGAGGTCCTTTTCCGGTTACACGACGATGATGGATGCCTTCGAGAGACTGTCGGAGGAGGAGAAGGCCATCGTTGAGTTGGGAGCCTTCAGGGCTAACCTTTGCCTGATTCGAGCTTTCCTTGATCGGTACTGGGACACGACCTCGACTTTCCATATGCCTTTTGGAGAGTTCGGGGTCACTTTGGAAGACTACGGCATGATCTCGGGTCTGCCGTGTGGAGAGGAGAATTTGGTGTGGCCGTTGACGGTTATGAGAGTAGACTCGGCCAAGGCGAGGAGGCTGATCGGCTTGAACCTGGCGGCAGGTGCTGCCAGCGTTCCCGGGTTGGTGCCGAGTTCCTACATCAGAGACTACTTTGCGTGTAGGACCCCGGCGACGGTGTCGATGGATGGGAGGAAGGTGCCCCCTCCTCCTTGCACTGCAGAGTAGAGGGCTCATCTGTGGCTGTGGTGGTTCTTGTCTTCGATTTACCCCGGAGACAAGGGGAGAGGCTGTCGACGAAGCTTCTTCCTTTTCTGTCTGACTTGAGTAGCCTCGATCGGTGAGACTGGGTTACTCCTGGCTTTTCGGTCCTCACTCGCTATATAAGGGCCATGGTACGTCCGAAGCTGATGGAGAAGGGGACTTCTCCTGCTATTGTCGGAATTGGAGTCTTATTAAAGGTATGAACCTTTATTTGCATTATGATAGATAATTATTTCTTTCTTTCTTTATTTCTATTGAATTATGAAATATCATTATCGTAGAAAAAATAAATGATTATTCTGTCTACAGGTGTGGGTGTACTTCTACTTTCCCAGCTTTGCGCCCAAATGGATGCAGCTCGAGCCGAGGGCGTACCCTGCCGTGACGGACTGGGTAGTGTGCCGTAGGAAGAGCCAGCGCTCTTCTTACGATGTTTGTCAGAGGGGCGTGAATGCCCTGAAGTTGGGCGACTTAAGTGCATTTGATCCTTATCTGGTTATTTCTTTTTTCTGTCCCTTATTAGAAGTTATCATAGGAATGACCCTTTCCCGCTTAGAGCCGATCATAGGTATAGGAATGACCCTTTGTTTGCTTATTTTAGTGGGTGCCTTGACCTTGGGAGGACTACCCTGAGGCTCCAGCTTTCGTGGCCGAGGTTCTTCATCCCAGGAGCTCGAGTCGGCTGTTGCTGAGGATGCTCATAAGCCCTGTGTGGTACCTTG
Source organism: Silene latifolia (assembly GCF_048544455.1). Classification (NCBI taxonomy): domain Eukaryota; kingdom Viridiplantae; phylum Streptophyta; class Magnoliopsida; order Caryophyllales; family Caryophyllaceae; genus Silene; species Silene latifolia. The sequence continues at coordinate 145,875,351 of NC_133526.1, forward strand.
GAGAGCGCTTGACTCGACAGTGCTCTCGCGACACCTTCACGGTTCCCATCGATCCTCCACGGACGATGTTTAGGGAGCCTTCTGATGCTGAGAGAGATGCTGACTTGGCTGACGCGAGTGGTGACACCCTCCTTCTTCCTGGTGAGGAGTACTCCGAGTTCGTTCACCGGAGGGTGATGTACTGGCTGATCGTGGTAAGTATTTTACCTTTTCTTATTTTTCAATTGATTTGATAAATGACGAACGATTGTTAAATAAAGAGCCACTTGAACACTGTAGGAGATCAAGGTGGCAGGCGTCGAACCCCCAGCTTACCCAGAGACACTCGAGTACACTGACGCGGCAGACATGACGACGATCTCGGAGATCCGCGACTTCGGCGAGGAGGTGACGGACGCGGGTTTGGAGGAGTGGAAGCACTTGGTGAGGAGGGTAAGCCCCCAGCTTTGGCTGTCTTTTTTTGTTTTATTGCATAAGAATGCGTTTGTTCCTTTTGAATCTTCTTTGTTATTCGAATGCGGGTGGCACCGTCTTGGTACGTGGCGCTGTGGAGGATGGCCAACCGGTTGCGAGCTACGGCCATCAAGGCACTCGTAGGTGGCCGAGGACGATAGGTATGAACCTCTCATTCCCTTACTTATTTCATTTCATTGATATTTCGAATTTTATTGCAATGAAAGTATTGCTTCATTTTATTGAAAATGATTGAAATGAGGCATTTCTTTATTTGTATGTAGGGAGAGCGTGACCTGGAGAACGAGCTGGCGCATTCCTGGGAGGAGACGGCTCGTCTGTTGAGGGGGCTCGAGGTTAGAGACGTTGAGATCGCTTCCCTTGAGGCGACTCTGATCGAGTTGAGAGGCCACCAGGACTAGACGCCCTTCTTCTTTTTTGGTCTTGTATATACGTTTTGGACTTTTCAGACTCCGTTTTGGGCGAAAGCCCCCAGTTTGATGTATATACTATCTCTTAGTTGTGTACATAGTGGCCTTAGTGCCTTTGCTGCTGGATGTTTGTTATTCCTGCAGGTTAGCTTAAAAACAGGTTTGGTAGGTGACGGTTAATGCCGTCATGCTGCCGAAGTTTACATAGAATTTACACGAAAAACATATAGCATATAGGTGGCCTAAATTGGCGCAAAAATGAAAAAAAAAGTAAAAAAAAAAAGTGCCTGAAAATGAGCAAAACGACAAAAATGTCCAAAAATGACAAAAAAAGAATGCTCGAAAATGTGATTAAATGCTTCGAAAATGTGCAGAAATGCCCAGAAATGAGTAAAAATGACCAGATAGTAGGGAGGGCTACCCCCAAAAAAATTAAAAAGAAATGTCTAAGTGTGAAATGTAGTGAAAAAAATGGGAGTGAAATGATTCCCCTAAAAAAATAAAAAAATAAAATGGGTAAGTGTGCTCGTTTGGCGAAAATGTCGACTTTGTCTCGAAAAGCGAACCTGAAAAGAAATAGGAAACATAAAACTTGGTAACTTGATGGAATTACTAAATTTAGATCCTATATGAATAGAAAATTATAGCCAGAAGTAAATTAGGAAAGATCCAAAGCTGAAAAATACGGAAAAGGGCCTCGGGAAAGGGCGCAGCAAGAGTTGCGACTCTTCGAAGAGGCGCAGCAGATGCTGCGTCATTTCTCCAATTTGGCAGACCTCGACAGAAATTAGGAAATAGCGAATAGTATAAATAGAGACTTTGGGGAAGCTTTTATTCACACAATTCTGTCTTCTTTCTTTCGTCTATTATATAAAAGTTCTCATATCTTCTCAACAAATTTCCCAAAATTATGGATACCTTTGAAAACCGTCTCAAGGAGTGGACGAATGAGTTCACAAATGTTGAGAAACACGAGATGGGTGCTTTTAATTTAGGATCGATCTTGAGTCTCAAATTAGTGAAAGTTATGAAGCCTTTCTTGGATTCTTGTCTTGAGTATTGGGGCCCAAATTTTCACGTGTTTGCCTTTCCTGGAGGCGATCTTTGTCCTTTCCCCAAAGAAATAGCTGCTATTAGAGGATGGGACCCAGAAAATGTACCAGCTATACCCCGTAGCTCTCAAGGATATAAAAGCAAATTTAGGGACTTGCTTGGATTGACCAAGGCTGAGGTGGACCGTCTTGTGACCTCAAAAGGTGTCCGTATGTTTGACTTTATCGATCAATTTATAAATAGGGAGGACCCTACTATTTCTTATGTTGCAAGGTGCAGGGCCTTCGGCTTTTGTCTACTGCATCGCTATGTCCTTCGAGCGCATGTTCATGATGATATGAGAGGTGATCCCCGTTTTCTGAGCCTAGTGGAACAAATGGAACTGCGCAAGAGCCCAGCATGCCTTTGCTTAGGGGAGACCATTCTTGGTTTTGATAATAGAAAGGCTAACCGCGAGCTTCCTTATTTGGGAAGTCCCGTCATTCTGCAGGTAAGAAACTACAATTTTTTTTCAACCGTCCTTTCTTTTTTTTTCGTTTTTTTTGGTTGATTAATGGGTATTAATTCCCGTCTTCTTTTGCAGGTTTGGCTGATGGAACGGCTGCAGCTGATCGAGCCCCCAGTTAATGTGCCAGGATACCATGCTCGATCAATTGCAATGAGAACTAGGCTCTACATGGTGGAATTCACTCGGGTATGCAACTACTGGGAAAATAAGTTGAAGAGCGAAGGTGGTCCCTTGATTTGATGGATTGTGCCTGATACCGTCGTCAGGTACCAAAAATAAAATACCTAGTTACACTAACAGAAGCTAGCAGTAAGTAGGGTCGATCTCCACAGGGAGGCGGTCACTATCTACTTGTCTATTCGGTCTGTCTACGGTCACAAGATGGGGGTTTGATTGTTTTGACTAAACTACAAGATTAAGGCAAGAGAAATAGAGATAAGAGAAATTAAGCAGAGGGAAAGGAAACTAGGATGTCGGTTCATCAATGAATGTCAATTAATTACAGTTAAGGTCACAGATTAGTCGATGTGTCGGTCTAAGGGGCAATGAATATCTCCTTCCGGTCTCAATTCGCCCTAAAATACTATTAGCTTAGCTTCCACCCTCACTAAAGCATTCTATTGTTTCACGCCCTAGTTTCGCCCTTCGTGGAACCCGCCACGGAAGGGGATGTGCACATTAATGGACAGGGTTATCGCTCACTATGTGGAGCGGGGATTTGGTGGGTACGGCTGCGGTCCCCCATCGGCGGTGGTCTGGTCCAGTGGACGATCGATGATTGAGATGATTGGAGTTGGTTGGTTGTGTATGTGTGACAGTTAAGGTCATGCGCTTATCTTATTGTGACATGTATATTAATTGTGTGATTAGTACGACCCCGTTTAAATGTTTTAAAAACGTGGTGATCCATTCGGGGTGGTGAGCGATTTGCTTGGCGGTATATCTTGGATACGCGTGGGATCTAGTCAGATGGAGTCATCACAGATCAGAGTCTTTAGTCTTCCGCTGTGTATGTTAGGACAGTTCCTTTCAGTTGGTTTATAGTTTGAGAACAGTTACATTTTGCTTACAGTTGGTTTTGTAATGTAATCACTTAAACTTATTTAATAAAGTATGTTTCTTCATTGTCTTATGATTATCATGCCTCGGGTAACCGAGATGGTGGCATCCCTATACCTGAGTGGTCCTAGTAAGGCACTTGGAGTATGGGGGTGTTACAGCGGGTCTCACCCCTTCCAACCTTCCGGTCTAGGTCAAGGCTTACCAAAATTAAAAAGGCTAATTGTATCGATTCAATCAGCAAGATACAATTAAAGCAGCGATTAACAACATAGACAAAAACAACAACAATCTGCAAACTAATTAGCAATTAACATTCATTCATCGAATCCCCTAATCCTAGCAGAGAGAAATTACCTAGACATAAATAAGGGTAAAGGGAGAACAAAAAGTAGAAGAACAAATAAACATTAATTAAATAAAAGAGAAAAGAGGAAGAGAGAATTACAAAGTAAAATCCGGCAAAGAAAGAGAAGCAGAGAAAAAGTAACGTATACAGTGTATGGTATGATAGAGATGATAAGTGACGTCTCCCCCTTTCCTATCTATAAGAAATAGGACTTTATTTGACCTAATATCGAAAATAGACTAAAAAACCCGAGCCCATTAGAGAAACCACTCGATCGAGTACTTTAGGTACTCGATCGAGCACATTTCAAAAATAAGCAACTCGATTGAGTGGAAAAAGGGGTCGATCGAACATAATTGTACTCGATCGAGTACTTTCCAGCGCACATTTCCTGCTTCGCGCACTGAACTTCAAATGGCTGCCATTTCTTCGTTACTTGGCCAAACAAGGCGTTTCCGGTGGCGTTGGAAAGCTAAGAGGACAAGATTTCATCTTCAATTAGAGTCACCTGAAAATATGTTATAGAAAGCGAGATATGGCTCTTCAAAATAGGCACTAGTAATTTGAAGTTCTTCCTTTGCTCACCTAGCTATCTTACTCATTTGCGCATCTCAAAATAGTAGTTTGCAAGCTCCGACTCAACCCATCTCCTAAATGCATGCATAGTGACATGTTTTAGGCTTGATTACACTCCTTTTTGGTTCATACCTGCAAATAATAAAAGACAAACCAAAGTAGCCAATTCGGGGGACATTTGTAGCTAAATACTAAACAAAATGCATAGAAATGCGTGCAAATGAAGTATAAAATACCTATATAAAATGCACGCATTAAATCTCCCCAAATCAAACCTTTGCTTATTCCCAAGCAAACTATATGCAAAACTAATGGAACGGAAAAAGAAAGCTCAGAGCTAGCTGTAACTTGTCTACTTAAACCAATTTAATGCAAACTAAAATCAACAGTCATAGCCACAACAGTCAATACGTAAACGGGTTATATGATGTCTATAAATAAGCTGACCTGTGGACCTTGCAAGACCATTAAAATCGGACTCTCACGGGTCACTCTTCTCTCATGAAGGGTGAAAGTATATGTAAGAGAGAAAGAAATATAGTCGCTCACCTAAACTGCGACCTACATAACATGCTTGCAACAAAAATGATAGACGATTCATATACTACGCATACAGTCCAACCAACAATGTCCGTCACAGCCGAGGGCTTACAAAAGATATGGGAAAGTGAGGATACAGGTGAGAAAAGGCAAAATAGATTATGGAAATGTGGAGGTAAAGCGTCAAGCTACCTCCTAAACAAGACCATATAAGACCATCCAAAACTCAGTTGTGTAGAAAATAAAGCTCAAGTGCCCTTCATTGGCACACTTCTCACTGTCCAAATACACTATCTCCTCAAAAAATATAGAATAAATGGAGGAGTGAGACCGTCACAATATAAAAATAAGCACATACGATCTCAATATACAACCAGACAAGAATTTCTTTGATTTTGCTTTCTCTGGTTCTCACATGAATCACCATCTCTCTCTTCTTTTTTGCATTTTTTTTTCCTTTCTTTCACGTTTTTTTTCATTTTTTTTTCAATTCATTTTTTTTTTTTTTTCTCATTCTCCCTTCCTTCATTCTCCACCAACTCCGATCAAAATACCCACAGGCCAAACTTGCAGACGGAAAAGCGTACCACAAAAGATATACTAAACTAGCTTGACTAGGCAGGCTCAGTTTTGGATGTAGCTAAAGGGTCAAAAGGCTAAGTTTGGCTTAAGTGGAGCTAAATAGGTGAAAAATATAAGAAAAGGGGGCAATTTGCAAGCATCTCCCTGCAAGTGACACCGACCACAAACCCGAATGTATGCATTTTAAAAAGAAATCGAATGTCATAAAAGTGCAAAAATGATGAACATGCTATGCAAGGAGTACTACTCTCAATTCCTATGTAAACCGGTCATGAATGTCACCAGTTATAAGGCTCTAAAACTCAGAAATTGTAAAATAGGTTGCCAAATTATCAGGTCAAGTCTACACAGTCAGCTAAATTTGAACAAAAACACGTAGATATGCGTAAGACTCAGCTAATAACTGTCAATAAAGTGCAAGGCTCAAGTAAAAATGACAAGTTAAAGTGCAATATCATCACGGAAATCTACCGTTCCGACTCAACCTATACGCAAAAATAAACGTCAATTTTTTGAAAATTTTCTATTTTTTTTTTAGATTTTTATGAGATTTTTGAATTTTATAAAAATTAAACAACAATGCATACAAAAAAATTAAACGTGATAACAAAAATGCAATAAAAACAACATGCAGACACAGATATGGATGCAAAACCTCCTCAAACCAAACCGTACAATGCCCTCATTGTACCCAAAAATAAGGAAGCAAATGCAAACTAAAGGGAGAGAGTGGAGATACAGAAATCTCACAAGATAACGCGAAGTAGGGACCTCCCCAAACCAGCCAGCAACGTGGGGGGGGGGGGGGTCACAAACAGCTGCAGGACATCGTCATAGGAAGCGAATCAAGGCAAACCAACTCGATCGAGAGAGAAGATTGCTTGATCGAGTGCAATGGGCTGTAGAAGTGTTCGATCGAGAAAGTAGGGCACTCGATCGAGAAGACACATTATTAAACACACAACAAAAACCGAAACGTTAAAAAAAACTAAAAAGCGTAAATTCCGGGTTGCCTCCTGGATAGCGCTAGTTTCAGACAGGTCCCAGCTCGACCTTCTTTTCTTCCTCCAGCCATCCTGATCTATCCCAGTCAAAACAGCTCAAAGCGAGTAGTAGCCGATCAAAGAGCTGCGCATGTGTTACACAAAACTGTAAGTAGAACCATAGTATAACAGTAGCATAGGAAAATAAAAATGTACAAACGTTTAAGCCTAACAAATTTCCTATGACAGCTCCTATATTTGTCTACAAAATAAAGGAGCTCGGGAGCAATTAACAATAATTTAGGGTACCGTTTCAAATTAACAAAATTAAGATGACAAGAACGGTGAAAAACTGTTAAATTAACTGACCAACTGGGAGGGGATATAGCATTAACAGAAAAAACACGAGTCATACGAGGTAGCGTACTATTAATATTAACAACAATAAAATTATCGCTAACTACCCCAGGTGGGTTGCTCTCAATGTCGGAATCATTGAAAAAAGAATATATTACCTCATCCGTGCTAGGAGCAATTACCAACTCAGCTGTCTTCTCGTCACCCTCCTCTGTGGATATCGCCCGTAAATCGCAGCCTCAAGCGCATCCAACTCAGCCTTGAAAAGGGGCGATTCACCGTAACCATTATGATCATCAAAATCGTCATCTAGAACGAGCCCAAGTGACGTTGCATTGCCCTCTCTGGCGAATTCAGTCGATCGAGTGGAATTATTACTCGATCGAAAGATTTCCTCTTGATAATCACTCGATAAAGTACATAAAAAAGCTCGATCGAGTACTTCCTCTAAGCAGCTGTTCGATCGAGTGGTATAAACTGTTCGATCGAACATTTATTCAGGAATTTCACTCGATTGACCAATATAATCCATTGGATCGAGTGATTCTTGTTGATCAGTGCATAAATCTTCGTGTAAGGATTCATTATCTGATAGAACTTCGTAATCCGAGTCATCCCAGTCATCAGTAGCACTAGGCAACGCGGGTTCTTCGTGGGAAAGACCACTCTCTGCGTAGGTAACGCAGACTTCCTCTGGCTGCCCAATATTCGACTCAGCAGCTAACTGAGCTATTTCAGACTCGAGCTCATCAATTTGCACAAAAATTTATCTATCATGTTCTTGCACTTGGAGTGCAAGTGCCTTTACCAAAGACGTCAGCTCAGCAATCTCTTCTTTCCGCTTATCAGGAGGAGGAGCTTGTTGTCGCGGTGGCCAGAAAAATGGAGGCTGTTGGTAGCCTCGTTGATAGGGCAGATGTGGCGGTGGAACTACAGAAGGTTTATTAGCTTGTCTACGTTGCTTCAATGCATAAACCTCGTCATTTTCAGCTAAGCAAAAAGCTGCATTGTGCCTAGCAGCACCACATCTCCCGCAGTAAATCACTTGCTGCGCCATATAATAGAACATAGGTGACGGGTCAAAGGTACTCAAGCCTTCCCTTTGACAATATTTTACCTAGAACTATCTAGGTAGGACCTGTATGGCCTATCAAAACAGCATTAAAGAAAAAGATTAGAACGGCCTCAAGGGAAATATCCCTTGAGGCTAAAGACATACAAAATTAAAAAAAATAAATACAGTAGTTGCCTCCCTGGCAACGGCGCCAAAATTTGATACTGTCGTCAGGTACCTAAAATAAAATACCTAGTTACACTAACAGAATCTAGCAGTAAGTAGGGTCGATCTCCACAGGGAGGCGGTCACTATCTACTTGTCTATTCGGTCTGTCTACGGTCACAAGATGAGGGTTCATCAATGAATGTCAATTAATGTCAATTAATCGCATTTAAGGTCACAGATTAGTCGATGTGTTGGTCTAAGGGGCAATGAATATCTCCTTCCGGTCTCAATTCGCCCTAAAATACTATTAGCTTAGCTTCCGCCCTCACTAAAGCATTCTATTGTTCACTGCGGGTCTCACCCCTTCCAACCTTCCGGTCTAGGTCAAGGCTTACCAAAATTAAAAACGCTAATTGCATTGATTCAATCAGCAAGATACAATTAAAGCAGTGATTAACAACATAGATAAAAACAACAACAATCTGCAAACTAATTAGCAATTAACATTCATTCATCGAATCCCCTAATCATAGCAGAGAGAAATTAGCTAGACATAAATAAGGGTAAAGGGAGAACAAAAGGTAGAAGAACAAATAAACATTAATTAAATAAAAGAGAAAAGAGGAAGAGAGAATTACAAAGTAAAATCCGGCAAAGAAAGAGAAGCAGAGAAAAAGTAACGTATACAGTGTATGGTATGATAAGAGATGATAAGTAACGTCTCCCCCTTTCCTATCTATTAGAAATAGGACTTTATTTGACCTAATAACGAAAATAGACTAAAAACCCCGAGCCCATTAGAGAAACCACTCGATCGAGCCATTTGAAACTACTCGATCGAGTAGAATTAAGCTCAAACCACTCAATCAAGAACTTTAGGTACTCGATCGAGCACTTTTCAAAAATAAGCAACTCGATCGAGTAGAAAAAAGGGGTCGATCGAACATAATTGTACTCGATCGAGTACTTTCCAGCGCACATTTCCTACATCGCGCACTGAATTTCAAACCGTTGCCATTTCTTTGTTACTTAGACAAACAGGGTGTTTCTGGTGGCGTTGGATAGCTAAGAGGACACGCTTTCATCTCCGATTGGAATCACTTGAAAATATGTTGTAGAACTCGAGATATGGCTCTTTAAATTAGGCATTAGTAATTTGAAGTTCTTTCTTTGCTCGCCTAGCTATCTTACTCATTTGCGCATCTCAAAATAGTAGTTTGCAAGCTCCGACTCAAATCATCTCCTAAATGCATTCATAGTGAGATGTTTTAGGCTTTATGACGCTCCTTTTCGGTTCATACCTTCAAATAATACAAGACAAACCAAAGTAGCCAATTCGGGGGACATTTGTAGCTAAATACTACACAAAATGCATAGAAATGCGTGCAAGTGAAGTATGAAATACCTATATAAAATGCACGCATCAGTGCCATGGTGGCATCTCAGGTCAGTCACTGGAGTTTCATCTTTGGACCCGACACGGTCAATTCGTATCCCTGGCTTGGAATTCATGATTTGCATTTTTTCAGAGAGATTGATGAGGCAAGTGGGCCTTAGGCAGAAGATTCCGAAACTTGTTATCGTTCCTCATACTGTATTGGTACATACTACAGAGTCTTGTCGATAGTGGGTAATCAGGTGGGCTCAGATGAACATGTGGTTCATACCAGTTCTTATTGGCTCTCTATGGGTATCTGACTTATACATGCAATGGAGAAAGGCTGGTACTCCCGAAGAACGTGAGAAGTTGAGGAAACACGAGCCTGTGGATTACAAGATTCGCAAAGTAGCAAAGGAGATCAAAAGTATTTGACTGAAGAGGAAGAAGAAGCCGGATTCTTAGTTGCTCGTCCGTTGAAGAAACCGAGAGCTGCTCCTGTCGTAGAGATGGTGATGGATCGAAATGGTAAGGCTAGATCGCGAGAACGACCGTTGGTGATTAGGTTGGAGACAACGCAAGAGCGCCCGGCTCGTGGTCGAGACAAAAAATATGACAAAGGCAAAGGGAAAATGGAAGAATAGCCTTAGTCATTATTGTAGTATTATTTATTATTATTTAAGTTGTAATAAACGGCGGTGTTTTTAGAATCCCATCCTAGCATTTACTTCAGCATTTTATTTTATATGTATTTTGGCGTATTATTATTATTTATGGAACAAAGAAATAAAAGATTTATTAGTTATGAAACTGTTGTAATTTTCTTTTATTATTCTTGTCGAATTTCAAATGCAAATGCAAATGTCCTTCTATTTACATTTAAAAAATAAATAAATAAATAGTGGGTTGTATCCTGTGAAGGATTGCCTAAGTATTCATTAGAAAAAATGAAATCAAACCCTGTGCGTAGTTCGAGTAAATATAAAAGAATAATTGTTCGAAGCAAGAGATTGTGATGAACTTTTTAGAAAAATAAGCATGCGCTTTACTTACTCCTAAGGGAAGTGCAATTCAATTTATTTGATGATATGAGGATGTCGAAATGTCAAAAAACAAAATCATAGACACATAAGCTTTAGCTGGCCAGGGGTCGGTTTTATTTCGTGTTGCATGAGCGGCACATGGGTTACGCGAGGCGCGTTTTCTGTCCTATACTAAGGGTAGTATCGTTTCAATTGGTCTAAGTTGGTAGGATTAGAAAATTCATTCCCATCTAAGTCTGTAATCCTAACCGCACCCCCTGAGAGTATGGACTTGACTAAGAAATGTCCGGCCCAGTTAGGCTTAAACTTTCCTCGTGGATCGACAGGTAGGAGAGCTCTGACTGATCTGAGCACCAAATCTCCTTTTTTGATGTTCATGGGCTTAACCCATTTATTAAAGGCTCGTTTGATACATGCCTGATATGTCTGCACATTATGTAGTGCGCGCAACCTTCATTCATCCAAGAGGATGAGTTCTTCATAACGATCCCTATTCGATTCAGCTTCTGGGATTTGACTTTCAAGCAAAATGCATAGGGATAGGATTTCTAATTCAACTGGTTGCACAGCTTCCATGCCATAGGTTAAAAAGAAAGCAGTAGCCCCAGTGGGCGTCCTAACTGAAGTGCGATAACCCCATAGCGCAAAAGGTATTTTGCTAGGCCAATCTCGATAATTGTGGATCATTTTCTTGAGGATCATGACGACATTTTTGTTAGCTGCCTCCACCACGCCGTTAGTTTGAGGTCTGTAAGGCGAGGAATGGTGGTTCTTGATTTTCTATTTGGCTAGCAATTGGGTAGCTTCGGCCTGGAAACGTGATCCATTGTCACTGATGATCTCATGTGGGAAACCGTATCGACAGATGATATTGGTTTGTATGAACTTTGCCACATGTTTAGCTGTAAGAGCGGTGTAGGATGCTGCTTCGACCCACTTGGTAAAATAGTTGATAGCTACCAAAATGAAACAGTGACCTCCTGTTCCGGCTGGAGTAATCTCCCCGATGATGTCGATTCCCCAAGCAGAAAATGGCCAAGGAGATGTCATGGTGTAAAGCATTGAGGGAGGAACATGTTGCACATTCCCAAAAATCTGGCAATTATGGCAATATCTGACGTATTTAATACAATCTGACTCCATTGTCGTCCAATAATATCCCAGAGCGTGATTTTCTTTGCCATCATGGGTCCACTCATGTGAGGACCGCACTCTCCATCGTGAACTTCTTCCATCACCTTATGTGCCTGTGATTGATCAAGGCAACACAAGTTGACACCAAGAGGTGTTCTTTTGTACAATTCTCCCTGCATGACAAGATATTAAGAGGCTAGTAGGCGTATGGCGCGTTGTCCCCTCTTATCCATATCTGGTAGGTATGTACCATTGAGTTTGAAGTTTAGAATGGCTTGAAACCAGGGTTCCTCTGAAATTTCTTCCTCATCTGTAAGGAATTGTACATAAGCTGGTTCTGACTGCCGTTCGATGTATAAAGGCATTTCGACCATTTTGTCTGGCATATTGATCAAGGCTGCAAGTTTCGCAAGAGCGTCTGCAAATTGATTCTCTTTACAAGGTAGGTGTAGATAAGTGACTTGATCAAGAATTGGGCAACTTGATCTATCCTAGCCTGATAAGGTGCTAGACTTTCACTTCGAATTTTCCAAGAACCTATAACTTGGTTAATTATCAAGGATGAGTCTCCGTGAACTCAAAGATTCTTAATGCCTAAACTTACTACTTCTTGTAGACCAATGAGGCAAGCTTCATACTCTGATGCGTTGTTTGTCACTTCGAATTCGAGTTTGACAGAAAGTAGTGTATGCTCGCCTTCAGGAGAAATGAGCAACACTCCTATTCCAAAGCCTCTTAAATTCGACGCTCCATCAAAATAAAGGTCCCAAGAGTCTACATTGGTCTGTAGGATGTCCTCGTCTGGAAATGACCACATGTATATTGCTTGGGTATCGTTGATAGGATTATCTGCGACTCGGCAACAGCGCGTCCCTTTATGACTTTCAAAGGTACGTATTTAAGATCGAACTCTGAGAGCATTAAGGTCCACCTTGCCAAACGTCCGTTGAGAACGGGTTTCTCGAAGAGGTATTTGACAGGATCCATTTTAGAATACACTTTGACAGAGTAGCTAAGCATGTAGTGGCGTAGCTTCTTTGTTGCTCATACAAGAGCGAGGTATGTCTTTTCAAGAGGCGTGTATTTACACTCGTATTCTAAGAACTTCTTACTAAGGTTGTAGATAGCTCTTTCTTCTTTCCCAACAGTCTATGCGAGCATAGCCCCCATGGCTGTTTCGGTAATTGTGAGATATAAACCAAGAGGCTGATCTCGGTGGGGAGGCATTATAACTGGTGGTTTAGCCAGTATCTCCTTAATCCTATCAAACACCTTTTGACAGTCATCATCCTATATGGTGTGATCTGTTTTCTTGAGCTTCTTAAAAATGGGTTCGCAGATCATAGTAAGCTTTGATATGAATCGGCTTATATACTGCACTTTGCCTAGAAATCCTCAAACCTCCTACTCTGTTTGGGACTGTGGCATTTCGATTATGGCTTTGATCTTGAATGGATCAATTTTTATTCCCCTCTGGCTGACAACATATCCCAGAAGTTTGCCAGACGTTACTCCGAATGCACATTTCTGAGGATTGAGCCTCATGTTGTACTTGCGCAATCTGAGGAAGAGTTTGCGAAGATTATTGATATGACCCTTCCTATCTTTGGATTTGTCAATCATATCATCTACGTACACTTCTACTTCTTTATGCATCATGTCATGTAGCAATGTGGTCGAAGTGCGCTGATATGTAGATCCAACATTGATTAGCCCGAATGACATAACTGTATAACAATATGTGCCCCACTGAGTGACAAAGGCTATCTTATGCATATCTTCTATGGCCATTTTGATCTGATTATACCCTGCATACCCGTCCATGAAGGATAACAACGCGTTATCTACTGTATTATCTACCAATATGTCGATGTGTGGTAGAGGGAAGTCGTCCTTTGGACTCGCTTTGTTTAAGTCTCTGAAATTAACACAAACCCGGATTCGCCCATCCTTTTTGGGTACGGGGACTATGTTAGCCGCCCAGTCTGAATACTCGGAAACTTTGATGAACCCGGCTTTGAATTGTTTATCGACTTCTTCTTTGATCATAAGAGCCCATTCGGTCCTCATCCGATGAAGCTTCTGTTTCACGGGTTTGAAACCTGGTTTGATTGGAATTTGATGCTCTGCAATATCCCTGTCAGTCCCTGGCATGCCCTTGTAAGACAAAGCGAAAACGCCCTTGAACTCGTGTAGGCTCTCGATAAAATTTGCCCTTTCAGTTATGTTTAAGGTCGTCCCTATCCTTAGTTCTTCGGGTTCTAGTTCGGTTCCTACATTGATGGGTTCGGTGTTATCTATAACTGGTGCCCCTTCCCCCTCTTGTTGTATTTCTTTAATTATATAGGGAGGTAATTCGACTGAGTCTGGGTTAGGATCATCCTCTTTATCATCGTAAATAGAATTGCATTCAGAAAAACACAAAGAGTAAGCAGAATCTGATTTATTCATATTAAATTTTAAAAATAGCTGAAATGAAGAAGTCATCTGTTCAGTAGTCAGTGGCGGTAAAGGGACAGCTGCTGGGACATTTCCCAAGCTACTGTTACTATTCGATGCTATGCTAGGAGAAACAAAGGGATGGGGAGTGACGACACGAATTCGAGTTAGAGTCGGAGTTAGAGTCGGAATCAGAGTCTGAGTCTTGAGAGGTCGCTAGAGAGTCTTCTTCTGTCTTCAGGTTCTCCTTTGAACATCTCTCCTTCTTCAGTAGTGACCTTGAAGAGCTTTCCTTGGTTATTAGTCCACCTGATCGATTTCCTCCATCCTTTCTGCTGATTCGAACTGGTGTCGGTAATTAGCGATGTTGGGTTTAAATGGTCATCTTGAAGTATCATGGTAATGATCTCATCCTGCGCTGCCCTAACGAATCAGTATTCTCCAAACAGAATGTAACGCCCCGTAATTTCGGACCATTAATATATTTCGAAAATAATTTAGTAATCAAATAAAGTTTGATATTAATGTATTTAAAGTAAAAATAATTCAAAGAAATATAATTTTATTATATTTTGAGGTAAAGTATTTATTTTGATAGTTTCGAGATGTTTAAAAATAGTTTAAACCGTGTAAAAACTTTTTATTTTGAAATAAGGGCATATCGGGGGGAAAATGACAATTCTATTGAAAATTGGGCAAACGAATTTGGAAATGGGTCGTATGAGTATTCAATTTTCTTGTAATATCGTGTTTAAGAACTTTGGTCTTGTCGGAATTTGCATTTGACCAACGGTTTTAATTATTATTGAAACGAGCCAAAACCGACTCGTAAAATCCCGACTAAACCCGCACCTTTCCTCTCTTTCTCCCCTAACCTGCGGCACCCCCTTCCCCTTTCTTTTTTTTTTTTTTTTTTTTTCTGATTTTCCTTTCCTTCTTCATTCTCTAACATTTCCGAAAATCAACAAACACCATTTTATACAAAATCAAAGCTTAATTTCATCATAATTTCTTCATTTCTTATCGGATTTTCACGAAATTTATATTTCCGGAATCCCCTCGTCGAGATCTATAACCTGGTGAAGAATTGGAGGACGAGTTTGGGGACTCGTATATTGTCGAAGATAGCGGCTAGTTGCTTGTTAGGGTTTGGGTTTTAAGGTGCTAATTGCTAATTTTCTAGCTTAAGGTAACATATTTCGAGTTACTCGACGAATAATCGTCACAATCTTTGTTGATTTTGTATGTTTTGTGATTTTTATTTAAGTAGTTAATTCCATATGATAAAATGGTTGCATGCATGGGTAATTTATGTATTTTTGTTAGTTTAAGTTAACATGTTAGTATTGGGGACGATTAATTATGTTTCAGACGGTCTTATACTGAACAAAAATTGAGAAATAGAGGTGTAGGGGTGGCGGCAGCAGGCCCGGCAGGCCCACGGCAGGCCCACGGCAGGCCCACGGCTGGCCCGGGTCAGCCCGTTGCTTGTTTCGCGGTTTTCCATGCATTGTTCGTCATTTTAGGTTCATTAAGGATATAATTAGAATAAGTAACATATGGTTAAACCTTTGAAATGAATAATGTTAGTAGTAAAGATAATAAGGTTGGTAAAAATTATGCTTATATTGATAGTTATCACATGTTAGGATAGTTTATAAATTGAAATTGTAATTAATAGGCTCAAAATGAATTTTATAGTGATAAGTGTAATGTTTTGATGATTGTGCCGAAAACTGAGCCTTAGTCCCTTTGACTGATTCGATGTCAGTTAATTGAGTGATTGATCAGCCGCAATTTAACCCGTACCTGTCGCAGGGCTGGGGTTGCGGGTAAAAATTCGGTTGGATGAAATTTTGAATGAATTAGATAATCGGCCTTTTTCTTGTTTTAGGCCATTTATTATATTTTTATTTCACATGTGTAGTTTGTTGATTTAAGTAGCTTCTTATATTGTAGAAACGGCCCTAGATTCCCTGAAGCCTTTAATATTGTTCGAATTGGAAATTGGTATTGAATACTTATTGAGGATATTGTTGGATTGTCTGCTGAATAGAGATTTATATAGCCTTTCACATGATAGAATGTTAGCATTTATGTTGGTAAGTTGGACTCTCTGCCCTCTTATGGTTAAGTGGGTGTCTTACTTGTCTTGTGTGGTGTGGGCTAAAGTATTCAAGCTGGGACTAGCTGGGACTAGGTCCTAGGTGAGTATTTCGGCCTTCATCATAGATAGGTCTTTATAGTATTTGACGAGTATATGTTCACTGCTTGATAGCCTTTGTGTTCCTGACTAGTGGATTTATATCCAAGTTGGGGCATGACCTCGTTACTTATTTTGATAGTAAGTGGTCAGCTTAAGTACTAGCCAACCCTTTGGTGGACTCATTAGGGTACTCACTTTGTTTTAGAAAAATTGTGGGTCTTGGGTGCGGTGGTGTGTATCTGCATGTCTAGGTCTCAAGAGATTTTAGGCTAGGGTTGTGTTGTGTCTTGGCCATGTTTTATTAATATTAACCGCTGAGCCAAGATACCGGTTCGATTACCTTCCCTACCTCGTGGTATAGACTCGAGTTACAGAGTGACTATTGACCGTGCTAAGAACTTATGCCTGTCTTTGATATATTGCCCTTTCTTGTATGGTGACTTTATGAACTGTAATAGGTGAGATGTAAGCCGGTTACAGTTGATAAAGTTTGGATTACTACTTGTTATATGTTTCACATGATAGTTTAAATTGGTCAGTTTAGTATTCATATGTTAGAATACTTGGAAATTAGATTAATTATCATGTTGTTTACATGTTACACTACATATTACATTAAATATGACGTTTCGTGGCTGGGAGGACTCGAAGTTACTCCCCACTGAATTGTGGCTTTCGTGTTTGTATAAAATGCGATTGACAGGTGCTTGATGCTTAGTTGGGGTTCACGGACGAGCTAGTGAGCAAGAGAACCTTGGACCTAGTTTTGGCTATTTTTGTAGTAAACCTTTAGACTTTTGGTTTTGTATATATTTTGAAGGGACATATGTCTCCCTCTTTTTCTTTGGGTTGTATCATTATATTTTCTTATCGTTAGCTATGGCATGTAAATTAGTTTGTTAGCATTGCAGGTTTTGGCACCCTCCTCTTGGGAATGTTGGAAATGTTTGTGGTTGGTTTAGGAAAGTTTTTGAAATTAAAGGTTTTGTCTAGTTGAACCAATTACAAACATATCCTGTCAGTTTTTCCGTAGAATTTACGCCTTAATTTATCGCTAAATTTAAGGGTGTCACACAGAAAGCTAACAGCTTGTTCGTCTAAACAAGGTGCTTGGAGAGTTTTGACGGTAGGAACCGTTTCTGAAGGGATTAAATAGCAATCGTGAAAGACCTCGATTCCAGCTAGTCGCGTTACCTTATAATGCCAAGGTTCGGGAAACCCGTGAAAGTACTCCTGACTCCCTTCTCTAATGAAGTATCCATTTAAGGTAGGGAGATAGGATCGCATTTGGATTCTTTTATTTTTACGGTTTTGAAACTGAGTGAGCATTTCTAAGGCTTCTTCTTTCGTGGGCTTGTATCCCAATCCTAATGGTATCCTTTGAGAGTTTTCTTCTTTGTAAGGTGCAAAGGTATTTTCCTTGGTGGGATTTAATGGCATTCCTGGGAAGTATCCCTGGGACTTGAGTATGTGGTTGACCACCAAATTGGAGTATGGGTTGAAGTATAGAGGTGCCAGTTCGCTCTCTACAAGATTTATGCTCTGAAATCCCCCAAGGTCGTATACTGGGTCTGTGACTACTTGATTGCTTGATATTTTCTCTATCACAGCCTTGATAGGTGACGAAGTGATCGTCACTACTTTACCATCTAGAGGAATCTTGATTTTCTGGTGCAAGGTGGATGTTACCGCTTTTGAAGCGTGAATCCAAGGCCTTCCAAGAAGTATATACAAGGACGCCTCGATGTCCACTATTTGAAAAATAATCTTTCGCTCGATTGGCCCTGTGGCTATAGTGAGGTTAATTGGCCTTACTACTTTATGTCGTGTTCCATCGTATGCTCAAACACCTTGGTTGGTAGGAGTCCAATCTGATTCTTTCATGCCCAACTTGTATGCTGTCTTTAGTGGTATGACGTTGACTGCGGAGCCATCATCTACAGAAGTCATTGATACGTTCTTTTTCAAGCATGTGACTGTAATGTATAGAGCGAGGTTATGAGTGCCGCCGAAAGGAGGCAAATCCTCATCTGAAAAAGTGGTCGAGTTCCCTTTTGAGGTTTAGTTTTCAGTACTTGTCGTTAGGAGCACCTAGACCAAAACACAATTTATAACTTCACAAACAACTCTACAATTAGTAAAGAGGCAAGTAAAGGTCGGATCCCAAGGGACGGGAATTGAGATGAGATTTTCTATTGCAACTAGTGGTGTCTAAGGGTGTCACAATTTGGGGTTTGAAGTAGAAGATCACTAAACTAAATAGCAATGAAAGTAAACAAGCAAAATGATTAAAAAGAGATGTAAACAATTGATAAAAGGCACTAGGGTGTCATGGGGTCATAAGGGATTCATAGGAATTGATCATACAAACATATTCTCAAATTATAAGCAAGCAATTATTGTTGTGATGGATCGAGTTGGTTTATATCTTACAATCCTAGGAAAGTTTGGGTCCCGGAGCCAAATCGATTAGATTGTACAACACCTACAAGTCGACTTAATCTTCCCTACTCAACTATATGCATGGTCTAATGAGACTCGAGTTGGTTTATGTCTTACAAGTCTCATTGAAAAGATAGGTGATGGGTAAAAAATGCAAGGATTCATAGGCTTGCATTTCATCAAACATAACATGTGCATAAGTTGAGATCACAACAAGCAAGCAAATAAACTATGAAAACATATTAAATTAAGCATGAATCATTCCCCATGTTGGTTTCCCCTAATTACCCATTAACCCTAGCTAAGGAAACTACTCACTCATTATCATGTTAAACATGCTAGCAAGGTTGTCAATCATACCAACAAAGTAAAACATGATGAATAAATGAAGATGATTAACAATAATTAAAAGGGATTAAGAGAATTATACCTACTAATAATTCCAATAATAAAGCAAAGAATAAAAGAAGTACTTGATGCTTGATTGGAAGGTTGTCAATCTCCTAATAATAACCCAAATAATCTTCAATTACCCAAAATAAAGGATGAACAAAAGAGAGATTAAGGAAATGAAACTTGTATTAAAACTTGATTAAATGTTGATTACAAGATTAAAGAGAGATTTGATTGATATTAACTACACTAAAGATTGCTAAGAAGAACATGCTCTTCTAATTAGACTAATGGGGTATTTATAGTGGGGATTAGGTACATAAATTAGGGTTAACTAAGGGCTTAAATGACTATTAAGTCCTTGAGGAATCGCCGGTCTCTAGGGAGACTCCGGTCTCCTTTTCGCCGGTCTTAGAAAAATATGCGCATCCTTGCATGAAGCTTGTAGAAGACGAAGTGGCTGACTCACAATCCGAGCGTCGAGGGCACGGGACGGGCGGATTCTGGTGATTCTGGACGGGCGTCCAGTTAGGGAAGACGGGTGGATTTGGAGTGTTTTGGACGGGCGTCCACAGGGGGAAGACGCTCGGATTATACCTCTTGGACGGACGGCTTGTAGACAATCCGCTCGGATTGTCTTACAGCTTCTTTCCTTCTTCTTTTCTTCTTTTTTCTTCATAGAATCCTTGAGGATTTCCTCGGGGATGCAAGGATCTTTTCTCATCATTGCCCATCTACTATAGTATGTACAAAGGCCTTCTAATCTTGTCTCTCCTTGATGCTTGGTCATTGAATTCAATCAATTTAGCTTCATTTTGCCATGAAAATGCAAGGTTTGCACTCCTTTTCTACCAAGGACACAAAACCTCAAAGAATATGCAAAACAAAGGACTAAAGACAATAAATGACCCAAATATGCACTAAAAAGCATGGGAACAAGGCTAATTTTGGGACTAAATGTGCTTAAATTATGGTCTTATCAAATATCCTCAAACCGAACCTTTGCTCGTCCAGAGTAAAGAGGTGACAAAGACTAGGACCGTTATTTAAACTAACCTAATAGCATAGCTGATATGAGACAATTAGCGGATCTCACTCCGCCCCTTCAACTCACAACAAGACAACCATGAGGTAGGATGCCTTCTTGCAAGGCAAGGTGGGTCTTTCCAAAATGGCGACACATCCAAACATTAAAGCACACAAAATCAAGTAATGGATGCATCTACAATAGAATAACCACTTTCCTTATCTAAGTGGCGGAAATTATCTACAAGGGAAGCAATTCAAGGGTATACACTCCTTCACAGATGCAATTTCTTCAAACTACTAAGCCTAGAAGGATACCAATAAATCACCTCCAAGTTGTGTCAAGCTAGGGTACCTTTGTCCTCAATCGTTAAATGCTTTTGTCAAGAGTAGACTCCCTATGGTGTTAGAAACACTGGAGGATCGCGGAATTCCCCTTCTTGCCTAGACAATAATAAGGGTCGTCCCCTCTCTACCATGCACAAAAATGGATATGGTGGATAAAGGGATCAATAGATATTCGAGTTTCATTTTGGGAGTTTGCTTTGTTATTGTTTTTCCCTCCAATTTCTTGTGGCATATAACATTTGAGAACACTTTCTTTGCCATTTCTTTTGATTTTTGGCATTTCAACACTTGACAACTTTTCGCATTTCTTTTTGAACATTTTCAAAGTCACCCCATATGTAGTGAGGGTGGCTTATATTTGAAGCTTTAGGAGTTCTATTTTTGCTCCTCTTTTCATTTGATGCAATTGGCAAACTTTCTTTCACTTTTCATTTCATTTCTTGAACTCAAATTAATTTCTTTTTGTGCCCATTCTCTTTGATGACAAAAATGTGGTAGAACATGGATGATGGATTCATGGTTGCAAGGATCACCTTGGAATAAACGGTAGCCAAGGAGTTATCACACCACAAGGTACTCTTGACTAGGCCTTAAACCATGGGTCAAAGGATACTAGCATGACACATTCTAGGGTGTTTTACAAGTATTCTAACAAGCAAAGTCTTAAGAAGAAAAAGCATCTACTAGGGCCTATATACACTTGTCAAGCTTCCCAAATAGATGGTTTCACAAAAATTTTCTAACATGCAAACTACATGCCATGATGCAACTAACATATATACATCCTAATGCAATATGATTCTACCAACTAATATGACATATAAACTAAATGCAAGTCCTAGGTTCACATTGTTTATACCGCATCAATCAAAACAAAGCCACATAGTCATTAACATAAAGAGGAAAAAGGAGATTGGAAAGATCATACCATGCGGTCTTAAATATCCTCATGTCTCGGATGTGGCGTAGTTGATCAATGTGAACAAGGATAGAGCAAATACAATATATATAACAATATATACAAGACTACACTACAAAGGAAATGAACGTGTTTTTGGATTTTCAATTTTTCAATTTTTTTTGGTTTTTCGAAATTTTTGATTTTTTTGGATTTTTGAATAAAAGTTAAGTTAGAATTCCCCATCCCCACACAAATATGGGCATTGTCCTCAATGGCCAAAATGATGGGAAATTATGCAAGTATGATGCATGAATTCTATGCTAAATGCAAGTTATACTATGCTACACTACATGATGCATGGGTTTTTGTTTATGACGGAGAGCGTAATTTAGATTACCTCTCGTTGCGTATGCATGTACTTCCCCAAACCGAGATAGCCATTATTTCTAATGTCTTAAATTTGGGGGTAGTTCATGCATACAAGATGCAATGCATGAAACTAATTGTCATTTTGGATTTTCAAAAGTGGGAACAATAAAATAAGAACACCTCAATGGGGCCGAGGTGTTAGTCCTGTATGTTGCTAGGACTCTTCAACCATGATCAAGATAAAATAATCAAAGAAAGAAGTAGACAAACCTCAAGAGGGTAGGAGCCTCCAAAGCTTGCTAGTCTTCCACCATATCATCATTGTCATCATCTTCCTCAATAGAAGTGGACTCATCTCCACTCCCCTCTTCACTTCCTTGCTCACTTCCTTCAGTACTTCCTTCATCATCCTCTTCTTCTTCATTTACCTCTTCAACAATGCCCTCATCATAAACAACCTCATCACCGATAACCTTATCGTGACCCGGTCTCTCACCCCTAGATGCACTTGGAAAGAAGACTTCCCTATCCGCCTAACTAGGCAAAGGACATGAAGGATCAAGTAGTCCTTGCCTAGCTAAATGAAGGAGGGGTGGATATTGGGCCAAGTATGCATCTTCCCGATCCTTATAAGCTTGTTTGTGCATCTCTTGTATAAGTAGAGTCATGTAGTCATTGCCCACTTCAACACCTTCGGGTTTTAACTCTTGATATTTGAATGGATAGGGTGGTGTGAAAATGGAGGAGGAGGGCATTTCAATTTCACCCCTTTGTTGACGGATGATGTATTCGGCTTCCTTTGAGAGTGGAAGAAGGTAGTTCGTTCGATGGACACTTAAACGGCATATCTTGGAAGGCAAAGTAAAAGATCTAGCATCATAGGTAAGCCACCCATATTTGGTGTCAAGAGAATTATGCTTGACCCACTTGTACTTGTTAATCATGGCATCCATGTCAATGAGATGACCCCCTTTTTTCGCCACATACTTGCTATCCTTGTTGAAATTCGGATCAAAGTACTTGGCCAAGAGAGTAACTAGACCTCCATTTACGATAAAAGCGGTGCCTTCCTTTCCACAATAAACATTTAGCCATCTTTCCACCAAAAGCCTTAGAGCATTATAAGGCTTGGTGAATTCCCTTCCAATATTTAAGGCCGACTCAAGTAGAACACAATCGAGCTTGGTAAAGTGGTTAGTGTCTTTTCTTGCAATGATAGTATTCCCGATGACCTTGTGCCACACTCTAATGCCCGGATGGTTGACTAATAGAGCGCGACAAGCATGAAAGTTCTCAATTTTCTACCCGGAAATTGCCTCCCAAAGAGGAGCGGGGTCATATTTTTCGGGCTTCTTATAATAACGAGGTGTATCACTAAGACCTAATGCTTTACTCAAAACATCAAAGGTGATGCGCCTATTCACATTGGCAAGGCGGAACTCGATGTATTCTCTAGTCTCTACCTTAGTCACTTTCAATGAACTCAAGAATTCCAAGGTAAGGGAGGGGTATGTCAATTCTCTTGTAGCAAACAATTTTCCCAACCCCATGGCTTCAAAGAAGGCTTTTGTTTGTTCAAGGACACCCAATTTGTTCAAGGCATCTTCACATATGAATTTGGTGGGTAGAATGGATTTCTTAGCATACTTGGAAAATGTATCCCTATGGGAGTTAGAAATGGAAATTACCTCCGGATAGTTTGATAATTGAGCAATTTCCGGAGTTGTTGAAGTTGTTGCTTCCAAGGGATGATTTTGTTGTTGTTGAATTTCCAAGTTTGCACTAGCAACCACCATAGCCATTGAAGCTTTCTTTGCTTGAAGGCATTGTTGCCTTTTTCAGAGTGCCTTTGCCTTAAGTGCCTTTGTTGATCCTTTTGTTCTTGCCATTGATGATTATACCAAGAAAAGATTTAAAATCTTCAATTTCCAATTATCCCCAAATCGATTTTAAGATGAAAGGCTTTGCCTTTGTATTTCAAAAATCGACTCAAAGATTGAAGATTTTGGTGCTTGGATTGATTATTGTTGGAAGAGGAGTGATTAATTGTTGTTGTAATGAAGTTTGAATGTGATTTTGTTGAATTTGGTTGAGGAAATCTTGTTTGGGTGATGGAGAGGATGAGGGTTTTTGGGTTTTGGGGTGTTTGGTAGTGTTTTGAATGTATGAATGAAGGAATGAATGTGGGAGGGGTATTTAAAAACACCCGAAATTTTCGAAACTGCAGGAGAAGACGGGCGGATTCCCTTCGGGACGCTCGGATTCTACTAAATCTGGGTTCAGGAATTCTCACCTAAAGACGGGCGTCTTTCAGCTGGGACGCTCGGATTCTTCAGTTCCAGGATGAGCGGATTCCATTAAAGACGGGCGGATTCTGTTACAGCGAGTTTTCTTATTCTGCACTGGCAAAAAAACGGGCGTCTTCCTGGAAAGACGAGCGGATTCTTTCAGACGATCATCTTCTCTGCTGGGACGCTCAGATTCTCTAACAGTCTCAAATTTTTAATTTTGCAGCTCATTTGGACGGACGAATTCTGCCAAAAACGCCCGGATTCCCATAAGACAAGCGGATTCCCCTTAAGGATGCTCGGATTCCACCTGGTTTACCCGGATTCAGTTCCATCCGTGCACATGCATATCCCGTGTCATTTTTCATTCTTCAAATCCCGTGTTCTTCATTGTAGGGGCACTACAAAGGCATGAATAGCCTAGACAATTGCTATCCCCACACTAAGCTAAAGCACTACACATCAATTAAATCATTAGTCCCTCCCTCACTTCTCTCAAAAATGATAATTATCTTGATCAAAGCATAAAAATCCAAAAAAATGACAAAAATGCAATGTAAGAATTAAAATGCAAGTTAGGGAGTTAGAAATATTTACAGATGGTGGTTTGGAGAGGACTCCACCAAACTCTCATCCTTAGTGAGATGTCATGGGAGCATGTCCAAGGTGTTGTTGATGTTGCTCAACACCTTGAAGAAGTAGTCAAAAGCTTGTTCATTATCATGATAAAGATCTTCAATAGATCTTTGCACTTGTTGTCCTTTATGTTGGTCTTGATCGATAGCATTACCAATATAGGGATTGAAAATCCCTTCAAACTCATCGTCCCAAAGACCACAAACTTCATCTACTTGGTCACTAAAGATCTCTTGAGTTGATAGAGACAACTCTCCCACTTTCTTATCTTGGCCAATGAGGCCATCCTCTTCATTGCTTGACTTTGGTGAGCTTTTCAAGCTCTCTTTGTTACAATTCACTTGCTCTTTAAATGGAGCATCATCAACTTTCTTCTTCCATTGGAATTCCGACTTCTTCCTATCATCCTTCCGGCTATAATGATCAACCATAAAACATGGTTCGTGCAAACGGGGAGCTCTCATGGTCTTGTCAAGATTGAAAGTTATGCTCTCATCTCCTACTTCTAGAGTGAGCTCTCCATGCTTCACATCAATCACCGCACCCGCGGTGTGCAAGAAAGGTCTACCTAGAATGATTGGAATGTTGGAGTCTTCTTCCATGTCAACAATGACAAAGTCCACCGGGATGAAAAATTTCCCAACTCTTATGGGAACATCTTCCCATATCCCTAATGGTGTCTTCGTTGATCTATCGGCCATTTGGAGTGTTTTATTGGTGCATTTAAGCTCTCCCATCCCTAACCTTTTACTCACCGAGTATGGCATAACACTCACACTAGCCCCTAGATCACATAAGGCTTTGTTGATCGTGGTGTCGCCAATGGTACACGGTATTGAGAAGCTTCCCGGATCTTTAAGTTTTGGAGGTGAACTTCCTTGAAGGATTGCACTACTCACCTTAGTGAAGGCGATAGTTTCAAGCTTCCGGATCGACTTCTTCTTTGTAAGGATGTCTTTCATGTATTTTGCATAGGCCGGCACGTGATTGATTAATTCCGTGAAAGGAATCGAGACTTCCAAATTCTTCACAATCTTCATAAATTTTCCAAGTTGGTCATCAAATTTGGGCTTGGCCTGACGACTTGGAAAAGGAAGTCTAATCACAATGGGCTCCTTTTCCTTGACCTTGTCTTCATTTTTCTTTGAAATTTCTTCTTTTAATGGTTCTCCATCCTTGGAGTTTTGCACAACTTCTTCTTTGTCACTAGCTTCCACAACTTCATCCTCAACTTGCTTCTTTGGTGCTTCATATCTCGTACCACTTCTCAAGTGAATGGCACTAACCGTTTCATGTCTTGGGGGATTACTTTGAGGTGGTAATTGCCCTTTTTGTCTTTGTAAGCTTGAAGATGCTAGTTGAGTCAATTGGGTTTCCAACATTTTGGTGTGAGCTAGAATGTTGTTGATGGTGATTTCCTTTGCTTGACTATCTTTTTGCATTTGAGTGAAAAGCTATTGTTGATTCTTTTGCATTTGGAGGACCGCTTTTTGAACATCAAAACCTTGGTCATTTTGTTGATTGTATGTAGTTTGATTTTGGTAACCTTGGTTTTGGTTGTAAAAGGGTCTTTGATTTTGGTTTCTCATGGGAGGTGGGGTGTATGTTGGTTGGGGGTTTTGAACATTTTGGCTTTTGTATGAGAGATTTGGGTGGAATTTGGTGTTTTCATTGTAATAATTGGAGTAAGGGGTACCACTCTTGTATGCTTGAAAAGCATTCACTTGTTCATTTGTTCCCCTACATTCACTTTGGTCATGTCCCAAAGTTCCACAATTCTCACATATCCCACTTGGGATTGATGAAGATGCCGTCATGGCATTAACATGATGCTTTGGTGATTTTGAGGCTTCTTCAAGCCTATCCATAGCTTTTTCAAACTTCAAGTTGATGGTATCAATGTGAGCACTAAGTTGAGCACCCAATTGAGTAATGGAGTCCACTTCATGCTTTCCTCCTCTAGTAGCCTTGCGAGGTCTACTATATTGTGAGTTATGGACCGCCATTTCCTCAATCTTGTTCCAAGTTTGATTGTCGTCAACTTCGGTGAACATTCCATTTGATCCCATGTTGAGAATGTTTCTTGAGTCTTCCTAAAGGCCATTCCAAAATTGTTGTACCAAGAACCACTCGCTAAGTCCATGGTGAGGACATGAGCGGCAAATTCCCTTGAATCGCTCCCAAGCTTCATACAAAGATTCTTCATCTCTTTGCTTAAAGCCCGTAATTTGAGCTCTTAGCATGTTAGTCTTTTCCGGTGGATAGAACTTTTTGTAGAAAGCTAGAGCCAACTTCTTCCAAGAATCAATTCCGAGAGTAGCCTTATCAAGGCCTTTCAACCATTGTTTTGCAGTGCCAATTAGAGAAAAAGGAAATAAGACCCATCGAATTTGGTCTTGAGTTACACCGGTTTGAGAAATTGCATCACAATAGTCACAAAAAGTCTCCATATGAGAATGAGGGTCTTCACTAGGCATCCTCCCAAATTGGCTTCTTTCGACTAATTGGATAAATGCGGATTTGGCAATAAAATTTCCGGTTAAGTGTTGTGGTATAAGAGTACCATTGGGTAGGTTCTCCTCGGTGGGTACGAAATGTGATGAAAACTTAGGCATTGTGGGTTGATTTTGTGTTGGATTTTGTGTCGGGTTCTCCTCACCTTCTCTTGCAAAAGGGTTGATGAACTCAATAGTGTTTGGTTGAATATCTACAACCTCACCAATACCTCTCAAAGTTCTCCTAGCAAGTCTTCTATTGTTTGTCAAAGTCCTTTCAATTTCGTGATCAAAGGGTAACAAGTTACCTTGTGACCTTCTAGACATGCAAAATATCAAACAACTCGAAAATAATTAGAACAAACCTTTAGGAGTTTTACTTCCCCAAGGCAAAGAAAGACACAACTAATAACAATATAAGAAAATCTAAATCAAGCTAACACCGTCCCCGGCAACAGCGCCATTTTTGGTCGTGTCCTCTTAGGAGGTTTAGTTTTCAGTACTTATCGTTAGGAGCACCTAGACCAAAACACAATTTAAAACTTCACAAACAACTCTACAATTAGTAAAGAGGCAAGTAAAAGTCGGATCCCAAGGGAGGGGAATTGAGATGAGATTTTCTATTGCAACTAGTGGTGTCTAAGGGTGTCACAATTTGGGGTTTGAAGTAGAAGATCACTAAACTAAATAGCAATGAAAGTAAACAAGCAAGATGATTAAAAAGGGATGTAAACAATTGATAAAAGGCACTAGGGTGTCATGGGGTCATAGGGGATTCATGGGAATTGATCATACAAACATATTCTCAAATTATAAGCAAGCAATTATTGTTGTGATGGATTGAGTTGGTTTATATCTTACAATCCTAGGAAAGTTTGGGTCCCGAAGCCGAATCGATTAGATTGTAGAACACCTACAAGTCGACTTAATCTTCCCTTCTCAACTATCACTACTACAGATACAGCCTATAACAACGGGTAAAAACCGTTGTAAAATAAAAAAGCGGACGTTGTTAAAGCGGCCGTTGTAGAAGGTATTTACAACGGTTTGCTTATTTAGGGAAACCGTTGTCTAAAGTATTCACCACGGTTAAAAGCCGTTGTTGTTGGGTGTGCTCCGTTGTGGAAAGTGTTTCAAAATTTTGGAGGGAATAATATAACAACGGTTGTCGTATGTATAACCGTTGTTGTAACTTTCCCTCCAAAATTGTGAAGTCTTTTGACAACGGGTTTATGGTACATACCCGTTGTTGAAATTTTTAGTAACAACGGTTTTATGTTTAATACCCGTTGTTGTAATTTTACCTCCAAAATTGTGAAGACTTTTAACAACGGTTTTATGTTTAATACCCGTTGTTGAATATTATGCGCGGGTATTTGTGAATGTCATTCACAACGGTGTTATTTTTATTAACCGTTGTGAAAGGTATTCACAACGGTTTTTTTTTAGTAACCGTCATTATTACATACTCCTAATGTTTTGAAAAAATAAATTTGTTTCATGCCATTCAAAAACCTGCATATGTCAGCAGCACCATATACCAGCACCAGCATAAATCACAGCTGGGTTCATCAGAACTCAATAGATTCAATTCAACCACAACAAAGAAATTTGCATCATATATATATATATATATACTTACAAGGAGTTGAATTTACATGAACTAATTATTCCCTAACTTCAACAAAAAATTTACTAATAAGTTGATCTAAACTCTGAGTATCATGCATTTCTAAATATATTCTAAGACGTAGTTGCCCCACATGTCTCTTACCTCGTCTATATCTACACTTGAGTACTGCTCAATCTGTTGTGACGGGTTGATTGCATACTGCGGTAAAAACAAAGAGAAGACATTATGGTATATATAGCAGCAAGTAAGACAACATTAGCAACATCATGGTATATATATATAGCAGCAAGCAAGACAACATTAGCTCTAATTTTAAAAAAAGTAATAATCACATGTTTAAATTATTACTAACCTTGTCTGGAATAACGAGATATCTTCGCCTAATAATCTCCAACATGAACCGACAAGCGTAGTATCCACATTGTATGTCATCTGGCTGGCGAGGGGCCTATTATTACATAAAAAAAACAGACGAGAGAAGGCTCACATCAGAATCTTGAACTTTAGGTATTGTATTAGTATTAAACACAGATTTTGCACTTAATGTTATTGTATTTGAGCACGTACCCTGTTATCGTAATAAAATCGGGGCCAACATCGAATCTTCCGTGGGTTGATCCTGCTCGTTTGCTCTTTTCTTCTTAAAGGCCCTTTTTTAAAAAATAAAAAAGGAGGCAGAAACTAATTTTTTTAGGGGCAAAAATATGAAAGAACTTTTTTCTATAAATAAAAAATGAAAATGTTATTATAAATAAATCAGTATTATAAACTTACATATTAATCAAGTGCTTAAAAGTCTCGCTTGGTTGATTATGTAAAGAGTCCAACCAGAAAACTTTATTCCTTTTCGGCATGATGGCTGCTAGCACCCAATGAGTCCTACATCAAGAGACATCATCATTATTAACAAGTACATATATTAGGTATGAAAATGCAATTGTAGGGGGAAACGTAATATTAATTTGTTTATTACCCTTTTTCATTATACGCGCCAAAAATCAGCTTCTTGGTTGTCGCCAATTGCTGAGCAATATAATCTACCCGTTGTTCGAACGAGAAATCCGGAATAAATAAAGATAAAACATAGGGGCACAGGAATCCGTATAGATCAGATGGAATTTTCTTCTCGGGGATCACTTTCAATTTCAATATCCTACATTATTACGGTATTAATTCCGGTATTTAAAACACTATCTAGTAGTCAGAATATTAGACTATGAAATTATTTATTAAGAAACTTACTTCATCCAAACAAATATGTGTGATACATCAATCTGGTCTAGGCCAGCCCATACGGCTAGCAGATCCCATGATATAAGCGCTTGGCGCTCAGCCCCTAGAATATCCTCCTCGAGCGGAATAACTATCACTTGCTCGGTGGCTATGCGAAGGCCAGCCTCCTCATGCAGTCTCATCATCGTCACCGTTCTTACTTTTTGCATGTAATCCTTCCCTTTATATTTTGTGGAGTTTAAACTCCTAACTTTCAGTCCGGAAAGAATGAGTCTTTGATTTTGTGCTACTACCACCAGCCTACACATGTAGTAGATAATTAAAATAATAAAAAATCCAAAGGTAACATATCCTAGCAGTTGGAGTAATAAAAATAAAAGCGTACTTAATTAAATACCTCGTCAACTCCGCTCTTTCAATGATGAGGTAGTAGTAGCGAGTAAGACTGGTGGGGACTTAGGCTTATCAGTCTTTTTTGTCCCCTACACAAAATTACCATGCTTCTTATAAATACAGACAAAATATAAATAAAGGGAGCGAGGTTTTTAAAAAAATGGAGAAGTTAATTAAATACCTCATCAAGTTGTTGTCTCGCCGAGGTCGTTGGCATGTCTGTGGACTTAGGCTTATCCGCCAAAGCCGCCTTTTTTGTTCCCTACAAAAAAAAAATAACATATAAATTTAACATATAAAAACATTCAACAATTAAAAATGTAACATATATATAAAGGTATTTCTTCTAATCCCAATCGCTTTCCACATTTGCTCGGGCGGCGGAGATATCTTCGCCAAGTAGATGTGAGTATCGAGCCATTGGATGAAACTTCCAAGCGCATCTCCCGAATGGTAATGTCGTCACGAATCGGGACAGCGGTTGAAAGTTTTCATGGCCTAGATTGACTGTAGTTATCTCTACAATTCTATGATTCGGCAAAAGTTTTTCGCCATGAACTACGATTTCATTGCTGCATTTGTTTTCTACGAGACCCCCGCCAACACGCACATGTGGCTTTTCGATTCTATTAGGGTCACAAGAATAATCGGCCTCTTGTTTACGGCTTGAAGAATATACACATACATTATTATATCTTTGCAAAAACGCTTGAAAGATTCAAAAGATTTTGCAAAAACGCTTTCTGTCTCGGGCCGATTTTTGCACAAACTTCAGCATTCATATAAATTTAACTAATTAAACACTTCATGCATACCTTACTGAAAACAGGGAACTGACTTTAAGGGGATGTATGCTGTTTTCCATCAGCCGTCTTCTCAAGTTGCATCTCCTTTTCAGACCCATTATTTACCTAATAAAATTAACCATGTCAGAAGTTGGCAGTGAACACACCCCCTGATCTTACCCAAAAAAAAAAAAAAAAGAAAAATAAGGAAGTATTAGGTACCTGATCGGCTTTAGTTGTTACAACTTGAAGCGTTATTAGGTACCGATCTTTCTGAATCTCGTTGACCGATACTTCCTTCTCATGTATTGCCAAGGTTGTAGCGGCCTCTTCACCAATCTGTTGTACCTTATTATTACCCCCTTTAGAAATGACATCCTCCATCATCTTCACTTCTTCTTCGGAAAGCTTACCTCCAGCATTCAGCTTTAGTAGTACGGATGCCATTAACTGAAGCTGCTTGCCAAGAATGTAATGTGTCAACAATTTTTATCCCAACAATAACATGTGAATTGAACTTAAATGAAAATAATAGAATAAATGTTACCATGTCAGCGTTCTCAGACTTAGTCTTCCTTTTCTTCTTTATCTGGGCAGTTTTCCCATAATATTTCGTTACTCCAACCTGTAACGGGACGCCCCTCAAACGACCTGGATGTTCGGGTCGGCCGATCGCTCTAGCAAGAACGTCATTACGACCACTGGGAGTGAATTTCCCTTCTTCTACCTCTTTCAATACGTTATCCTATAATATATTAAATAAACTTCAAATTATATTTGTGACTAAAATAATAAAGTTAGTAATGAACTCGTCTTAATAAAATAATGCTTACTATGTTGGCCAAAACTTCCTCATCATATTTGTCATGCGACGACCAGGATCCTTTAGGCGTGTGCCCATGTTTATAAGTTACATGCCGATCCACCTCTTTCACTCCCTTTGCCACCTACACATTAACATGGTAACAGTTATACACGTAAATGTGTATCAATGCAAGTCCAAGTGTGATTAAAAAAATAAAGTCTCACAGGGCAATAATGCATGCTACTTACGAGGTCCTCTTCTATCTTTCTCAGAATCCGCCTCGAGAACCATAGAATTTCCCCTTCTTGCATGAAATGTTAGCACGATTTCTTTTGCTAACGGCCTTCAAATAATTATATAAAAGCGCAAGTAGATGAGATAATAAAAAGATTATATAAAGGACTCATTAATTAAAAAAATGATAGGTAAATCGTTAAAAGGCGAGGATATTTAACCTGAAACTTCTCAGTAGTTCTCATCTTTTTGAAAAGATCCCATTCTTCCTGCTTGATGGTGGGACACTTGTTTTCCGGTGGGCTCTTACGCATCTCCCCCGTTGCCTTGTCCACATACAACCAATCCCTAGCAACGCCACACTTCCACTGCCTGTGGACATCCGCTGCCTTATGCATTAAATACTCATCATGGCTTATATCGGGTATAATAAAGCCTTCCTTTATACGAGCCAAGTATAACTCCGCCAATTTTGGATTCAAAGTTCTAACATCATCTAAATAGATAGGCACAAACTGTCTTGTGCAAGCACCAATCCAACTCGGAGAAAAGACCCGCATTTGGACCAAAGAGGGAAACCCTTCTCACTCCATGTTATTTGGAACGGTTGTTTAGCGGCTATAGCTGCAAGGACTTTCTTGCACTTCGTAGCACCCCTCTCACCAGGCTTATTATCACCAGGCTCATTATTCTTTTGACTTCTTTTACGTTTTTCACCCATGATAATCCTAAAACCCAAATATGAATGATATAGGAAATGAACAACTTAACAACGTACATGCAGAGTATTATCTAAAACCCTAAACCCTAATAGGAATGAAAATTTAAAACAACAGATTGAGCTTCTAAAATCCTAAACCCTGATAAGAGGAGTAAAGTAGATGATGCGGGATGATAAAGATAACAAAGAAGACGAAAAACAAACAGATGCATGAAAAAGAAACAAGATGATCGTCTTAAAACCCTAATGACGAAACACAAAATTAAAGTGAACATACCTGTTGATGATGATGATAAAGAGAACGAACAGGATGATAAGGGAAGGCAACGGAATCGGGCTTTAAATCGGCGAGGACGGCGGCGACGAGAATGTAAAAAGCGAGGAAGAGAGAAGAATTAACTCAGGATACCAACGGTTGAACTAATAATAATGTTGTGTGTGTTTGTGTATGGCATGCTGTATGGGTTTCTATATTAGTTTTTTATTAAGACAAACTATTGACAACGGGTGCTCAAAGAAGAACCGTTGTTATATGTTAATAACAACGGGTCAATAAAAGTAAACCGTTGTCAAAAGTTTATTACAACGGTTAAAATATACCGTTGTAATATATTTTCACCAAATTTGCGCCAAAATGAAATATGTCAAAAAAATAATTGACAACGGGTAGAGGTACTACACCCGTTGTTGAAAGTATTAACAACGGGTAATTTAAATATAACCGTTGTTATTGTTGAACCTCTTTTTTTTTTTTAAAATTATCAGTAATTCCATTACATCCAAACTCTGTAACAATACATACTTTATGAACATTATTCAAAGAATTTCAACACCAAAGATCCACATCTAATAATAAGATCAAGAAAATAAGACAACACCAAAGATGCATGCATACTTGTGTCCCGATGAACTATTCTCGGATCGGGGCGTTTCTTGGATGTCATAGTTTCTTCGTTAACCCAAATACCTTCACCATGGTCATCACGCATATAGATGCTTTCGGTGTCCTTATGATCGGTGTCAACATCGTCGAAATAATATACAAAGGGTAGACTGATCCATTCCCTCAAAAACGACATCCCGATCATCATCACCATTATCGGATGGACTACTCCTTCTTTTCCTTATAGACAATACAACATACCACTTCTTATCCATAGGATCGGTGACATAGAACACTTGTTTAGCTTGGGATGCCATTATGAAAGGATCATCCTTATTATTGCCAACCTTACCCAGATTGACCAACGTAAATCCCATCTTATCCTTTCGGACACAATGGATGTTGTTATCAACCCAATTACATCGAAACAAAGGCATTGTGAAATCAATGTAATCTAGTACCAATATTTCTTGAATAACACCATAATAAAGGCATTTTCCCCAAATAGACTTTTTATCTTTTGAAGTAGCAAAGTGCATTGCCTCAAATTCTGAACTCACACCACTATTTTGCATTGTGCTCACCTCATCTTGCTCGCGGGTGTAAAAAGTATATCCATTAATGGCAAAACTGTTGTAAAAGGTGACCCTGGCATTTGGACCTAAACCAAGACGTAGTAACCTAGGAGAGATGTCATCACCAGTTTGATCAAGACAATCGTAAGACAATATTCCTAAACCACTCCGGAAACGTCTTCGTATGCTCGTTCGCAATCCACTTCTCGGTCTTGTTTTGGTGATCGTATTTGAGCTCATATTTGTGTTGTTGAATATAAGGTTGCACCTCATCTTCGTTGTTTAGCACATACATGTGTGCTAAATGCAACATTTCACGTGTCACAATTTTTTCAACCCGGCCCCTAATACCTTTTCCGGTCATCCAATCACTATGACGATTCTTAGGAACGCCAATCAACTCCTTCGGGGAGAGATGAGCGTAACAATATGAAAGAGCTTCGTCTAAAATAGCGCGTTCAGCAATACAACCTTCTGGACGATACCGATTAGATGTATAGTCCTTGTAGACTTTCATCAATCTTTCGAAAGGATACTGGTATCTAAAGTACACGGGCCCAAGGTACAAAATCTCCCTAACCAAGTGAATGGTCAGATGAATCATGATAGTGAAGAAAGAGGGTGGAAAATACATTTCCAACTGACAAAGAGAGGTTACAACGAGGTCCTGCAATGAATCCGCGTCATCGGGATCGATGACTTTCTCGCATATGGGCTGGAAGAAGAGACAGAATCTAGTTATAGCATATCTTACCTTTTCAGGTAAAATGGAACGAATAGCCACAGTAGTAATTGTTGCATCAAAGTGTGACAATCATGTGACTTTAACCCTATGGAGTTTTAGGTCTTGCATCGACACTAGGCTTTTGATGTTCGACGAATAACCATGTGGCACTTTAATTCCATTCAAGCATGCACATAACTCTTTTCTCTCATTCCGTGAAAGGGTAAAAGCTGCTGGCGGTAAAAATGTACGATTACCTCTCTTCTGTGGTGCCAACTCTAGCCTAATACCCATCATTTTCATATCTTCCCTAGCTGCGGCGTTATCCTTTGTTTTACCAGGAACATTCAAGGGTATTGATAATATTATCACGACATTTTTCTCAATATGCATGAAATCGAGGCAATGCCGACCTCCAGTCGTGCCAATATGGAAGTTTATCAAAAAATATGGATTTTTTCTTATACCCACGAGTAGACAATTTAGAGCCGCTCTTCTTCCCATAATCTATCTCAATATGCTTTACTTTCTGATAAACTTCATGCCCACTCAAAATTCTAGGAGGTTGACGAAGTTCTTGTCTTCCATTGAATGCTTTCTGCATCTTGCGATAACAATGGTCATGAGACAAGAACCTCCTATTTCCCATATACACATACTTACGAGAAGACTTCAAGTATTCGGACTCGATATCCTCCCCACACAATGGACAAGCCTCTTTCCCATGAACTGTGTGCCAGAAAGGTCGCCATAAGCCGGATAGTCGGTTATTGTACACAATAACATCGCTCTCAAATTGAAAGTTTCGTTCTTATATGCATCAAATACTTCTATCCCACTATCCCACAACAATCGCAAATCATCTAGAAGAGGTTCCAAATATACATCTATATCATTTCCAGGTTGTTTAGGGCCGGAAATTAACAACGACAACATCAAATACTTTCTTTTCATGCACACATATGGAGGTAAGTTATAAATAGCCAACACTACTGGCCAAGTACTATGTTGGCTACTCATGTTTCCGTGTGGGTTCATTCCATCAGTGGACAGCGCTAGACGTAAGTTTCTAGGTTCATTGCCGAACTCAGGATACTTAGGGTCGAACGATTTCCATTGCTTACCATCTGTCGGGTGTCTTAGCTTTCCATAATTTATTCTTCCTGTTTCATGCCAAGTTAACATTTTTGCATCATCGGGATTCGCATAAATCCTTATGACTCTTGGTATCAATGGAAAATACCACAACACCTTAGCCGGGATCCCTTCCTTATCCTTATAACACCACTCCAAACATTTAGGGCAATTGGTTAAGTTTTGATATAATTTCCGATACAATATGCAATCATTTGGACATGCATGTATTTTCTCATATTTCATACCCACTCCTCTTATTAGTTTTTTCGCCTCATATGTCTTAACAGGTAGAACATTACCATCAGGAAGCAACTCCTTTATCAAGGCTAAAAAACTAGTGAAACACGTGTCACTCACCCCATTTGCCCCCTTGATATTATACAACTTCACCACAGTAGACATTTTTGTGAACTTACAACCAGGATACGAGGTGCTTCGACTCACACAACTTCTCATACATGTTGTTAAGGTCATCCCAATTACTAGTGTCATCACCTACATCTTCAAAAGCAATGGACTCATCATCATTCTCTTCATTATCTATAGACCCAACATTCAACTTCTCTACTTCCAACTCTTCCAACTCAAAAACTCGGCAAACTCGGGATCATCGCTAGCCTTTCGTGTACCTCAACATCATCTTCTTCCGAGTTATTCTCTTCCTCTAATGATTCCCCATGAAAAATCCAAAGTGTATAGGATCGACTAAATCTCCACTTTTCTAGGTGTATTTTAACGTCCTGAAAAGCCATATAGCTAATATTACCACATCTTTCACAAGGACATGCAATACTAGAAGAACCTTTCAAATTGTTCTAAACGAATTCATAAAATTCAGCTAAACCATCCTTGTAGGTGCGGTCACTCATATTTGCATCAATCATCCAAGTTCGAGTCATTATTCTACATTCGTAATAATAGGCAACTAATTCAGAAAATACAATAATAGGCAAACAAATAAACGAAATTCAGGAAATCAATTAAGCTAAATTATCAACAAATTAGATAATAACCCAAAAAATCCTATATCTAGTTATAAGCGTTGCTAAGAAACATATATATATATACCTGATTGATAAACACGATGAGGGAGAGAAGACGTGACAACAGTGACGGAGATGAAGACAGAGAGACGATCAGGGAGGAACGGAGGATGATATAGTAGCAGTATTAGCTTGTGTTTGTGTTTGTAGCGTATAGCAGAATAAAGCAATATGTTGTTCTTAAGATTTTCATAATATTAATAACAACGGTTATTGAGTCTACAACCGTTGTTAAAAAGTATTAAAAACGGGTTCTAATATAACCGTTGTGATTACTTTTCACTAATTTGGCTCCAAACCATTAACAACGGTTAAAATTTAACCGTTGTTATTAGTTTTTTCATTAACAACGGTTGTTTAAGTATGACCCGTTGTTAAAACAAATAACAACGGCTAACAACACATAACCGTTGTAATTAAGTTTGGTAAAATTCGCGGAATAAATTCTACAACGTGTTTTGATGATTTTCGTGAATAAGCGTTGTTAAAGGGCCGTTATGGTTGCCTGTATTTGTAGTAGTGTATATGCATGGTCTAATGAGACTCGAGTTGGTTTATGTCTTACAAGTCTCATTGAAAAGATAGGTGATGGGTAAAAAAATGCAAGGATTCATAGGCTTGCATTTCATCAAACATAACATGTGCATAAGTTGAGATCACAACAAGCAAGCAAATAAACTATGAAAACATATTAAATTAAGCATGAATCATTCCCCATGTTGGTTTCCCTTAATTACCCATTAACCTTAGCTAAGGAAACTACTCACTCATTATCATGTTGAACATGCTAGCAAGGTTGTCAATCATACCATCAAAGTAAAACATGATGAATAAATGAAGGTGATTAACAATAATTAAAAAGGGATTAAGAGAATTATACCTACTAATGATTCCAATAATAAAACAAAGAATAAAAGAAGTACTTGATGCTTGATTGGAAGGTTGTCAATCTCCCAATAATAACCCAAATAATCTTCAATTACCCAAAATAAAGAATGAACAAAAGACAGATTAAGGAAATAAAACTTGTATTAAAACTTGATTAAATGTTGATTACAAGATTAAAGAGAGATTTGATTGATATTAACTACACTAAAGATTGCTAAGAAGAACATGCTCTTCTAATTAGACTAATGGGGTATTTATAGTGGGGATTAGGTACATAAATTAGGGTTAACTAAGGGCTTAAATGACTATTAAGTCCTTGAGGAATCGCCGGTCTCTAGGGAGACTCCGGTCTCCTTTTCGCCGGTCTTAGAAAAATATGCGCGTCCTTCCATGAAGCTTGTAGAAGACGAAGTGGCTAACTCACAATCCGAGCTTCCAGGGCACGGGACGAGCGGATTCTGGTGATTCTGGACGGGCGTCCAGCAGGGGAAGACGGGCGGATTTGGAGTGTTTTGGACGGGCGTCCACAGGGGGAAGACGCTCGGATTCTACCTCTTGGACGGGCGGCTTGTAGACAATCCGCTCGGATTGTCTTACAGCTTCGTTCCTTCTTCGTTTCTTCCTTTTTCTTTATAGAATCCTTGAGGATTTCCTCGGGGATGCATGAATCTTTTCTCATCATTGCCCATCTACTATAGTATGTACAAAGGCCTTCTAATCTTGTCTCTCCTTGATGCTTGGTCATTGAATTCAATCAATTTAGCTTCATTTTGCCATGAAAATGCAAGGTTTGCACTCCTTTCCTACCATGGACACAAAACCTCAAAGAATATGCAAAACAAAGGACTAAAGACAGTAAATGACCCAAATATGCACTAAAAAGCATGGGAACAAGGCTAATTTGGGGACTAAATGTGCTTAAATTATGGTCACATCAAAAAGTAACTGGGTTACTTAGCTTAACTGAGTCTTGGAAGACTAGGTTGACTACGTCGTCAGGCGTAGAGTTGTGCGCTACGTTCAATTTAGCCAATGCTTGCAGTAAAGCTTGGCGATGGGGAAATGAACTCGCAACTAATTGCCAGACTAAAAGATCAGCCTTTATCTTCTGCAGTTGTTTTCGTAAGTGGTCAGTAGATGTATCTTCGCCATCATTTGGTGTGATGACGTTGGTGTTAGTAACTGGACCATTAACGGTAGGACCGTTCTGAGTGACATTTTGATATGGACGCCCTGAGCGAGTAAGGTGGTCTATATCTTGATCTTTGCTAGCCTTGACTATATCCTCACTGACCTTGACTAGATAGTGTTCTATGAGGTATTCGTCCTCATCGTCATCTGCCCATATCCCGTTGACGATACTGAGCTCTCTAAACCTGATTATTTCAGCTTCCAGAGTGACTATTTGCTCGACTAGATTGTCAACTACTGCGATTACCTCTTGCATTGTAGACTCTTGAGATGGAATTGGAGCCAGTGGTGCATATCCCTTAGGTATGGTGCTTGGATTACATAGAGATGCCACAACAGCTTCTAGTTCTGAAACCTGCCTACTCACACTCTTTGCCCATGCGATAAAATCGGCAATGGTAGGAGAAATGGTGGAATAACTCCCCTCCTCTTCTAGTGCATGAATATCATCCTCGACTGGACAAATGAGGTGTGTACAATCCGAGGTGGACTCTTCATCTGTGATCATCGGAACTCCAAGAGGATTCTGAGTATTGTTAAGCTTGCCTCCGGGAGGTATGGGTAAACGACCATCTTCGATCATATCCTAAAGGACATGTTTCAGTTTAAAACATTTCTCCGTATCGTGTCCCTTGCCTCTGTGATATTCACAGTATGCATTCTCATCCCAGAACTTAGACTTCTTCTCTGGGTCAGTCGTAGGTCCTATGGGCTAGAGCTTACCTTGTTTCATCAACCTTTTCAGAGCGTTGGAATATAAATCACCAATGTTCGTGAACTTCCTTTGCGGGTTATTCTTCTTAGCATATTCGACAAGATTAACCTCATCGGTCTTGCTAGTGGAGCCATAAGAACGACTCGTTGAACCCTGATATCCACGACCTACCGTTTTGGACAAGAGTCCTTTACGGATGTCGTCTTCAATTCCCGTTCCTAACACAGTCAGGACTTTGAAAGACTTTATGTTTTGGTACCTCAAATGGTTTGCATAAATAGGTCTCAAATTATCCATGAACTTTTCCACAAGAGTAGCTTCATCTGGGCATTTAACAAGTTGTGTGCTAGTCTTCCTCCACCTACTTAGGAAGTCGGTGAAGCCTTCTTTCTCGTTTTGGGTAAGAACCTCTAGAGTACGCATGTTGACTTGGATCTCAACATTATCCACGTATTTTTTAGTGAACTCAATTGCGGCATCGTCCCAAGTGGCAATTTTCTTATGTTCCAAAGAGTAGAACCATTGCTTAGGAATAGTGTCGAGAGATGAAGGAAAGATCCTTAGGAACATCTCGGGTTTGATGCCTTTGATAGACATATAATCTTTGAAGGCACGAATGTGGTTCAAAGGGTTTTTGTGCCCCTTGAACTTTGGGGTGTCAGTCATGTTGAAGTTGGTTGGCAATTAAGCATTTACCGCCTCACACTTGCGATTATTCTCCCTGTAGATGTCATCTCCCTTAAGGTACATTAGTTGCTCCTCCAAGTATTGGAGTTGCTTTTCAGCTTTAGTAGGACCTAGTGGGGGGTTGACTTCTGGTTGTCCAACAAAGGGTGGAAGGTTATCATGCACGCTCATATCGGGAACATTGTTCTCTGTAGGAGGAAGCCTAGTTTCTACAGCGACAATTCGGCCTTCAATAGCATTGAGACGAGCATAAGCTTGGTCTTGGCTTGTTTGGAGACGGATGAGCGCAGCTTAGATTAGATCATTACCATTTCCGGGTTGCTGGGGTTGACCATTAACGCTTACGTGACTAGTTCCAGACATCTTGGAAACTCGGAAAAGAGATCGACGATGAATCAAAACACGATCGACCATTATAGCACACTTACTCAAAAAGACTCGACTTGTGAAGTGGGACTGTGCCACTGTGTTAAGTGAGGTTTGAAAATGACAAATTTTGAAATGTTTATCCTAGGCAACTGTAGTGTTGTTGTAGGAGTGTTGACTCGAGGTGAGTTTTTGAAATGGGTTTTGAGGCCCGAATTTTGACTGGACATTTGGACAGAGTTTCGACTTATTTTGCGCTATTTTAGGCCACTTTTGAAAAAAAAATGTTTGGGCTTAAAAGGTGGGTTGCCATACCAAGAAATCAAACCATGGTCTGTGGAGTGGTCCGTGCCAAACAAGAGTAAGGTCGGTTCCTAGTCCATTTCCTCGAGTAGTGAAAGCCCTTGATACAAACAAGAGTATGTACCACGGTATGGTTGACGTCAATCTCTATCTATCCTTAGGCCCAGATAAGAATTTGGACTGTCCAGACGGGACGATTGGTCGAATGGGTAGGGTTGAGCCTAGGAAGGCCGAATAAAACGACCTAAGAAGGTCGAGTAATGAAAACCGACAACTGTCTCGTATAAACTATTCCCTAACCTTGTTCAAGTTTCACCCTGGGTAACACGTAAGTGTATAATCCCCAGCGGAGTCGCCAATATGTGGACATGGGCCACACCGTGACGCGCGCGGAAGCACTCGAATAAGCGTGCATTTGTGGATTCGCCACCAATTTTTATGGGAAATTGGAACCGTTCGAATACCTCGTGTCATGTCAAGACACAAAGTGGTGACTTGAACACTAAGAACTCGTTACCCTTAGCATTCTATGTCTATAATGACTCTCGTGGATGCCAATGAACACGGATGTTTATAGAGATCTGGAGTAAGAGGTGAGGGTACGTATTAGGTAGTCCTTTTACTGAACACCTAATCCCGCCCGCCTCGATAGCGGTCTCTACTAATGATTAGGGAAATCGTTCGTAGTTTATATGTCATCGATTATATGCATGCAATACAACAAACAATAGATTAATCCCAGCATGTGAGATTAGACTATGTCGGTGAACAAAGAATTTAATAATCAATTATGTCGAATTGGGATTTAAGAATTTGTTACATGTGAAAACAAGTAAATAAACCATACAATAAACCATACAATAAACAAATAACGATAAATAAATAATGATAATTGAAATTACAATGAATTATAATGATTTAATTGATTTACGTCAAAAATACACTCGAAACGAAAATTTGAAGAAAAGAAAAAAAAGGGTTAGAAATTAAGGTGACAAAATAGGACAGGTTGAGGCTACGTCAAAGCGAGAACGGAAGTTCAGGGACAGAGATCATCTTAGAACAGGTGCAGCATCTGCTACGTCCCATGGAAGAGGCGCAGCTATTCCTGCGTCTGTGCTTGAGTTGAGCTCTGACTGTGAAGTCCGAACCGCGGGTAGCTAATGTTCGTTGGTGTGTTTTACGATCAATCATCGACTTTGGACTCAAGTGAAAGTGATTTAGCAGTTTAATTACTTCTGGAACCGTCATAAACGCGATAAACACAGATTAAAATGAATTTAATTGGGTTAGAAATGAATTAAATATGAATTAGATTTATTTACGATGAAGGAAAACACAAAAGGAACAAACTTGGAAAGAACAAAATAATCTGGAATTAAACAAAGAATACATGTACAAAGGACGAATTCCAGAAACTTGATATGGACAAACCGAGTCTCTAAAATCCGAGTTTGAATTTGTGACGAAAACCTGCAAATATCGAGTTATAAGGGATTTAAGTCGAGAATAAAGCGTTATGATTGAAAGGATAATATTAAAACATGGTCTATGTACAAAGGAATGAAAGAAAATAAGACAAAATAAGACAAAAAGAATAAAACCGCAGAAACCCGAGGAAGAAGAAGAAGAGTAGGAGCGGCGACAGCGTCTGGAAGAGGCGCAGCAGGTGCTGTGACCCTTCGAAGAGGCGCAGCTGCTGCTGCATTTCTCCTCGACGTCTGGTAACTGTTGTTTCGTAAAAACAGTTTGTAATAAAGGTTTTTAAAATCGGTTTTAAATGTATTTTTGACGTGAATCTTACATTAATTGATACAAAAATAAAATACAATAAAAAGATGGGATTTACACCCTCTGACTTACATGTTTGACGAAACGAGATTAACTAAGTTAACGTTTAGTGATTGCTCGACTCGAATGTATGTAGAAAGTGCCCTCGTTGGAGGATATTCGATTAATTGATGTGTAGTGGTCAACTTGGTCGGTCATGCAACGTGACTGGGACTCAGAATGATCTGAGCTTACGTGGTCGATTGATCAAGCAAGTAGGTGTCGAAAGCTTAGAGCACGGTCTAGAATGCAAAGAGAGAAGAGAAGTGCGGACACTCGCGTGAAAAATATGGAGAACGGAGGTCTCTATTTATACTAAACAATGTGAAGAGTTATGGAATGACCCAAACTTTGGAAAGAAATCACGGAAATATTTCGTAAACAGCAAATGTGGGCTGGAAAAGAGGCGCAGCAGCTGCTGCGGTCCTTCCAAGAGGCGCAGCACCTGCTGCGTCATTTCCTCAGAGGTTTCCTCCTTTGGAAGAAAGATTTTCGCGTTTCTATTATGGAATTGCGGTAGATCTACACTTCCTTATTCCGTAAAATATGATTTATGGATGATAT
Source organism: Silene latifolia (assembly GCF_048544455.1). Taxonomy (NCBI): domain Eukaryota; kingdom Viridiplantae; phylum Streptophyta; class Magnoliopsida; order Caryophyllales; family Caryophyllaceae; genus Silene; species Silene latifolia. Next base: position 145,919,272 of record NC_133526.1, read on the forward strand.
TTTACCAATAGATATAAAATTAAATTATGGAATAAATATCCGGAATATTCTAGAACATTCCGACTCGGCATTTTAAACGGTTTCTTAGAAAATGAAGCGGTTTTTGACCTGGACTCCAAATAAACTCTAATTACTGTCAAAATGACCATATCGGTGCGTAGATGACGACCAAGGGATAGACACAAGTGTTTGAGCTATCACTTGATGATAAACTTACGGACTGTCATAAATCGTTCCGTGTACCAAACATGCGGCCCAATCATCACTGGGTGGTTGGCGGAAGGTGTAGAAATGAAGTATCTACACCCGGTACCAGTGCGGTTGTCGGTATGTCTGGGCGTGTCCCGGTACTGTGGTGGAGGTTGATTGACAGTGGTTCATTCATATCATGGTCATGTTGTATGCTCACACACTCGAGTCGTGTCACCCTTTATTTACTTAATGAAACTGACGTTTGTGCGTCTGTGTCCTTGTCACCTATCTCCTTTGGGGTGGCCTGTGTCAATCCATATGATATCCTTTGGTCATATGGGGAGCAGGTTATGTTCAGGTTGTTTGGATAGTACGTGGGAGACGGGACAAGCTTGATGATATCACGAGACGAGTCTAGTTGGCTAGAAGAGTATAGATGTCACGAGTTATATTTTATTTATTCATTTGTTTACGTTTATGTAATTCATTAAACATTACAGTAATAAAATGTTCTTGATTGATGTTTTGAAACACTACCTCGGGAAACCGAGATGGTAACGCTCTATTTATCTTGGCCGGATAGTTGGGCGTTACAAAGTGGTATCACAACGACGATTTTGGAACCTAAAACAAATGAACCAAAAAAATGAATTTAGGAGAGTCTAAGTAAAATGAACCCGACATGAGTACCATTGGAGATCGGTTTTGGATGAGTATGTGCCCTCACGCCAAAGTTAGTGCCTATCATCTTAGTTGGACACTACGGGGGTAGTGAGGAGTAAGGGAAACGCTATGTGAATCATAATATGAATGCATATGTGTTGTGGTTTTAATATGTGTTTGTATATGGCATGGAATATGATCATTAGTGAAAGTGGTATGCATACATGTGTTTTGTGACTCATAATAGGTTAATCGTATTATAGAATTGTTTGTGTAAAATATGATAACATGTGATGGATGAATGAGTGAAATAACGTGAATATGCTGTAGATATGATTAGTGTGTGTTGATATGAGGGACGGTAGTCCCGAATCTTGGCATGTAGATATCATATACGTAATTAAGCTTGCTAGTGTCGTATTAGAGCATGAATGATGATGGTTAGTGGTAGAATAGATATGATTATTAGAGAATGTACCAAGGATAGTGAGTGTGAGACCAACCCCAATCCAGTAGAGTAGTACTCGAGCGTGTTGGCCAGTCACTCGACCGAGTGGATGAGTCACTCGACCGAGTGGACAGTTTACTCGACCGAGTGGACCTGTCACTCGACCGAGTGGGCAAATTTAAGAAACTGGAAAACTTCTAGAAAGGTTTCCACTCGATCGAGTAACCTGTCACTAGACCGAGTGGAGTTGCACTCGACCGAGTGCCCTAAGTACTCGGCCGAGTGAGCCAATTTAGCTGAGAAATTCGTGCAAAATTTGCTTTTCTACCTTATCTTTTCATTTCTATTTTGAACCCTGTAACTTCGACATCGATTTATCTTAAAATAATTCAAGGTTTTCATATTATTATTTGTTGTTTGAATTACACCTTGCCACTCCACTTTTCTGTCTTCTCAAATTTCGACCATGTAGTTGAGTCATCTTTTTCATTTTACAATTTGAAATGGTTTTATATATACACATTGTGGACAAGACCCTCGGGAACTGCGTCCGCGGGATCCACACTAGGCCTAATCGACTCGAGGTTCTTTCGAATCGAATTAAGACCAATTAGAGTCGCCACCAAGTTTTTTGGGAACTTGGAACCGTTCAAGTCAACTTTACACCTTTCATCGAAAAGCATAAAGCCAATCGACTACGAGTGATTAAAGATAAAGACTTGTACCCTATATCACTCGATTTGAATGACTCTCGTAATCCAATGGTATTTAGACGGATCCACAAACCATAGATCTTGAGTAAGGGGTGAGGGTACGTGTTAGGAAGCCCATAAGGACACCTAACCCCGCCCGTCGATAATGGCCTCTACTAAGTCAAGTATCGGATTTCAAACAAGGTCATAGCTACTACGATATATGATATGCAAACATCGTTTTAAAACCCTAACATGTGAAGTTTCTATGTCGATTTATATGCAACAAAACTAACTTTGTCAAAGTTGTAATTTAGCATGTGGGTTGATTGATCTAACAACATACAAAACAAAGCAAACAAGGCTTAGGGGGAATGGGGGAGCCGTTGGGATCTACCCTATTACAACCCAGGCATTTCATGCCGACACAACGATAAATTAAAGATACAACTCGATCTAAAATACAACGCTATACACAAAACCGTACACGACACATTACACGGCCATTCGGCCTAGGAAACCGTGCACAAAGGGGTGGCCCACGGCTCACATGACTCACGGCCTTGGGTCACTCCTCGTAATGTGTGCTTTCACTTAATCTTATCAAATTAGACATTGGGTCACACACCAAAGCATGCATTAGCATAAATCGGGCCATGTTGCTTTAAACAACATGCGATTTACTACGCTCTCACATGCATTAGGGCACAACCATCTAACCAAACAAGACTAAGGTTTTTGAAAGAGGTTTTGACTCGATAAAAGAAAACTAACTTGAATATTACAACTCGATGACAAACGATAAATTACAAGCGACAAAACAAATAAAGAACGAACGTTGCAAAACAAACGAAACAAGAAAAAACCAAAGGACACGGCCAAGCCTCACGGCCTAAAGCCACGTCCAACCCTAAGTCCTAGGTCGGGTTCATTAGTTAGATCGATTGATTGCGAAACAAGTTCGAAAGCGGGCTAGAAAACAAGTTAGAAACGACGTTGATCGATTTGAAAAGATACCTTGCAAACGCGCATTCTACACGGCCTAAAGGGGTCCAATTAGGTCAAGTTTGCTAATTAATTTAACTCATCGAGTGTTAATAAGAAGGTGCTAATCACGCACTCTTATATTAGCGAGAAATTAGGTGAAAGAGAGAGAGATGCATTCAATTAAGTTACAGAATTGTTAGTTGATTTTTAAAGGTACGTCGATGTACCCTAATGTGTCTAATTAGGTTATCAAATTGATCTAATGTCATCTAAATGAGTTATATGTTAACAATCAGAGGTCATACTAACATGTGACGGGTCCTAAGGTGGGTCGAATCACACGAGAGAAGAGAGGGGTCAAAAGCGAAGAGCGAAGTCAGAATTCGTTTTATTAATGCCCTACCTTGAACACGAGGATATGTAAATGAGACGGGGGTGTACGACCGACTGATGTAGCGGTTTCTTTCCCATCTCAAGTCAACGCGGGTGTTCATGGTGGTACTTTAACTCATACTCGGACTAAACTAGTTTCGTAGTTAATTAGAACAATCGATAAACAAAAAAACGATAAACAAACAAAAACAAACTATAAAAAACAAACATAAAAAACGAAATAAAAGGGAGAAAGAGGAGGATTTGATGCACCCTCAACCTACATGTATCGTTGACACCGTCTTGGGTCGTAATCGATGGTAGATTTTATCTCGAGAGGCCGTCGTCGACGAAGAAACAAAGCAAACAACACGTTTTTATCGAATCTGACAAAGAACTTTCAAACAAATTTTCTCTCTCGTTTCACGATGAAAATTCGATTTAAAAGATGTTTTGAAAACTAGAAAGAGAGGAGAACAGAGATCTTAAAATAAATGATTTTTCAAATCAAATATACTCATAAAATAATTTTTCAAATCAAATATTTATTTTATTTTCAAGAAAATAAACTCAAGAAAATAAATTCAAAACAAAATAAAATAAATTGAAATCACCTTAAAAAAGGCTTTAATTTAAATATCATTTAAATTAAAATACTCCGTCGACAACGCTCGTTCTACATCGTAAAACGAACCCAAATAATGACAATGACAACTAAATAAATACATGTGTCCTATCATCATTGGGTGTTTGTCGGGTTCTCTATAAATTCCAATATTGACGGATACGGGTATCTACACACATGCTTATTCCAGTTTTATCAAGTAATTGCATGATTTGTTCAATTTCTTAGTAACGTTTGATTTTCTACATCATTAGAGTGGTAAAAAACCAAAATTTTACGATAATTTTTTTTCCCACCATGGATGAGCTTAGAAACTTGTGCTTTTGAATCAATGACCGGATTTTCGTATTTGTTGTTGGGTCAAATTGAAACAAGAAAGGCTTAATGCTTTTGTTAATGTCGGATTTTGTCTTGTATATTAAAATTTCATCTTAAAAGTTTACCTTAATCTTTGATTTTCATAGTTGGAACTTGTTTTAATCGTCTTACAAAGACTACCGTTATCCCTAGTAGTGTGGTACATTCTCTTGAAAACTAATATTTCATTGCAATTTTGGTCTAAAATTTTGAACAACATGAACAATCTTTGATTTTAACCCAATTATGGTTTAATAGTATTGTAAGGCTATAATATTATTTGGGATTTTGCAATAAAATGGTGTGAATCAAAAATTTTCCGCCTTGAAGGTTGACAAATTTTCCGAAAATGTTGTGAAAAGTATACATAAACTTTAATTTTACACTCGTGACGTACTTCATTTATTCCTTGTTATTCTAATATTTGATTTCAACGTTTTGTAAAGTCGCACATAAGAAATTTTTCGTCTTAAAGTTTTTTTCGAAAATGAATGATATACCTACCCGGATTTTGACTCTTCTAAGTTATGTTTTATACCAATCGAATAATAATACTTTGAACTTGGCCTATAATGACATGTACCATCCGATGACGGATTACTTTGTATTAAAGTTTTTGAGAAATTTGAAACAAATGACCATTATGTTAAAGTTTTAATATAGCATTTCGCATTTGAGTCAAGTTTGAGTAAAATTACATTAGAGTTGAGTTTTGAAATTGCATCGTTTTACAAGTGTGCTATTAGGGCAATTTTAAAGTGTCGACCAATGATTTCCTATCCCCTCCATGTTATTTGGTTTCCTATCTTTTCCATATCCGTTCTGGCTTGTTTTGATTCTCGTTATCCTTACCCGTTGAGTTAACCCGGGATATCCGGGCATGGAGTTGTGTGTGGACCCACAAGAGTGTTTTCTCTTCATAGCCCTTAGGCATATGCTTCCGACAAGATGAGTGGTTTTGGACATAGTCATCAAATCTGATAATTTGGGGACACTACGACGGTAGTTGGCCCATGTAATGCTTTGAGTATGGTGAATCGATCGTGAGAGACAACTAAGAGGGTAGTGGAATACAATCAGAATTTAGATTCTTAGCGGTTGTGTGGACTCATATATAGTGAGCATAATTTGAGAACATTTAAGGATGACCTTTTAGCAAAACTCAGATGTTTTGGTTAGCATATGGTCGAGTTAGAACTTGTGGAATGATGGGGGAATGGTTGAGGTACACAGAGAGTTGAAAGAGGAGTGATTATACGGATGGTAAAGGTAGTTGGAGGGTGTGAAATTTGGCTTAGGGAATGGTGTGAGTTGAATATATGTTGACAAAATTTAGGAATTCGGAATAAGAGAGAGAGAAAGAGAGAGAGAGAGAGTACTAGAGCGAGAGATGAGTTCAAGATCTTCCAAGTAGTAACCCGTCATTCAAATGAGGAATTTGTTGTAAGTCTCGTGTGAACCTGTGTGTGGTGGCATAATTGTGGATTCGATATTACCAAGTTTGGTTTCGTGGTCGTGAGAGTAAGAGTGGGGCATTTAATGCTTGAGGATTCAATCTTATGATTGAGGTATTTGATCATTTGTGATACATAATGTGACCTTTAACCTAAGTACATAGGAATGATGTGTGAAAGTGGTTGTGTCGGACCCCGACCCTGAGAGTGGTAGGGTAGATGTTGTATGTAAAGTTGCCTCCCAAGCGTTATTATGAAACCCCATGGTGCATCGTGACCTTGTTGTAGCGCTTAAGTGAGTGATGATGTCATTGTTACTCTCTAAGAGTGATGAGTGATTACGTCGTGCCCCTGAGTTAGAGTAAGCATTATGTTTACCGAGGTGACTAGAGTGTCGCACCACGGTGCAGTTGTTGATGATAAAATGGTATGTTTAAGTTGGTAGTATGCCCTGGATATCTTATCTTAAATGTGTAGTGATGATGGCCATAAGGCCGATAACGGTGTTTGAATCGGTTGTTTAATGGTATATGAGTCACCATCGGGATTTATTAGCATCTATGTAATGGAATAAGAAAGTTGGAAGTTGGTTTGAGAACGGAAATGTTATACCTAGGTGACACTCGACCGAGTGCACTATGCATTCGACCGAGTGGCCGCCTACTCGGCCGAGTGACCTCTTACACTCGACCGAGTGGTCTGCTTTAACCCTTGTTTTGTTGATATTTGACCAAATATAGAACATGTACCTTTATTTCGCAGTTTGTATTAGTTGACTTGTGTTGGACGACCATGATTGACCTTACATGTGTGATATGTGTGAATTGTTTACGTTTTACCATATGGTGTAGAATTTTTCGAAGTAAATGGAAATTGTTGATTCGACATGAGTTGGTTGATGACAGAATTGATATGAAAATCTTGTTTGATGTGTATTAATCGACGTGAGTTCATTTCGTTGCATAAAAGTAAGATGAAAAATAAAATTTATGTGTTGCATAGTGGTCATTTTCATGATTTTGTATATGGTCTTCCGTATGAGTGAAAATGTTGGTCATAGATGGGAATGGATGATTTAAAACACATGTGTTATAATGTGATAGATTTAACGCAGTATATGCGTAGCATGGTGTCCGAAAAATGGGAATGTTGAGCATAGTTGAGTCACATGACGAGTGATGTTGCATTATTTGGTTGTTTATAGAGTCTGCATGTTTATATTTAATTTGTATACAGGTATATGTATGAGATTAGACGTGATACATATGTGTGTAATAGTAATAATCGAGTTATACCTGACATAGATGCGTAGACGTATAACCAATTGAGTTGGGAGGTTTTATAGGATTAGGGTTTTAAACCGTGGGTTGGACCTGGTACTTGACGTTTGGGAGCCTCGTAGAGTAGGGTTATATTGATGACATTAGAACTATGTGTGATTCATTTATGGGTTTACAATAAGTAGGAGAGAGTGTTGAACCAAGAACATAATCATTTGTGCAATTTAGTAATAAGTGTATCAGACCGTATTTTGAGCTTGATAGTTGAACTTCGGGACGAAGTTCTCTTTTAGGGGGAGTGAATGTAACAATTCGGAAATTAAGGAAAGAGAAAATACGAAATGTGAGGAAATATCGTAAGTTGTGAGAAAGTAGTGAGAAGAGAACACCGAACATTGGGAAGAGCATGTACATGAGAATTGAGGGAATAGCCGGAAAGGAAGAGTGAGGTGAAACTTCAGGGACGAAGTTTATTTTAAGGGGGAAAGATTGTAATACTTCGTATTTAATAATAATAATAATAATAATATTTTAATTATACGAGTTATGTTGAGACGGAATAATAATGATTATAGTAATAATAATAATAATACATTATACATGTATTATACTCCCACCACATACATATATACTCCCTTATCCTCACTCACCCAACCTTATCCAATTGCAATCCACCAAAATCCACCATCAAATTAGAGAGAAAAAGAGAAGACAAGGGAGATTTGCATTTTGTACCTCCGCCTCGAGATCGTAAGGTAAACCGTCTTATACTAACCTTTATATTATCTTATTTGTACCGTTGACCCGTCCTGACCTTGACCCATCTTTGACCCGCCTTCGACCACCTTTGTACCGCCGTTGACCGTCCATATAAAGCTTTGACCAAGTAGAAAAAGGGATTTTGGAGGGTTGTGTGTCGCGGGTTAGGGCTGCGGTTTTAAGGGAGTTTTGGGTCGGTTTGGGTCTGGGTTTTAGGTGGTTATTGTCGAGGGAAGAGAAGGGAGTTGAGGGGTGGTCATGGTTAGTGGCTAGGGTGGCTATGGTGGCCGGAATCTGGGGTAAAAGGAGGGTGTACGGACAGGGTGTGTGTTGTTGTTTGTTGTTGTTGTTGCCGTGGTGTTTGTAGTTGGTGCTGGTGTTTACCTCGGCGTGGTGGGTGGTCACTGGACCCACCGTGGTCGACATTGGCCAGGGTGGCCAAAGATGGTCGTTAGTGTGTGTTGATTGTTGTGGTTTGTTGTTGTCGGTGGTGGTGGTACGTGGGTGGTGTTGTGGTTGTCGTGCTGGTCGTGGCCCACCATGGCTGGTGGTGGTGGCCACGGTTGCGGCAGTAGGTAGAGGGGGGCTGCCGGAGTTTCGTGGGTAGTCGGGTGTGGGTTTGTGTCGGGTTTTTGAATAGCTTAAGACGGGTTTAGTGTAGTCGTATACGTATTTGTATAAATAGTATATTTATACGTATTTTTATAAATATGTTAGTATATTTATATGTATTTGTATACGTATTTGTATCATTAGATGAGTATATTTATACGTATTTGTATTATTATCGTATTTTAGGAAATGGGTTTTGTGAGACGGTTTTACGAGACGGGCCTAACTTGTGTGACGGATTGCTTATGCGGATTTGTTGTGAGCTAGGTTTATCCTACTCAGTTTTCATTATTGCATTTATTTATAAAATGAGTCTTTTGTCATCCTTTGCATTGAGAGAGTCGGTAATTGGCATGTTGGGTGGTATATTGTAATTGTTGTGTTGTCTTGTATGTCGGAGGACATGGTGGTTTGATTTTTACCTGTTTTAGAGACGTAAGATGGTTGGGAGACCATCTTGCACTTAACTTGCCTCTTGGAGCTTCCCACTCCAAGAGGGATGTGCACCGTAATGGCTTGAGTTACGGAGGGACTCGTGTGGTTGAGACACAACGTCTGGCAGGGGATCCGGTTGGCTTCCGGACCCGGTATGTCTAGGCGTGTCCCGGTACCTATTTGTGGTTATCGGTATGTCTGGGCGTGTCCCGGTACCAGTGTGGTTGTCAGTATGTCTGAGCGTGTCCCGGTACCGTGGTGGAGGTTGATTGACAATGGTTCATCCATATCATGGTCATATTGTATGCTCACACGCTCGAGTCGTGTCACCCTTTATTTATTTAATGAAACTGACGTTTGTGTGTCTGTGTCCTTGTGGACATGGGCCACCCGCGCCGCGCGCACCCGCGCGTTGGTTTCGAGGCGGTGGCACTTCTCCCACGGAACCTTGGTATGCCAAAGCACGTCATGGGCCGTTACCGATTGGTGAGGCATTGAAACCGGTGAAAGGTTGAATAAGCTTGCATTTGTGGAGTCGCCACCAATTTATTGTGGAAAAATTGGAAACCGCTCGAATACCTCGTGCCATGTCAGGACACAAAGTAATGACATGAACACTAATAACTCGTTACCCTTAGCATTCTATGTCTAGAATGACTCTCAAAGATGGCAATAGACACGGATGTCCAGAGATAACTGGAGTAAGGGGTGAGGGTACGTATTAGGAAGCTCTTTAATCGAACACCTAATCCCGCACGCGTCGATAGCGACCTCTACTAATGATTAAGGAAATTGTTCATATTTGATATGTCGTCGATGTAATGCATGCAATGCAACAAACATAGATTAATCCTAGCATGTGAAATTAGACTATATCAGTTAACAAACAATTTAGCAAACAATTGGGTCGAAATAGATGTTAGATTCAATTCATGTGAATGTCATACAATTAAATCATACATAATAATAATTACGATAAATGAATTACAATAATTAAAATTACAAATATTACAAAGTTTATTTGATCTACGTCAAAAGCACGCTCAAAAACGGGATTTCGAAGAAGAAAATAGAAAGAAAATAAAATTAAAATTAGAATTCGATAATACGTCAGGTTAGTGGTCATAATATGAATAATAGTTAATTTAAACCGTAATTAGAAGCTATCAAAGCGAGAAAGAGTTCAGAGGCAGAAACCAACCCAGAACAGGCGCAGCATCTGCTGCGTCTATTCTAGAGCTGGGCTCTGGCTGTGAAGTCAGAACCGCGTGTTAGTAATTGTTCGTCGGTTGATTTACGTTGATTATTAGCATATAACTCAAGTAGAAGTGTTTTAATCAGATTATATGCATCTAAGATTGTCATAAAGTGAAGGAAAAAACGAATTAAAACGAAGGTTTATAAATTATGGTTATTAACGATGTTGGAATCGATTTATATACAAAACTTGAATTAAAGACGGTTGAAAGAAAAATAAAACAAAATATGAAAAATAAAGAGAAATATGTATAAAGACGAATTCCAGGGACTTGAGATGGATAAATCGAGTCTCTAAAATCCGGGTTTGAATTTGTGACGAAATCCCGCAAATATTAATTATAAGGGATTTAAGCCGAAAAAAGGTTGAAAAAGATTCATAAAAACTAATTTGAAAATTATTAGGTGAAGTAAGGGAAAGAACGAAGAAAGAAAAATAAAAGACGAAAGGAACAAAAACCCGAGGAAGAAGAAGAAGTGCAGCAACTGAAGGCAACCTCTGGAAGAGGCGCAACAGATGTTGCGTTATTTCCAGAAGGCACGTGAATTGATGTGATTCTTCCCCACGTCGTTTCTCTGCTGTTTTCGTCAAAGGGTTTTAAAAAATGATTAAAAAAACGTTTTTGAGCATGCTTATGACATAAATTCTTACATTAATTATAATACAGAAATAAAATAAAGAATAAAGATGACATTTTACACCCTCAGACTTACATGTTAGCGTCGCGAGACATAACGAAATTGGCTTTTGTTGGTAACTCGACTCGATCTATGCAAATATGAAAGTGCCCTAGAAAAAGGATTTAGAACGAATTGATTTAATTGATTATGCAGTGGTCAAATTGGTCGGTCATGCAAATGTGACTGGTACTCAGAATGATTTGAGCTTACGTGGTTGATTGATTAAGCACGTAGGCGTCGAAAGGCAATAGCGTGGTCTTAGAATGCAAAGGGAGAAGAGAAGGGTGGATATTCGCGTGAAAAATATATGAGGCGAAGGCCTCTATTTATACTAATCACGAGGGGTAGGGTTAAGGAAAGGGATATGGAAGGAAAGATCCGGAAACAGCCGACTTAGGTTGAAAAACGGAAACTTGGACAAAAAGAAAGCCTTGAGAAAAAGCGCAGTAAGAGGTCCGCTCCCCAGAAGAGGCGCATCATTTGGTGCGTCCTTTCTTGGGTAGTATTCTTCTGCGCAAGAAAACGCGTTTGACAGCCTGTCGTATTTTAGGCATAACATTCTCTACAACACTGGGATTAAGTTGATTTCGGTGGCATTGGAAAGCTAAGAGAAAGATCTAGAACTTTGTATGAAATAGGCCAAACCCAAAAAAGTCATTATCACCTAGTAAAACGGGCCTAAATGTCAGGTTGTTATTTTAGTTAAATGAAATGTACATTTTGTAATGTAAACTTTAAATTTAGCCCAAAGAAGTGACATGGGACTCAAAATGAGATATACTCATAACATTTTATGACGTCCTAACCTTAGGTAGATAAACACATTGCTTTTTGACTCGGGTTTTGACGGTTTTCGGAAATGAAGACGATTTTTGACCCGGACTCATAATGTACTCTAATTAATGCCAAAACGACCGTAATGACACCTAGATGACAACGAAGGGGTAGACACAAGTGTACGAGTTACCTTTTGTTAACCTATTTACAAAACGTCATAAAATCGCGGCATATGCTAAACATGCGGCCCAATCATCACTGGGTGTTTGGCGGGAGGTGTAGAAACGAGGTGTCTACAGTCCTTGTTACCTATATCTTTTGGGGTGGCCTGTGTCGATCCATATGATATCCTTTGGTCATATGGGGAGCAGGCTATGTTCAAGTTATTTGGATAGTACGCGGGAGACGGGACGAGTTTGATGATATCACGAGACGAGTCTAGTTGGCTAGAAGAGTATAGATGTTACGAGTTGTATTTTATTTATTTATTTATTTACATTTATGTAATTCATTAAACATTAGAGTAATAAAATGTTCTTGATTGAAGTTTTGAAACACTACCTCGAGAAACCGAGATGGTAACGCTCCAATTATCTTTGTCGGATAGTTGGGGTGTTATAATATGGATGCGTGCGGGATAGATGGGGTTGAGTCATCACGAGTCATTTAGAAGTCTTCCGCTGTGTTACCAAACTTCACATTTAATTTAGTTTGTTTTTGGATTCGGAATAGTTGTATCTTATTTCACAGTTTTGGATTTTCTTATGTAATCACTTTAAACTTATCTATTTAAAGTACATTCTATTATGGTCTATTTGATATTCATTGCCTCGGGTAACCGAGATGGTAGCCCTCCCGTGCATTAGGTGGTCCTGGTAAGGCACCTTGGTGTATAGGGGTGTTACATTTATATTTTGACTATAGAGTCGGATCATTGGATCGTAAGATCGTAATATTGTATTATGATCCTACCTCTAATATTTTACAAATGAATAGGATCGTAAGATCTACAACTATGATAGAATCGTAAGATCCATAATCAAACAAGCATTTTTAGATCGTAAAATCGTAAGATTGAATCAGGATTTTGATAACAATGATTGGGTCTTTGGTTTTATTTTGCCATACCTGATTGGACACCATTTTGATAAATAGTTTTTATACAAGCTCCTGACCCAGTTGAGGATCCAACTCTTGGGTTTTTAAGCTTCTCGGACTCCCTCATGATTCAGTTAGATGCATATGCTGCTCAACCGCATTAGGTGATCTCTCATCGCCCTCTACATTTGCAAAATGTTACTCCCTCAGACTTTAGCTCTCCTTCTTCGGATATGCATTCCCCTTCGAGGGATGCTTTTGTTCCTTCTGTTATTCCTCCCTGGAATCTTGAGTGTATGCCCACCTTTGGCCAATGCAATCTCGACTATGTACGGATGTTCAGGCTCCTACGCTGGCTGTATCGCCTTCTTTTTCTCCGTCCTCTACTGGCTCTTTTTCTAATGGTTATGACTCTTTGCCATCATCTATTTCTCCGATGTCAACTAATGTTGTTAGGATTGGGATTCTAATTTGAATTAATGGGGAGGGTAGGATCGAATCGGTAGAATCGGATCGTAGAATCGTAAGATCAAAACACTTATTTATACCCAAAATATTGATAATTAATGAGTTTAGTATCATTTGGATTTGGATTTTACGATGTCGTTATATAAAAATATAATTAATGTTTCTACAAATGACATGAAATTTGGATTTTACGATGTCGTTATACAAAAATTTATTTTAATATGTTTACTATGGAGCCGGATCGTAGGATCGTAAGATCGTATTATGATCCTACCTCTAGAAAATTTCAAATAAATAGGATCGTAAGATTCTACAAACCTGATAGAATCGTAGGATCCGGAATGGAAAAGCATTTTTGGATCGTAAAATCGTAGAATCATAGGATCGAATCGGGATTCTGACAACAATGATGTCAACTGTTGGCTTTGCGGCGTATTTTAATGATAGCACCAGCTCTCGTGACACATTCTCTCATTCCTCTTTTGCATCGGGCTCTCGTAAAAGAAATTTCTCTTTATTTTCTGAAGAAGAAGCTTCTCGGGGCTTTATTTTATCCTTCCCCAACAAACGTCTAAAGATTTACTCTGCCTTTGCAGATTCTAGGGGGACTTCCTGTAATACTACGGTTTTCTATGCTTTTGGGTACTCTATCGAGTGGGGCTTACTCTGTCGAGTAAGTAAGTTTGGTTTACGAAACAGTGTTCTGCAGATGGGTACTCGATCAAGTAAGTGTGGCACTCGATCGAGTAAGGGTCACTCGATCGAGTAAGTGACTTACTCGATCGAGTAAGTAACTTACTCGATCGAGTAAGTCGGTTCTGCGGGTTATTTTTGCCGGGTTTTGTTAGTAACGCGTGATTGATATTTAAAGCTTTTCGTCAGTTCCTTTATCACTTTTATCTTTTCTAAAACCTCTCCAAAGAAAAAGCAAGTTACGTTACTTTCATCTTCGCGTTGCTATCAAATCCCAAAGGCTAGGGTCGTCGGATCGCCGTGTTCTTTACGCCGTTGAGTTCGTCGTGTCGTGAGTAAAATCCTTGTATAGTTTTTATATCTTTTCGTTGAGTTTGTTTAAAACCCTAATTGGGTAATTTGGGGATTTTGGGACTATGATGTTGTATTAGATGGTAAATATTATGATTATGTGATTATAGGAGGTGGTTTCGTAGAGGAGAAATATTGAATAGCTGCTTTGTGACGGACTCGTGATTTGCTAATTCCAGGTAGGGTTTCCCTACTCGGTTATTGATTACATAGTTGTTGGTGATGGTTGTGTTTATTATTGATCTTTAACGTGTTGGATTGTATTGGTGTTGTTGTTGTATAATTGGTTATGTTGTGTTTGTCTGTGTTTCGCGAGGCGTGTCCTCGGCTGAGTGGAGTCACTTGCGGGAGTGGCTTCACGCCCTTGATTTTCCCTCTGTGGAACCCGTCACAGGAGGGGATATGCACATTAAGGAACATGGGTTATCGCTCGGAATATATGAGCGGGGATTTGGTGGGTACAGCTGCGGTCCCCCCACTAGCGGCGTGGAATACTTGTTGCGATGGGTATTCTAGCAGGACTACACACTTTAGTGTGTAGTCAGGTGTGTGGAGTTGTGACGGAGTTTGGGGTGATTTGTGTGTTATATCTTATGTATTGTGTTTTGTGTAATCAGTATTTGACCCCGTTTTAAATGTTTTGAAAACTATGGTGATCCATTCGGGGATGCTGAGCAATTATTGAGCATGTATGAGATGGCTTGCGCGAGGGATAGCTGGGATGGAGTCATCACCTGTCATTAGAGTCTTCCGCTGTGTCTTGAACTTAGTTTGTTTTTCAGTTGATTGGTTTTTGGGAACATTTATATTTACTTTACAGTTTTGGTTTTGGATTGTAATCACTTAAACTCATTTACTTAAATAAGTATGTTTCTTTATGGTTTATTTGATATACATTGCCTCAGGTAACAGAGATGGTAGCATTTCCATGCATTAGGTGGTCTTGGTAAGGCACCTTGGTGTATGGGGGTGTTACAAAGTGGTATCAGAGAGACGATTTTGGAACCTGTAACTAATGAACCCAATGAATCTAGGGAGTCAAAATAAAATGAACCCGGGTAGGAGTTGTTAGGAGCTAATGCAAAGGCTTGGGAGACGTCCTAAAGTCACGATCTCGCCCTACAACTTTGAACTGGTCACTAAGGGGTGTCATGGGATCGCTATGTGTTTACTTAAGTTATATTGCATATATATATTGAATGAAGTGTGGTATGAATTGGTGGATAAATGAATGTGGAGAATGGGGAATGTGTTGGCGAAAGGTGAGTAGTTTGTATGATTATATGTTGATATGAATAACGAAAATTGCTTGATGTTGATTTATAACGTGGTTTTATAGAATCTTGTGAATAGGATGTTGTGTTGTTGTATATACATATACACATATATATAGTTGTTATGAAAAGTAGTTAAGTTGAGCATGTGGGTAGCTAACGAGTCAGCATGACTCGATCGAGTGGGGGATACTCGATCGAGTAGGTTGGGCTTGATCGAGTGGGCTGGACTCGGTCGAGTGGGGTATATGACGTTTTTGAGCAATCGCTGCTGTTTTAGGGCACTCGATCGACTAAGTTGGGGACTCGATCGAGCGAGGGCTACTCGATCAAGTAAGTGAGGGGCTCGATCGAGTGGGTTATGTGATGCTTTCTGGTCAGGTTCTGGAGTTGAGGTACTCGATCGAGTAAGTGGGCAACTCGATCGAGTGACCTCAACTCGATCGAGTGGGTTGAGTTGCTCGGTCGAGTGGGGTCTGCTCAGGTTATATACGTGTTTAGCTGTGGGATGTGTGTTCATGTTTACCTCTTTTTACATATAGTTTAAAGATGCCGCCAAAGAGATCCACTTTGTATGTTAGGGCTGAGTTGATGAGTGTGGATGAAGTTGCCAAGATGCTTGAGCATCAAGAGGCGCTTACTGAGGCCTTAAAGAAGTTTGGAAAGGACAAAGAGGCTGGGGTAGACTTCGCTAAGATGAGTACTTGTTGGAGTATGTGTCCTCGCCAATAATGCGATCACATGTTTAAATCTCATATTAAGAATACATAAGGGAATGTAACATTTTATTGTCAATTGATCCACATTAATCAGTAATGATTGGCTGACTAGAGTTTGACATTACTGTCATGTAACGGTGGTGATCAGTTGATCCTTTAAGGTCATACCTCTAGGGAAACATTCTTAATAGATAATTAATTAATTGTATACTGATACAAGTTAATTAATTCCTTAATATTGACAAATGATTTTGTGAGTAGGATAACGTATCTTACTGTAATTCGATTAAATAAGATTCGGTCTAAGTAATTTAAATTGTTTTATTACTTAGATTTATTTATTGTTTATGAAACAATTAAAATAACAATGAATTGTTTATTATAAATACAAGTAGTTGTGATTTATAATTCTATGACCCATTTTAAGAAATAGTAATTGTGAATTACTAGTTAATTTTTGTATGTGATTTATTTTATTTATATAATGATTTTTAATAAGTTAAAAATGCATTATTTAATTAACATGTCTAGTAACATGTCCAATATGTCACATTACACAAAATTGACAATTGACAAAGTTAAAATGGATCCATATTAACCCATATGTGCCGTGTAAATGGAAGGGGTAGGAGGATTTGTGCTTTAATCATTTTAATTAGTGGGAAGCATGATGATTACCTACTAATCATAGGCATGCATACCGACACTCTTGAGAAGAGAAAAATGCAAAGGTATTGGGCACTCTACCCATGCCAAAACCGGTGCACTCCCCCTTATACACTCAAGTAGTGAATTTCCATTATCTCTCTAATTCATTCTTACCATTCATTATTTAGAGAACAAGATTTTCTCTCTAATTGTTGTAAAATTCTTAAGAAGGAAAAACTCAAAAAATCATAATATTATTACCATTACTAGGAGTAGTAACAAAATAATATTAAGTCTAATTAAGGTATTCTTATACTAATTTTAGTATCAAATTAGTATTTGATTTTAAGAAGGATTTCCTTGGTACAAATCCTTAATAAGTAGATCTTGCAATTAGATCTAGGTCTTTTGGGACATTTGGATTATTCTTTAAGAAGACTAATTAGGAAGGAGTCCAATTAGTATATCCTTTTCGGCACTCTTTGTAAGTTGATTGATTTTCTTCTTACTTTGTATTTTTGTTATGCATGCATAAAATTTAATTAGTTTTATGACTAAACTAAATCAACATAGTTATTAGAAGCTTCTAATAAGAGATTAATGAATCTAACAATTGGTATCAGAGCAAGAGTTGTTGCATGCATAATCGGTTTTGTTTTTCCGAGTTAATATGTTAACATATAAGACTAAAAATTTGTGATTTATGAAGATAAATGCCACGAAGATTTTGCATGTTAAACATTTTGGTCCTAAATTGATTTTCGGTCATTTTTGATGATTTATGGTATTTTTTTGCTCTTTAATATGATTTTTGTATTTTTATTACATTTTATTGTATAAAACGACACTTAAAATTCTAAAATTAGTTAGACTATGATTCTGACCTTGAAAGTTTTACACGACCTCACATGTATTTTTTACACATTGTATGTAAAATTTCGTATAAAATGGTTTTATATAGCATGATTTATGATTTTTACATGATAAAAAATCGATTAAATAGAGGTATTTTGGTTAAAAATAGTTAGACTTCGTTAATGACCATGAAATTTTAGTATGTTGTCACATACAATATTTACACACTGTATATAAATTTTGAAATAAAATGGTTTTATTTTGCATGATTTATGATTTTTAGATATAAAAATCGAATAAATAGTGACTATTTTAGCAAAAATAGCTAAAATGAATTTTATGTCATGAAATGTTTTCCCAATGTTTTATATATGATATAAACATCATATCTAAAGTTGCATGTTAAATCGTATGATTTAAGCGGTTATTAATTTTTATGAGATATAAGTTGATAAATAGCAACTTTAATTGTAATAAATATAAAAATTCGATTTTGGGCTTAAAATTTGTCATTTCCAGGTTCAAGAAACTAATTTAGAATATTCAAAATTTTGATTTTGATTTATTGCATAATTTTATGTTTAATTTTGAATTAAAGGGTTAAAATTATGTTTTATACGATTTATTTGTGAAATAAATTAAAATAAACTAAGGGCAAATTTTATTAAAGTTTTGGGATGTTGGGAATTTTCCAGAATATACAAAATTATGATTTTGAAATTTTCGAATTTTTATGACTTAGTTGGGAATTATTTCTTTATTATTATGTATAATAGATGTTTAGAGAGCAATAATAAAATATCAAGTTGAATTATTGTCAAATATTTAGTGAAGACTAAATCTTTGAGTCCTAAGATGGTTGAGGTAATTAACTTGGACATAGATGTGATTTATGTAATATTTTGTGATTTTAATAGGTTAATTGTCACAATAATCCATAAAACCGGACCATATATACGATGTTAGCTTAAATAGGGCGATTTGGCACATAACATGACATGTTTATACATATATTAATGCTGCATTTTTAGTATGATTGTCATATTTTATTTTATATAATTTTGAATTATGTAATTTGTACTTAGTATGGCCTTAGTTTTTAATTGGTATTTCCCGAAATGAATGGGGATATCGATTTGGTTGTAATTAATGTGATCTCGTATTACTTTTATTTTATTTAGTTTTTTTTTCTTTTTGTAATGTATAAAGTAGAAAAGCTATGTAATTTATTTATTTCGGAGTTCCTTGAAGACGGTGCAATTCGAGAAGGTGGTCCGACAAAGACGGTGTTACCTTGAAGTGCGTGCCAATTGATGTTCAAGGGACCAAAGGAGTTGGTTTCCGAATTTATAAATAGTTTATTTGATACTATTTTAGGAAGGCCATACTAGGATTTTATTGTTTTTGCTTTGCATTTGTTTTATATGTTTGCATGCATAGCCAAATCGCCATAACTACACATGCATATCTTTTTATCGAGTCATCGACCGTGTCAATTAAAATTATCGTAGTTCACTGCTTTAGTTCACTTAAAACGTGATAGATAAAAAATTGACAAGACCTCTCACTAAATAATAATTGAGAATTACCCTTAGCAAATAGTAGAACCATGAGTCCCAATTTCATAAGGAAGTAGGCTCGGCTCATCGGGGTGCTAAACTTGTTACGTTGGGTAAGTGGGTAGTAAAATGTTATTACATCGAAATTTGGATTGAGCTCAACAGAAGTATTCGTGACCGTAGTCGCATGTGTTCCGGGCTAAAGATAAATATTAAAGTAATTTTATCGACCGAGAGTTCTAGAAGTAGAATTGATTAAAGAGTTAATCCACCGAGTTATATTGATACGGGATGAATCGGCTCACCGTGCCCGAGTTAATATGAATTTGGATCTCGGGATCATTTATAATAGTTGGGTAGAGGTCACTATATAAATGCTTAAAACTTGTTTAAAAATGTTTACAGTATTATTAAAACAATAGATGTTTATTAATTTCTTCACTTTTAATTTTGTAGTCAAATTTGTTTTCTCAATTGCAATGGCAACTCCAAATTCATCCGCAACCATTAGCTCGAACACTCTCACCAATGTTTCATGGCTCCGATCCTTCATGGATCGTTGTAAATTAGAAAAGAATGGGTCCAATTTTGCCGATTGGGACGCTCAACTTCGATTGGCCGTGGAGGGTGACGATAAGATTCGTTACCTTACCGAGGCCTCTCCCGCCGCACCTACCGCTAGGTCTACCCCCGCCGCTAGGCAAGCCTATGAGACTTACCAAAAGGAGTCGGCCGCGATAAAAAATGTGTTGATCTTCTCAATGGAGGCCGAACTCCAAATGAGTGCTATAAAGATTAGCACCGCCTATGAGATCTGTACGAAGCTTGTGACCATGTTTTCACAAGCTTCGAGGATCATTCAATATGAAGCGGCGTCCGCATTCTTCGGTCTCAACATTAAGGAAGGCTAAAAAGTTAGCCCTCATGTGCTCAAGTTGATGGAGCATGTTGAGACCTTAAAATTTCAAAAGGTAGAGATTCCGGAGGAACTTATCATTGATCGAATTCTTCATTCCTTAAACAAGGTTAAGGCATATGTTCAATTCAGGGTGAATTTTAATATGCAAAACTTGAGAGTATCCCTCGATAAATTGCACAAAATGCTTGTGCAAGCTGAGAGGGACATGTGGCTAAATGCTAGCACCACCAAGGATGTGCTCAACATTAATCATAAGAGCAAGGGGAATTTCAAGAAAGGTGGTAATAAGGGAAAGAAGCAAACTCTCTACAAGAACAATGGAAAGGCCTGTGAAGCTAGCTCCTCTAAGCCCAAGAAGGGCGCCCCGTCCGGGGACAAATGCCACTATTATAATGGTGTTGGGCATTGGAAGAGAAATTATCCTAAGTACCTTGGCGATATCAAAGTTGGAAAAGTTATTCCAATAGGTAAATTACTTATCACGGATTTCTAAATCAAATTCTTGTAACAATAAAATCCATCTAATAAGTCTAGGTTTAGCCTCTTGTTTGGTTAAAAGATACTTTAAAGCTGCATGGTCAGTGTGAACAATAACTTTAGAACCAACAAGATAAGCTCTAAATTTGTATAATGAATAGACAACTGCAAGTAGCTCCTTCTCTGTAGTAGCATAGTTGATTTGGGCATCATCAAGAGTCTTGCTTGCATAGTAAATGGCATGTAACACCTTGTCCTTTCGCTGCCCCAAAACAACTCCAACTGCATAGTCATTGGCATCGCACATAATCTCAGAAGGAAGGCTCCAATCCGGAGATCGGATAATAGAAGCTGAGATAAGTGCTTGTTTGATCCTGTCAAAGGCTTGAATACACTTGTCATTAAACACAAAAGGAGTATCTTTATGAAGAAGCTGAGTTAGGGGTTGAGCAATTTTAGAAAAATCCTTAATAAAGCGGCGATAGAACCCTGCATGACCAAGAAAACTACGCACACTTTTAACATTAACCGGGTATGGGAGTTGCTCAATTACCTCAACCTTAGCTTTGTCCACTTGAATACCCTTACCTGACACCAAATGACCGAGTACCACCCCTTCAGTAACCATGAAGTGGCACTTCTCCCAATTGAGAACAAGGTTGCTCTCCTCACAAAACTGCAAAACCTTAGTCAAGTTTCTCAAGCAAACATCAAAATCAGTACCATATACACTGAAATCATCCATAAAGACTTCCATGATAGACTCTATGTAATCAGAAAATATGGCCATCATACAACGCTGAAAGGTAGCAGAAGCGTTACATAAACCAAAGGGCATCCTCCTATAAGCAAATACACCATATGGACAAGTGAAAGTGGTCTTTTCCTGATCCTCAGGATGAATGGGTATCTGAAAGAAACCGGAGTAGCCATCTAGGTAACAGAAATAACTATGACATGCTAATCTCTCTAACATTTGTCAATGTAAGGAAGTGGGAAATGGTCCTTTTTAGTGGCCGTGTTCAACTTCTTATAATCAATGCACATCCTCCATCCTGTGACAAGTCTAGTAGCAATCAATTCATTCTTATCATTCTTCACTACGGTAGTACCTCCCTTCTTAGGTACAACTTGGACAGGACTGACCCATTTAGAATCAGAAATAGAGAAAATAATACCAGCATCAAGTAATTTCTGTACCTCTTTTCTTACCACCTCCTGCATTGGAGGATTTAGTCGTCTCTGACCTTGCGCAGAGGGCTTGTGGACTTCTTCCAAGTGAATTCTATGCATACAAAAATCAGGACTAATACCTTTGAGATCGTCAATGCTATACCCAATGGCGTTTTTTATGAGTTCTCAAAACAGTCAACAAAGCAGATAGTTGACCTTCAGTTAGGCTAGCATTGACAATCACTGGGTTCATTTCACAGTCGTCAAGAAATTCATATTCGAAATGAGAGGGAAGAGGTTTTAGTTCAGGTTTCTTTACCTAAGTTACCTTAGGTGTGACACCCAAACTATATACCTTCTGATGTGGGCATTCCTCTCCAGTTAGAAGCTGCTCAATTCGATGAACTTCTGGACTCCATGAACCCGTCTGATCAGCTGGATCAGAAACCAGAGCAATCTCCAGAGGATCCCTGTCCAAACACATAGGAAGACACTCATCAATAGTAAAATCAACAACATCTATACTATGACAAGTTTCTTCTATCATGGGGTTTTTCAATGCTTTTTCCAAATTAAAAACAATCATATCATCCCCCACAGCTAAGGTCAATCTCCCTTGCCTAACATCTATAACCGCCCCGCAAATGTGTAAGAACGGTCTCGCCCAAGATGATGATAGGGATTTGGTTGTCTTCAGCCATGTCCATGACAACAAAATCAACGGGGATGAAAAACTTCCCAATTCGAACGGGAACGTCCTCTAAC